>NC_082724.1:41806954-43006954 GCF_030144855.1 Hypanus sabinus | reverse complement strand
GGACTGGAGCTTCTGGAGGAACACGTTCCCAGATATCAGCCAGGGGACCACCGGGTGTCCACGCCTCTATTCCGGATGGGCTGGTAGGACCCTGTGCCAGTGTGTGTCTATGGATAGAGGGAGTTTACACGAAAGCCGTTCTTGATACGGGATCGCAGGTGACCTTATTGTACCAGTCGTTCTACAACCAATATCTAAAGCATTTGCCTGTAACCCCATTTGACACCCTGTGGATTTGGGGTGTGAGCGAGGGTGATTACCCGTATGATGGGTACCTATCGGTGAGATTGAAGTCTCAGAGGGCAATGTGGGAGTGTTGGAAGCTATTGAGACGTTGGTGTTGGTGTGTCCTGACCCGGTGGAAACTGGTGGTACTGCCCTCCTGGTGGGGACTAACTGCCCCGTTGTGCGACGGCTCCTGGGAGCTTGTAAGGAGAAAGGCGGGGGGAACATTTTCTGGAGACCCTCTCGGTGCATCCAGTGTTTCGAGTGGTGTTCGAAGAAGGGGTTCCCCCCCAAGGGGTGGACCTGGAGTGTAAACGAGGGACGGTGTGGTGTACGCAGGCGAGGCCCAAGGTGATCCGACCAGGGGAGGTAGCACTAATGATGGGGACCCCCAGATTCCCAGGAGTGCCGATGGGCAAAGCCCTGTTAGTAGACGCCCCGGACGATCTTGAAGGGGAGACACGATTTCCGGTGGGGGCGCTGGTGAGGCCCGAAGTGCAGAGACCAGGGGTGGTACATGTGAGGTGTATAGATATAAGTGTCAGGAACACTACGGTAAGAGAAATCACCTTTAAGAGGGGAATGCCACTGGCATATCTGTTCCCGGTGACGATAATGTCCAGTGCACCAGTGAAGACCCCTGACGTGGAGGGGTTGGAGCATTGAAGGGAGCTGACCGCTGAAGCCTTTAACTTCGGGGATTCCCCTGTGTCGCCGGAGTGGAAACACCGGCTAGTGGAGAAGATGCTGAAGGTGGAAGCTGCTTTTTCTCGGGGCGCGTTTGATATGGGCTGCTCCAAAAGCACTTGCCACACTATCCGGGTGATGGAGGACACCCCGTTCCGAGAGAGATCCCGGCGGCTGGCTCCGGCAGATGTTGAGGATGTGCGGCAGCACTTGTGCAAGTTGAAGGAGGCTGGAATCATAGCTGAGTCTCGAAGTCCTTATGCGTCCCCAATAGTGGTGGCATGGCAGAAGAATGGGAGGGTGCACATGTGTGTTGACTACAGGACTTTGAATCGGCGAACTGTCCCTGATCAATATACTGTCCCAAGGGTCGAGGACACGTTGGCCTGCCTGAGCGGTGCAAAGTGGTTCAGTGTGCTGGACTTAAGGAGTGGGTATTACCAGATCCCGATGAGTGAGGGCGATAAAGAGAAGACAGCCTTTATCTGCCCGCTGGGGTTCTTTCAGTTCGAACGAATGCCCCAAGGCATATCGGGGGCCCCAGCCACCTTCCAGAGGCTCATGGAGAGAACTGTGGGGGATATTAATCTGTTGGAGGTACTGGTGTACCTGGACGATTTGATAGTGTTTGGATTGACTTTGGAGGAACATGAAGAGCGGCTGTTAAAAGTATTAGGCCGGTTTAAGGAGGAAGGGCTGAAGCTTTCCCTGGACAAATGCCAGTTCTGCAAGTCGTCGGTCAGCTACGTTGGCCATATCATTTCGCGAGAGGGAGTGGCTACTGCTCCAACCAAGGCCGTGATCACCTGGCCAAGACCCCTGAAAGTGAGCGCTCTGCGCTCATTTTTGGGGTTCTGTGGGTATGACAGCCGATTCGTGAAAGGATACGCCAAAATGTGTCACCCGTTGACTCAGCTGTTGAGTGGCTGTCCCCTGCTGGGAAAGAAAAGGAAGGGGGACCGGAGGCAAGATGTTGGAGGATACTGGAACCCGGCGGAACCTTTTGGCTCGAGACGGGATGATCGATGTGAAGAGGCATTCCTATCTTTGAAAAGGGTGCTGACCCAGGCCCCAGTGTTGGCTTTTGCCGATCCCCAAAAGCCATACGTGCTGCACATGGATGCCAGCCGAGAGGGTCTCGGGGCTGTTCTGTACCAGGAGCATGGCAAAGCATTGAGACCGGTAGCATTTGTCAGCCAAAGCTTGTCGCCCTATGAGAGAAACTATCCCACTCACAAGTTGGAGTTCCTGGCGCTGAAGTGGGTGGTGGTGGACAAGTTGAGCGATTACCTGTACGGAGCCAAGTTTGAGGTGAAAACGGATAACAATCCTCTCACTTATATTTTGACTTCGGCTAAGCTGGATGCCACAGGACATCGGTCGCTGGCGGCCTTGTCAGGATATGAGTTCAGCCTGAGGTACCGCCCCGGAAGCAAGAATGTCGATGCGGATGCTTTGTCATGTCGGGAGCCGGGGGAACAGGAGAAGGACGAGGAGTGGGAGAGTGTCCCTGCCCCTGGAGTGAAGGTGATGTGTTAGTTTGCTATCACCGTGAAGGCCGAGGGAAGAGGAAGGCTGGAGCGAGCCGTGGACCATTTGGGGGTTTTTGACGACGCCATACCCCTAGCTTACTGTGACCTGACCGCACTGTGAACTAAACAGTTGCCAGAACTGAGTCCGGGAGAAGCGGCAGCTGCTCAGCATGATGACCCGCGTCTTGGCACTGTGTGGAGAGCGGTAGAGAAGGGGGAGGTGGAGTTGGCTGATAAGGCGAAACACCCGTCCGTGCCTCTGTTATTGAAGGAGTGGTCTCGGTTAAAATTATAGAACCAAATCTTGTACCGGGTAACAGCGCCTCCGGACCAACCCCGCCGTTGGCAACTGGTCCTGCTGGAGAAGTATCGGCAGACTGTACGTCAGGCCTTACATGATGATTCTGGACACTTGGGGGTGGAAAAGACCTATGGATTACTCAAAGACCGGTTCTACTGGCCCCAGATGAGGGGGGAGGTCGAAGAATACTGTAGGGGATGCCGTCGTTGCATCCAGAGGAAGACCCTGCCAGTGTTGGCGGCTCCACTGTCGCACTTGCAGAGTGCGGGACCTCTGGACCTGGTATGTATGGATTTTCTGTCGACTGAGCCTGACACCAACAACACCGCGAATGTCTTAGTCATCACCGATCATTACACTCGCTATGCTCAGCCATTTCCCACTAAGGATCAGAAGGCGACGACAGTGGCGAAGGTGTTATGGGAGAAGTATTTTGTTCATTACGGCCTTCCCAGGCAAATCCATAGTGATCAGGGGTGGGACTTTGAGAGCCACCTTATCCATGAATTACTGACTATGCTTGGGGTTGAGAAATCCAGGACTACCCCTTATCACCCACAGGGACCCTGTTGGACATGCTCGGGACACTGGAGACATATTGGACAATTGGTTCACTGTTACAATTGTACTCACAATGATGCTACAGGGTACTCGCCCTATTATCTGATGTTCGGGCAAGAAGCAAGGTTGCCCATTGACTTGTGTTTTGGGGTTGAAGTGGGTGAATTACCCGGGAAGCCCTATCTAAAGTATGTGTCCGACAAGAAGAGGGAGTTACAGAGGGCGTACGAGTTGGCCGAGGCAGCAGCTACCAAACAAAATTAGAGGAATAAGATGCGGTATGACCAAAAGGTGAAGTTTGTCCAATTATTGCCGGGTGACCGGGTCCTTTTACAGAATTTGGGACTCCCTGGTAAGCACAAGTTGGCAGATGGAAGGGCGGCCAGCCCCTATGTAATAGGGAGCCAGATGCCAAACCTGCCAGTTTACCGGGTGAAACCTGAGGATGGGAATGGGCCTATCAAGGTACTCTATCGGAATCACCTGCTGCCCCTGGGTCAAGCAGTGCAGGTGGACAAGGAGCCAGAGTGGGAGGTTGCGCCTAGTACAAGGACTCTGCGAGGGCACGGAGCGAGGGAAGAGGCTGCTGCTGAAGAGAGGGGACAGGTCCCTAACCCAGGAATGGATACCGATTCGGAAGATGATGACTCAGATGAGTGGCCCCTGTTCCCATCGCTGGCGCTCCAGTACCAGAAGAGGAGGCTCCTGGCCCTTCCCATACTGAGTTGGGTGAGAGGAGGGAAGGTATTGAGGGTCAGATGGATAGGCAGCCAGCATTGGGGGGAGAGAGGGTGGACCCGAGCGTGAGCCGGAGGGTTTGCAGGTGGGGGGGAGCCTCGTGTGGGAGGGGGTGAGGGTTTGTCGGGTAGACCTGGGGTGTCCGAGGCAGAATGTTCGCAGGTGAGGATGGAGCCCAGTGAGGCGGAAGGGTCGGCAGAAGGGGTTCGGAGATCTCAGAGAAGTAGGCACCCCCCCGGAGCAGTTGACATATGTGGTACCAGGAGAACCGAGTATGATTTCTACTGCTCTGGGTAGTTATGTCGCTGCCTTCTGCACCTGGGTTGGGTTTTGTGTGTTGCAAGAAGCTTTGGGGAACTCTGGTAATGCCATGAGGGCATGACATTTGCCGGTGGGTGGAGAATGTACAATGTCCTATGTATGTTTCTCAACATGGCTTCTTTGGTTTGTTAAGAGTAGGAATGCTTCTTTGTCTGATAAGTGTTTCTCTCGCAGTTGCTTAGCTTTAGACTTGCTGATATGGGGATTGTATTCATTTGTTAACCAATGGGGAATGTTATTTTGTCTTGTGAGGCTGGGAGCTTGGGGGAGCTTTCGCGGGTTTTCAGGAGAGCCGGGAAGAAGACGCCGAGGAAGGTGGACGTGCGCTGCACTGCTTGGTCGACCACCGGGGGTGGTCCCAGGTGCGAAGACGTGGAGGTCGGAGGAAAGTGACGAGGGGTCGAATGGTTCGATGGTTGAGCTCCAACGACGTGCACTAAGCTGACTGAACTCTGATAAGTTGCTGCCTTTTGCTTTTTCTTTTCTTTCATATATATTGTATTGCCTAGTACTCTTTTAGTTTTAGTAAACTCTTTAAAGTGTATTCCGTAACGGTATCTGATGTGAGTTTGATATTGTGTGTGTGCGCGCGGCATAAATTTGATTCCCACAGCACCTGCGTGTACGGGAGGTGGGGTTGGTGAGTGGCTGGATCTCCTTTACCCGTAGGCATATACCAGCCTGTTGGGTAAGTGTTACACTTCAAAATACTGTCACCATAATAATTTTCCAAGTGTAACACTTAACCAACAGGCTAGTATATGTCTAGGGCAGGGGTCAGCAACCTTTACCACTGAAAGAGCCACTTGGACCCGTTTCCCACAGAAAAGAAAACACTGGGAGCCGCAAAACCCGTTTGACATTTAAAATGAAATAACACTGCATACAACGTTTTGTTTTGCCTTTATGCTATGTATAAACAAACTATAATGTGTTGCATTTATGAAATTGATGAACTCCTGCAGAGAAAACGAAATTACATTTCTGCATGCAACAAAAACATTTTGAACTCCCGAAAAAAAGACGTTGGGTTGAAGGTTACTTTTAAGTAAAATACTCAACGTCTATTTGAGTCCTTCTTGTATTTATGAAAAACGCCAAACTTAAATTTGCCGCCAGCAGCAAACCAAAAATAACGTCAGCCAGCTGTCAACCTGAAAAATAAAAGGACTATTTCACTGAACAATGAAAACATATGAATATACGTAAAATAATAGGCAATTAAAACATTTATCATACTTGGTCAGGTTGACTCACACCTGACAATGCAGTCGTATTCAGTAGGGATGGATCGATGCTTAGGGGAGTGACCGGGAAGGATAATGTGTTTTTTTCCTCTCTGAACTCACAGAAGCGTTTCCCAAACGATGTTTGCATTGCAATGATTGCAGAATGTAAATACTCCGAATTTATCATGTCGTGACCTTGTTTGAACTCTCTCAAATTGGGGAAGTGAGACAATGTGCCTTTCTGTAAATCTCTGGCAAGCAACGTCAACTTGCGCTCGAATGCCAAAACATCCTCCAACATGTGCAGGGCTGTACGTCCTTACCCCTGAAGAGCTGTGTTCAGCGTGTTCAGGTGCGCTGTCATGTCTACCATGAAGTGTAGCTTTTCCAGCCACTCTGGCTGTTCCAGCTCAGGAAAGGTGAGCCCTTTGCTGCCCAGGAAAGTTTTCTCTTCTTCCAGACACGCGACAAAGTGTTTCAGCACCTCCCCTCTGGACAGCCAGCGATAAAAACACGTTGTAGCGGTTGCTACACGCAGTCAGTAAACTGCAGTCAAAGATAGCTTTATTCGAACTAAACAGCCTTGCTTTTAATCCTCCCTCAACCTGCCCCCCATGGGCTCGGATGCTGCAAAAGGCACGTACTCACAAACCCCCGTAGGCTATCTCCCTTAGCCTGAGCGCTGGCTAATTGTGAGCCGGTTCGGATGTGTCAGGAAATGGGTCGCCACAACGTCTTATTTAGATTGTACAAGATCACCATAATCTTCAAATTTAGAATTACATTTCAAAGACTAACAAACTACCATAAAATACAATTTAATTAAATACTGACCATGTAGCGGTGTGCTACACGCAGCGCTAAAATTACGACACGGAGTCGGTAACTGCAGTCGAAGGAAAAAACTTTATTCGAAATCTTCAGCCTCACTTTTAAGCCTCCCTCAACCTGCCCCGCATGGCGCAGAGGCTCCAAAGCTCTGTGCTCGCAAACCCCCGTAGGCTATCTAATAGTGAGTCGGTTCGGATGTGCCAGGAAAAGGGTCGCCACAACCAATTATTTCCCAAAGCAACAGGGAGCCGCAGCACAGACGTAAAAGAGCCACATGTGGCTCCGGAGCCGCGGGTTGCCGACCCCCGGTCTAGGGGAAAAGGAGATCCAGCCACACACCAACCCCACCTCCTGTACATGCAGGTGCTGTGGGAATCAAGTTTATGCCGCGCGCACACACACAATATCAAATTCACATCAGATACCGTTACGGAATACACTTTAAAGAGTTTACTAAAACTAAAAGAGTACTAGGCAATACAATATATATGAAAGAAAAGAAAAAGCAAAGGCGGCAACTTATCAAAGTTCAGTCAGTTTAGTGCACATCGTTGGAGCTCAACCATCGAACCATTCGACCTCTCGTCACTTTCCTCCAACCTCCACGTCCTCGCACCTGGGACCACCCCCACTGGTCAACCAAGCAGTGCAGCGTACGTCCACCTTCCTCTGCGTCTCCTTCCCGACTCCCCTGAAAAAACCGTGAAAACCCCTAAGCTCCCAACCTCTGCAGACAAAATAACATTCCCCATTGGTTAACAAATGAATACAATCCCCATATCAGCAAGTCTAAAGCTTAACAACTGCGAGAGAAACACTTATCAGATAAAGAAGCATTCCTACTCTTAACAAACCAAAGAAGCCATTTTGAGTAACATACACAGGACCTTGTACACAAGTCGTGTTTTCTTTTCTGCCTGTTGATGATAACACCTTGTGACCAAATACACAGCAATAACTGAACGCTTATCTGTGTTTGTATTTGGGAAGTAGTTTTATCTGTGTAACTGCAAAATTTAACATTATCATTTTGTTTCCAATAGTAACATTTGTCATTGGCTTGATTCCCCATTTTTCAAAGTCTATCTGAAATAAAATGGAATTCATAAGAACATCAATAATTCTGAGCTAATTTTCATTGCAGGATATTATTCAAGCCATAGCCCAAACTAGTCACAACTGATTGATTAAGGGTAAATAGGAAATTCGGTTTGATACAATAGACTATGGGACTATAATCTCTAAAATGTTTATTGCACTTATCAATTTCAGTTGACCAGGGATGAAAACATTTTTGTTTTATCATTCAGTCGGCTTCAGTGCATCTTTGCATCTTCCTGTGCAAAAACTCAAATCAAGATCTTCGCTAAACCTTTTAGAGCATAACTCATAAATGTAGAAAATAGTCATGTTACTGTGACATTTAGCAATGTAGTGAAATAGTGGCTATAAATGGAGACATGGAAAGGTCTAACATCCTAGTAGTAAGTATGTTCATATTCTAGTTGGCCATAAAGGGAATGTCTAATGGAGAAGTCTTTATTAAAAAGGGTATTTTTACAATGTTCTAGTCTAACAGTTTCAATGTTATGCTCCCCTGAGTGGGATAGTTCAGTGACATAACAGTGTCTATACTTTGCTTCAAGTGTAGCGGGATGCATGTCAAGGGATTCCTCTATTAGTTTACTTTCAATGTCTGGGCTGGAACCTTTCAGTTCTGTTCGTATTATTAATCATTTCTGCAACTCATTCTTTACCTTCCCACGAATACATGCTCATACCATCTGCATTGCAATCAGAGTGAATGTTTAAGTAGACAGAAACAATCAGTTTGCTAGAGGCAAGAATTAAGGGTTCCAGTGTATTAGTTCATATATGACAAAGAGGTAAAGGCCCTGTAGTGATATTTAAATTAGAATCATCATTGCTCTCAGTTCTCTTTAATCTAATATTCTCTGAATCACTAAGTTTCTATGAGATCTTCCTCAAGTGAACAGGAATATTTTTGTTGCTTTCCAGACTTAACTTGTGTTTTATCTTTTCAATATGTTCATTCCCCTTCCTGTTAGGGTGTAATAGTTCCATGGTAGAACCATATTTCCTGTGAACTGTACTCCTTGATCCGAGTCCACCTGGACAGGGGGTCCCCATCTGGGAAGGATTTCCTGAACTAGAATCCATGCAGCCAAACATGGTGCAGTCCCTTGTTGAGAAAGCCTCTATCCAGGTGAAGTGGTCCATAGTTACTAGACTGTAGCTTTCCCTCCTGCTTTTTGGCAGGGGCCCTGTGAAGTCCATCTGGATGTTTTCCCAGGGTCTCCTCATCATGGCTGGTTTGCCAGCTGTAGCTTTCTGCCCTTACCATGGTTATTCTGGACACAAATGAAGCAAAGGTGGTAGAACATCCCCACCCATCCCTGGCCACCACCAGTCCTGCCAGAATGTTGTAATCATGCTGAGCCTTCCCTGATGCATCACCCCATGATTTAACTTCAGAAGCATCTTTCTCATACATGGTGGGACCACTGCAACTTCTTCCGCCCCATGGAGCCAGCTGCCATCTTGTCTCTTCGTTGCTCCATTTCTCCTTCTCTTCTGTTTCCACTTTCTCATATAATTTTACTAAACCGGCTACGATCATTTCTTCCTACATACTTGCTACTTCAATTGTCTCTTGTTTCTCTGCTGCTGTCTTCACAGTGATGTCTGCCCACTCATTTCCTTTCCCCTTACTGGTGAGCTTTTATTTTAATTACTGCTACCTCTGCTGGTAGACTCACTGCTTCCAGCAGTTCTTGTATTAGGTGCCTGTGCTGAATACCTGCACCTTCTGAGGTTACAAATCCTTGTCATGTTCTGGCCATCAGGTAATCATGCACCACCCCAAAAGCATACTGGCTTTCTATATATATATATTTGCTTGTCTGTCTTTACTGTAGCACAGTGCTTCTATCAGGGCCACCAGTTCCACCACCTGAGTAGAGCAACCCCCTGCCAGTGCTTCTGAAGCTAACTCTTCACCTGTTTCCTTCACCACGGCTCACCCAGTCCTTGGCTTCCTGTCTATGTACCTCCCAGACCCATCTATGAAAATTTCCTCTGCTTCCTCTTTTAGAGGTGCTTCCTTCACATCAATATCTTCTTCCAGCTCCATTTCCGTTTGGCAATTGTGTGCCTCCCCCTCTGTTAGGATGGTGTTCATGGGATTCATTCCAGTGTCCCTAACTATTGTTACTGTTTTGTGAACAACTTTCAGTGAGTCAGTTTTTATAGGATACTGCTTCTGGGGTTTATGCAGGCCCCACTCTATTTTAACTGGGTTTATCTTTACTCGACCACAATCTTGCTAGATGTGCTAAACCCAAAAATCCCTCTAACACTAGTTATGCTAGCTCTCCGTTCATTTGTTGGTAAGTTGTAATTATTCTTCAAAGCCTCAAACTCTGTATAATAATTGGTTTACCCCCTTGCAATGGTCTTACCGCAATATATGTATGGAATACCATAGTAAGACATCATTCTAAGGCAGTAAATTTCCGTTCAGTTGGGGTGAAATTATTTGGGGGATAGTGTATGGGGGCTTGTAGTTCTCCCTCATTATAACAGATATCTACAGCAGTCTTTTGTAGAAACACAAACTTACAGAACGAGATATTGATAGGTCTCCTGTCCAGAAGTTTATTGCTTGCTCCTCTCCAGGGTACCATCTTCTTGTGATGGTGAAGAGGCTTGTTTGATCCTGAGAACCTGAGATCGATGCCGTCTGGAGCTTAGCTCCGGGTAGGGTCACCTATGGCAGTAAGGTCAAGGGGGAGTTTATACTGTGGAAGATGCAACTGCTCCCTGTACATCAACATGCCTCTGCATTCTTCTTTTACTGGCAATAGTCAATCTTTTTAGTACTTCTAGTACATGTTCCCCGGCTTCTGTTCTCCAGACTTCACTACTTCACTACCTCAAGTGAGCCTGGAAGGGATACACGATATCCCCATGCATTGGGATTAAAATACTGATCACCAGGTTCCATCACTTAAGCATGTGGTCAATTTGTTGTCTTCAGGCAAGAATTATGGCTACATTGTTGGGACTTGGTCCAAGTTGTGATGGTTTGAGTCCAGCAGGTTGTACAGCAGGGTTTGGTCTGTCTAATCTGCATCCTACTCGATGTTCAATCCCTTCATCATCCCAGTCTCTGATGAAGAATAAAATATTCATCATATTCTACATAAGGAGGAGTCGAGCTATTAGCTCATATCTCTGATATGTTATTAACACATTCATAATATCAAATGGCTTTTGCCTGCACAACTGCTGGAAATCAGAAGGTCGACAATTTTGTAGCACTAGGTGGTGTACTGTAGCAGTTGTCAAGAGCTCTCTGAGTTGAACAACTATTAAATAAGAATTATTTCAAAAATAATAATTTTGATATAATGTGACCACATTAGGCACCAACTGTGATAGTATTGGGTTTGCTGACCACGAAGCTCTAAACTCAAACAAAGACCCTAAACTCTTCTCAATATAAATAGTCATAAATACTCTTACTAAAGAGGGATTACTCTTATTTCTATAGAATCATAGAAATATACAGCAGATTACAGGCCCTTTGCCCCACAATGTTGTGCTGACCATGTAACTTACTCCATAAACTGCCTAGATTTACCCTACCGCATAGCCATCTATTTTTCTAAGCTCAATTCACCTATCTAAGGGTCTATTAAAATACCTTATTGTATCTGTCTCTACTACTGTCACTGGCAGTACATTCCACACACCCACAAATCTCTGTGTAAAAAAATATACCTCTGACATCTTCCTTGTACCTACTTCCAAGCAGCTTAAACCTATGCCCTGCATGTTAGCTATTTCAGCCCTGTGTAAAAGCTTCTGTCTATCCACACGATCAATGCCTCTTGTCATCTTATACACCTCTATCAGGTCATTTCTCATCCTCTGTCGCTCCAAGGAGAAAAAGTCAAGTTTACTCAATCTGTTTTCATAAGGCAAGCTCCCCAATCCATGCAACTGAAAATGTCCATTCTTCAAAGACTGGTTCACTTCCCTGTTTATTCTCCATGATGAATTTACCTGCTAATACCCACTAATCGAGTGGTGGGTCCCCTCTCCCTACCAACTAGAAGTTACTTACAGCAAACAAAGTTCATTTATTTTCAATGATAAGCGTTTAATTAAAACATATTTAAAACTCAGGATTTCCATTTTCTAAAGCATTTCCAAATTATAAACCACTTTTAACCAACAAAGCACAAAGGATTTCCAAAAACACAGGTACAGTTCCTATAAACTAAAAAGGCTACCAATGATGCAGATGAACAAATCATTTGCCACAGAAATCAAAGCCAATGGGGTATATTCTAGTTTATCTCATCTTCCTTTCATGCTTCTTGATGCTTGTTACCCAATAGGTTCAAAGTACCTTATTATCAAAGCATGTATGCAGTTTAAGACCCTGAGATTCATCTTCCCATAGACAGCTATGAAACAAAGAAAAGTGAAGGAAACCGTTCAACAAAAAACTCTAACTCCACCCCAACAAGCAAAAATAAAAATTAACTCACAGAAACAGCAATAAACAAGTGCAAAACACAGAATATAAAACACCAACCCACAAAGATATCAAAAGAGGCCACATCGTAACATTAATCACAGAGTCTAATCTAGAAACTGTGTCAATTAAACCTTGCTCAAGACTCAGGACTCCGGCACCATCTTCCAACGAGAGAGCGATCAGTCGAATGCAGAGACCTTCCTTTCTTAACAAGCTGGAACTGTTCTCTACATTAATGTCATTTCTTTGCCACTTGGGTGACTTCACATGTACATAGTATTGCCTCAGATTCTCTTTTTAGAATCAGGTTTAATATCACCGGCATATGTCATAAAAATTGTTGTTATGTGGCAGCTGTACATTATAATAAAAACAATGTTACAGTAAGAAATATTTGTATATATTAAAAAAGATTAAATAAATAGTGTAAAAAGAGGGAAAAAACAGTGAGATAATGTTCATGAGCTCCTTGTCTGTTCAGAAATTTGATGGCAGAGGGGAAGAAGTTATTCCTGAATTATTGAGTGTGTGCCTTCAGGCTCTTGTACCTCCTCCCTGATAGTAGCAATGAAAAGAGGGCAGGTCCTGGGTGATGGAGGTCCTTAGAGATGGCTGCTGCCTTTTTAAGGCATCATCCCTTTAAGATGTCTTGGATGCTGAGGAGACTAGTGTCCATGATGGAACTAACTGAGTTAACAACTTCCTGCAGCTTACTTTGATCCCATACAGTGCCCCCCCTTACCAGATGGCGATGCAGCCAGTTAAAATGCTCTCCATTGTACATCTGTAGAAATGTTTGAGTGTCTTTGGTGAGATACCAAATCTCCTTAAACTCTTATGAAATATAGCCACTGTCGATAAGGTGCCATATGAAAGTCTTATGCATAAGATAAGGATTGGTTAACTAACAGAAAGCAGAGAGTTGGGATACATGGGTGTTACACTGGTTGGCAGTCAGTAGTGAGCAGTGTGCCGCAGGGATCGGTGCTGGGCCCACAAATGTTCACGATATATTTTAACAATCTGGAAGAGGGGACCGAGTGTAGTGTATCTAAGTTTGCTGATGATAATAAATTGAGTGGAGAAGCAAATTGTGCAGAAGGTACAGAGAATCTGCAGAGAGATATAGATAGATTAAGTGAGTGGGCAAGGGTCCGGCAGATGGAGTACAATGTTGGTAAATGCGAGGTCATCCACTTTGGAAGGAAAAATGAAAAAGCACATTATTGTTTAAATGGTAAAAAACTGCAGCATGCTGCTGTACAGAGGGACTTAGGAGTGCTCGTGCATGAATTACAAAAGGTTGGTTTGCAGGTGCAGCAGGCTATCAAGAAGGCAAATGGAATGCTGGCCTTCATTGTTAGAGGGAATGAATTTAAGCAGGGAGGTTATGTTGCAACTGTACTGGGGACTGGTGAGGCCACACCTGGAGTACTGCATGCAGTTCTGGTCTCCTTACTTGAAGAAGGATATACTGGCTTTCAAGGCAGTGCAAAGGAGGCTCACCAGGGATGAGCCTCCAAAGATGAGGGGGTTAGACTACGAGGAGAGATTGAGTCACCTGGGACTGTACTCACTGGAATTCAGAAGAATGAGAGGAGATCTTGTAGAATCATATAAAATTATGAAAGGGATAGATAAGATAGAAGCAGGAAAGTTGTTTCTACTGGTAGGCGAGACTGGGTGTGTACTCTATATTTCCAGCATCTGTAGAATCTCCTGTGTGAAGGGAATGGCTTTTTTTTTGTGGATGAAATATTGGTTACCTGACTCTGAGAGCATACTCTCTCAAATAATTCTATGTCATCCTATTTGTGAATCAGATGTATTCTCAGTATAAAACAACTACATGCACATTACTGTACCAAAACTCTATTTATGTGCTGAGAGCTGAATTCAACAGTTTCTGACTCAGAGGTTAATAGTACAGGTTAATATAACTGGGAATACTGACAGTTACTATTTCTAGGTTTTTGAATTCATCAAGACAATTAATATCATTGTTATTCCATTGCAGAGATAACAGATGAGCCATGAGTTGCCCAGAAAAAGAAAAATACCTTCCACAGCCCGAAAAAGTAGTAATTATTACACTTTTCTTTTCAGCACCGTTTTAAATACTGTTAACTCTTCTTTTGACTCTAATTAACCTATACAGTCATTTGTCTTACCCTCATCTATGTTTGTGACATTAGAGTCATAGTGTCATGTAAAAGTACAGCACAGAAACAAGCCCTTTGTCCCATCTAGTCTATACAAACCCATTTAAACTACCTAGTCCCATCGACCTGCACCTGGACCGTAGTCATCCATACCCTGACTATCCATGTACCTATCTAAACTTTTCTTAAACATTGAAAACAAAGTGGCCTGCACCATTTGCGCTGGCAGCTCATTCCACACTTGACTAAGTGAAGTTTTCCCCTCATGTTCCCCGTAAATTTTTCATCCTTCAGCCTTATCCCATCACCTCTGATTGTAGTCTCACCCACCCTCAATGGAAAAAGCCTGCTTGCATTTACCCTATGTGCACCTCTATCAAACCTCCTCTCAATCTTATTTGTTCCAAGGAATAAAGTCCTAACCTATTCAATCTTTCTTTATAACTCAGGTTCTCCAGTCCTGGTAACATCCTTGTAAATTATCTGTACACTTTCACCTTATTTACATCTTTCCTGTAGATATCTGACCTAAACTGCATGCAGTACTCCAAATTAGCCCTCATCAACATCTTTTACAAATTCAACATAATATCACATCTCGCATACTTTGATTTATGAAGGCCAATATGCCAAAAGTTTTCTTTTTGACCCTATCTACCTGTGCTGCCACTTTAAGAGAATTATAGGCCTGTATTCTCAGATCCCTTTGTTCTATTGCACTCCTTAGTACTGTACTGTTCACTGTGTAAGATCTACCTTGGTTAGACCTACTGAAGTGCACCACCTCACACTTGTCTACATTAAATTCTATCTGACATTTTTCCAGCTGGGTCAGATCCCTATGCAAGCTCTGATAGTCTTACCTGTTGTCCACGAGACTCACGAACTTGGAGTCATCTGCAAATTTGCTTTAACAGTTAATCATATTATCATCCAGATCATTAATATAGATGACAAAGAACAATGGACCCAGTACCAATCCCTGTGGTAATCCACTAGTCACAGGCCACCAGTCAGAGAGGCAACCATCTACTACCACTCTCTAGCTTCTCCATTAATCCAATTTGCAACCTCACCTGAATGGCCAGTGACTGAATCTTCTTGACCAACCTCCCATGTGAGGCCTTGTCAGATGCCTTGCTAAAGTCCATGTAGACAAAATCCTCTGCCTTGCTTTCATCAACTTTCCAGGTAACTTCCTCGAAAACTCCAAGATTGGTCAGACATGACCTATCATGCAGAAAGCTATGCTGTCTATCCCTAATCAGACCCTATCTATCTAAACACTCATATCTGGTCCCTTAGAATACCTTCCAATAACCTTCCCACTACTGATGTCAGCTCACCTCTGTATAATTTGCTGGTTTATTTTTAGAGCCTTTCCTTAACAGTGGAACAAAATTAGATTTCCTCCAATCCTCCGGTACCTGACCAGTCACTAAGGATGATTTAAATATCTCTGCTGGGGCCCCTGAAATTTCTGCACTTGCCTCCCTGAATGCAGGGTATGAGGGAAAATCTTGTCAGGCCCTGGGGATTTATCCACTCCCAAGACAGCAAATATCTCCTCCTCTGTAATCTGTATCAGATATTTGACCACACTGCTGCTTTGCCTCACTTCTGTAGACTGTGTCCATCACCCAAATAAATACTGATGCAAAAAATCCATTTAAGATCTTCCCCATCTCTTTTGGCTCCACATATCGATTACCATTTTGATCTTCCAGATGACCAATTTTGTCCTTTGCAATCCTGTTGTTTTTACATATCTGTAGAACCTCTTAGGATTCTCCTACGCATTGTCTCCAAGGCAACCTCATACCTTCTTTTAGCCTTCCTGATTTCTTCCCTGTTCTTGCATTTCTTATATTTGTCAAGTACCTCATTTGTTCCTACCTGCCTATACCTGTTATGCACCTCCTTTTTTAAAAACCAGGGCCTCAATAATTATTGAAAACCAAGGTTCCCTAAACCTTTTATCCTTGCCTTTTATTCTGATAGGAGCATACAAACCCTACTCAAAATTTAACTTTGGAAGGGCTTCCACTTACCAAGTACACCTTTGCCAGAAAATAGCCTGTCCCAATCCACACTTTGCCAGATCCTTTCTGACACCATCAAAACTGGCCTTTCTCCAACTTAAATTCTCAACCTGCAAACCAGACCTGTCCTTTTCCATATTTACTTTGAAACTAATGGCGTTATGATCACAAGATGGAACGTGTTCCCCTGCACAATAGCAGATCAAGTATTACACACCCTCTCAATGGGACTTCTATGTACTAATTAAGGAAGCTTTCCCAAACACATTTGACAAGCTTTATCCCACCTAGTCCTTTTCCAGTATGGGAGTCCCTACTACTATAACAACCTTATGTTTCTTGTAACAGTCTACAATCTCACTACAAATTTGTTCTTGTAAATCCTGTGGACTGCTGGGTTTTCTATAATTAAATAATTATAATTATTATAATTATAATGAATAATTATAATTGCCCAATTAACATGGTCATACCTTTCTTATTCCTCAGTTCCATCCATAGAACATCACTTCACGAGGTCTCCAGTCTGGCCTGACTGGGTACTGTTGTAACATTTTCCCTGACTAGTAATGCCATCCTACCCCTCTATAATCACTTCTGCTCCGTCACTTCTAAAACAATGGAACCCCATAATATTGATCAGCCAGTCCTGTCCCTCCTGCAACCAAGTCTCACTAATAGCTAAAGTACAATACCATAATTCCATGCATACCCTGAGCTCATCTGCCTTTCCTACAATACTTCTTACACTGAAATGTATAAAACTCATAACATTAGTCATGTCATGCTCAACCTTTTGATTCCTGACATCGTATGATGTCATAACATTTACCTCTGCAACCTTTCCACTATCTGTTCTGGCACTCAGGTTCCCAGCCCCCTGCAATTCCAGTTAAATCTCTCCAGTGCAGCACTAATAAACCTTTCTGCTAGAATACTAGTCCTGCTCCAATTCAAGTGCAAACTGTCTCTTCTATACAGGAAATACGAGGAAATCTGCAGATGCTGCAAATTCAAGCAACACACACAAGATGCTGGTGGAACACAGCAGGCCAGGCAACATCTATAACCACTTGCAAAAAAGCTGGATGAACTCAGCAGGTCAGGCAGCATCTGTTGAAAGAAGCAGTCAATGTTTCGGGTCGAGACCCTTCGTCAGGAGAAGCACTGTCGACATTTCGGGCTGAGACCCTTCATCAGGACTAACTGAAAGGAAAGATAGTAAGAGATTTGAAAGTAGGAGGGGGAGGGGGAAATACAAAATGATAGGAGAAGACTGGAGGGGGTGGGGAGAAGCTGAGAGCCAGAAAGGTGATTGGCAAAAGGGATACAGAGCTGGAGAAGGGAAAGGATCATGGGACGGGAGGCCTAGGGAGCAAGAAAGGGGGAGGGGAGCATCAGAGGGAGATGGAGAACAGGCAGAGTGATGAGCAGAGACTGAGAGAGCAAAAAAAGAGGAGGGGGAAGAAAACTAAATATATTTGGGATGGGGTAAGAAGGGGAGGAGGGGGCATTAATGGAAGTTGGAGAAGTCAATGTTCATGCCAACAGGTTGGAGGCTACCCAGCCGGTATACAAGGTGTTGTTCCTCCAACCTGAGTGTAGCTTCATCTTGACAGTCGAGGAGGCCATGGATAGACATATTAGAATGGGAATGGGACGTGGAATTAAAATGTGTGGTCACTGGTTCTTACACCATCCCTGATATATTTAGTTTTTCTCCCCCTTCTCTTTTTTTTCTTTCTCTCTCTGCCCATCGCTCTGCCTGTTCTCCATCTCCCTCTGGTGCTCCTCTCCCCCTTTCTTTCTCCTTAGGCCTCCCATCCCATGATCCTTTCCCTTCTCCAGCTCTGTATCCCTTTTGCCAATCACCTTTCTGGCTCTCAGATTTACCCCACCCCCTCTGGTCTTCTATCATTTTGCATTTCCCCCTCCCCCTTCTACTTTCAAATCTCTTACTATCTTTCCTTTCAGTTAGTACTGACAAAGAGTCTCGGCCCGAAACGTCGACAGTGCTTCTCCCTATAGATGCTGCCTGGTCTGTTGCGTTCCACCAGCATTTTGTGTGGTATTTCTTCTATACAGGTCCCACCTTCCCTGAAAGTGAGCCAATGAACCAAAAATCTGACACCCTCCCTCCTACACCAAATCCTAAGCCATGTATTAGCTGTATGATCTTCCTGTTTCTGTCTCACTAGCATGTGGCAATCGTGTTCTTTAAATTAGCACCCAACTCCCTGAGCTCATTTACCGAACCTCATCATTCTTCCTACCTATGTCCTTGGTACCTACATGGATAATGACCGCTGGCTGCTCACCCTCCCACTTAAGAGTGCTGAGGACTCGACCCTGAATGTCCCAGTGTCTGACAACCAGGAATCTCCTTCTCATCCACAGAACCTCCTTTCAATTTCCCTAACTAACAAATCCCATATCACCAAAGCTCACCTTTGTACTCCCCCTTCCCTCTGAGTCACAGAGACAGACTCGGTGCCAGAGGTCTGACCACTGCGACTTTCCTCTGTTAGGTCACCTTCTCCCCCGCAATATCCAAAGTGGTATATCTGCTGTAGAGGGACATGGTCACAGGGCTACTCTGCACTGGTTGTCTAACCCCTTTCTCCTTCCTGACTGCCACTCAGTCTCCTGTGCCCTGCACCTTGGATGTAACTATCTCTGTATATGTCCTGTATATCACCCCCACAGCATCCTGATTGATTCGGAGTTTATCCACTTCCAGGTTCAACTCCTTAACAGAGTGCAGAAGCTGCAGCAACATGCACTTTTCACAGGTGAAGTCTTCTGGTACCAGAGGATTGGAGGGAGGCAAATGTTGTCCCCTTGTTCAAAAAAGGTAGTAGAGATAGTCCGGGTAATTATAGACCAGTGAGCCTTACATCTGTGGTGGCAAAGCTGTTGGAAAACATTCTTAGAGATTGGATCTATGGGCATTTAAAGAATCATGGTCTGATCAGGGACACAGGATGGCTTTGTGCAGATCCTGTCTAACAAGCCTGATAGAGTTCTTTGAGGAGGTGACCAGGCATATAGATGAGGATAGTGCAGTGGATGTGATCTACATGGATTTTAGTAAGGCATTTGACAAGGTTCCACATGGTAAGCTTATTCAGAAAGTCAGGAGGCCTGGGATCCAGGGAAGTTTGGCCAGGTGGATTCAGAATTGGCTTGCCTGCAGAAGGCAGAGGGTCGTAGTGGAGGGAGTACATTCAGATTGGAGGGTTGTGACTAGTGGTGTCCCACAAGGATCTGTTCTGGGACCTCTACTTTTCGTGATTTTTATTAATGACCTGGATGTGAGGGTAGAAGGGTAGGTTGGCAAGTTTGCAGGTGACACAAAGGTTGGTGGTGTTGTAGATAGTGTAGAGGATTGTTGAAGATTGCAAAGAGACATTGATAGGATACAGAAGTGGGCTGAGCAGTGGCAGATGGATTTCAACCCAAAGAAGTGTGAGATGGTACACTTTGGAAGGACAAACTCCAAGGCACAGTACAAATGGCAGGATACTTTGTAGTGTGGAGAAGCGGAGGGATCTGGGTGTACATGTCTACAGATCCCTGAAAGTTGCCTCACAAGTAGATAGGATAGTTAAGAAAGCTTATGGGGTGTTAGCTTTCGTAAGTCGAGGGATAGAGTTTAAGAGTCGCAATGTAATGATGCAGCTCTATAAAACTCCGGTTAGGCCACACTTTGAGTACTGTGTCCAGTTCTGGTCGCCTCACTATAGGAAGGATGTGGAAGCATTGGAAAGGGTACAGAGGAGATTTACCAGGACGCTGCCTGGTTTAGAGAGTATGGATTATGATCAGAGATTAAGGGAGCTAGGACTTTATTCTTTGGAGAGAAGGAGGATGAGAGGAGACATGATAGAGGTGTACAAGATATTATGAGGAATAGATAGAGTGGACAGCCAGCGCCTCTTCCCCAGGGCACCACTGCTCAGTACAAGAGGTTGTGGCTTTAAGGTAAGGGAAGGGAAGTTCAAGGGGGATATTAGAGGAAGGTGTTTTACTTAGAGAGTGGTTGGAGCATGGAATGCACTGCCTGAGTCAGTGGTGGAGGCAGATACACTAGTGAAGTTTAAGAGACTACTAGACAGGTATACGGAGGAATTTAAGGTGGGGGGTTATATGGGAGGCAGGGTTTGAGGGTCGGCGCAACATTGTGGGCCGAAGGGCCTGTAATGTGCTGTACTATTCTATGTTCTCTATATTCTAATTGAGGTCTCCCTGCCTTCCCACATCCAGCAAGAGGAGTATTCGACTATCCAGTCTGGCATCTCTACTGTTCTAACTGTGCAAATATAAAGAAAGGAAGCAAATAAACTGGGGGAAAAAAATCTACCTACAACTTTTTTGCCTTCTTTCACTCAAGTCTCTCCGCACTGAAGTCTCAAAGAGCTAAACCCTCAAGTAACCACACTAACACTGTCCAGTCCAACAATGGTCGCTCTGCTTGCCCCTGCCTTATTTTTATTTGTTCTTGCCAATCAATCCTGATCACTGATTGGCCACTGTTCAAACACCAAATGGCTGTGAATCGATGCCTTATATATTCAGTTAGGTGACCCTGAGTGAGCTACGTCTTCTCATGCTTCCGATCAATGATTGGCCGCTGCTCAAACACCAACCTACTGCAAATCTATACCTATGTATTGAATTGGTGAACCAGTGTGAACTTTGTCTTCTTGTGCTTGTATTTATTGATTGTCTGCTGCTCGAAAAGCACATAGCTAAAACTTGTAATACTACTGATTTGTTATGGAACAACATGCTGCTGAGAGCATGCATAAACATTTGGGAATATAATGTATTAAAAAAAAAATTGAATCATGGAGGTACAGCGTGGAAGTTGTCCTGCTAGTCACATTTCCTTGAACATCAAACACCCACTTGCACTAATCCTGCATTAATACCATTTCATTCTCCCTACATTTCCTAAGTTCTTCCCTTCATCTGCACTGTAGGAGCAAATTGTAATAGCCAATTAAGCTACTTGTTCTAAATGTTTATATGCATGCCTTTGTGGTGTGAGAAGAAATCAAGGCACTCAAAGGAGACACAAAGGATTGCAAGGAGAATGTGCGAACACTTGTCAGGGTTGAACTGGGCCACCGGAGGCATGCAACAACAGTCTTCCTTGCTCAGCCACTCTGCTGTTCTAAAATTTACTTTTTTCATTGCCGTACATATCCCTTTGCTTTTCATACATAATAATAAGTTAGCAAATTTTCAGAAAACAATAGTAAATACTGAGCAGATTAATCAATTTTTCTGCAGGAAAAGAAAATGATGGTATTTCTAGTAAATACTTTGCCTCAGTTCTGATCGCTGGTCCAGCCAGAAAATTTCATAGTCTGGCTTGGCTTTATGAATGTTTGTGTACTCCTTCTCTTGTACAATCAGGTTTTATTTTGTATTTCTAAAATTTTTGTTCCTACTAATTTTTGTTTTATTTGAACGTTTGCAGGCTTATTGTTTACATGTATAGATTTAACACCACTTATCAGTTCAGTACAGAAATTTCCAAATATTGCAAATGAATGCTTAGATATAATAAAAGTTAAATAGCCAGTAATAAATGGATGTAACTACTGTAAATTACTATGTGACTAGTCCAGTGGTTATGGTTATTGTACTGTCTGGTTATATTGTGGTTACACCACTGGATGAGTAATCCTGGTTCAGTAATTATACAGTCCACTTTATGGCATTTTGATAATCTGAATTTATTTAGTTAAACCAAGTATTAGTAATAATGACTTCTTTATGTGACACTGTTTTTCTCCTTTGAGAAGAAATTAATGGGCATTGCAGAGAAAATACTCAAATAGCTGGAATCATATCTAACCAGGGTGTTGGAAGCCAGTCATTATTATCCCAGCAGATGGAAGCTGGAATTCTCAGGAAAGTGCCCAAGAACCATTCATCTTTGGATGTTTTGCCTGTGACCAACCTGACATCAAAATGTTCGGGTGGCACGACAGTTTAGTGGTTTGAAGTACAGGTGACCTGGTTCAGTTCCCGTTGCTGTGTGTAAGGAGTTTGTACGTTCTCCCCATGACCGCATGGGTTTCCTCTGAGTGCTCCGATTTCCTCCCACAGGCTAAGGACGTACCAGTCGGTAAATTAATTGGCCAATGTAAATTGTCCCATGATTAGGCTCAGATAGCTGGGTGGCATGGCTCAAAGGGCCCGAAGGGCCTATTCTGCACCATACCTTAATAAACAATAAATAAAGAAATGAAATGGTGAAGGAGGTAATGTTGATGTTGGGTTTCCTTGTGACTGCTCCGATATTGTACATAAATGGGGGAAAGACTGGGCAGGCTGAAAGGAGGCTCAACACACAAGTAGCAGCCAATATACCTGTACAGTTGCAGAGAAACTAATCATTTCCACTTGACATTCCCTTGCTAACCAATCCCTCACCAGATGCAATTTGTCATCTCTATTGACCAGACACTTAATTGAATTTACTGCACAGCTACACACAGTACACATGGCTACTTTATTAGGCTCACCTGCTTGTTTATGCAAATATCTGATTAGCCAATCATCTGGCAGCAGTTCAAAGCATAAAAGCATGCATACATGGCCAAGAGGTTAGGTGTTGCTCAGACCAAACATCAGAATGGGGAAGGAATATGATCAAAGTGACTTTGACTGTGAATGATAATTGGTGCCAGACGACATGGTTTGAGTTCCTCAGAAATTGTTGATTTCCTGGCATTTTCACACACAACAGACTCTAGTGTGTACAGAGAATGGAGTGAAAATCAAAAAACATCCAGTGAGCAGCAGTTCTGTGGGCAAAGTGCCTTGCTGATGTGGAAAGTCAGAGAATGGCCAGACCGTTTCAAGCTGGTGGGAAGGTGACAATACCTCATATAACCACGTATTATATCAGTAGTGTGCAAAAGATTATCTCTGAACGCTCAGCACGTCAGACCTTGAAGTACGTGGGCTGCAGCAGCAGAAGAATACACTCTTTGGTAACTTTATTAGGTACAGCAGGAGCCAAATGAAGTGGCTACTGAGTGTATCTTGACCTTTCTGTGGTGGATGACTTGACAATTGGCTTTCAACACACAAACCAAGACTAAGTTGTTTTTGTAAGGTACTTGCATGTGACTTTGTGGCTTCTAGCATGTGCACGACTGGCTGAGGTCAAATTCAACAGCATTCAGGAACCTCAGTACTTTCTAATATAAAGGAGCCAAAGCAATCGGCCCCATGTGTATCAGCTTCAGTCAATCAATTCCCACCTCTTCTGGTCAATAGAATATGTGCAGTCATTAAAATGAACTACAGCAACACACCAGAACTCCTGCAGTTCTACTTTCAGAATCCGCAGCTTTTACCATCTAGAAGGGAAAGTTATCTCATGCATAGATGCATTGCTTTTGCTCTCTTTTTCCTCTACAGCACCCCTCCTAGCCCATTGTGCACCACTTGAACCTGCAAGTAAGTTATTCTTCTTTGGTAGCACACACAAAATGCTGGAGGAACTTGGCAGGTCATTCATCATCTACGGAGGGGAACAAACAGACGGCATTTCAGGCCAATCCTCTTCATCGGGATGGTTGATGCATCTTGATGAACCACCTTGGCCCCATCTTGACTGTTTATTGTCCTCCATAGATGCTGCCTGACTACTGAGTTCCTCCAGTGTTTTGTGTTTGTTGGTCAAGAATCTCTTATGCCTATTGTTCTTTGGTTCCTAGTTGTTGTTGCTACTTATTGTGCCATGGGACCATTTCTATCACACTGCTATGGTTTAAAAAGGCAGTGCTTTCTTCAATTTCATAAGGACAAATGATGGACGATAATAATGACCTTGTCAGCAATGTTCACATTTGTGAATGTATTAAAAACAAATCAAGCATACTAGTAATTATTTGGTGATTTTCCAGCGAGCTGGATTAATAATGTACAAACACAATGTGCAGTTTTCTATTTGTAATTCCATTCCTGATGAGTTTCTGTCTGCAGCATGGCTTTATATAAATGTGAAAGATAAAATGTCACGGCTACACTAAGCAGCTTTCAGAATCTTTCAAAGTTAATATTAGGGCATCAAAGCAAAAAAGACCCAGCAGCAATTCAAGTCTGCGTCTTGAGTGAAAGGGAAAATCAAAAAGACTGTCAGATTATTTATTTTCTGCTTTTTTTTTGGCAAAATGCCTCATGCCTTTAGTTATCTGAAGGAGTAACACAGCTGAAGGTGCGAAGTTAATCATTCCCATGTTATGGAAGGGTTCTGCTCCTGTGAACCGTCTGTAACCCAATCAGTTTACGAGCGGGAAATGTGGTAATGAATCTAATTCTAAATGGCAGAGGAAGCCTGCAGTTCTACAGTAACTGACAATCTATCCCCGCAGTTTTCCAAGGGCTTATTTGTAAATACAGTGTGTTTATATATCAGGTATTCATACCTGGAGGTCCTATATTTTTGTCTTAAGTACCAGTTAATGTATTTTGTGCAACAACCACCTGAGGGCAGTGTAAAGACAGGAAAAGTTAGGCAAAAAAAAACTGCTCTTGGAAATCAGTGGGTCAATACGCTTCTGTGGAGGCAAAAGGATAATTAGTACTTCAGGTTGTGCCCTTTCATCAGAACTGAGAATGTAGAATGAAGATGGCCAATGTGCCAAAGTGAGGGGGATGGGTGAAACAGGTGAATACGTGACCAATGGAATCAGGTGAAGTGGGGAAGAGGGAGAAATTAGAGACCGAGGCCGTTAGGTGATAAGTCAAACCAGATAAAGAAAAAGAGGGACAATCTGCACACGCCCGTCTGTTATATTCTGTAAGTCCAAAACATAAAACTAATTGAAGGATAAACATAGAGCCAGGGATAATATGTGTCTACCTTGTTTTCACATTTAGTAAGACATATGCTTATGATGTAGGGGTGCAATGACGTGCACCCTTCACGTGTTTTCACATATGGGTTATTTAAACAAATAAGGAATTCTTAATCAAACAATATACTTAAAATATTACTCAAATATTACTGATATACTAAAAACACAGCATTCCTCTCTGCCTAGCTATAAACTCCAATTCAATACAGAATGCATTTTAACTATATTGTATATAATACAACTTTCATACAGAGATCCACAGCATAGTAAATTTTAAAATGTCCCATTTAGGCGTAAAACTTAACCTCTGCAGAGGATTTCTTATTCTTGTGGGATAACATCTTTCCTGACAAGGAGGTTAACTCTGCTTGGCAAGTGAGACCTGTGGCTGGGAAACTATCTCAGGGTCTGGGGCCTCCTCCGTGGTGGCTGTTGGTGTTGACTCTGGGACTGCAGGAAGTGGTTCTGACAGCTCTGAACACCTTTATTCTAAACATACTGTATTGGCATTCTGAATAGTGCATGGCAAGCTGCTCGATCTGCTAAGGCCACTAGACAGAACTTCAAGCCAGTGCTTTCACTTTGACTATGCCTATGACCATGACCACTTTGGGCCTTAGCTTGGATGGTGCAAGAACTCTCAAACCTCACATATGGCAACCCCCATCAAGGGCAAATTTATCTTGGCTCTGGTAAAAATGGGGAACTGGAGTTTCTGCTCCATATTCCAGCCAAGTTGGGTGGTCATGTAGACCTGAGACAGTGTGGGATTTTTTTTTGTTTCTCTTTGGATCATTTCTGCTGTAATAAGAGATGTTGCTTAAGGGAGAATATGTCAAGGGGAGTGTCCTCTTTTTGTAATTTTTTCAGCTACTTTCTCTTCCAAGGGTATATGGGATGATCTATCCACATTTCCATGATTAGTCATCCTGTTGATTTTGATCTTGTAATTATGTCATCCAAGAACCAGAGCCCATCTCTGAATTCATGCTGATGCTGTTAGCGGAACATCTTTCACTTGAAAATGAACACTGATGGTTGATGATGAGTACCGAGAGTAAACTCTCTCCCATGCAAGTACTGGTTAAAATGTTTTACACCCCAAACCAGACTCAAGTCCTCTCTGTCAATCTGTGTGTAATTTTTCTCCCCATCGGTAAGTGAATGTGATGCAAAGGCTATGGGGCATCCACTTCCATCACTCATAATATGTACCATGAATGCACTTATACTATAAGGCAAGGTGTCAAAGGCAAGTTTCACTGAATGATGTGGATAGTAATGTGTCAGTACAGTGTCTGATGTCAACGTTTATCTTTTCGAAAGCCACCTATCACTGCTTTGCCCTTTGTCATTTCTTCCTGATCTGTAGTAATGAGTTCAAGGGATGGAGTACTGTAGCCACATTTGGCAAGAACCATTTATAGTAACTGACAAATCCTAAAAAGGACTGCAACTGTGACAAGTTCTTGGGCCAATGAACAGCGACAAAACATCAAACCCCCAATCTCTTTCATATACAAAAACTGTCAAAATGCCCACATAGAAAAAACACCAAGAACATCAGACCCCACATCCATCTTCATTGGTAAGTAGACCCCTGCTAAGTCTACTTTGCTGAAGTGCTTTCCACCATAAATTTTTGCAAAGATATCCTCTATCCTGGGCAGAGGGAATTGATCTACTTTCAGTATTGGGTTGACGGTGATCTTAAAATCACCATAGACCCTGGCAAACCCATTCTTCTTGGCTACTGGGACAACTGGTGTTGCCAATGAGACCATTCAACCTTGGAAAGAAATCCTTCAGTACTCATGCAATCTGCCATACATACAGACTATGTTTTCACAGCAAGTATAAGGAACTGGATGTGCTTTGTAAAATTTGGGTGCAGCATTTTCATTTAACACTAATTTACTCTTGATGTGTTTGAGTTTTCCAATGCCATTCTTGAACACTGCTGTGACAACATCCAGTCCCTTTCTTAATTCCCGTTCAGTCAACTCTATTATAAGGATATGGAATGCAAATGGTGGATGGATATCCAATCAAGTTTTTGTTAAATCAGAAAATCACAGCCCCAGAATGTTGGCCCTCCTGTTTTTACCACATACAAGTTTTACCAACATGTCTTGTTGATTGTCGTAAATCACTGTTCTGAATATCTTTTGCATAGGAGTTATCCTTTCTCCAGTAAAAGTTCTTAGTTGGATATCTTTCTTTCTTCCTTCCTTTCTTCCCTTCTTTCATCCATCCATTCATTTATTGAGATACAGCACAGAATAGGTCTTTCAAACCGTGCTGTCCAGCAGTCTTCTGATTTTATCCTGGCCTCACCAATGACTAAATAGTCTACCAATTAATCTTTGGACTGTGGGAGGAAAATGGAGCACCTGGAAGAAACTGATGTCGTCACAAGGAGAATGTACAAACTCTTTAAAGACAGTAGCAGGAATTGAATAAGGGTCACCTGTTCTATAAATTGTTGTGCTAACTGCTACACTACTGAGCCACCCTTATCCGCGGGCTTCAGTTCACTATCTTTGAAATGACATTCAAACTCATTTTGTTGAATGACTGAAACAGCCAAGCCAGTATCCAATTCCATTTTAATTAATTTGCTGTTCACTTCTGCTGTAAACCATATTGTCTTTTGTTAATTTTCACATTTTAAACTCAAGTCTACCTAGTGCTGTATCACTTTCACCATTATCAGATTTTTCACCAACAGCATGCAGATTAGTGCTCTTTTTGAAACTGCAACTTGACTTTGTATCCTTTTTCTTCCATGTGTGGACCATTTTTTTTGTCTTCCGGACATGCTCTTTATATTTGTCCAACTTTGTTGCATTTTCTGCAAGTTTTGTCTTTAAATCTGCATTGGTCTGGTGTATGTTAGCCCCTGCTGATGGAGTAGAGATAGGTAAATAGGGGTATTGATTAAAAGACAATGATTAGCTAATGATCAATTACCTTATAGGTACCTTATGTTTGGTTGCTGTACAGCCTAAAAGGGAACCTTACCCAGCAACAAGTGAAGTACCAGACACTGTTCCCTAATAGTGTTAGACATAGGTCTAAATAAAGAATTGTCTGGTTGCACAAAGCATTTTGAGGTATAACATAACTAAATAGGGGAAGGACGGTGTAAGGGGGAGAGGAAGGTAGAACGTTCGAGAGTAGGGGCAGGTATCAACATGAGGAACTGAGATTGTATCCAAGCTGGCCTTGGCAGAAATAATTATAACTAACCAATAATGATTTTACATCTAATTGTATCTTAATATGTGGTCGAAACTATTCTCAAACTGTATTAACTCACATAATTATAATATTTCCTGTAATGATCAATGTTGTAAATTGTGTGGAATTGTATTCAGGGGGAGCACAGTGTCCGGACTGTCTCTTTGGGAGATCAGTCTGTAACTTCCCTCTTAGCATTCTCTGAATAAAAAGTGAAGTTTGACAAAGTATCGCTTATTTTATGGTTTTATTGAATTTGTGGTACCTTGCATTATTGCATCGGTTTGATCTGTCTTTGACACTGCCACAACAGTAGTAACAAGCTTGAGGAACTCAGCAGGTCGAGCAGCATCCATTGAAACAAGCAGTCAATCTTTCTGGCTGAGACCCTTCGTCAGGACCATTATGCTTTGTAACTCCAAAACATAAAACAAATCAAAAGAAGAACACAGAGCTGGGGATAACGTATGTCTACTTTGTTTTTGCATTTAGTGAGGTGCACATTTATGACATGGTGCTGTAATGAAGTATGTCATTCACGTACTTTTACATATAACCCACAGTGAATTATTTAAACAAAGAATGCTTAATCACACAAAGTATTTACAATATTACTCAAATATTACTGAAAAATTAAATCCACAACACTATCCATTTTGGTTTCTTCTCTAATGGCCTACTTCCAGTCAATGCCTCCATCTGTTTCCGTCTGCCCATTATCCCAAACTAATGTGGTTCTACCTTCTCATTCACCCTCCCCCCACTTGCTTCCATCTGCCCCTTTTCATTGACCCTCTCTCTCACCTCTTTACACTGGCTATCTTCCCTTTACATTTTTAGTCTAGATATAGGATCACAACCCGAAATGTCAACTATTGCTTTGTCTTCACAAATGCTTCTTGGTCCACTGAATTCCTGCAAAAGTTTGGTTTTTTTAATTACTGATTCCAGCATCTGCTGCTTCTTCTGTCCTAAATTTTGTGGGTATTTGTAACCTAAGAGAGATTTGACTGTGAAATTCAATCATATTCATTACAAAACACTTAATGTTCAAAATTAGCCCTCTGTGTATTCAAAGATAAAAATGTAAAAAAACAGGTTTTCCAAAAGAAACCATTCTGTTACATTTTATATTATTGGTATAATCAATTGACGTGCCTGAAGGCTACTTTCTCCACAGAACATCTAATTTTGCCCCAAAAACACTACATTTAGGATAGTGCAAGTATGGCTAAGAATAGCATCAGAGTCCGGATTCTGAATCCCATCTGGAGTACCTTGTGCTGCTGTGTAGTCCTTTCTGTCTGCCTAGGGATTTCATGGCTGTTATTATCACAGTTGTGTGTATTCCGCTGCAGGCTGATACTGACCTGGTTCTCAAGGAATTGTACAAGGCCATCAGCACCCTAGTGACTGCACACCCGGAGGATGCTTTCACCATCGCCAGTGACTTTAATAGAGTGTCGTTGTCTTAAGTCTCACTGAAGTTCTGTTAGCACATCCAGGGGAGTTCACAAAGAGATAGCATAGATGATCATTGTTAATCTCCCTTCCACAGTGCTTACAAAGTGCTCCTCCATCCACCATTTGGAAAGTCGAATCACTCTTCCATCCTGCTTCTGCCAACGTACAAGCAGAAGCTGAAACAAGGGGGGACTGTAGTCAAAACTGTCAACTGTTGGTCCAACCAATTGGTCTCCATACCTCAGAACTGCGTCGACTGGATTGTCTTTCATGATGAGGATGTCTCCGAGTTCACAGAAGGGGTCACGAGCTTCATCTGGAAGCCACGTTGTCCCTCAGAAATTGGTCAGGGTCTATCCAATCCTGTAACCCTGGATCAGCAGTTCCGTGCGAACAGCACTTAACATGTGAGACAGAACTTAACTTGTCACTAACCAAAAGGAACTCAAGAAACACAGCTATGATCTACCCAGTCATCAAGGCAGCGAAACGACAATACAGGGACAAGATCCAGACACAGCTCTCCACCAGCAATACACACTGCTTATGGCAAGGTCTGCAACCATCACAGACTTCAGAGCTAAGCGTATTGGTGCTTGTCAACATCGCTCCCTCTCTCCCAGATGAGCTAAGTCTTTTTTTACGGTCAGCGTGATATCACCAATACTGAGCCCCCGAGGAGAGCTGCCGAAGTGACCTGCAACTCAGTCATCTCTGACGCTGAAGTGCGCAGGTGTTTCCAACAAGTGGACAGTTGCAAGGCTGTGGGATTGGACAGCATCCCAGGGCTGGTACTCAGGATGTGCATGGCACAACGGGCAGGTATGTTGACAGAAATTTTTAATCTCTCCCTATCCCAGTGAGTGCCCTCCTGTTTCAAAACATTCACCATTGTTCCTTGAAAGACTAAGGTAACATGTCTGAATGACTGGCATCCTGTCACACTCACCTCAATAATAAGCAAATGCTTGGAGAGGCTGGTCAAGGGCTATATATGCAGCATGGTACCACCCACACTGGACCCTGTACAAGTCATCTACTGACACAACCGATTGACAGATGATACAATAGCCAAGTCTCTACGCGCTGTCCTTACACGTCTGGAGAAGAAGGATACTAATGTGAGAATGCTGTTCTTGGACTACAGTTTAGCATTCAACACCATAATTCCCTCCAGACTTGTGTCAAGGAAACAACCTCTCCCTTAATATTGCAAAAGCTAGTTGTGGACTACAGGAGGAATAGAGACAGGCTAACCCCTGTTGACATCAATGGACCTGAGGTTGAGAGGGTGAACAGCTTTAAGTTCCTTGACATGCACATCACTGAAGACCTCACGTGGTCTGTACATACTGGTTGTGTGGTGGAAAAAGCACAACAGCGCCTCTTTCACAATCGAGAGCAATTGAGAGTATCACCGCCTGGTATAGGAACTGTATTTCACCCAATCGTAGGACTCTGCAGATGAGTAGTGCAGATAGCCCAGCACATTTGTAGATGTGACTTCCCACTATTCAGGGCATTTACAGAGACAGGTGCGTAAAAAGAGCCCAAAGGATCATTGGGGGCCCGAGTCACCCCACTCACAAACCGTTCCAGCTGCTACCATCTGGGAAACGGTACGACAGCATAAAAGCCAGGACTAATAGGCTCCAGGACAGCTTCTTCCAACAGGCCATCAGACTGATTAATTCACATGGATACAATTGTATTTCCATGCTATATTAACTGTGTACATTCTACTTATTACAAATTACTATAAATCGCACATTGCACATTTAGACGGAGACTTAACGTAAAGATTTTTACTCCTCAAGTTTGTGAAGGATGTAAGAAATAAAGTCAATTCTATTCAGAACCAGCCTAATGTTATTGAATAGCTTTTAAGTGTTCACTCCTCAGGCCTGAGGATGAAAAGTGGACACTTTGGTGAGTTACCTATGGTTTGTCAATGGCAGTAGGGCTATATCCCAGCAATATTCAGCAAGCGAATGTGAGAGCAAGATAATTGTAGCAAGCTATTTTCAGTGTTGCTTTTCAAATCAAATTAAATGGGCATGCATTTTTAAGTTCTTTTCCTCACAGGGGTTATCTTTGGATAAATGCTATTTTGTTTGCTCAGTTTAAAGATTGTGTTATGCCAGTGATGTGTCCATTTGTCCATTTGCAATCCAATAAGGGGTGTTCTACTATCAGCAGCAACATGAATGCGAAGTGTTATGAATGTACCACAGCTCTGAGGGGCCGAAGGGGCGGGAGCAGCCCCCTCCTTCCGGAGAATCGCAAGATCGCTATTAATTCGGGTCTCGGACCCAGGAAGTGAGAGACAATGCAACGGTTTTGGCCATTGTTCTTAGAGGCACCTGTGTGACGTGCATGTCCCTGCTACGTGACAGCTACCATGGATATGAACACCCTCGGGCAATGTGGGGGTGGGGATTGCATCACCCTACTTTGATGGACATCTACAACTCTGCAAGTCAAGATAAAAGGGGACTGCAGGAGGCAGTACCCTAGCGATGCACCAGAAGGACACCCTCGCTCTGTGCTCCCGTGATAGCTGGAAGCCACTCAACGCCACGTGCGCTCCTAACTCCTTTGCCTGGGGAGCGGGTGGCTGATACTACCGAGAAGGACTTCGAACTAACAATGGGGAAACAACGCTCCCCTGATTTAACGGAGTGGCTTCATAAAGACCCGGGCAAGCTTTTTTTCCGTTTTTCACCGATCCCTCTAAAACACGTGAAACCCAGCGATTCCCCGAAAGGCTAAAGTCTGCAGACTTCTGAGTGACTTTTATATTTCCAATGGACAATATATTATCCCCTAGACAACAGTCGAGATTACTTCTTAATGATGATTATTACTATACCCGCGCTTTAGATTGAGTATTGACGACGTGCATTATCTGAATGTTTGTATTAACCTTACTTTTGTGCCCCTTTATAAATAAAAACGTTTGAAAATAGTGACATCAGACTTCAACTGACCTCTCTATCTTTGCTGGTAAGTTATCCAGTTACGGGATACGTAACAGATGTAAGTGTCAAATTACAAAACATTGCAATATTAGTGTCAATTTTCACATGATAAAAAATCAGAACTTTTGAATGAGATGTATTTTCATCTCCTAATTTCATCTAATATCATTAATTTCTCATAATGGGATACAGATCAATGGCGGAAGATGCTTCATCTGATTGTGTAGGGGGAGGCATGTTTGAGTTTTCTGTGCATTTTATGGTAGTTTCCCTCAAAAGAATCTCACAGTAGGATATCACTGACTTGTTGCTAAGTGATGCTGTCAGAGAAATGCTCTTTGTCTCAGTCCCAGTATGTTGTCATGGAAAAATGAATGTATGTCTTACTGTTTGCAAATAAATCTAATCTGAATCCAACATTTGTCAGGAAGCACTTAACAAAGGTTCCAGCTGTTTGGTCACTGGTGATCCTGTGACATACAATTCTCCTCTCATATAGGTTAAAAATTGTGAAAAAGTATCTATTAACTTCTATTCACTTTAAAGGTTACTTTAATATCTGAAAATATGTTGACTATATGTGTGCAAAATCCAGTTATTCAAAAAAAAAAGTTGAAATCATCCTTTTGTTTTCCATTTTAAATCGTGCCATGGCTTTTCTTGTAAAAAACAGGTTCTTGAATTCATGCCCAGTGGGAACTTCAGGATGCTGGCTACACAATTCAAACAGTCTTTGCATACTAAGTGGAGGACTTGCTTCACAAAATGCATGATAAATGTGAAAGGGCAATAGTAGACATTTCAAAATTTTAACTTAACTGCTTATTTCTTGATGCAGAACCTTGCTCCCAAAGAATTGATTCTTTTTACATGCTTAAATCGCATTTGTTTGTCATGAGCAGTAAGGGATTCCATCCATATTACATACAAGTCACCAAAATAGATTTTAAAGGAATGTAATGTGAGTTTCTATCACTCATATCAGAAGTCATAAATTAGAACTACTGATGCAAGAATACAACAATCCATCTTGTTTATTAGCATGCAAGCACACTCTTGAAGTGACCTGAACTTAATGGTCACCTTATTAGGTATATCAGTACATCTGCTTGTTAATGCTCCTATCTAATCAACCAATCACGTGGCAGCAACTCAATACATAAGAGTATGCAGGCATGGTCATGTGGTTTGACTGTTGTTCAGTACGAACATCAGAATGGGGAAGAAATGTGATCTAAGTGACTTTGATCATGGAATGATTATTGGTGCCAAACAGATTGGTTAGAGTTTCTCAGAAACTACTGATCCCCTGGGATTTTCACACACACGTCTCTAGAAGTTACAAAGAATGACACAGAAAACAAAAGAAAAATCTAGTAAGCAGCAGTTCTGTGGGTGAAAATATCATGTTAATGAGAGTATGCAGAGGAGAACGGCCAGACTGCTTCAAGCTGACAGGAAGGTGCCAGTAACTCAAATAACTACAGTGATGTGCAGAATACTTTGAACCATAAAGTGGATGGGCTACAGAAGCAGAAGAACACCAACATACACTAAGTGGCCATTTTAACCGCGTGTATTTATGGCTATTACCAAAAAAGCTATCGGATGGATCTTCTTCAGCAAGGTGAACTCCAAATTCCACACAATTCAAGGAATCTAATGTTACTAAATCAGCAGGTTTTCAGCCTAGTCTTGATTGCAGTCAGCAGCTTTGAAATTTCTCTTCCACAGTGAAAAATATTACAGAGCCATAAATATATTCATTCGTTCATTGAAAATATGAAAACCCCCAAACTAGTTGCTTCTTTCTAATCTGTGCACTTTTCTTGCTTAATGTTTCATTGAATGGAAAACTACAAATGTCCTGTAGTAATGCAATTGCCTGAAATATCAAATTGGGAGCACAGGATTCTGTTTCAATTAATTCATATATAATGTGAATTATTATATAATTCATATAATCTTTTTTTATGTTCGATTTATAAAGGACCTCTTTTTCCAGAAGTCTTAACAACTGTTGACATTCTGATTGAGAAACATGTCCCCCATGACTCTATTTATTTATGTAAATTGTAATTTGAAGAATTGGTATGAACCTAGTTGATTTTACTCTGAACAGGTGAAAATAAATTATTGGCTGTGAATATGTTCATATCTTCAGAGGGAAGTTGAGAGCATCAAACATAATCAAAGTAATAAATGAAGAGAGAAATTGCTGCTTATTTATTTCTTTGTGGTTGCAATGGTGTCTAGGTTCTGTCTCTTTACCCCCTGAGGAGACTGCAGGACGGTGGGGGCAGGGGAGCTGCAATGGTGGCGTGCTTAATTGTGAATGTACTGGACCGAGCACACTGGCTTGATAGATCAGAAGGTCATTTCTGTCTTGAATTCTAAGCTCTTTAATGGTAAGTATAGAGAGTGACACACTTAACTAAAATAAAATTGCAATGTCGATCTGGTTACTAAAATCAATTAAACAGGCACCCTGCAATGTAAACTTAAAAGAAATTGATTGGAAAAGATCCCTAGAATTTGAATTTTTGTACCATCACACATGAACAAAATGCGCCATCGATTTTTTTTTTTGTTTATGCAAACCACGGCAGCTGTCACACTTATTTGGATGGGGTGTTTGTTGGAAATCCAAATACATCTGAAATCAAAAAGCTTCTGGCATCTTCTTTGGAATGAGCCTTGACATTTCACATTAAACATCCTGACCCACCAGCTGACACTGGAACATCAGCTCTTGAATTCATTTTCAAAAGCTATTTTCCAAATTAAACTGAGAAGGTACTGACTTCTGTTATCCAGCATAGAGTTTTGTTATTCAAATGCTTTTCCTTTAAATGTCAGCGTACAAAAAGTGGGACATGTTTGAGTACTGTCATGTTTTAGTGAAAGCAGATTGTACAAATCTAATTTCTTTCATAATATTCCCTTGAACTCAACTTAAATTTATTTTGCATTCTGTATAAGATGATGTCTTGTTGTTAAACCCTGAAAAAGACCATCCTTTGCAGTAGTATTGTGCTGTTTTATATTAAGCGCACAACAGTATCTGTGACTAATAAGTGATAATGCAGAATTCTGGTGCTGTTGAAATTAGGAAGCAGATAAAATTTCATTAATGTAGCATCAGAAGAGCTATCGATGGAACTGTGGCCTTTCAGAAACACAAATGGCACAGAAGAAATCTATTTTTCAGCTAGAGTGTAGTGAGGCACCATTATCTTGTTTCATTCATTAAATGATGTACAGATTATTGAAGAGACAGGAGCCTCTGTTGTGAGCCTCTTTTACAGAATCATTGATTGCTTTCTGTGCAATAATAGTTGAGCCAGGCCTCCTTTTCTAAATACTAGCATTTCCAATTAGGCAATAAATTGGAAAGTACAAAATAATATCCCTTCTTTGTGCACATAGGCTTGCTATTTCATGTTCCAAAACACATTACATTACACTTATCTGAATTAAAATCCATCTGCCAGCCCATCTGCTTCATTGGCTTTCTATCCTTTAGAATACTGTTCATCCCCCTTGCATCTACCTATTAACCATATAGTGTGTCTATTTTTAAGAATACTTTCATAGGACGTTATGAACAGTGGGCAAGAAGCAATTTCCTCCTCTCTATTGTTCAGGACCAGTTCACGTTAAGCAGCTATTGTTTGGGTATTTTTGATGTTAAACAAAAAGGAAAGTGACATTTGGAGCAATAGTTTAGTACCTGACTTCTACTGAATGATTCTTCCATCAGTTCCACTCCATCCACACAAACCAATGTATTACTACTCTTACCTATCAGCATCAATTATTCATCACTAGGATTAGCAACTTAGCAACTTTCTTAGCAGCACATCTCTAGCTGTCCCACCACATGTAATTTATGAAATATGGGTATATCTTACAACCTGCACCATTTTTCCCCTGACTTAATTTTCCATTACTTGGTGATGATAATAAGCAGCATTCTCCTTAGTGAATGTTGCATTGAGGACAACAATTTTTACTTGAATGGTATAACAACTTTGCTGTAATTGACTTTGAGTTGATATATGGAATTCCAAATGCAGTTTAAAGGCAAAAATCTGAGCTCCATAACCAAAATCTTCAGATTAAATACAGGCGGTTTGAAGGTGGAGTTCTCTGGAGTAGATCGGATAAATTGTTTAAGAGGTCAGTGAATAAGTAATGATAAATAAATGGTTCACGAATTTCAGTATTTCATTTGAATTTGAAAGCAATAGTAAATTAAATTAGGAAGAATTATGTACTGTCAAAAGAGGCCAAGGAAAATATTAAGCTAGAGCATATAAAGACCAAGGAGCTGATTATAGACTTCAGGAGAAGGAAACCAGAGGCCCATGAGCCAGTTTTCATTGAAGGATCAGAGGTGAAGAGGGATAGCAACTTTAAATTCCAAGGTGTTATTATTTTCGAAGGCCTGTCCTGGGCCCAGCATGTAAGTGCAATTACAAAAGAAGTTTGGCAGTGCCTTTACTTATTTATGAGTTTGTGGGGATTCAGAATGACATTTATAACTTTGACAAACTTCTCTTGATGTGTAGTGGAGAGTGGATTGACTGGTTGCATCATGGCCTGGTATGGAAACACCAATGCCTTTGAATGGAAAATACTCCTAAAAGTAGTGGATATGGCCCAGTCCATCACAGGTGGAGCCCTCCCAACCATTGCACACATCCACATGAAAAGCTGTCACAGGAAAGCAGCTTCAGGAATCCTCACCACCCAAAACATGCTCTCTTATCAGCGCTGCCATCAGGAAGAAGGTACAAGAGCCTTGGGACTCACCACCGGGTTCAGAAACGGTTACTACCCCTCACTCTTCAATAGGGACGTTTAATGTCAGAGAAATGTATATAATATATATCCTGAAATTCTTTTTCTTTGCAAACATCCAGGAAAACAGGAGTCCTCCTAAGAATGAACAACAGTTAAATGTTAGAAGCCAAAGCCCCCCAACTCCCCCCTTCCAAGCATAAGCAATAGCAAAACAATGACCTCCTCCTCCCCCACCAGCAAAAAGCATTGGCTCCCCCCACCGAACACTCAAGTGTGCAGCAAAGCATCAATAAAGACACAGACTTGCAGTACCCCAAGGACTACTTGTTAACCCGATATTCAACATACCACAGTCTCTCTCTCTCTCTCTCTCTCTCTCTCCCCCCCACTCCCTCCCCCTCCCCCCTCCCCCCAATAAGGGACAAAGAGATGTCCCCTTTTCACGGCGAGAGGGGAGACATAACAAATCAACTCCCTGATTTATGGTATTAAAAATCTATTCAGTCGCTTTTTCCAAGCTCTGTGCTCAAGGAACTCGGGTCTCTGGGCACATAGCCAGCAGCCAGCTCACTGCTTTTGAACTTCTGTGTACTCCCACAACACATCAGTTGATGGCGGCAACACCAGTCTTGGATCAGCCCGTCTCCAGAACCTAGAAAATCCGGCACCCTGAAGGCGTGCTGGTCTTCCAGTCTACATCCTTGGTCTATCGAAAGCAGCAGGTTGTGAGTCCCTGAGTGCGGGTCCCATTTCCACAAAGAACTGAAGTCAGCATGTAACTCCAGGTAAGGGTCTTCAAAACAAAAACAAAGAAGATAACTTCACTCAAATTCAGCAGTTCTATCATTGCAATGTTTCCCCAACCAATGGGCTTACTTTCAAGGACTCTTCATCTCATGTTCCTGATATTGTTGCTTTCTTACTTATTAATATTATTTCTTCTTTTGTATTTGCATAGTTTGTTGTCCTCTCCACTCTGGTTGAATGCCCTAGTTGGGCAGTCTTTCATTGATTCTGTTACGCTTATTATTCTATAGAGTTATTGAGTAAGCCCGCAAGAAAATGAATCGCAGGGTTGTATATGGTGACATGTATGTACTTTGATAATAAAATTTACTTTGAACTTTGGAACTTTGAAAATGATAAAGGCGAACAATACATCACAGAACTGACAACTTTATAAAAATTGGTCGTGAGGAACTTAAAAAAATGAGGGAAAATGAATTTCGAGAGATGACAAGAAATGTTGAAACAGCAGTAATTCAGATATATACAAAAAAAAAGGTAGTTAGTATAAGTGTGAGGCCTAAAAGAGCAAGACTTTTGGAATTAATGAGAAACAAGAAAATGGCAGGGAAGTTAAGTCAATATTTTGCATTATTCTTCATGGTAGAGGACACTGCAAACATCTCAAGGGTATCTGAAGGGATAACTTCAAATACTGTGAAAAAACTTGAAACAACTGCTGTCATGAGAGACAAGGCATTAGAAAAACTAATGGAACTAAAAGTAGACCAGTTGCCAGGTACAAATGGGATGCACCCAAAGGTTTTAAAGAAGGTGGCTGAAAAGACAGTGGAAAATTAATTGAGATTTATCAAAACTCACCAAATTCCAGGCAAGTACCAATGGATTGGAAAACAACAAAATGTGGCTCCATTGTTTACGAAAGAAAAAAGAGAAAATGGCAACAATAGACCTGTTACATTAATATCTGTTGCCATCAAGATACTGACACCTATAATCAAGGAAGAAATGGCTGGCCATTTAGAATGTAATCAAACTGAGTCAACATGACTTTATGAAATATAAATCATGTTTAAAAAAATTGCCACAATCCTTCAAGGATGTAACAGGCAGAATTAATAGAGGAGAATCTGTAGATGCAGGATGTTTGGATTTTTCTGAAGGCATTTGACATTAGTAATTGTACAGATGGCAGAGAAATTAAATAAATATGTAATTTCCAGGCTGGAAGGATGTAACTATCCGAGTGTCTCAAGGCCTATAATTCTTAAGGCCTACAGTTTTTTTTTATTGGCAAGGGCTTAATGTGTAAGATAAGCTAGTTTGCCCATGACACGGGAATATGTGGGAGGGTTGTGGCGGAGAGAGTATTTTGACTCCACAATGGGTTGTAGATATGCTGAGTGAGTGAGAATGAGCAAATGAGTTATGTGGGAAAGTATGAGTTAATTCACTTTGACATGTGAAATCTAAATGCAGATAGTTATCTAGAAATTTGGTGTATAAGCAAAGAACAGAAGGATTTTGTGTATTATTCTGAATGCAATACATAATCTAGCAGAGAGAGAAAAAAAATAAATAAAATAAAACATAATAAATAAACAAGAAAATCAATTATGTATATTGAATAGATTATTTAAAAATGTGCAAAAACAGAAATACTGCATACTAAAAAAAGTGAGGTAGTGTCCAAAGCTTCAAAGTCCATTCAGGAATTGGATGGCAGAGGGGTAGAAGCTGTTCCTGAATCACTGAACGTGTGCCTTCAGGCTTCTGTATCTCCTTCCTGATGGTAACAGTGAGAAAAGGGCATGCCCTGGGTGCTGGAGGTCTTTAATAATGGACCTTGCCTTTCTGAGACATCTCTCCCTAAGATGTCCTGCATACTTTGTAGACCAGTGCCCAAGATGGAGCTGACTAGATTTACAACCTTCTGCAGCTTCTTTCGGTCCTATGCAGTAGCCCCTCCATTCCAGACAGTGATCCAGCCTGTCAGAATGCTCTCCATGGTACAACTATAGAAGTTTTTGAGTGTATTTGTTGACATGCCAAATTGCTTCAAATTCCTAATAAAGTATAGCCACTGTCTTGCCTTCTTTGTGACTACATCCATGAGTTGGGACCGGGTTAGATTCTCAGAGATCTTGACACCTAGGAAATTGAAGCTGCTCACTCTCTCCACTTCTGATCTCTCCATGAGGATTCATATGTGTTCCTTCACCTTACCCTTCCTGAAGTCCACAATCAGCTCTTTCGTCTTACTGATGTTGAGTGCCAGGTTGTTGCTGCATTACCATTCCACTAGTTGGCATATCTCACTCCTGTACGCCCTTGCGTCACCACCTGAGATTCTACCAACAATGATTATATTGTCAGCAAATTTGTAGATGGCATTTGAGCTATGCCTAGCCACACAGTCATGTGAATATAGAGAGTAGAGCAGTGGGCTAAGCACACACACCTGATGTGCGCCAATGCTGATGGTCAGCGAAGAGGATATGTTATCACCAATCCACACAGATTGTGGTCTTCTAGTTAGAAATTTGAGGATCCAACTACAGAGGGAGGTACAGAGGCCCACGTTCTGCAACTTCTCAATCAGGATTGTGGGAATGATGGTATTAAATGCTGAGCTATAGTCGATGAACAGCATCCTGACGCAGGTGTTTGTGTTGTCTAGGTGGTCTAAAGCCATGTGAAGAACCATGGAAATTGCATCTGCCGTTGACCTATTGTGACGAAAGGCAAATTGCAGTAGGTCCAGGTCCTTGCTGAGGCAAGAGTTCAGTCTAGTTATAACCAACCTCTCAATGCATTTCATCACTGTTGATGTGAGTTCTACCGGGCGATAGTCGTTAAGGCAGCCCACATTATTCTTCTTTGGCACTGGTATAATTGTTCCCTTTTTGAAGCAAGTGGGAACTTCTGCCTGAGACAGTGAGAGGTTCAAAATGTCCTTGAATACTTCCGCTAGTTGGTTGGCACAGGTTTTCAGAGCCTTAGCAGGTACTCCATCGGGACCTTCTGCCTTGCGAGGGTTTACTCTCTTTAAAGACAGTCTAACACCGGCCTCTAGACGGAGATAACAGGGTCATCAGTTGCAGCAGGGATCTTCACAGCTGCAGATGTGTTCTCCCTTTCAAAGTTTGCATGGAAGGTGTTGAGTTCATCTGGTAGTGAAGCATCGCTGCCATTTATACTATTGGGTTTCACTTTGTAGGAAGTAATGTCTTACAGTCCCTGCCAGAGTTGCCATGCATCTGATATTGCCTCCAACCTCATTCAAAATTGTCCCTTCACCCTTGAAATAGATTTCTGCAAATCATACCTGGTTTTCTGGTACAGGCCTGGGTTGCCAGACTTGAATGCCCCAGATCTAGCCTTCAGCAAACGACATACCTCCTGCTTCATCCACAGCTTTTGGTTTGGGAAAGTACAGTAAGTCTTTGTAGCCATACACTCATCCACACAGGTTTTAATGAAGTTGGTAACAACTGCAGCATAATAATCCAGATTCAACGATGAATCCCTGAATACAGTCCAGTCCACTGATTCAAAGCAGTCCTGTAGGTGCTCCTGTGCTTCCCTTGTCCAAAGCTTCTTGGTCCTCACTGCTGTTGCTACAGTCTTCAGTCTCTGCCTATACTCAGGGAGTAGAAGTCCAGCTAGATGATCAGACTTCCCAAAGTGAGGGCATGGAATAGCATGGTAGGCATTCTTGATAGTGGCATAACAATGGTCCAGTGTGCTGCTTCCCCTGGTATTGCAAGTTATCTGTTGATGGTAAGTGCTTAGTGATTTTTTTCAGAATGGCCTTGTTAAAATCTCCCAAAATGACGGTGAAGGCATTAGGGTGCGCTGTTTCATGCATGTTGATCCCATTGCTCAGATCGTCTAAAGCCTGCTTGACATTGGCCTGAGCTGGAAAGTAAACTGCTACCAGACTGACCCCAGAGAACTCCTGTGGTAAGTTAAAAGGATGACACCTTACTGCTAGGTATTCCAGGTCTGCACCAAGAAGAGTCACGAGGCATACTCCTCCACCTCTGCTTTTGAGAGACTTTATAGATCTATCCTGACAGTGTATAATAAACCTGTTGATCTGAATCGCTGCATCTGGTACGGAAGGGGTTACCCAAGATTCCGTGAAACAAAAGTCACACGCGGTCCTAATGTCCCTCTGATTTGGCACCCTGATTCTGAGAGCATCGATTTTATTCACCAGAGACTGCACATTCGCCAGGATGATAGTCGGTATAGGGAGTTTAAACCCCGTTTTCTTAAATGCACTTGTAATCCTAATCTTTGTTGTTTCCATCGGTTTTAAGCAGCAATGGTTCATTTAAACATATTAAGACAGCTTTGTTGACTGTACTGACCTTGGAAGCAGTTGTGTTCTTTAGCTGTAGCAGGCTGAAACAGGAATATTAAATCATATCCATTGAGAGTACTGCTGCTACTTGAGTCACACCTAGGCGCCCCGGAACTTGTGATACATAGTTATGATCTCTGTTTTTTACCCCCACCCCCAATCATTCTGTGTTTCAAGGAGGAAGATAAGATTGTGAAGAGAAAAGATTAGAAGCCAGGTGAGTTTTATGCCTCCAAGCATCACCCAGACTTGCAGATGTCCACCTCATAAAGTGTGCAACTAAGGACCACTAATCTTTTTCTCACAGGCCCTGTTTGTCCCTCATTTTGGCTTCTTTACCACCAGAAGGAATGCCTATTTTGTTGTAAAAAAACAGAGAACTTTTTGATGTTGAGGTAGCCTCTGGTGACCTTAGTCAAATCAGATGTCAACAGTTCATCATTCCTTGTTCCTGCAAATTTGGGCTTCCAACAGAGCACAGGAAGAACAATTATTTTCTTGTGAATTCATGATTCCCACAAGAGTCATTTTTACTGCTTCTGTGGCTTCAAAGGCCATGTCCGAAAGACAAATAATCTCTGAAGTGACATCAATCCACTAGAAAGAAACAAAAAATAAAAGGCATGGTTTCCCTGTTATCAAATTGATATTAAAGAAGGGTTCAATGAAGGCATATCCAACTCAGCTGACCTAGTGAAATCCACCAGTGGGGGCTGTTGCTGAATCCAGACAAAGAGCATTAAGCTTACCTACAGAATCAAATTTAACCAAAGGTACAACTTGCTGGTATCTGAAACAAATAAAAAAACCTCAGTGATTCAAGCTGTGTAATGGTTGCCTCTCTGGAGTCAACAGGTTGATACTGAGAGGATAGATTGCCAGTGCACAAATGTACAAGGGAGGAAGGGGTGGGACAGAAGCAGTAGGTGATGGATAGAGCCAGGTTTTGGTAAGGCGTAATGATAGCCAGATAGTGCCAGTTGAGAGAAGAGATTGGTGACAAAGATGATGAACAAAGGCTGAAGAAATCTTAATGGAAACACATTTCCCATCACCTCCTTCTCACCACCATCTGGCGACCTAAACACTCCTTCCAGGAGTGTTTAGAGATTGACCTGCAGCTCTTCCATTCTGGCCTACTGCATTTGATGCTCACAGTGTGGCCTAAACTTTGATGAGTCCAAGTGTAGACTACGCAATGGCCATCTGGAGCTTTGGGTTGCATATTATTTCAACACTTCATCCCACTCTAAACTGTTTGGTCTTTTCCTTTGCTATGGTGAGGCCGAATGCAAGTTAGAAGGATGACACCTTAATATTTCACTTGCGTAATTTAATGGTACAAACACTAAATGTGGTAATTTCAGATAATCAACATCTCCTTTATTCTTCTCCCATGCACACTCATCCCTCCACCAAGTTCTCTTCTTCCTTTGAGGACCTTCTCCAACCTGGTCCCTTCTGGCCATCACTCCCTTACTTCCCTTGTCTGGCTTTACTAATCATCTACCTGCAACCTTTCCTTCTCCCTATCAGTGCCAATGTAGGGCCTTGATCCAAACTGCAAGCAAACATCTTCAAAATAATTCTGAAGCACAACTTTGACTCCATGATGGTGCTTGGTGCTGTGTAATGTGTCAGGAGCTCGTGGGACAGGTTGAGTTTGTGTATGCTGCACAGTGTATATCTGTTACATGGACACACTGTGATGAGAATTCTTAGCTATCTATCTGATCTTTGCTCAGTGGCCCCCTGTCTTGAACATTTGGTTTCTGTAAGTCCCTTGACATTCATGCATGTCATCTGTGAAAACATTTGTGTGTTACTGAAAAAGGTGTCCTTTTATGGTCTAACACACAAAATCATTAACAAAATGATAATAGTAATTATAGAATTTAGAATCTGATTATCCAAAGACTGCATCAAGCATTATCATTACAGCTTCATCTCATCAGTACGTCACAGTTCTGAAGGTTGATTTTATGGTGAATGATTAGGTTTCTGACTTTGAGCATGAGTTAGGACAATAAAATTACCTCAAGCTAAAGACATTTATTTTATGATTCATGGCAGTTCAAGTATCAAAATGATTCATTAATTTTATTAAAAATGATAATGATTATTCTAATTCTAGTGATGATATAAGGTTTGTATTGTATCCAGAAATGTGTAGATTGGCACCCCACCAGGGTTAAATTACTTTCTGTGGACAGTTAATTGTAATCTGCAGATTGTGTATTACTTATTTTTTAATTATTATGAGAGAAGCAGCATGGAACATGCCCGTCCAGCTCGAGGAGCTGTTCTGCCCAGCAACCCACCTACTTAACCTTAGCCTAATCACAGAATGTCCTGCCTGGTGGTGCAATAATATCAGCACCGGACTCTGGAGCGAAGGTTCCTGAGTTTGAATCCAAGTCGGGTTGAGCGTCGAGCTAGCAACTCGGCCTCGTAAAAACAAGAATAGCTTGCTACGGAAACACCGTCATGCTGGTGCCCTGATATCTCCACTGCTGAGTTAAGGGCTTCTTCTGCTTCTTCTAAGAATGGTTTCACAGAATAGTTTCCAATGACCAATTAACCTACTAATGTCTTTGGAATATAGGAGGAAACTGGAGAATCCAGATGAAACTCACACATCCAAGGGGAGGAAATAAAAACTCCTCACAGGGAGTGCCTGAACTGCACCCTGAACTCCAAAGCCCTGAGCTGTAATAGCACCACGTGAATTGCTACACCACCATTCTGTGTTACCTTCTCTCTTAGATTTTGTACTTGCTTATATAATCTGAAAATGGAGTTACCTAAAACCAAGAGAATACATGGGATTTTTGACTCTTGAAATAAACTGGATCAAGCTGCAGAATATAGGAAATTAAGATATTTAGTTGCTAAAATCAGGGAAAATAATAAAAGAACACTGCAGCGAACAGTGCAGTCATTTACATCACAGCCCTTGACCTTTAAAGAACAGATTTTCATTTTAATGCAGGTGCATTGCGTTCACATCTGTCAAAGGTTATACAGGGTCACATGGCAAATGAAATCATTAAAATGTACCTCAATCCATCGGAAGGAACAGGAATAAAGGAAAGCCTATTTGTTTTGTAAATATCACGAAGTACCTCAAGATGAAAAAGATACCAGCTCTATTGTTTGCTGCTTCTTACTCTTTCTTTTTTACATTATTTTAAGTCTGAAAATGAAAACACAAAAAGCTGCAATATCATAGCTGAAGGACTTGTTTTACGTATATAAATCTCATTCTGATTTGGAAGTTATGGCAATGTCCTTCTTTATTAATTCTACATCATTCCCAATAAAAGTAAAATTCTGAAGGTATATTTTGGATTATTTGGAAAATAAAGCACATTCTGAAATATCTGAGGCCAGCATTGCATCTCACATTGATCACTGCCTTTTACTAGGAGTGCAGAAAATGCTGTGGGATTGTATGAGGATGCCTGTGGAATATTATAAGCTTTCTATTTCCTCATATTTATTCTAACAACCTTGAGACAGGCAGTGATTGTTCATTAAATTGAACTCGCAGATACAAAGAACAGTTGAATGGTATTACCTTTATTTGGAAAACCTATTTAGGTAGAATATTAAAGGACTGGGAAATGAGAAATATATCTCTTGCCTCTGCCCTTTAAATACAAAGCTGAAATGCATGCCAGCAACTTGCTTCTAAAGTTGAAGATATATTCGACAAAATGCTTAAAATAGAAAAAAAACCCATGCAGTCATAAGCTCCCAAAATAGGAACAGAGAATAAAATTAATTTAAATGAAAGGAAAATCTTAATTTACATAATTACTTCAAAAGCTCTGTGCTGTGCTTGTAGCTTTCATTGCACCTCCTCAGCATTTTATTGGGGAGGACTGATGAGGGTCTGGAGTTTTAGCAATCAATGTTTGATATGGAGTAGGCAGTATTTATCAAATTTGCTGTGACACTAGGATTCAATTTGCTGCACAGTTACTATTATTTGACTCAGTGGATCAGTCATCTCACCAGTGATAAGTGGGGCAGATCTTCCTTGAGTCGTTCCAATCAAACACTCTAACATAGTTCATCTTTCCCAAAAGTTCACACTGTATGTTGATTCATATATCATATGTGTGTATATATATCACAATGTTTTTATTTCAAAGAGACATTCAGTGCAACACTATTCATGTAATTAAAACAACCACCCCATTCCAGTTTTTATGTTATTTAAAATTGGATTATAATTGGTCGTTTACCTTCAGCCTTTGTTCAACATACTAGACCAAACTAGACCAAGGTAGAAGAAAATGTAGCCTGGATATACAGATGGTTTATGTTATATTTTGTAACTTCAAAACATAAGATTAATTGAAAGAAAAACACAGGGGATAGGAGATGCTTCTACTTTAGTAAGGCAGTCCAAAATGACGTTGAGGTGTATTGACTTAAGCCAATCATATAGTTCTTACAAATAACCCATAATGAATTATACAAACAAAGAATGCTTAAGTAATATATTTACAATATAACTCAAATACTAAATACACTACATTCCTCCCTGTAACTATAAACTCCAACTCAATATAGAATGTATCACAACTCAAATATGTACTGTATTGCTTTCTAGTCATATGTATTGTCGTGTTCAGGCCTAAAGATTAAATTGTTGAAGATTTTTACTCTATTTTTACTCTTGTGAGATAATGCCTTTCTTGTTGGGGGGGGGGGTGGGGTGACGCTGCTTGGCAGTCGAGACGTGGCTGTGAAACAATCTCTGGTTCTGGGACCTCTCCATGGTAGTTGTAAGAATTGACTCTAGGATTGCAGGAAATGGTTTTGACAGCTCGGAACATCTTTCTTTCCTAACAATTGACTCTGCCAAGGCAATGCAAGCCATTCCTGGGGATGGAGAAGCATCTTCTGGAAATGCTGGCGTCCCAAACAGTGCATGGCCAGCTGCTCCAACTGCTGATCTATCCCTGGCCACTAGATAAAGCTGTGAGCCAACACTTTCATTTTAACCATGCCTAGATGACCAGCATGTAGTCCCTCCAACACTTTAGCTTTCAGCTTGGATGGTTCAACTCTCAATCCCCATATAAGGCATTGCTCATCAAGGGCAAGTTCATCCCAGCGCTTGTAAAAAATGGGGGAGCCATTTTGTTTCCACTTATTTCACGTATTTATTCACCAATATTCCAACCATATTGGATGCCATGTAGATCTGAGACAGTCTGGAGAATTTTCTGTTTTCCCTTTGGATCATCTTTGCCATAATAGGGAGACTTTTGATTTGCATTAGGGAGAAATTGTCAAGAGGGGTGTCTTCTGTTGTAAATTTTTCAAGTATTTCTTTTTCCAAAGGTCAACAGGGTAATCCATTGGCATTTCCATGATTGGTTTAATTCTTGAATTCAATCTTGTAATTATATCCTCCAAGAAACAGAGTCCATCTTTTGTTACGTATCCCATAACTGGATAAGTCACCAGCAAAGATAGAGAGGTCCATTGGAGTCTGATGGTTCTATTTTCAAATGGTTTTATTCATAAAGAGGGGGCACAAAAGTAAGGTTAATACAAACACTCAGAACATATACATCGGCAAAACTCAATCTAAAGCGCGGGTATAGCAATAATCATCATTAAGAAATAATCTCGACTGTTGTCTAGGGGATAATATATTGTCCGTTGGAAATATAAAAGTCACTCAGAAGCCTGCAGCCTTCAGTCGTTTTGGGGAATCGCTGGGTTTCACGTGTTTCAGAGAGAGTGAGGAGAAAATGGGAAAACTTGCCCGGGTTTTTGATGAAGCAACGCCGTTGAATCAGGGGAGCGTTGTTTCCCTGTTATTAGTTCGAAGTCCTTCTCGGTATTATCAGCCACCCGCTCCCCAGGCAGAGAAGTTACGGAGCGCACGTGGCTTTTGACTGGCTTCCAGCTATCACGGGAGCGTTGAGCGATCGAGACCTTCTGGTGCGTCTCTCTCCGGGGTACCGCCTTCTGCAGTCCCCTGTTATCTTGACTTGCAGAGTTGTAGATGTCCATCAAAGTAGGGTGATGCAATCCCCACCCCCACATTGCCCGAGGGTGTCCATCTCCATGGTAGCTGTCACGTAGCAGGGTCATGCCCTCAGCATAGGTGTCTCTAAGAGCCCTGGCCAGAACCGTTACATTGTCTCTCATTTGCCTGGGTCCGAGACCCGAATTAATTGTGCTCTTGCAATTCTCCGGAAGGAGGGGGCTGCTCCCGCCCCTTCGGCCCCTCAGAGCTGTGGTACATTTATAACACTTCGCATTCATGTTGCTGCTGATAGTAGAACACCCCTTATTGGATTGCAAATGGACACGAGTGCTGAAGATCAGGAATGAGGGTAAACTCTCTCCCATAAAAGTACTGGATGAAATGTTTTACATCCCAAACAAGACTCAAGGCCTCTCTGTCAATCTGTGTGTAATTATTCTCTGCACCAGTAAGAGAACATGATGCAAAAAACTATGGGGCATTCACTTCCATCAATCATAAGATATGACATGACTGCACCTATACCATAAAGTGAAGCATCACAGACAAGCTTCACAGGATGATGAGGATCATAATGCGGAGGTATAGTGCTTGATGTTACCATCTTCTTTTCCTTTTGGAAAGCCACCCTGTACTGCTTTTTCCATTGCCATTTCTTCCTGATCTGTAGTGATAAATTCAAGTGGTGGAGCACAGTGGCCAGGTTTAGCTAGTACCTGTTATAGTCATTGACAAATCCAGAAAAGGACCGCAGCTGTGAAATGTCCATTAAACCTTGCGACATCCTCCATTACTTGAATTTCTTAGCACACTTGGGAAATCCGTGTGCATCAATGATGTGACCACAGAAATTGATCTTGGTTTATGGAATTCACATTTGTTGTGTCATGCTCTGAGCCCATAATCTTAAAAACTATTCAACACTGTCTTGAGATTCTTGGGACGTTCTCAGTCATCACCACTGGTAACAATGATGTCATCCCTGTAGCACTGAGTGCCTGGGCAGTCTTGCAGCACCTGGTCCATAGCTTTCTGCCAGAATGCAGGTGCAGATGGTACTCCAAAAATAAGCCTATTTACAATATTACTCAAATATATTACTGAAAAATTGAATATACTACCGTTTATGCTTGGAAGCGGAACAATATTTCAGCAGTGGGTTGTCTCCTCCATTGACTTAATTATCAGTTGACCCTACAGCATTTGTTTAGTGTTCATGACCAAAGGTGAACTTCTGCTCCATTGAGGGCAACCATTTCATAAGAATGTTTTTGAACAATAACAAATACTGTGGTTATTTAGAACTCGTGACTTGATGACTTTTTACTTTCTGAGCATGTATCACTTCTGTGCGGGAAAAAGCAAAAATGTTTAAAATTTAGAGTGGGATCATGCAAGCTTTTCTGCTTTTACTTCAGATTTCCCGTTTTGTAGCTTTTTTTAAAATGTAATTACAGTCCAGATTTGTAATGTAGAGGCTGAGTAGAATCTCTCTATGATAACTGAACTAAAGGATGAAAGTAACATTTGAAGCTAAATATCCATTTTTGTTACTTTTAATTCTTTTTCTACAGGGAAGTAGTTTCAACAACTTCATTTTAGTGAGTATTGGTAATTGTTGTTGTATCCTGATTCTCACCAAAAATTCCTGAGCACAGCCGATCATATCTTTTTATTCACTGGCCAATTAGAATTTGAAAGAGAAATAAATAGGTTTTTATGACAATTATTGAATGGTTCCCTAGAACAATAGGATGGACTTTTAATCTCATAATCTATCTTATTATCACTGTGCACCTTATTGTCTACCTGTTCTGCACTTCCTCTGTAGTTATTGCACTTTATTCTCAAAGTTTAAAGTTCAAAATAATTTTATTATTAAAGTACATATATGTCACCATAAACCACCTTGAGATTAATTTTCTTGCAGGCATTCAGAGTAGAACAGAGAAGTGCAATTTAATCTGCATTCTGTTATTGCTTTAGCTTGTACTACCTCAGTGTGATGAATAGATCTGTATGAACAGTATGTAAGACAAGCTTTTCACTGTACCTTGGTGCGTGTGACATTAATAAATGAATTTTAGTTTCCGTCATGGTTTGCATCCTTATCCCACCTCATCTTGAAATATTTATCCAGTCGGCATCATTACAGTGGGAAACTTCCCAGTGACAATTATTCTGTTCAATGTATGAAAGAGTTACTAGATTTTTGACTGATAAAATAATATCAGAATTCCTGCTATAGAAGTTCTGCATTAATAATTTATCATTTGAGCTTTCTTTTTGCATGAATTTTAAACTAATGTTTATTTTAATACACTGGTATCCTGCTTGCGCTACCCTACTGAGTGCTGTTTTATTATCAAGCTCTTGTTCCTCTGGTTTGAAGGTTCACAAGTATGTAGTCCCTGTAGTTTATAAAAAGACTTGAGTGGCATGTTTTACTGTGCTGAGAACGTATTTAGTCTTCCCCACTGCAGTAGGTCACTGATTACTCATCCCACAGCAATGAACCACATGTGTTCTTAGCTGGAAAGATGATGAGTATTTCTACCCGGGGTGTGTGATGCTCTGTCAGGGTTGCAGAAGTTAAGAGCTGTCTGCGTGCCATCAAGCCAATAAATATAGCAGTGTTGTACCTGTCGGCAAAATGCAGTACAACATTTTGTAAATACAATATCAGAATCAGAATCAGGTTTATGTTTATGCCAGCATGTGAAGTGAAATTTGTTAACTTAGCAGCAGCAGTTCAATGCAGTATATAGTCTTGTAGAGGAAAAAAACTAATAATAATAAAGAAAATAAAAATAATAATAGTAAATAAATAAATAAAGCAATTACACATATTGTATTAGATTAAAAAATGTGAAAAAACAGAAATACCGTATATTAAAAAAAGCGAGGTAGTGTCCAAGGATTCAATATCCATTCAGGAATCGGATGGCAGATGGAAAGAAGCTGTTCCTGAATCACTGAGTGTGTACCTTCTGGCTTCTGTACCTCCTAACTGATGGTAACAGTGAGAAAAGGGCATGCCCTGGGTGTTGGAGGTCTTTAATAATGGATGGCGCCTTTCTGAGACACTGCTCCCTAAAGATGTCCTGGATACTTTGCAGGCTTGTACCCAAGAAGGAGCTGACTAGATTTATAACCTTCTGCAGCTTCTTTTGGTCCTGTGTAGTAGCCCCTCCATACCAGACAGTGATGCAGCCTTTCAGAATGCTCTCCACGGTACAGCTATAGAAGTTTTTGAATGCATTTGTTGACTTGCCAAATCTTTTCAAACTCCCAGTAAAATATAGCCACTGTCTTGCCTTCTTTATAACTACATCAACATGTTGGGACCAGATTAGATCCTCAGATCTATTTACACCCAGGAACTTGAAGCTGCTCACTCTCTCCACTTCTGATCCCTCTATGAGGATTGGTACGTGTTCCTTCATCTTATCCTCACCGAAGTCCACAATCAGCTGTTTCGTCTTACTGACATTGAGTGCCAGATTGTTGCTGTGGGATCATTCCACTAGTTGGCATATCTCATTTCTGTACATCCTCTCATCACCACCTGAGATTCTGCCAACTATGGTTGTATCATCAGCAAATCTATAGATGGTATTTGAGCTATGCCTAGTCAATCTATATGCCTAATCATGTGTATATAGAGAGTAGAGCAGGGGGCTAAACACACACCCTTTAGGTGTGCCAGTGTTGATTGTCAGTGAGGAGGATATGTTATCACCAATCAGCACAGACTGTGGTCTTCTGGTTAGTCAGTTGAGGATCCAATTGCAGAGGGAAGTACAGAAGCCCAGGTTCTGCAACTTCTCATTCAGGATTGTATGAATATTGGTGTTAAATGCTGAGTTATAGTCAATGAACAGAATCTTTGTGTTGTCCAGCTCTTTGTGTTGTCCAGGTGGTCTAATACCGTGTGGAGAGCCATTGAGATCACATTTGCTGTTGACCTATTGTGGCGATGGGCAAATTGCAATGGTTCCAAGTCCTTGCTGAGGCAGGAGTTCAGTCTAGTCATGACCAACCTCCCAAAGCATTTCATCACTGTCGATGTGAGTGCTACCAGGTGATAGTCATTAAGGCAACCTACATTATTCAAAGACTAACTAGTAGGAACATTCAGAACCTGAAAAGAGTACTCCACCTATTAAATGTTACTTAAAAATCTTTTGTAAAGCACTTAAAAGCAATGGAATAAATTCAGGTTACTAAAATTTCTAAAGATGCTCTCATATTTGTTCCTTGCAGCTATTTCCTCCAATTTGTTTGCAATTATCAGGAAAGTTGGGCTAGTTTTCACTTACTGCAGTTTTTTAGGCCTTTGCGCCTTGTTTTTATTTACGTAGCTCAGTCTAGTTTTTGTACTGTATCATGTAACACCAATGTCCTGAGAAAACATTGTCTCATTTTTACTATGTACTGTTCCAACAGTTATGATCGAAATGACAATAAAAGTGACTTGACGTGACTTGCAATAGATGGGGAGGTGGTACACGGTGTTCATGAGTCTAGCAAGTGTCCAACACCTGTCAGCAACTCAAGTACTTTTCTGCTTTGCCTGTTCTGTAAAATTCCAGACACTCCATGTTTCCATATTTTTCAGAAGCACATCAAGCGGACTCATGAACCAATTCTATTCCACTCTACTTTTCCCCAGGTAATCTGTTCACCACTTTCCATAGACAGCACTAGAGATCAGGATGAAATCCACATCACTGGAGTTCTAAGGCAGCAGCTCTGTTAGCTGCTCCACTGAGCAGCTCCGTAATTCCATTATGTTGCTTAAGAATTTCTTTCTATTCCACCTCAATTAGCACTACCTTGCACCACTCTGTTGTTTTTGCACATCACTATATTTCTTCTTGTAGTTATTAATACCACGCAACTGTTTACATTGTGAGCTTCATGTGAATAAGGAATTTCATTGCACCCTGGTGTACATGACAATAAACTAAATTGAATCTGCATCTGAATCATTCATTTCACAATTTGATGGTTTGGTATCTGTATTTAACAATGAGCAGTCAGGGAGATTTATCCAAAACAAGTTTACCTATTTTATTAAAAACACAAAATGTTATTTTCAGCATCTGCAGATTCACTCGTGTTACCTATTTTATTGATGTTATTACAGTGTACATAGTGGCACTGCATAACTGAAACATTGACTTGTTTTTTGCTGATGTTGTGATTGATGTGATGGTAGAAACTGTATATATTACATATTAATTTGTTTGTATTGCTTATTTTCTATTGACCATTATTGCTTATTTTCTATTGACCATTATTGACCATTATTGGATTATTGCAAAATTGTGTTTCTAGTGGAAACATTGGATCACTTTCAAATCAAATATGGAATTAATTTATAAAAGAATTTAAGTTTTTTTGCAGACCAATTACTTCATGACACGTGCAAATGTATAAAGCCTTTGATTCTTTTTAAGAAATTTGGAAGTTAGTACAGAGTTTATCTTTTACTTTTAAATCCTCATATTGATGTAGGACTGAAAATAATGCTTCCAGCATTGTGTATTCATTATTACTGTGCTCTTTTTTTAGCAGAGGATAATTGGAATCCTATAGTTCTTGCAATCTACCTCGTTAATCCGTGAACACGTGATCAAATTATAAAAGACCAAAATGAAGTTTTCTTTTTGATGAGTTCATCTAATTCCAAAGGATATTACATTGTCAAATAATGGCTTATTTAGAGCTAATTCAAGGCTTTTGCCAAGGTCATGTTATGGATTATGAAAGGGTATTTCCAAATAAATATTTTTGAAATTGCCAGTTTATTATATTCAGTTAAATTAGAAAATTAGATTATTTGTATTACTGTTGTAATATCTAACCGAATGTAGCCCTATTATTCAAATTTATATTTCTTGATACAGTTGGCAGTAAAAGCAATTTAAGCACAAAAAAGAAAAGCAATCTTTGAGTGTGCATGGCTTGAATGTTGAGAGGAGCAAAGCAACAAAAGAATGGGAACAAATGCATCTCCTATGACCTGTCTGATATATCAACAATATCTTCATAGTTAATTCTACACATTGATACTTCCAACCATTATGGGCAGACTGGCAACAGAAATGCAAACTTACAGAAGTATTTCAACTGCTTTAAGTACAAGAGCTCATTTGACAAAGGCAAATAAAAGTATTAAGATGTTTTGATTTTAACATTAAATTGATAATTATGACAAAAACATTCAAAGTTTCATTTTGCTGTCACATTAAACTAGAAGTTTTTCTTTCCTGTTCCCTTCAAGTCTCTGATACTGCATGTGTTGATTAATATATTCCAACGTTGTGACAATGCCTCTCTCAGCTGTTGAAATATGGTATTTTTCTGTGCCTAGCAGGAAACACAGTAAGTATCCATCTCAGACTATAATAAACTGGGAACTCAGATCTGCTCCAAGACTTTTATATTAGTGATACGGATAAATAAATAAATATCATAAATATGTCATAAAACTATTATAAATAAATATTTTATTTTATTGAGATAAAGCATGAAATAGGCCCTTCTGACCCTTTGAACCAAGTCGCCTAACAATTCCCCAATTTAATCCCGGCCTAATCACAGGACAATTTCCAATGACCAAGTAACCTACCAACTGGTACATCTTTGGACTGTTGAAGGAATCTGGAGCACCTAGAGGAAATCCATGCCATCATGAGGAGAATGTACAAACTCCTTATAGGCAGCAGTGGATATATGATTGTTCTGCCTTACAGATCAATTGAAGGCAAGACTGGGGCAATTTTGTCAAAATATTTAAATTAAAAATGCAGCAATTAATTATATCTATAAGCTGCACCTGCTTTGACCATTGCATTTCAAAACACTATTTACCCATAATTTGAAGAATTGTGTGAAGATCTAGTCACCTACTTGCATGAAAGATATAAAGAAAATTGAAAAAGGACAGAAAAAATTTACAAGGATGCTGCTGGGTGTACAGGGAAGGACTTTATTCTCTGGAACGTAGGAGAATGAGGTGAGATTTGATAGACGTATGCAAAATTATGAGGGGTATGAATAATGTAATGGTAGCAGGCTTTTCCCATTGAAGTTGGGTAAAACTACAACTAAACATCATAGGTTAAGGGTGAAAGGCTTAAGAGGAACCTGAAGGGGAAATTCTTCACTCAGAGGATGGTGCAACTGTGGAATGAGCTGCAATAAAAAGAGATGGATATGGGTTTAATTGCAAGCTTTGAGAGAAGTTTGGGTAAGTACATGGATGGGAGGGGTGTGGGCTCGCTGCAAGTCTGACAGAACACCATTTTGGCATGGACTAGATGAACCAAAGACCTGTTCCTGTGCTGTAGTGCTCCATGGTTCTATGACAATGTATTAGTGTTGCAGGCTGCTAATGTCTTGGTCAAATGAAGTACCCATTTTTTGCTGACTCCTATTTAGAGTTATTTCAGGCACATAGAAGAACCAAAATAGGTGATGAAACAATCACATTGTTGGGATGAATACAATTCAAAAGGTTATTAGTAGTGGCTGCAGTTATAATGCAGCTACTTGGAAATTAATTCAGTGTGAATTTGATCCCTTGATATGGTCTTATATGGCCGATACATGTAACTTTCTCTTTATCTCTATTTTCAATAAGTTACCATCAAGTAACATCAAAAATACTTTGCATCCAGGCAAAAGCACTTGTACTGAAGCTAAAGAGAATGTTTTTCTTCTCGTATATAGCTTTAGTGTAATGATTCTGTTGACTGATATTTTCTCTCCTTATTTCATTTATCAGTGAGTATTACATTGGATATGATTGCAATTGATGGCAGTGCTAATCTGGAGTCAATGGCAGATAGGTTGAAGGAAATGAAAGCCTGATCATGTTATTCTTTGGCTGTTTGGAGACACAAGTGTGTAACCACTGTAGCATCATCACACAAAGCCTGTGGACATTATCTCAGTGTTACGGTCCAGTCTGGAGCCCGCATTCCAGGTCTTGATCCGGTCCACGGTCTCTGGATTCTGGGTCTTGTAGCAGTCCCTCCTTTCACCCTTGAGACCAATTAGTCACACCTGTGAATCATCGTGGCTTGTTGGGGCTCAAGGAGGTGCACCGAGGCTGGTGGTGTATATGGGGGCTCTGGGACTGTGGAGTTGGGGGGTTGTCCTGCTTATCCTGTTCCTCTGGCTGCCCTGGCTTGGAGTTCCCCTCGTTAAAGACAAGTTCTTTGAGTAATTCTGGCAGTCACCCTGGACCTAGTTCCCTTCCTATCCCTTGCCTCTGTTGGGCAAGCCTGGCAGGACTGCTGTTGCCTGGTGGGAGACTCGGCCCCTTTCCATCCCTTGCTGCTGATGGGTTGTGCCCCACGACCTGCTCAGGCCCCTGTGTTCCTACCTGCGAGGTCCAGGCCCTGCCCAAGAGCTATGTGGCCTGCCCAGTGGACTCCAAGATCCTGCCTTGCCTGAACTCCAGGATCCTCCTTGCCTGAACTCTAAGACTCTCCCGGAACCCCAGAATCACCTTGAACGTCACGTCCCTCACGCACACCACGGTCACCACATCTTGCCTATCATTTAGTTGTTCTCATCCTGCCCCTAGTACCTCAGTGCCTGCTTCCTGCACTTGGGTCCAGCCTCTTGTCCCCTTATGACACTCAGAGGGATATCAGATCCTGGACATTTTGCATATATTGTAGGAAGCTTGAGCAGTCCAGTTTTGGTACCAGTTGATTCCTCCTGTTATATTCAGTTTTGCAGTTGGAGCATTTCACAAACTATCGACACCAATTTGAAAAAGAACCTGCCAGTTACGTTTTAGATCTGTAGAAGTGTTGGTTTTTGAACTGCTGTAGTAAATTATGTTTTAAATTCCATTTTTCAAAATATCATCCTTTTCGGTCATCTTTCCACTCTGATAAATTCTTTTAAGTGTTTCATTTGTAGTTGTGATTCTACAGTCAATATCAGTATGCTGTTGTAGTAATGTAAATATTTCATATATTTTGATATTAATTCTCATTTTTATTCAAGATTGTCATTCTAAAGCAACTCTCTATGCACTTTGTATAGCGAATTCATTTTAACAGCTGTAAACGGGTTGAAGCTCAGTTAATTTTAGAACCAGCCATAATCAGATGCCGTTCCTCTTTCTCCTCCAGGAAGGCTGTTATAATAGTGGTGATAACAGGTTACATCTGTGCTGGTGTTTGCACGTCTATAGCAGATTGAGTGAAGTGAGTTGTACTCTGTGAAACCTAATTACAATTGTTAATGCACAAAATACAGTTGAAGGACCAATATTATTATATTGTAATTAGAATTATGTTATCGCTAATGATGCTCATACAAAGAGGCTCCAGGAGTGCAATCAAAATATCAATAATGTTTGTCATTGTAGTTTTTAGCTGTCGATTTTTATGCAGTGCTCTATTAACTCCACAATTAACAGGATATTAAATTGGCAGTTTAAGGATCTAATGAGAGTTTTAAGAATTTTATATTAGATTAAATGTATCACCATGATGAAATATTTTTGATTTCCACCATTTAGATTTTTTAAGATAAATGTCCCATATCCCATAAAAGGTGGATGTGGTATTGTGGGCCCATCCTGAAACAATCATACTATTTCAAACCCTGTCATGGGGAACAAAATGCCAGCAGACAGAAGCAAACATTAAGGCTATGGGCAAAGCTTCCTTGAAGAATTGCAACATCCTTACTGATGCCTGGGAATTTCTGGCCATGAGGACTGCAAATGGAGATGGAGACATAAGGATGTTAATAAGAATCTCAGGGCAAGGCACTGGAGTCCATAGTGGCCACAGTGGCAGAAAAAGTGGCCCACTTCACAAACCATTCACCCTTACAGGCAGCAACCTTCAGTCTCATCTGTGGATGGCCCTGTGGTTCCCACATAGGCCTCATTAGTCAACTCAGAAGCACAAAGTCATCTTTGATTCCAATAATCTGCTAGAGAAGAAAATGTTACCTGAAGTGGTGACTTGAAAAACAAACTAAAACCACTGAGAGACTGAGTAAGGGATTTGACGCTGTATGACACACTTCCAAACAACTGAGTTCCAAGTACATTTGATCCTTTATTATGAAACCAGCAAAGCCGGATGATCTAATAACGACATCAGAATTAATGTCACTAGCAGAATTAATGAAATAAGCAAAGATCATAAATAAGCAAAGTTAGTGTAACCAAATAAGCGGTCAACAAAAAATATCCACGTTCCTTAATTGGGTTCTCTCTCTAACTAAAACTAATGGCACAAAGCAAATGACTGTACTCATTTTCTTCTACTATGCCCCAACCCACATGACAAATTACTGTAATAATAATAATAATAATAATAATAATAAAAGAAAATAAAATACAAACAGACAAAAATAGATATATGGCTCCTACATTACCTTTGATATCCAGTACCATTCTGATGAAGTATAATATATACAATCATATTGACAGTTGATATATATCCAGGTTTTGACAATGCTTGGATACACCTGGCCTACAGTCATCAATTTTTTTTTATTATCTTTGTATTAATAGTTTATCCTGCAGGCAAAGAAAATAATTTCTTTACTGAAGTTGTCTACTTACAAATCACAATATAGAGAAATGCTTGTAACTGTGGTCCATTAAAACTAAAAAGATTTGATGGACTATAGTTAGGTGCCTTAATGCCAGTCCTCAGCAATGGCTTGAATTTTACTGACAAGGGCTCCGCACTCTTCAAATTTAGCTCAACCAGATCCTGAAGGCTAATCTCACTTGAATCTAAATGCCAAGGCTTTAGAGCATGCAGTGGAATGAACAGACCCTGTCCACAAAACTCCTCTGGCAGCCTTTATCAGCCTGTGAAAGATCGTTCAATTTTTCTGTTTGTCTCCAACATTCCAAAATGATTAAGCATAAAATATTTTTAAGATGGTTTTTAATCAATTCTTCTTTAGAAACTGCATCAATTAAATTTTTAAATAGAACATTAATCAAAGTTGCACAACTTAAAAAAATATATAACAACTTGTTTCCTTCCTTTTTGCCAACTGCATTCAAGTGACTCGTCTTGCTGTATCTGTGCCAGGTACAGCTGAGAGTAGACTTACCCACAATTGCACTGTTGTGCCTGTTTAGTGCAAGGCTGTTAGTAATTCCTAGAAAAATCCAAAACAATACTTATTATTTAATGAGATTGAAAATGACAAAGAAGAAATGAATAAAATACTCATTATCCTTTAAATAGCTGTAGTAATTTAGGATTAATTTGTTGTTCTGAGCAGGGCTAAAACTTTTATAAGTATTTCTTTTTGGACCAGTTTTCCAAAACACTTCTGAATTTGTGTTTCCTAATGGTTAATAGCATTTTTTTCTAAATGAGAAATTTATTTGCCTTGGGTGAATCAAATTTAGAAAATAGTTTAGTCGTTGGAGCAGCTTAGTTGAAATGTTGATGAAGATAAATTGATAGACTGCATTGGCCTGGCTCTATTTGATCAGAATCTTAGTCCCTTGGAAACGCTATGATCAAGTCCTTGAATAAGTCCTAATTTTCAGTAAGCATGCAAGGACACCATAAATGTGGATAACAACTATGATAGCTTTGATTTAAAAGCTCAGCTATTTTCACAAGACCATTCTGTAAAACATTTTGTAATCTATTGAAGAGTGACGTAAGTATTGCTTCAGAATCATATAAAGTTCCATTTTTGTTTTTTTTCTAATCTCTGAGTAAACTTAATTTGTGTTTATACTCCGGCTTTTGTGATTATTCTCCCATAATCACATGTTCCAGTTAAGATGGCACTTCTGAATATGTGTGATAGCTTTCTGGTAGTCAAAAAGATATGAAATCTAACTAAAAACATAACTAAACTATCTTTTCTGGGGTAAATTGTGTTTTACTATTGCTGCAAACAGAGGAGTGGTGAGTGATGGTGAGGTGAGTTCGAGGGATAAGCTGAGATAGTGAGCTACAGAGTCATTGTAGGTGGCATTCAGATGCCCATACATCTGGCCCAGGAGCGAGTTTGGATCACTCTGGGCGCCAAAAGTAGAAGTCAGGGCCCAGGCAGAGAGGTTCCAATGTTCATCCAACTGGCCTGCTTGTGAGATTGGATTGCTCTGGGTCCCAAGAGGAGTATTTGGGGCCCAGGCAGCGGAGGTTTGGTGCCCGTACAACTGGCCCAGGTGTGTTGGATCACTCTGGGTGCTGAGCTGATTTGAAGAGCTTAAGAACAGCTTTGGGCTGGGTGATGGAATCTGGGCCAGGAGTAAATCTCTGGGCGATGTGGTCTAGACCTGAAGTCTTTCGCAGCAGCTGGGTCCTAATGTGAAATACGATAAGCAGTTTAGGCAATTTAGAGGCCCAAACTGGAGGTGAGAGCCAACTTTGCTTGCTCTCCACGATCTTCACTCCTCTCTCCAGGGCACCAGAGCCTTCCACTGCTTCGTTGTTGGGTCAATTTAAACACCAGCCCAGATAGACTGGAAAGACAGGGTGTCAGTTGGTATGAGAGCTGATTTTGCTCATTCTCCACGATGGTCTTTTCCACAGTGGTGAGGCTGTGAAGACTGCCCTGGCAGTTGTGTTCCGTGCCCACTAATATGATAAACTGATAAGTGAGAATTTGGTCTGGGTAGCTGCAGGGTTCGGATCTGAGGGCTTAATTTTGGTTCAGAGTACTGTTGTTAGCTTCGATTGTTTGCATGATCTTTTAAAAAAATTCTTTCTCTTACACATTGAGAGTTGGTCCTTTATGTTTAGTTTTATTCTTTTTTTTTATTATATTGGGTTCTTTGGGTTCCTTCCTTTGTGGCTACCTGTGAGCAGGCAAATCTCAAGGTTGTATAATTTATACAATTTTTGGTAATGAATATACCTGAATAATTTTCTTAAGCAGTTCTCCCAAGATGGAGGATAAACTTAGTTCTACTCCAGTTTGGTGGGTTTGGAGACTGCTGATGTGGAAACCATGGGCTCTTCCAAAAACAGGGAAGCAAGTGCCTAATAAAGCAGGTGGGTGAGTAGTTTGTGAAGTGCTGAACTTCTTAACATATTTATTCAGGGCTTCTGTGTGCTCCATTTGCATGGTACTGAGGTTTGCAACACTGATCCAGAAGCACTCTATACTGTGAGAGGTGATGGGCTGGAAGTTCCTCTGAGTCACTGGGATGAGGCATTCTGGAAAAATTGGAATCTTACCAATGCCCAAATGAGAGAAAAGCTACAATCTAATTATTGGTCCCTCAATCTGACTGTGAGAATTGCCTGAAAACCTACAATATAGAATTTAGATGTATTTGTATACTATAAAAAAGATGAGTATAATTAAATGTTTTGAGGAATCACACTGACATGGAGCTGTAAGAGGGAGAATGTCAACAGTTAAATGTTGAACAAAGACCATTAGTTTTTTCAGACTCCGGACAGACTTTATTTCAGCCACTTGCATCAATTATTAGACACTGAGCACAGATATTAGTGATGTTGCTTTTGCACCATGTCTTTCTGGCTTGAACCCTGTGATTTGTCATACTCTATCTTTCACCTACCTGTTGTGAACCAATATAATCTGACAAACTTGCACAATTGGCACTGAGAACATCAGGCAAGATGCTCAGAAATGGAGCAGGAGCCAAAGATTAATCCAGGCATTCACCATGGCCTGACCATATTGGTGAACTGTAGTTACATGGAAGGATAGCTCAAAAGCCTTTTCCAATAGGTACCTTCAAAGGCATTCAGATAATCTTCTCCAAACTGTCAGAAAACTTTAAATGCACTTATTACAAAATATACTATATTTTAATAACCAAATTACTTAGTAAATTATTGCAGTTAAAAATAATCCTGTTGTGACAGTACTGAACAAGCTATTAGTTTTAATTCTAACAACAAACTTCTCATTTCCTCTTTCCTACGATCCCCTTGTGGTAATTTGGTACTGCTAATTCACTGATGATCAAACCACTATTTTATAATATCTTATTGAAATCCATGAGCTCACTAATCCTAATTAGTGCAGGAGATTCCTGTGAAGCTGTTAGGATATTTCAACAAGATTCATACCTCCTGCTGGAAGCCCCGACAGAACATACTGACTGATTTACCATTCAGAATCAGTCATCACATTTAGGCCGTTTGTAAGCAGATGTGTATGCGCTGAGGGCTAGGGTAAATGCCAGCATATCTCCATGGAACTCCTGATATTTATCAGCAAAATCCTGTCCTTTGCTCTAAACAGTAAAGGTGTAATGGGCCAATTACGGTTAACCCAGCCTGCATCTCGTGTTCCTCCATATGGAACTAGATGGTCAGCATCATCAGAGGTCTAACAGACCTTGACATGTCTCTGCCATGACTATCTTTTGAAGAATAATCCTGCAGCAGCAACTGGAAACCATGTCCCAGACTGCTCTGATGACCTTTTTAGAGTTCATGTTCTCAAACACTTTGCAATTAAGTCTTTGTTTCTGATAATCGAAGACATGTGAAATATTTGAAGTAATTGTGAAACTAAGAATTACTACAGCAATTTCAAAAAATATTAAAAATAACTAATGTAAATTTATTGTGAAGCATTTTCTGTACCTTATGTATAATTTATGTTAATTTATATAGCTTATGTTTGTCATGTTTGTAATGTAGAGACAAAACAAAAATTTCATGGCATTTATATTCTGTGTAGGTAGGTCACTCGGGGCAATAAACTTGAATTGAATATTGAATTAAAAACAAATGTGTACTTAAGTTAAATAAAAACACAAAATGCTGGCAGAACTCAGCAGGCCAGACAGCATCTATGGGAGGAGGTAGGGACGACGTTTTGGGCCGAGAACCTTCATCAGGAGTGAAGGGTTTCGGCTCGAAACATCGTCACTACCTCCTTCCATAGATGCTGTCTGGCCTGCTGAGTTCTGCCAGCATTTTGTGTTTTTATTTATTTCCAGCATCTGCAGATTCACTCGTGTACTTAAGTTACCTTTTCCATTCAGTTTGGGCTGATAAGATGAGACATCCTCAGCTCGGGGTGTTAGTGCTGTGCCCTGGATGCAGAGCTGAGCCCAGTGGGAGAGCAGGAGGACAGGTACACCAGCACCTAACCTTCAGCACTTTCTGTACTCTGTGTTGTAGGACTAGACGGGGAAGTCAAGAATGTGCTGAATGGTCAGCAGATGCTAAATATATTCTGGTCCAATTAGCTGAAAGCATCAGGAAGGACTGCAATAAATTGATAAGATATTTCCCAGTTGCCTTTCCAGAAGAAAATGCATCTATTTCTTCTATTTCAGTTTGCAATTGTCTGCTTTTTGTCTGGTGCCATTATCTTGAATCAATCTGTATTATATCACCAGCACTATACACAACAGTACTTTTTGATAAATGATGAAAGTTGAAGCAAATATAAACTAAAGCTTGGATATTGTTTCCAATATTGAACTGAGCTGATGGTCTCATTCAGCCCTTTGGACTCAATGAAACTTAATTGATGGCATGCATGAGGAAGTTAGATAAAGAGATTTCAGTGAAAAGCTGATCTGAAAGATGGATATGACAACTCTGGCAAAAATCATATATTTTGTACAATAAGGCAGGTGCCCTATAGTTGTGACCTTTTCTCCATAAAACCACGTTAAAAGATGTGAGAAAATTGACTGCCATCCTAAGCCTCATTAGTTTTCTAGCATGACCAAATGTGGAGCTGCACCTTCTGTGGAAGCTGCAAAGAAATTTATCAAAGTACTCAGTTCTTAAAAGGATTCAGAAAATCTGCCCTCATTGCTTTGATAGGCAGAACAAATTAACAATGTTTTCTGTGGCTTTAGTATATTTAAGTATGAATAATATAGCCCTGAGAATATTAACAGAATGCTCCTACATCATATGTTTAGAATAAATGCACCAAATTAATATTGATAGATATGTTATTCTAATTGCTAAACTTTATTAAATTATGGAATAATGTAATTTACTTCGGCTTGTTCAAATTGCAATTGGTTAAGTTTATCACAAAGATCAAAATATTTTCTCTCTTGCAGTCTGTGAATTTTCCACTGTGAGTCAGTAACAATTGTATTTTTTTAGCCAACTGTACCTCACCGTTTATGGATGCTTGTAATATTCTGTACAAATTACTTTTAAGCTATTTAATCCCAACTGCAAGGCAGGATTTTTATCATTTTGTTCCAAAGAGAAGTGTCAAGCATGACATACAATTTAAAGTATGACTTTGTAGATTCTCAGAAATTGTTATTTTGAAATAAGTGACATTGTTGAGTGATACATTTTCTTCATTCATGTTGCAGCTTTCTAACAAGATTTATTTCATCTCCACATTTCTTGTAAATTTGTTTTATGTAGCATAACATTTTAATTAGATTTGAACATTATTGTATCTGTTGAGGCAACTTACTTTTGGTTATTAAAGTATTAGTCATGCTGGGTTTCTACAAAGTGTAAGGCAAAACTCATCCGTTTGGAATAATGTGTCATACTTCCAATGCGTCCATTGCCATTATCTTTTCATGCCATTTTGTTACTGCTGGATTTATCCTTAATCAGCAAGAATCTTGCAAACCTCTCTGATAGTCATGGAAGGCCAAACAACTTAATTCTTGGCTAGTCTATAACTGAATACCAAAAATCTTTCCTTTTTAACATGAGCAGTTAAGTGATCCCTTGCAAGCTAACTCTTAAACTCGCTGACCTGCTCCTGCTTTTCTTTACCACCTTGAATATGTGAGTGCATACTAAATCTACACACATCCTTCCCGCATTTCTATATTTGAAACTTTCCAGTCTAGTTTATTATTCTACTGTTGTACCAGAGCTGCTATTTGCAACGCCGTAAGGGATCCTCCTCTTCTTGGTCCACCTGGAGTCCTTCTATTGCTCGGCCACAACATCCTCCAATGACATCTTCCTTTCATTGTCCAGTTGACTGGATCTTTCCTCTCCAGGCTATCTTCCTAACTATAGATATAATTATGATCACTTATATATGATTATATGATTATGATCACTTCTTTTCCCACTCCAACAATAATCCTTTTGGAACCCTTGACCCCTACCTATTTATAAACTGCAGGATGCACGTTATTAACGTACCAGGGGTGATTGATAAGTTCGTGGCCTAAGGTAGAAGGAGATGAGTTATACAGCTCTCGCTACATGCACATGCAGTTCAAATCGTTGAGTGAAAATATGGAAAGTTTGAAGTTAATAACTCATCTGCTTCTATCTTAGGCCACAAACTTATCAATCACTCCTGCTGTGGACCACTTCGAAAGGTCCAAGACACCAATTTCTACAAAGAAGGGGTCCGTATGCTCCACGACCGCTGAAAATGTTGGAAAAATAAATGTGCTAGGTTTTCTAAAATTGACTCCTTCTACCTTAGGCTACGAACTTATCATTCACCCCTCGTAATTGGAAAGCATATTTGTGTACAAGTGGAATGTGACAATGCCTAGTTGAACCTCACTATCACTTTACTAGATTTCTCTTCTTTCACATATTATTTCAAGTTGTTTGCTTGAATGCCATTGGCTCCAGCTCCGATTTCTTTTGCTATCACAGTCTCAAGGCTGCATGAGGCTGCAATAGATCTTCTTTAGATGATAGTCAAATTCTCATCCTTCAAGTAAACCTTCTGATCGTTTGACTTTTGTTTTTGCTGAGGTCCAATTTGGTTTGATAACACTCATGAGATGCTCCTTGAGTTATTGTTCAGCATTAAAATTGCTATGTAAGTGCAAGTTACTGCTCCATATTGGCAACAATGGTGTTAAATGTTGGAGTATGCTTTGATGAGTGATATTGCTGATAGTATTCAGTAAAATGAACTATCAATAAGGGATTCATTTGAAGCTGCAAAGTTTGTATGATAAATAGTGGTATAATATTGTACCACTTTACAATAGTCTATGTGCTAGGTTTTCTAAAATTTTAGTCTATTTTTAGACTATCTAATAGTCTAAAAATATTTTTGACTATTTAATCTATTTAGTCTATTCAATATATATATATATATATACTTACTGGAATTGATTTGGTTATATATTTATTTTTCACTTTCTATATTATCATGTATTGCATGGTGGTGGTGCTGCTGATAAGTTAACAAGTTTTAGGACACATGCTGGTGATAATAAACCTGATTCTGATTCTGAAGAATGAGGAGAATACCATAAAGTACCCATGTGAAATTGAAACTTGTAAGCATCAGAAAGAAAACAGAATTGGTATTCCCTCCGTCATCAGAGTTATTCATGACACAAAGGTTGATGGTTGTCATTGTTGGAAATCAATCATCCCAGCCTCAATACATCATTGCCAGAGTTCCCCAGTGTGGCATTTTAAACTCAACTATCTAAGCTGGGTTGTTAACCAGCTTTCTGTCATATGGTCAGGTTTGGAGATGCTTGCTGATAGTTGCACAATGTTTAATTCCACTTGCAACTGAAAAGCAAATGAAGCATTTCCATAACTGTGCGAAACATAATCTTGATAACATTCCAATATAAAGTGATAAATGACAAGTGTCTTTTATACCAGCCAATCAAGCCAATCTCCAGCAAGAGAGAAATTAATGACCTTCAATGGGATTACTAACACCAAGTGCGAGTGGTCACCATTGACCAGTAGCTCATCTCGACCATCCATGGGATATACAGTTAGATGAAGTAAGAATCTGAGTATTCTGCAATGAGTAACTTGCCTCTGGACAACTTTCCAGTATTTCCAAATAGAAGGAGTATGAAAAAGTGTTCCAACAAATCCAGAGAGGCTCAACCCCTTCCAGGGAAAACAGTTCACTTGAATGGTATTCCCTCCACTTCAGAACACAATGGCTGTAGTGTGTGCCATATATAATATACACTGCAGTTTCTTACCTGTGCTACTCTAATGAAGCCTTGAATCTTGTGACTTCTGCCATGAAGGAAGTCAAAGGCTTCAGGTGCATGGGACATTTATTGTCATGGGAAATTTATCACCATTGTTGCTGCGATTCAATATAATAAAACAGCAGAGGTAGAAGAGAGAAGTAGACCATGGCACTGCTCCTACAGCTGAGTCTGCCAATAAGATTTTGGCTGATCTTTGATCTCAGCTGCCACGTTCCTGCACTACCTCCCTATTTCCCAATTTCCTGAATCTCGAAAAACTATATCGATTACTATATTGAACATAGTCAGTAACGGAGTCTCCACAGTGCTTGGGTAGGGAGTTCGAAAGATTCACTATCATTTAGGTAAACACATTTCTTCTCATCTTTATGGTCAATTCCTTTTGAATTGGGAATCCTGATACTAGGAACTACAGAAAAAGAGAAATATCAATTTTGCATCAAAGGTGCTAAGTACTTTTGCCTTTACATGAGATAACCTCTCCTTCTTCTGAACCATTCTTCAACACCTGAAATTCCCACCCATCTACTAACACTATTATAGGCGTTCCTCCACCAGATCTTCAAGAAGACAGCTCACCACCATCTTCACAAGACCAATAATAGAAGGGCAGTAAAAGATATACCAGGATCTGAATAAATAAATTATGGGTTTATTTGCACTTTGAATTATTTTAAAGCATTACAAATGACTGAAACACTTAGTAAGCAGGAGAGTGAAAGTGACTTTCTGTTGTTGCACCTTTTATCAATCTTTTAACATTATAAATTCTTAAGCACATGTGCTTTTTCTATGTAAATGTCAAAACTATTATAATCTCCTTTAAAATGGTGTGATGGCCTTTCAGTTTTGCATTCATCAGCAATTTTAACCGATACTACTTGGTACCTCATATGCGACACCCTATTCTTCTACTTCCTAAGTTGCAGTTTGACTGTTTAATTGTAAAAATATATACCAAAAGTATTTTACATTATCTATACATTATTTTGAACCCACATACTAGAATTCTGTAGATGACTTCTTGACTTATTTAATTGACTCAGCAATGGACAGATGTGTTTACACTTGTTCATTGTTCTCTATATTTTCATTACATTTTGGTTTTACATTTTAATAGATTTCTGTTTGACCTCACCTTTTCAGCAGATGACTGTGATCAATTTTGTTTTATTTCATTTTAATACTTGTTATTGAAGTAATATGATATACATCTTTGTCTTCAGTGTTGTGGGATTGCTGTGGAAATGAAGTTAAAGAAATTGCCTCCTTCACAGTGAAGAAAAGGTCTCAGTTGTTAGGTTGGTAATCATGCATATAAATTCATGATCTGAATGTTACCTCAGAGATGATTGTTGTGAACTTGCAAAATTAGGAAAAGTTTCAGTCCTTCTGTCCATTAATCCTCTTGTCAGTCAAGTGAATACTCCTTGAATTTGAACATATTCCATCAGAATTTTATGTGTATTGACTTTCCAGTCCTTCTTTCTCCTTCTTTCTCAGCCACGTGCTCATTAGCAACCTTTCAGTCACACTATCTGCATATTTTTGATTCCCATCTGACCCTATCACCTCCTCCCTTGCTCAATGTCACCTTCCCATTGGAGCTTGACTCCCCCCAAATCAAAACAAATGGGCCTGACTTTTAATGTCAGAGACACGTAGAGTCAATTTTTTATTTGAGGTCATTTTGTGGTGAATCAGCTCTTTAGAAACAGATCCATTACTTGATCAATTTTTAAACATTGATCCTAGATTTTAGAATTGGAACTTGTCACATGTACCAAGGTACAGTGAAGCGCTATTTTGTATACCGTTCATACAGTTCAATTTGTTAAACAGTGCAATGTGATAGAACAAGGTAAGACAATAACAGAATGCAGAATAAAATGTAATAGCGACAGAGAAAGTGTAGAGCAAGTAGACAATAAGGTGCAAAGTGGTAACGAGATAGACTGTGAGGTCAAATGTCCATCTGATCATACTGAAGAACTATTCAGTAGTCTGAGAACAGCAGAGCAGAAGCTGTCCTTGACATAAAGCAACTTCTGTATCTTCTGCCTGTTGGAAGAGAAGAGAGAAGTCCGGGATGGATGGAGTTTTTGATTATGCTGGTGCTTTACTGAGACAGTGAGCAGAATAGACAGAGTACATTGTGGGGGGTGGTGGGAGAAAACTGGTTTCTATGATGTGCTAAACTCTGTGCACAACTCCCTTCATTTTAATGTGGTCATGGGCAGAGCAGTTACCAAACCAAGCTGCGATGCACCCAGGCAGGATGCTTCCTATGGTGTATCCATAAAAATTGTTAAAAAGACAACGGGGACATGCCCATTTTTTTTTAGCATCCTGAAGAAGTAGAAATATCAATGAGTTTTCTTGGCTGTGCTGTCTGCATGGTTGGACCAGGACAGGTTCATGTTCATTCCTGGGAATCTGAAACTCTCAATACTCTTCACCTCTGCACCACTGATGTACACAGAAGCACGTGCAGAGCAACTCCCCCCCCCACCCCCCACCACTTTCTGAAGTTAATGATCAGCTCTTCATTCTCCTGACATTGGTGACATTGAGGGAAAAATATTGACATTGAGGATTTAAAAATCTTATTTTTCACTTGCTTTTCTCTAGTCATTAACTTCACTATATTTCACCTCATCATTTCTATTTTTGTGCTTTGTGTGATTGTCCCGCATTCTTCAAATTACTCTGTTTATTCCATAAGAGATCACTCCTTAAATTATATAACTGTATCTTCATTATTTTCATGACTTATGAGTAGCTGGCTTACAGAGAAAGAAATGTTAATGGGATGGCAAAGCTTTAAACAATGTAAGTGGTTGTTGAGAGAAATAATGAAGGGAGGGGAAAGATGCTGCTGGAGCTAAATATTTCCTACTGAAATGATTTACTTTCCCAACCTCAGGAAATCCATTCTTTTCATTACCGATCACTATCTATATGAAATAAAGGAACAGAAACAATAAAATAGGAGAGAAAAAGATATGTTTGGAGACAGAAGCAGCAAAAGACAGCAATGAAATGCTTCCGTGTTCAGTGTAATGGAAGATTGATGTCTAAGTGTGTGCATACATCAACATCTAGAAATTTTGTGCAACCCAACTACATGAGAAGTTATTATGTTGCAATTACAATGACATTTTATGTTAAATATAATATCTAAGCTACATTTTAGAAAGAATCTTCTGTTCCTTAAGGTCAAGCTGGAAATATTGAAAGAGTTCACATCAGGTTTTTTTTTTATCAGTGTAGGCACAAATAAAGATAAATGAGTGTGGTTTAAATCAGAATGGTACTTTTTCCCACAGAAGATACTCTTATTTAGCATCAATTTAGTACCAATTAGTTCCAAATAATTGAATGTTTGTTTTACAGATGAATACCCATTAAGAACCGTTTTGAGACTGCGCAAATTAATTACATTTTGTATGCTTTCAGTCAGCAGGGAAAGGAACTTTCATCACATTATTTCAGGCTGGATTTAAGCCAAGTACCAGGCATCTAAAGTTAGAACTTTGACCTGATTTGCTATGTAGATCATTGGTTATTTATTTTCCTCTTTGCAATTCCAAGGCTTTTCAGTGAAAATGGCGACATTGTTTTGAGAATGAACCCATCCCCAGTCCATTTTATGAAGCAGCATATGTATTCTGCTGTTAAGGCTGAATAGCAAATGGAAACAAGCAGACTTTTGTCAGAAAAGTCACAGTTTACTCAAGTGCATCTTCCCCTTTAACTTTGTTGAATTATTATCAGAAGCAGGATATTTATCCGATGGTTAACGTTAGTTGTGGTAATCATACTGCAAAGTACTTTAAGACAGCTGTGTACATTACACAGAAAGCATTTTGAGCAACTGAAGAGAAGCTCACTCCAAGTTTAACACCTCTTGTATCCCTTGTATCTTTATTAATATCATAATGCCATTCAAGCAATTTGCAGTTTATACATTTTTAATATATTTGCAAAATTTTGACATCTGTTCTGTGTGAGAACAGCATAGGTCAATCATCTCAGCCTGAAATGCCACAGATGATCTGATGCCATTAATTTCACAAAGAGTGAAACTTTCCAGTTTTCTGTGTTTTGTCCCAGCAGTAGAAATGGACTTTGATTGGAATGCTAATGTTGTTTTAATTTATAGGGAGTTAGAAAGTTAAGTTACATCTGTTTATATAACCAAGACAGTGTAATTTGCCTAATGATCTCTGAATAGGATTTTCAGAAAACCTCTGCCAAAAAGTACAATAGATCACCAGCAAGACTTAAATGTTGATGAAATTGAGCAACACACAAAATGCTGGAGGAGCCCTACAGGTCAGACAGCAGCTATGGAGGGGAATAAATAGTCAATGTTTCAGGCCAAGATCCACGACCTAAGGAGAGTGAAGAAGGCAGAATTAGAAGGAGGGGGTGGGAATAAAGTGCAAGCTGGTAGGTGATAGGCAAAACCAAGTGAAGGAGAAGATGGGTATGTGGCAGAGAGGGATGAAATGCAGGACTGGGAGATAGTAAGTGGAGAAAGTAAAGAGCTGAAGAAGAAGAAATATGATTTAGAGGGGAGAGTGGACCATAGGACAAAGGGAAGGAGGAGAGGCACCAGAGAGAGGTAATGGCAGGTGAGAAGAGAAAGGGAGCCAGGATTGAGAATGGAAAAAGAGAGAAAGGGGAGTGGAGGAGAAATCACCAAATGTTAGAGCAATAGATGTTCATGCCATCAGGTTGGAGGCTACCCAGTCTGAGATGTAACTGAGATGTTTCTAAAAGAGGATATGGCAGCTTTTGCTTTTCAAGTGTCAAGCAGGTGAACCTTTTATATCCATAGGAAATTTGGAAAACCAAGATTTTTTGTTTCATTTTTTTCATTTAGGAGATGTTGATATCTGTCATGATGTGCGCTGGCAATGTTGGAACCCAAGTGTGGAGGAAAGACAGACTCAAATGTAGAGACAATGAACAGAGTTTATTCATAAGAATATCAACAAACATCGACGGCTTGGCCGAGCAACACCACAAGGCATAACATCCTTAAACCTAGGCCTGTGATTAGTGCTAATCAGACGTCCACTTAAATATTGCAAGACACACAGAATCCCCAATTCTTTCAAAATAAACTTAACAAGTTTAAGCAGAAAGCACCAGAAGACTGCTTTACAAAAAGGGAATTGCTTGAGAAAAGGCACAAGGAACCCTAAACGATTAACGACTTTCATTAAACAACAATTAACCAATTCGGGTGTTCTGAAACCTCGAGCCCAATGCTTTCTAGCACCCTGCACCAGCTCAAAGAGATCATTACAATGTCACTGGCAATGCTTGGCTATATTGTCGTTCCTCTTTGCCCTTCAACTAAAGAGGTAGTTATGATCAACTACATTTGCAGGTTGATCAGGTCAAATGGATGAACCAAATTACTTTTCACAGCAGTTTGGTAGTTTTGATCATTTTTGACGCCAAAGTTATTTAATGATATATGCCTGTATTCCTAGCTGCTTTAATGCAATTCATGTCTTCATATCATGGATCAAAAACTCAAGCTGCCAAACCGTTAAGTTATTCATCATGTAACCACATCCTCAATTTTTCGAGAGCTTTCCAATGTTGCAGAAAGGAAAAAGAGGATATTGTTTGTGTTTATTATCATTAATCACAAATGGAAAAAGGAATAGATAAAAGCTGTTTTTTAAAAAATATATTCCTGGAAACATGTAATGGCCCAGTATTTGAATGGCTGTCACAAAGAAGCAGTTAACGATTTTATACTTGGCAGAAAATATTATTTTAATTTGAAAACTTGCCTGAAGAAGTATAAAAGAGACTAAGTACATAATTCAACTCCAAAATCAATGACAACATAAGCAGGAATATGTAATTCATTCTTCTGTCGTACACAGCATTTAGTAAGTTTAGTGCTGATCTTTGTCCTCATCTCTGCCACGCTATGTACTGTATATTTAAATGTTTGCAGTAACATTTTGTTTCCTCACTGAAGTTATTAATATAGAATATATTTAGCTGAGGCCCATTACCTTCTGTTCATTAATGAAACCAGCTTTATTTAAGAAGCCATTATCTTAGTCCTGTTTACTTCTCTCTCCAAGGTGCTGAGGCTGTGAGATTGCTCCGGCTGTTATGCGTTTCGTGTTTGCGAGCTTTGCGGAAAATTCCACCACAAGCTGATGAACTGAGGCCAAGACTTTAGGCCTACTCTGGCTGCTCAAGGAATTCGGGTTTGTGGACTCAATTTGGATCGAAAAGCTGTTGCTTGCTTCTACTGTTTGCACGATTTGTGTTTTTCTCTCTCTGCACATTGGGTGTTGGTCTTTCCTTTTTAAATTGGGTTCTTTTGGGTTTCTTGCTTTGTGGCTGCCTGTAAGCAGACAGATCTCAAGGCTGTATAATTTATACATGCTTTGATAATAAATGTATTTTGAACCCTTTGAATCCTCTGAATTTAATTATGTCTGAGACAACTGCTTCTAAATAGGTGCTTTGTTAATACAAAAGGCAGGATGTCCCGGCAGGTGCCCATTTCAATTTGACTTCCCATTCCCATTCTGACATCTCAGTTCATGCCCTCCTCTACTGCCACGATGAGGCCACACTCAAGCTGGAGGAACAAACCCTCGTACTCTCAAATCTGATTTCCTAATTTCTTGTAGTTAGTCCGCACACCTCCCTTCCCGACTTTCCAGTCGTCTTTCTAGTTACCCTCTCACGCCTTCTCACCTGCCCATCACCAACTTCTGGTTCTCCTCCTCCTTCCATTTCTTTCACAATCCACTAATTCCCATTTCTTTATTAATTTAACTCTTCCACGTATCATCTCCTAGCTTCACACGCTATTCCCCCACCCAACACATCCACCTTCTTCCCCCTCACCCAGTTTCAACCATCACCTGCAAGCTTCTACTCCTTCATCTTTCCTGATGAAGGGTCTTGGCCCAAAACATTGGCTACTCTTTTCTCATGGATGCTGTCTGACCTGCTGAGTTCTTCCAGTGTTGTGTACATATTCTTTGATCCACAGCATCTGCAATTGTATTTTTGAGCTTCTACTCTTCTCCCAGTCCCACCTTCTTACTCTGGCTTTTACCCCTTCCTTTCCAGTCCTGATGAAGGATCTTGGCCTGAAATGTTGACTGTTTATTCCGCTTTATTGCTGCCTGACCTGCTGACTTCCTCATTTTGTGTGTGTTGCTTCTAAATGCAATGAATTCTGGTTAATTGAGATACATTGGAACCAGTACAAAGTGATCCAATTATGTGGCTGCCTCAATTAACCAAAGTTTCATGGAAATAATTAAAAAGGTATTAAAAAATGAACTACCATTTAACTGAGTAACAAATAATGTATCTAAATGAAATATAGAAAAAATTAGAACACTGCCAATATTACTACATACTATAAAACTGTGTATTTGTTCTTAATAGTCATCAATGGAGGAATTCATCCAGTGTATGCTGCTGTGTTCTTTTAGTTAAATGTAAATGAACAAAAATCAGCGCAGACACCTAGTGCAGATAACTGACTGCCTTCATACAATGTTTTTGATGATTGCATCCTCCAAATCTTCATTTTCATGGTAACATTCATGATGATTGTTGATACCTTCAATTTCTTCATATTATCTAACTTGTGGAAATAATGAAATAGTTTAATTTTTCACTCCTGGCTGTTTCTGGCATTTCCAAGCCAGAATGTTTGAAACTACGGTGAGAAAAATAGTTTTGAATTGTCTTACTGCTTATTTCTCACCAACTATCAATGACAAAATTGATTACTTTTTGAACTCAAACGTGCAAATGATGCTATTTAAAAACTGTTCACTCTGAGCATAGTGTAGTGTCTAACAGCCACACAAGTGCACATGAGTGATGCTAATTAGAAACTGTCCAGCAACAGTCTCATGTTCCAACTAAGTGGTATTGTGTCCTAAATAAACAAAGAGAATCTCAGCTATTTTTATGATATTCATGTACAATTTTGTATTATGACTCATGATGTGTAAATTATTTTGTGTAAATGCCAGTTGGGATGAAGTTTGGTATGAACATGTAGATTTAATAAGTGTGCCCACTTCTTAGAGGGTATAGTTATAAACCACATAAGAAAACTAAACAAAAATGTTCCTTCCTTCAATGGTGTGCTGTGATTGTGTGATAAAGCAAGGCTTCAAGTCATCTGATGTCCTAGAATGTTGAAGTCAATATTTTGTACATGCTGCCAACTTTAAGGTAATTTAAATATTTAAGCAATGACAGGCTTTGTTGCCATTTACACAATCACTATTAATTCACAACCATTTCTAGCAGCCTTGTATTTGCAGAATATATCGGTGTAATACAGCTCGGTATTGCTGAGAGGACATACACCAATATTTTCAATGCAAACTAGCCATCACATTACAGTCATCGAGGCAGAATTATCTATCAGATTCATACAAGATATCTGAAGATCAAATTAACCTGTAAATCTATTGGTTCCACGGACTGGGTCCAGATCAGTTTATCTGTTGCCTTGACTACACTAGAGAATAGTTATTGATTCAAAAGGTACAAGGTTTCTATACGAGTAGGTTCTTCACTTTATTTTCCACCTCAGCGGACTTTCCCTCAGAAGAAGGTGCTCTATGTGATGTGGGCAGTGTCTAGAAATATCTTTGTCAGTAACTTAACCCAAACAACAATAAAGTTGTTAATTGGATTGAATTTGCATGATAATGAAGATGATTATTGTGCCTGTTCAATCCAATTAATAATTCATCATATTACACAAAATGTGAGTTCAGTCCCATTACACAAAATAATATTTGATTGTTTCTGCAGCTGAGTTGCAGAGTCACTGGAATTAGAAAGGAGAATGCGAAAGAGTTAAGGCTGCTCTTAGATGTTGTGATAGTTCAATTAAAATTTCATGAGAGTTAATAAAAATTGACAAAGACAACATATTAGCTGCAACTAGGGCAAAGGAACCTCACAGAAGGACCAAGAATGTACAATTGCAACCTGCTATAGAAGTAGGACAAACGTCTCATTCTTTTGAATTAAATGTTTCAAGGTGTTCAGAGTAGCAACTTGAATTAATCCCGCTGTGGCTATATCCTTAGATCTACTGGAGCATTTTATTGAAACTCCTTCCAAGTACCCCTATTCTTCTCTACCTGGACATCTCATTTAATCCTGATCTCTGAGGCCACACTGATGGTCATCCTCTGCCCTATGAAGCCTCGTGCCTCAACCACTCACCAAGAAAACAAGCTCCTCATCCATCCAACTTGTTTTCCTCCTTAAAGAGAGCACCAAATTCCAGCAGCTCACAGGGGGAGGTGTGGAATGGGTGACATCTGAAGATGCCCACAACGATCCACCAATGATGTAGCATGTAATACTCATGTAAATGAAAGCAAGAGAGTGAAGAATATGCAAGTGCAGAATGATAACCCTCACTATTCTCACTCTGACAGCTATAATTCATGCCTTTAATCTCCATTGGACCCTAATATATCCCACAGAAGGGCGATGACAATGACTTCTAGAAGAATCTTTGTACCTTAAGGGTGTGCTTTCACAGGTCTGATGTCTAGTATACACCAGTTGAGGTGCTTCTACTTTGGTCAATTATGAAAAATACCGAACTTCACAAATAAGAGCAGGTGACAGAGTCAGGGAAATAAGTGAAAAGTTTAAGGAGTGTGGAGTCCCATATGTAGTTCATTCAATATTTCAGTAATATTGGACAGCAGTACTGGGGCCCCACAGGCACTGTATTAGCTCCCTTCCTATTTATCCTGTATACCTTGGACTTTTGATACAACACTGAGTCATGTCATCTGCAAAAATTCTCTGATGACTCAGCATTCAGTATTTCTGTCTCCATCTCTGGAGATGGCTTATCTACTGATATCTACAATAAGCCTACAGACTCTCACAGCTACCTGGACTATTCCTCTTCCCACCCTGTCTCTTGCAAAAATGCTATCCCCTTCTTGCAATTCCTCCATCTCCGCCGCATCTGCTCTCAGGATGAGGCTTTTCATTCCAGGATGAAGGAGATGTCTTCCTTTTTTAAACAAAGGGGCTTCCCTTCTTCCACCATCATCTCTGTTCTCAAACGCATCCCTCCCACTTCCCGCACATCTGCCCTCACCCCAGCTGCCTGCCACCCCACTCGGGATAGGGTTCCCCTTGTCCTCACCTACCACCCCACCAGCCTCCGGGTCCAATGTATAATTCTCCGTAACTTCTGCCACCTCCAACGGGATCCCACTACCAAGCACATCTTCCCCCCCCCCACCTTTCTGCTTTCCGCGGGGATCTACATGACTCCCTTGTCTATTCGTCCCCCCCATCCCTTCCCACCAGTCTCCCTCTTGGCACTTATCCTTGTAAGCGGAACAAGTGCTACACCTGCCCTTGCAGTTCCTCCCTCACCAACATTCAGGGTCCCAGACAGTCCTTCCAGGTGAGGCGACACTTCACCTGTGAGTCGGCTGGTGTGGTATACTGCATCCAGTGCTCCTGGTGTGGACTTTTATATATTGGTGAGACCCGACGCAGACTGGGAGACCGTTTCGCTGAACACCTACGCTCTGTCCGCCAGAGAAAGCAGGATCTCCCAGTGGCCACACATTTTAATTCCACGTCCCATTCCCATTCTGATACGTCTATCCATGGCCTCCTCTACTGTCAAGATGAAGCTACACTCAGGTTGGAGGAACAACACCTTATATACCGGCTGGGTAGCCTCCAACCTGATGGCATGAACATTGACTTCTCTAACTTCCATTAATGCCCCTCTTCCCCTTCTTACCCCATCCCTGATATATTTAGTTTTTTCCTCCTCCTCTTTTTTTTCTTTCTCTCTCTGTCCATCACTCTGTCTGTTCTCCATCTCCCTCTGGTGCTCCCCTCCCCCTTTCTTTCTCCCTAGGCCTCCCGTCCCATGATCCTTTCCCTTCTCCAGCTCTGTATCCCTTTTGGCAATCAACTTTCCGGCTCTCAGCTTCACCCCACCCCTTCCGGTCTTCTTTCATTTTGCATTTCCCCCTCCCCCTCCTACGTTCAAATCTCTTACTCTCTTTCCTTTCAGTTAGTCCTGACGAAAGGTCTTGGCCCGAAACATCGACAGTGCTCCTCCCTATAGATGCTGCCTGGCTTGCTGTGTTCCACCAGCATTTTGTGTGTGTTGCTTGAATTTTCAGCATCTGCAGATTTCCTCGTGTTTGCTCAGTATAGATGATCTGTATAAAGGGGGGATGGAAGGAGGAATTCAGGGTCATGGTGGTGGACTATGTCAAATGGAGCAAGTTGAATCATCTGCAGCTCAAAATCAGTAAAACAAAGCAGATGGTGAACACCAACACTGAAGCTGTGTACAAGGAAGACCAGAGTCGCCTCTTCTTCTTGAGGGGACTGAGGTCCTTTGGAGTATGCAGGCCACGTTCTACCAGTCCATTGTTGCCAGTACAATCTTCTATGAGGTTGAGTGCTGGGGCATTGGCATCAACACAGCTGATGCCAACAGGCTGAATAAACTGATTAGACAGGCTGGCTCTGTTACAGGAGTCAAGCTGGACACACTGTAGGCTGAGGTAGAACATCTGACCCTTCAGAAAAACCTGGCAATTCTGGAAAATGTTTCTCATCCTCTGCATGCCACCTTGGCTGAACAGAGGAGTGCCTTTAGTAATAGACTAAGATAACTGCACTGCTCCAAAGAGCTATAGGAGGTTATTCTTACTCTTGGCCATTAGTCTCTATAATGAGTTAACCTACGGATGAGGAAGTGATAACCCATCCTGTTAGACTAAGGTTATTTTTATTCTTTCTGACTTCCTTTCTAATATTTGTATATCTGTGCGCTTGTAATGCTACTGTGACACTGTAATTTCTTTTGGGATCAATAAAGTATCTATCTTTCTAAATATATTGTTTGATTAAGCATTCTTTGTTTATTTAATTCATTATGGGATACATGAATGCCATACACCATTTCACCATCACATCATATATAAGTGTTTCATTAAAAAACAAGCTAGGTAGATAAAACATCTCTACTCCTGTGTTTTCTTTTTCATATTGTTTCTGGAGTTACAGAACATAACAATGGTGATGTTTTAAACAGTTTTAAAATGAATTCCTAACTGCAGAAGCACAGCATATTTTTCTTATGAAGGATAAAGAGATGTTTAAATTTTACAAAAGCAGAGAAAGGATGAAATTAACAAGCAACACGTACAGCCACGGGTTCATAAACAGAGAGTACTGGGTGATAATGCTAATAAATTTTTTAAAAAACCAGAAATGGTAGGCTACGTTAACAAGATAGCACAGCAGATAACTGATTAATGTTCTATTGCCAACATAGAACTGGATAATGCATACTGAACGAATTGAGCAGTATTTTGAAGCAAATGAAATAGCTGATGAAAAATGAGTGCTCGTGTTGCTGAGTGCAAAAGGTGGAAAAGCATACAGCTTGCTTTGAAGTTTAACTGCTCCAATCATACCAGCTGGAACTAGCTTTGCTGATATTGTAAACTTAATGCAAAAACAATTAGAACCAAAAACCTTGTTGATTGCAGAGCACTTTAGGTTTCATGAATGGAATCAAAAGGAAAAGGAGTCAATTTTAGCTGAAGGGGCTGATTTGAAGACATAGTCTGAGTATTGTCAGTTCCGTGATGGGCTTAATGATGCATTGAGAGATTCTTTAGTTTGTGGAATCTTACAAGAGAGCATTCAAAAACAGTTCTTAACTGAGGCACAACTTGCATTTAAAAGAGCAGTGGAAATTGCTGAATCGATGGGAACAGCAGACAGAGACGCAATGGAGTTGCAGTCAGGAATGAAAGTGAGTGTGAACAAAATTGCAACATCTCCTGCCTGGCTGAACAAATTGTGTTATCACTGTGGCAGGGGCTCACACGCACCAGAGCAACGCAGATTAAAGGCAAGACTTGTAGAAAATGCCACAAATTAGGACACGTACAAGGAGCATGTCAGGCAGATAAAAATAGATGGACTGCAGAGGGAAAAGAAAAAGATAAAGAGTCAAGTTGCAGTTTCAAAAAGAGGACTAATCTGCATGTTGTTGATGAAAAATCTAATAATGATGAGGATGGCACAGCACTGGGTAGACTTGGGATATGCAAAGTGAAAACTAACAAAATATAAGCAATGCGACTCATACCAGAAGTGAACCACAAATTAAAGAACATGGAATTTGACTCTGGCTTGTCTGTTTCAGTCATTCCACAAACTGAGTTTGAAAGACATTTCAAAGATACTGAACTCTGAAGCCAACAGATATCCAAATGCGAACTTAAACTGGTGAAAAGGTAAGTCCCATGGAAATGAAAACTGTAAAAGTGTGGTAAAAATAGGAGGGCCAGCATTGTGAGGTTGTGATTGGCTGAGACAATTACAACTTGATTGGAGATCCATCTCCAACTTGCATGCCACATTCTCTGCAATAGAGTCAACTGGATGTGGCTTAAGAAAAGTATTGGATGATGACACAGTAATGTTCAAAGATGGCATTGGAAAACTCAAATATATCAAGGATAGGAGAGTGTTAATTGAAAGTACCTCACCCAAGTTTTACAAAGCCCTTCCGGTTCCTTATCCCATCTGTGATAAAGTATCCAGTGAGCTAGATCGTGCGGAAACTGAAGGAACTCTTTCCAAGGTTGAGAACTCTTTCCAAGGAGAATGGGTTTGCCAGGATCTGTGATGATTTTAAGATCACCATCAATCCAGTACAACAGTAAATCAATACCCTCATTACAGATCAATACCTAAAATAGAAGATATCTTTGTAAACCTTTCTGGAGGAAAACACTTCTGCAAAGTGGTCTTAGCTGAGGCCAACATATAGAAGGAGATGGAAGAAAAGTCCAAAGTGTTTCTCACCATAAACACTCACAAAGAGCTTTATCAGCATAATAGGCTTATTTCTGGAGTAGCGTCTGCAGCTGCGCTCTGGCAGTAAGTTATGGACCAAATGCTGCAAGGCTGCCAGGCACTTAGTGTTACCTGGATGTCAAAATGGTTAGAGGTGAGGACGACAAGGAACACTTCCAAAATCTCAAGACTGTGTTAAAAAGAGAAGAAGATAAGACGTGAGAGAATAGGACCAATTAAACGTGACAGTGTATGGAACTGGAGTAGATAGCAGAGGTACTGAATGAATACTTTGCTTCAGTATTCACTCTGGAAAAGGATCTTGGTGATTGTGGGGATGACTTGGGGCAGACTGAAAAGCTTGAGCATGTAGATAATAAGAAAAAGGATGCGCTGGAGCTTTTGGAAAGCATCAAGTTGGATAAGTCACCGGGACCAGACGAGATGTACCCCAGGCTACTGTGGAAAGCAGGGGAGGAGATTGTTGAGTCTCAGTCAATGATCTTTGCATCATCAATGGGGACGGGGGAGGTTCTGGAGGATTGGAGGGTTGCAGATGTTGTTCTCCTATTCAAGAAAGGAAGTAGAGATACCCCGGAAATTATAGACCACTGAGTCTTACTTTGTGAATATTTGGAGAGGTATAATATGATTAGAAATAGTCAGCATAGCTTTGTCAAAGGCAGGTCGTGTCTTAAAAACCTGATTGAATTTTTTGAGGTTGTGCCTAAACACATTGATGAAGGTCGAGCAGCAGATATAGTGTATATGGATTTCAGCAAGGCACTTGATAAGTCAAGTCAAGTCAAGTCAACTTTTATTGTCATTTCAACCATAATTGCTGGTACAGTGCATAGTAAAAATGAGACAACGTTTTTTCTGGACCATGGTGTTACATGACACAGTGCAAAAAACTAAACCGAACTACGTAATAAAAAAACACAAAACAGAGAAAGCTAGACTAGATTACAGACCTACACTGGACTGCATGAAGTGCACAAAAACAGTACCGGCATTACAATAAATAATAAAGAGGACAATAGAGCAAGGTGTCAGTCCAGGCTTCAGGTATTGAGGAGTCTGATAGCTTGGGGGAAGGAACTGTTATATAGTCTGGTCGTGAGAGCCCCAATGCTTCGGACCCTTTTCCCAGATGGCAGGAGGGAGAAGAGATTGTATGAGGGGTGCATGGGGTCCTTCATAATGCTGTTTCCTTTGCAGATGCAGCGTGTAGTGTAAGTGTCCGTGATGGCAGGAAGAGAGACCCCGATGATCTTCTCAGCTGACCTCACTATCCGCTGCAGGGTCTGTCGATCTGAGATGGTGCAATTTCCGAACTAGGCAGTGATGCAGCTGCTCAGGATGCTCTCAATACAACCCCTGTAGAATGTGATGAGGATGGGGGGGTGGGAGATGGACTTCCCTCAGCCTTCGCATAAAGTAGAGACTGCTGGGCTTTCTTTGCTATGGAGCTGGTGTTGAGGGACCAGGTGAGATTCTCTGTCAGGTGAAAACCAAGAAATTTGGTACTCTTTACGATCTCTACCAAGGAGCCGTTGATGTTCAGTGGGGAGTGGTCACTCCATGCCCTCCTGAAGTCAACAACCATCTCTTTTGTTTTGTTCACATTAAGAGACAGGTTGTTGGCTCTGCACCAGTCTGTTAGCCGCTGCACCTCCTCTCTGTAAGCTGACTCGTCGTTCTTGCTGATGAGACCCACCACGGTCGTGTCATTGGTGAACTTGATGGTATGGTTTGAGCTGTGTGTTGCAGCACAGTCGTGGGTCAGCAGAGTGAACAGCAGTGGACTGAGCACACAGCCCTGAGGGGCCCCCGTGCCCAGTGTGATGGTGTTGGAGATGCTGCTCCCAATCCGGAGTGACTGAGGTCTCCCATGGAGGATGCCCATGTAGCTCGTTCTCTGAAATGGCAAGTGCAAAACAATTTTTATCAGGACAGATAATTGAGTTCCCTGGTATATGTACTGCAGCAATTTGGGTTCATGTTGCAAATTCTCAGTATGCACACCAATACTTGTATCTATACATTGACACAGAGGAAATTTAGAAAAGAGCTGAAGAATGGAATGAAGTATGTGTTTACATTAAATGGACATCTGTGTAGATAACATCTACCCACAATTGCAATTCAGCAGAGTTTTCAAATAAAACAGTTTTAAAATTATTAGGTTTGGCAAATTAGTCCCCCAGGGTACCCCATGCCACACTTATTGAGAAAGTAAGGAGACATGGGATCCAAGGGGACATTGCTTTGTGGATCCAGAACTGGCTTGCCCACAGAAGGCAAAGACAGGTTATTTTCTGCATGGAGGTCGGTGACCAGTGGTGTGCCTCAGGGATCTGTTCTGGGACTCCTTCTCTTCGTGAATTTTATAAATGACATGGATGAGGAAGTGGGGGGATGGGTTAGTAAGTTTGCTGATGACACAAAGGTTGGAGGTGTTGTGGATATTGTGGAGGGCTGTCAGAAGTTACAGTGGGCCATGCAAAACAGGGCTGAGAAGTGGCACTCGGTGTTCAAACCAGATAAGTGTGAGGTGGTTCATTTTGGTAGGTCAAATGAGATGGCAGAATATAGTATTAATGGTAAGTCTCTTGGCAGTGTGGAGGATCAGCGGGATCTTGGGGTCCAAATCCATAGTACACTCAAAGCTGCTGCACAGATTGACAGTGTGGTTAAGAAGGCATTCAGTGCATTTGCCTTCATCAATCGTGGGATTGAGTTTAGGAGCCGAGAGGTAATGTTGCAGCAATATAGGACCCTGGTCAGACCCCACTTGGAGTACTGTGCTCAATTCTGGTCACCTCACTACAGGTAGAATATGAAAACTATAGAAAGGGTGCAGAGGAGATTTACAAGGATGTTGCCCGGATTGGGGAGCATGCCTTATGAGAATAGGTTGAGTGGACCAGGCCTTTTCTCCTTTGAGCGGTGGAGGACGAGAGGTGACCTGATAGAGGTGTATAAGATGATGAGAGACATTGATCATGTGGAAAGTCAGAGGCTTTTTCCCAGGGCTGAAATGGGTAATCCTTGGTAATTTCTTTTCACAACCACGGAATCGGCAGCGCAGTAGGTACGGCAATTGTGCTTGTGAATGGCACATGTCAGCTATGTGGGATAATTTGTAGTGGAAAAGGCTGTCAACATGATTCATTGTATCTCTATAAAGTAAAATCAAAAATAAAAATAAATTAATCTCCGTATTGTATATGATGATGCATATGCACATTGACAAAAAATTTAATTTGTACTTCGTAATCCAGGTTATTCATAAACTGCAACCATAAGTAATGAGTCAGCAAATGTTTTGAGTAATAGTTCTCAGCCACTTCTGTCCAGCAGGCTGCAAATAGTTGTAAATACCATCCTGTGATTAAAGAAAAGAGAAATCAAAGGATTCTCAGAGTTGTATATGGTGACATATATGTATTTTGGTAATAAATTTACTTTCAACTTTGACGTTTTTTGAGCCTTCAACAGATTTACAAATTTGAAAAGCTGGTTAGATAAATTGTGTTAATTTGCCTAAGGTGTTATGCAAAAAACAGCCAAGCACCATTATTAGCTTTGCAGGCAGCTTTTATAACTGTTTTGATATTTAGCATTCTTTCACAATGCAATTAGTCCATCTTACATAAAAAAACAACTACCTGTTTAAAGAACAGTGGCCAGAAATGAAATTGTTCATTTCCGGCAGCATTCAAATTCCCTTTCTTTCTACAGACTTTTCAGAGAACCAGCATATTTCATATATTAGATAAGAGCTCAAAAACTAACATATTAGCGTGATTTAATAAGTGCAGCAAGAAGTGATAAATTTACTAATTTATAAACATTAATCTGATATTTGCCATGGCAATCTTCTACATATGGAAGAATGTAATTGAATGAAATGCCAAGAGTATTTATTCTGATAGCAAAATAAGTTACTTGTTTTACTGTGAACACCCTACACCACCGATGATAAGCCCAAATATGATCTCTTTGAAAAATGACTAAGTTCATCTGAACAAACTGAGAGATTTAGAATGTTGGACGTGCATAAGATTAATATTGATGGTCTTCAATTTGGAGTCAAGTGATTTTGCTGTTTCATTTGCTAACCTAATACAGTTATCCATCTATGTTTCATATCAAAATACGTCACACACAAATGCTCACTGATACAGAATCAGGCAAAGGTCATCAAATGGAAAGGTTGCCTCAAACCAAACAATGGTAATAGTTCCTCATGAATAACAACATTAAAATCCTTAGGCCACCAGGGGTGTTCTGTTGTCTCTTGCTATCAATTGAAAGTACTGAGCGACATAAAACTGACCAAGCAGTCATATGTTTTATGTCGAGTTCTCAGAGCAAAACTGAATGGGCAATATAAACCTTCTTTATGAAATATGTGGGAACAAATAAAATCCTCCTGTCATTTGAGTAGGAGCATTTTAGCTGAATTCTACCTCATGCTTATTTCATACTATTATTTGAAAAAATGACAAATCATCAATAGCAAACAGATTCATATGTACCTATTTATATAGTGTGTCTTGCCTCCATGTACCCTCAACAGTCAGGAAGTAAAGCAGAAACTAATATAACCAAAATATTTGCTTTTCTTCAGGTAAGCAAATGTCAAAGTATAAAGTTAATTAATCCTTTAGTTAAACTGCTAAATACAATGGGAAAGAAATCAGGTAGCACCTGTGAAGAAAAAACAAAATTAATGTTTCAAGTAGATGATCTTGCATCAGAAATTTCATGAAAACTCAGATGTGGAAAAGGGACATTTTTCAAAGAATATAACCATACCCCACATGTACAAGATGCCAGAATGCTTTAAGAGCATAAATTTTAGTTCATCTACTTAAAAAGAGAATTTACCTATCTCACTTTATCACTCGAAAAGTTAAAGTTCCAATTAAAGCTTACCAGGCTTAGCAAAGAATCTTGCTGTCCCAGTAAAGTGGTCAGCACAATCAGAGAGCCCACCATCCTGGACATTCTCTCTTCTCCCCTCTCCCGTCAGGCAGAAGATACAAAAGCCTGAAAGCATGTCCCACCAGGGCTAAGGAGAGCTTCTGTTGAATGGTTCCTTCACAATCTACCTCATTAGGGCCTTGCATCTTATTGTCTATCTGGGCTGCACTTCCTCTGCATTCCGTTATTGTGTACTACCTCAGTACACAGTGTAATGACTTGATCAATATAAACAGCAAGCAAGGCGAGCTTTCACTATAGATTGATAAACGATACAGTAATAAAATAGTTCCAATATGCAGCTTCAGTTAGACCTATTCTCAGATTGCACTGTTTCCAATATAACATGGACCACTAATCCCAATGTAACATGGATGCATCTGTTCCTTTTTAAATTAAATGCATTTTTGCATTAAAAGTTTATGAAGTATTAGCAAATATCTAAAGGCGAACTTTTTCCATTCAATCAGTCAATTTAGTCCAGTATATTTAGATTAGTTGCACAATATACATTAATAACTTGGAAGAAAACACCAAGTCTAATTGGAAAATCTGTTAATGTCACAAAAGTTGCAAGAGAAGAGGGCATTAAGAGACTCAAACTATAGACAAGTTAAGTGAGTGGCAGAAACCTGATAAATGAAATGTAATGTGGAAAAATGTGAAACTGTCAACTTTGGCAGGATGTTATCTGAATGATGAGAGATTCCACAAAGTATAAGGTACAAAGTAAGCTTATTATTGAAGCACATATACTGTATGTCACCATATACGGTACAAACATGACATTTGTTTCCTTGCGGGCATCCACAGTAAATCCAAGAAACACAATAGAATCAATGAAAGACCTTACCTGACAGGATGGACAAACAACCAAAGTGCAAAGGACAACAAATTGGGCAAATACAATATAGAATAAAATAATAAATAAATAAATAAACAATAAATATTGAGAACATGAGATGAAGAGTCATTGAAAGTGAGTCCATAGGTTGTGGGAATGGCTCAGTGGTGGGGCAAATGAATTTGAGTTGAGCTTGGTTCAAGAGCCTGATGGTTGAGTGGAAATAACTGTCCCTGAACCTGGTGGTGGTAGTCCTGAGGCTCCTGTACCTTCTTCCTGCCAGGAGTAGCCAGAAGAGAGCGTGGCATGGGTGCTGGGGGTCTTGATGATGGATGCTGCTTTCTTGTGACAATGCTCTGTGCAGATGTGCACAATGGTGGGGAGATCTTTACCTGAGATGGACTGGGCCATATTTTCTACCTTTTGTAGGATTTTCCATTCAAAGTATTTCGATACTAGGCCATGATGCAATCTGGTCAATATATTCTCCATCACACATTTATAGAAGTTTATCAAAGTTTTAGATGTCATACCAAATCTTCGCAAACTTCTATGGAAGTAGGGGGCACTGCTGTGCTTCTTAATGGCACATGTGCTGAGCCTAGGGCAGATCCTCTGAAAAGATAACACCGAGGAACTTAAAGCTGCTGATCCTCCAGCTCTGATCCTCCGAAAAGGACTGGGTCATGGACCTCTGGTGTCCTCCTCCTGAAATCAATAATCAGCTCCTTGGACTGGCTGACATTGAGTAAGAAGTTGTTGTTGAGGAACCACTCAGCCAGATTTTCAATCTCCCTTCAATATACTGATTTGTCACCACTGTTGTTAGCCAATAACAACAGTGTCATCAGAAGTCTTAAATATGGCATTGGAGCTATGCTTAACCATACAGACATAAGTACAAAGCAAGTAGAGCAAGGGCCTAATCATGCAGCTTTGTGGTATACCTGTGCTGATGGAGATTATGGAGGAGATATTGTCACCAACCAACCTAGTGGGGTCTGCAAGTGAGGAAATCAAGGATCCAAATGCACATGGAGGTTCTGAGGCCTCAGTCTTGAAGCTTATTGATTAGTTTTGAGGGGATGATGTGTTTCCTCTCTAATAAGGATTAGAAGAACCTTTTATTTGTGTAAAAATATTTTAATCATTAACACATTGTTCATGTTAGTAAAGACAAAACTAATTATGTAGGAAATATGTGTTTGTTTGTCTGTTCGTTGCGCCGTTCCAGAGATTCCTCACAAGCTCTACATTTCTCTTTCTTGTGACACCAAAAGGAAGAACATTGATTTTTTTTTTAATATTGTAATGTCTTTCATCTGTTTCAACAAACAACAGACTAAAAACTCATTGATTACCTTACCATTTTATAATCCCCTTTGTACGGTTCTCTCTTGGCTATTTATGTGCATAACATGCCATTCTTTTTCATGTAGTCATTAAACACCAGAATGTTGCTAGTTCTTCAATATTAGAGTTACATTCCCCAAAATGTTTCCTGGATCCAGCATTTCATTTGAAGAGAGAACAAAAAGCTTGGGTTTGGTTTTCTTCAAGCAGGGAAGGCTAAATGGGAACTTGATAAAGATATATGGTATAAAATGATGAAACGTTTCGATTGAGTATATGGTTGGTAACTTTTCCTTGGGTCCACCATGTCATCAATACCAGATTCCATAACAGTCTCATTTATCTGAACTGGACTTTTTTATACTCTGGCAATTCATGTGCTTACCTAGTTTTCTCTCTCAGTTCCTCTTTAGGAACCTATTACGTATTGCACTAAAGCTATGCCTTCGAGGTTTATGTATCTTTGCCATGAGGAGACATTCCTCACTATCTGCCATACCCATGCCCCTCATTGTGTTATATACTACACTCAAGTCTCCCTCAGGTTCCTCAGCACCAAGGGAAATAAACGTACCTAACCAGAATCTCCTCATATCTTAAATGCTTCATCCCAAGCAATATCTTGGTGAACATAACTAAAACACTCCATCCAAGGTAACACCTGTATGAACCAATTCTGCACACCTTCTCCAATCTAATCACATCCTATCTGTATTTTGGCCATTAGAACTGTACACAGTAATCCAGCCTGGACTAACCAATGTTCAATCACCTCAAATTTATATATCGGTTTGACTTATAAAGGCATGTCTTATCCAACCGTAATGCTACCTTCAGTGGCCCTTCTACGTCAAGATTTCCCTGTTCTACAGTATTCACTCGGCTCACACCACCCACTGCATATGTTCTACCTGAAGTTCTGTTCTTCAAGCTTATCAGGATTAAATTTTATTTGTCACTTATCTGCCCTTATTGTCAACTGATTATTATCATGTTAGCAAAGAATAGCCCCTTTCACTGTCAATAACATATTTAATGCATCTGTCATCTTCAGAGTTACTACTCATAGCTCTACATTCAGACACGATGTCAGAAGGACACACACAAAAAGCTGGAGGAACTCAGAAGGCCAGGCAACATCAATTGAAAGCAGTACAGTTGACGTTTAGGGCTGTGATCTTTCAACAGGACTGGAGAGAAAAAGATGAGGAGTCAGTTAGAGGGTACGGGGAGGGGAGTGAGAAACAGAGGCAATAGGTGAAACCAGGAGGGGTAGGGTTGGGGTGAAGTAAAGAGTTGAGAAGTTGATTGGTGAAAGAGATACAGGGCTGGAGAAGGAGGAATCTATTAGGAGAGGACAGAAGGCTGTGGAAGAAAGAAAAGGTGTGTGGGGGGGGGGGGTGCAGAACACCAGAGGGAGGTGATGGGTGGGCAAGGAGATAAGGTGAGAGAGGGAAAGGGGGATGGGGAATGCTGACTAAGCGGGGAGGGCATTACTGGAAGTTCGTAAAATCAATGTTCATGTCAACAGGTTGGAGGCTACCCAGACAGAATATAAGGCATTGCTTCTCCAACTTGAGTGTGGCCTTATCACAACAGTAGATGAGACCATGGATGGATATGTTGGAATGGGAATAGGATGTGGAATTAAAATGGGTAGCCTCTGGGAGATCCTGCTTTTGCTTCTCCCTCCCCTCCCTACACACTCTAACTCTGACTCCTCATCTTTTTTTCTCCACTCCTGCTCTCAGCCAAAAACATCGACTGTACTCTTTTCCATTGATGCTGCCTGGCCTGCTGAGTTCCTCTAGCTTTTTGTGTCTGAGACTTGGATTTCCAGCATTTGCAGATTTTCTCTTGTTTGTGATGGGACGTCAGAGGGAGGTTTTTTTTTAACACAGAGAGTGGTGGTTGCAATGAATGCATTGCCTGGGGTGTCAGTAGATGCAGATACATTAGGGACATTTAAGACACTCTTAGATGGGCCTATAGATGAAAAAAATGCAAGGCTATGTGGGAGGGCAGGGTACGGTACAGTGGCATAGTGGTTAGCACAACACGTTACAGTACCATGTGGCCTGAGTTCAATTCTCACCGCTGTCTATAAGGAGTATATTCTCCCTGAGATGACGTGGGTTTCCTTTGGGTGTTCTGGTTTCCTCCCACAGTCCAAAGAGCTACTGGTTGGTAGGTTAGGTTCAGAAAGGAAAGAATAAGGACTTGGGAGCAAATAGAGAAAGTTATCCAAAAAGCAGACACAAATGTTTTGAAAAAAGTAGGGAGCTAAATGTCTTTGCCAAGGCAACTTTCATGCAGAATGGGCCAGCAAGCTCAAGGGTACTTTATGCAATGGATCTCTGGCAAGAGAATTCAATTTCCTGTGGGATTACTTTTTAAAATTACAGAAGCAATAAAAATACTGAATACTGCTTCTGGGAACACTTACAGACTCATGTCTGTGTCATTCAAATGATAGGAGATGTAAGATAAAATGTTTGTTATTTAATAGCAGGAAGAATTCACATAAGTTAAGTTTAACTTTCAAATGGGACTTGCAGTGTAAAAAGAAGTTGACTTTTAATTAAGGTTTGTATGGACTGATAGATGAACATGTATGGAGAATCTTAGAAACAGAATGTGAATTGCCAAACAAAAGACTTCCTAAAAGATAAATAGTTTGTATTGGTTTGGAAGTCACCATGAGGAACCAGAGGAGTGTTGGAGATAATGATTAAGAGGAAGTTATGCAGCCATGAAATAAATTCATGGTCATTGATAAAAGTAAGTATGGACAAAAGGTGAAGAGGACCTAGAAATCAGGAAGAGAACATGATAAAGAGTGACAAGATTTGGATTGTATCAAATATAACAGAAATTTGAAAGGTCTTTGTTAACATTTTCAAGAAACTAGGCAACAAAGTACCTAAGATACCAAAAGATTCCAGGGAATGGGAGATAATGAAAGCTGACATTAGGGCAGATAATCTCAATGATTAACTTGCATTGGTACTAACAAACACAGTTGAGGACTATCTTACTGCTTCAAGATTTGAATTTAAAGACAAGGAGAAGAAACATCGATATATTAGTTGTCAACAAAGAAGCTACGAGCAATCAAAGAGACTACAAATCTTTGAGCTTTTATGGTTTTCCAAACAGACTACTAAAGGATGTAATGGATGTATCCAGATAGAAGTAATAGAAGATAGGAATTGTATAAAGGGACCAAGGACAGAAATAAATATGCTAATTCATAAAAAGAGATGGCAGCAAAACTAAGGCAACAACTGACTCATGAGCTTGATGTTGATAGTCAAAATAAAGAAAAGTTCTTAAAAGGCACCAGTGAAATGAGAATAATAAATTGTAGCCAAAACAGATATATACACAGAACATACTTGGTTGATCACGGATTCCTTAAGGATACAAATAAATTTAAAAAATGATTTTTATCAGTTTGTTACAGTGTTAACAGAGTACTGAGGAAATTATTTCAGATTATGTAAAATATGAAGGAAGCTCTTGGAGTGAAAACAGAGAATGAAAAGGCCCTAGGGGAACAGGATTTGCATAGAACAGTGAGTTAGCAAATATTGCAGAGATATAGCCCACGGTTAAATGGAACAAATATTAATGATTTGGAAGATGGAATCGTATCAACTCTCTGACCTTACAGCTGCTGTCAAAATTGGATGGAACAATATAATAAAGCAGCCTCTATTGAAATCAGACTGGTGAGTAATTGACTGGTCTAAGGATTACATGATTCATTAGGGAACAAAGAAACTGAGTTCAGATATACTCAGGTAGGTTGAACGTGGAGGTTCACCTCCATGTTCGTTATTCAAAATCATTCTCCCAATATAACACAGACACTCAGACACTACAGATACATCTGATTCTTAATGCAAATATCTAATCAGGCAATCATGCAGCAACAACTCATGGTCAAGAGGTTCAGTTGTTGTTCAGACCAAACATCAGAATGGAGGAAAATGTGATCCAAGTGACTTTGACCATGGAATGATTGTTGGTGCCAGATGTGATGTTTTGAGTACCTCAAAAACTGCAGATCTCCTGGGATTTTTTCACACAACAGTCTCTGGAGTTTACAGAGAATGGTGCAAAACACAAAAAAATAATCATCCAATTCTGTGGGCAAAAATGCCTTGTTAATGAGAGAGGTGACAGGAGAATGGCCAGACTGGTTCAAGCTGACAGGAAGGTGACAGTAACTCAAGTAACCATGCCTTGAAACAGTGGTGTGAAGAAAGGCATCTGAGAATACACATGTCGTGAAGTGGATGGGCCACAGCAGCAGAAGACCACGGATGTCCACTCAGTGGCTGCTTTATTAGGTACAGGAGGTATGCAGAATAATAATTAATAATTGATGATGGAACATTCTAGCCTATGCAGGTTACAAATCATTCTTTGGCATGCCTTGCAGGTGACCCTGGATATAAGTGAATGTGAATTTTTCTTGCAAAATCAAAGAGTAGTAGATTCCTTATCAACTTAAATGTTAACAAATTTGAGGATCCCAATAGGTGAATCCTATCAATATTCCATTACATTTGTGTGTGGACAGTAGAATGACAAAGGTGAATTAGATACATAGAAAGATCTCAGGAACTTTCACTTTCTGTTTCATTTCTCTTTCCTCCTACATTGAGGTTTTGGTTGAATAGCACTAGTGTGAGATGAAGAGAGATGATGCAACTGGAATAAAATATACTTATTGGAATAAAATGCTGGGATCACAATACAGATCAGATCGAGTCTGTTGAAAGAAAACCAGAGTTAATGTTTCAGTCATCAGAAAGGACTTTTCAAACTATTAAATCTGTTCCCCCATCCAGTTAACAAGTATTTCCAATGCTATCTGTTCTTCAGTTTTAACCAGTCTAATCTGGTTTTGACCGGTTTTAACCTGTATAATCTGGTTTTGACCGGTTTAAACCAGTATAATCCAGTTTTGACCAGTTTTAACCAGATTAAACCGGTTTTAAGGTATAAACCGGTTTTAACCAGTATAATCTGGTTTTAACCAGTTTAAACCGGTTTTAACTGCTTTTAAGGTAAACCTGTTTTAACCAGTATAATCCGGTTTTGACCAGTTTTAACCAGATTAAACCGGTTTTAAGGTATAAACCGGTTTAACCAGTATAATCTGGTTAACCAGTTTAAACCAGTTTTAACCGCTTTTAAGGTGTAAACCAGTTTTAACCAGTATCGGTTTTGACCATTTAAACCAGTATAATCTGGTTTTGACCAGTTTTAACCAGATTAAACCGGTTTTGACTGGTTTTAACCAGTTTAAACTGGTTTAAACCACTTTTTACCAGTAGAAACCGGTTTTGACCGGTTTTAACCAGTATAATCCGGTTTTGACCGGTTTTAACCAGTTTAAACCAGTCTAATCTGATTTTTAACTGTATAATCTGGTTTTGACTGGTTTAAACCAGTATAATCCAGTTTTGACCGGTTTTAAGGTATAAACCAGTTTTAACCAGTATAATCTGGTTTTGACTGGTTTAAACCAGTATAATATGGTTTGGACCAGTTTTAACCAGATTAAACCGGTTTTGTCTGGTTTTAACCAGTTTAAACTGGTTTAAACTGCTTTTTTAGAACGGTTTTGACCTGCTTTAACCAGTATAATCCAGTTTTAACTAGTTTAAACCAGTCTAATCCAGTTTTAACCTGTATAATCCAGTTTAAACCAATATAATATGGTTTTGACCAGTTTTAACCAGATTAAACCGGTTTTGACTGGTTTTAACCTGTATAATCTGGTTTTGACCGGTTTTAACCAGTTTACACAGGTTTTATCCAGTATAATCCAGTTTTAACCAATTTTTGCAAATCTAGAATAAGGGTACAAATTTTCAGAATAAGGTACCAGCTATTTCAGGTGGAGTGAAGAAATGTCGTTTTAGAGATTTGTGAAGCACCACCCCATACAGGTGGTTTTGCTGAAATATCAAAGGCAGAAATTGAGACGTTATCATAAGACTCCCTGTTAATTTGGGTTGAATTTTTATTTTTGTCATCCAGTAGCTAGAGAGCAAATGTGAAGGTCAAGAGTTTAATTCTTTGCTACTGCACAGTACATACTCAAAGGCAGTTTGAGTACATGTGTATTAAGCAGTTCTGCACACTTGATTACAACACTGTACTCAGTTTGTTCCTTGAGGTTACATGTTGCTGGCCAGATCTCAAATTTGCTCAAAATACATCTTGGGATATGTAACAGAAAACCAAAGCAGAGCATTACCAGTAATTCAGCAACATCCTTGTGGATAAGGCTGTTAACCTTAACCAGCTGAACTGAAGGAATTGCCTCACGGATTATTTTTGTATTGATTTTAAACACATTGTTCACTTCATGGGATATGTTGGGAAAAAATACCTTTTTATGAAAACATAGTTCAATTAGTTATCTGGTTTTGAAATCAATAGATACCGTTTCAGAGATTTTAGATATTAACTTTTTGCTAATTACATTGACCACTTAAATGTAAGAACATTATGCATTACTGGTCTGTTGTTCTGACCATTTACTTGCTTATGTAATTTTGAAATTGTGGTCTGAACTTCTGGCAAATGTTTCAAATGAAAGGAATCTCTTTTCTCAGCTGCCTTTTTAACTTTTAATAGGAGAGGTCAAAAGAAGGCAACTTCTTGTTTGCACAGTTTGCTGAAAGCATTTCTTCATGGCAATGAATGAAAGTATTTATATCCATGAGAAAGCAAGCCATTAAGTCCCTTAGCTAAAATATCTTGCCAGTGCTTTCCACAATTCAGCTGTTTTTCCACTGCTGTTGTGGTCGTAACACATTGCTGTGACATAGAGTTGGCCCTCACTGTATGATTTCCATCATGAGATATTGAGCTTATGGACAGTCGGTCAGAGGAAATGCTTTCAGGCTGCTTCCTATTGGTTTAACAAAGGAGTTTTTGTGAAAGTGTTGTTGCTGCCATTTCACCAAAGGACTTATCTCACTGACATTTAGCAAATGTCGCTATGGACAGAAAAATGGCTGCTGTTCACTATAGGAAAGAACTTGGACCAATGGCATAGACAATAGCCTCAAATTGGATGTAATTAATATTTTTATGTGATTGAAAATCAATCTAATTCACAAGACACTTCACTAACTGCAATTCCATGTGACAGTGCAAGAGAAATCTAATGGTCTAACAACCAATCAACTACTCCTTTGATTTAGAACGCAGGACAATAATAAAAATTTTAAAAGCAATTCTGTATTCCACTTCCTGAGGACAAATTAATGTATCACTTTTCTGGAAATAACTATCAAATCAACTTTATAATCTGAAATTAATATTCATTTGCTCTTCTAGTTTATAACCCAGGTCATGCTTCTTATTCGATATTTGTCATGGTCCAGTCCGTGAAATCTGCATTCCAGTTCACGGTCTGGTCCATGTTCCTTATTCCCCAGTTTCTGTTGAGGCAGCTGATTCTCATTTGGGCTGGTTTCATTAATAGCTTCAGGATTCAGCCACTTGCTGCTGGATTGTTCCTGTTCAAACCCCCTGTCTATATCCCCTCCCTTCTCCTTCTGCCTGGAGTCTTGCCTTGCCTTGCTTGGCCTGGCCTGGAGCCTCTCCTGGAGACTTGCCTTGCCTCGCCTGACCTGGAGCCTCTCCTGGAGTCTTGCCTTGCCTTGCTTGGCCTGGCCTGGAGCCTCTCCTGGAGTCTTGCCTTGCCATGCCTGGCCTGGCCTGGCCTGGAGCCTCTCCTGGAGTCTTGCCTTACCATGCCTGGCCTGGCCTGGCCTGGAGCCTCTCCTGGAGTCTTGCCTTGCCATGCCTGGCCTGGCCTGGCCTGGAGCCTCTCCTGGAGTCTTGCCTTGCCTTGCCTGGCCTGGTCTGGCCTGGAGAGGAGCCTCTCCTGGAGTCTTGCCTTGCCTTGCCTGGCCTGGCCTGGCCTGGAGCGGAGCCTCTCCTGGAGTCTTGAATGCCTTGCCTTGCCTTGCCTGGCCTGGCCTGGAGCCTCTCCTGGAGCCTTGCCTTGCTTGTAACCCTTGTGTTGCCTGTAACTTTTGCCTTCACTGCTGTCAAGTTCAACCACCGGAGCAAGATAAGGAACTGTCTTTCATTGTTTTGAACTGACTCTGTGTCAATGCCTTCGCTAGGTAGGTCTGGCTGTTTGCTGCTACCTAGTGTTGGGAACAGTCTGTGTCCACCCCTTCATTAGGTAGGTCCAGCTGTCTGCTGCTACCTTGTGTTGGGAAATGTCTCGTTGTGTTCTGCATGCTGTGTAATGAGTCCTGGCCCCATGTGTTGTAACCAAGGAGGGGTCCTGGCTCTGTGTTCTGTGTAATGAGTCGCAGCCCCACATCCTGTACCCAAGAAAGGGTCCTGGCTCTGTGTTCCATGTTCCTGGCTCTCCCTCGACCAAGGCTCTGTGTTCCTGTCTCTTCCTCGACCAAGTCAAGGCTTTGGGGTCTTGTCTAGTCCTAGCCTTGTCCAAGAACCTTGTCCTGTCTAATCCATGGCTTTGTGTTTTCGTCTTGTCCATGTGTCTCGCCCAGCCCAGTACTGGGGTTCCCTTGTCCTGTCCAGGAGTCTCACATTCAGTCCTGTTGCCTCTCCTTGTCCTGTAGCCACGTCTTGACCTGGCCTAGTTCCGGGGACTGAGCCCGAGTCAAGACCCTGATTCTGGGTCCTTGTCCAGTCTCTGGCTCGGAGTCCAAGCCCAGGCTCCTAGTTCCTAGTTCCATGTCCTGGTTCCACTATCCTAGTCAAGTCCTAGCCCAGGCCCAGAATCCTTGCCTCATCCAGGGCTTGTGTCATGACCAGCGTCCTTTCTTCTCCACTTTCCTTGTTTCCTTGATACACCTAGTACTCTTCCTAGTTCTGTGTCTTGCATTTGGGTCTGTTCCCAACACCCCTCCCCCCGTCTATGACAATATTAGTTTAAAGCTGTATGGCACTTAGATGTTGTTTCTGACATATTAATGCTTTTTAAATTGTTTCCAGTCATTATCCCCGCCTATTAATCAAAATCAATTTTATTGACTTAATACAAGTTATGAGTTTTTTTTTATTATTTTGGTGACAGCCATTTGGAAGTTATTTGCTTTTGAGCACCATAGTGAAAATAGGATGACCTTTTTATTGTCAAATTTCCATACAAGCAGCACTTCCGGAAAGAGATATATTGAATGATAAGGATTTTGTTAACTTGATCTGTTAAAATCTTTGAACGGCCAGAAGTATAATTTGTTTCCATTTGTGTGCAGTGATTAAGGGGATATTGGCAGGAGACACTGGATTAGAACATAGAACATAAAACAGAACAATACAGGAACAGACATTTCAGCTCACAATGTTGTGCCAAATTAATTAAATTAGTAATTAAAATCCTACTAAACTAGTCCCTTCTGCCTACATGTCCATATCCCTACATGATCTGCAGATTCATATGCCTAACTAAGAGGCTCTTAAATTCCTCTATCATATTTGCCTGCATACAACTCTACCTAAGTGACTTCCCCCACACATCTCCTTTGAACAAACCCCCTCACCTTAAATACAAAGCTTTTAGTATTAATATTAGTCTTTGAACCCTGGGAAAAAGATACAGTTTTCTACTCCATTTATGCTCTATATAATCTTGTAAACCTCTATCAGGTCTCCTCTCAGCCTCCTTCATACCAGAGAAAACAATCCAAGTCAGGATCAGAATCAGATTTAATATCATCGGCATATGCCATAGAATTTATTAGCTTTGCAGCAGCAGTACTATGTAATAAGTAATAAAAGAAAAAACTGAATTACAGCAAGTGTGTATGTATTATATATATAATATATATATAAAATAGTCAAATTAAATTAGTACAAAAAATAGAAAAAATAATGTAGTGAGGTAGTGTTCATGGGTTCAATGTCCATTCAGAAATTGGATGGCAGAGTAGAAGAAGTTAATTCTCAACCATTTACTGTTTGCCTTCAGACTTCTGTACCTCCTTCCTGATGGTAGCAATGAGAAGAGAGCATGTCCTGGGTGATGGAGTCCTTAATGATGGATGCCACCTTTTTGAGGCACTGCTCCTTGAAGATGACCTGGATAGTATGGAGCTAACAGTTTTTACAACTCTCTGCAGCTTACTATGAACCAGTGTAGTAGTCTTCCCACCTTCCCATACCAGATAGTGATGCAGCCAGTTAGAAAGGTCTTCATGGTACATCTGTAGAAATTTTTAAGTGTTCTTTGTGAATTATTTAAGTGTTTCTTCAAACTCCTAATGAAATATAGCAGTTATATATTTGTTTATAGCTGCATCAATATGTGGGGTTCAGTTTAGGTCCTCTGGGAACTTGAAATTATGCACTCTTTGCACCTCTGATCCCTCTATGAATATGTTCCCTCATCTTACCATTCCTGAAGTCCACAATTTTTGGTCTTACTGACATTGAGTACAAGGTTGTTGCTGCAGCTCCACTCAACTAGCTGGTACAGCCCCCATCCAGTATGCCCCCTTGTCACCATCTGAGACTCTACAAACAATGAGTGTATTGTCAGCAAATTTACAGATGACATTTGAGCTATGCCTAGCCACACAGCCATGGGTGTAGAGGGAGTACAGCAATAGGCTAAGCACACATCTCTCCTCATATTATAGGCTCTGTAATCCAGGCGGCCTCATGATAAACCTCTTCGGCATCCTCTTCAGGAGCCTCCAAATCCTTCCTGTAAAGGGGAGACCAGAAATAGATGCTATACTCCTGATGCAGCCTAATCAGAGTTCATAAAGCTGCAACATAACTTCCTGATTCCTGAAATCAGTGCTTCGACTAATAAAAGCAATCATGCTTTAGGCCTTCTTCACTAAAACCAAAGTCAAAATTGAGTTTATTGTTACATGCACAAGTGTATGTATGTATAGCTGCAATGAGAAACTCATTTGAGGCAGCAGCTCAGACACAGAGCATCATATGAGCTGCATTCCCAAGAAACAATAAATTAAACATAATTTTTACAAGAAAGAATGTAAGTATAGTAAAAAAGGTCAAATTTAGTGCAATATGATCTAAGTGGTCAAAGGGTTGTTGAACTCTGTGATTAGGGTTGCAGAGGTGGTTTCAAGACCCAATAGTTGAAGGGAAGTAGTGATTTTTGAACCTCAAGGTATGGGACTTCAGGTTTCTTTACCTTCTGCCTGATAGTAGCTGAGAGAAGGTGGCATGGCTGGTTAGAGGGGGGTCTTTAATGATGGATTGTTTAAACAACTTGTGCTGCCATTCCAGTGAAAGGCAGCTCAATGTTCTGTGATTCCATTGTATTAGACATGATGACGGGGAGGGTTGGCATTACTTGTTAGGGAAAATGTCACAGCACTGTTCAACCAGGATGGGCTCGAGAGCTTGCCTATTGATGTCCTCTGTGTGGAACTGAAGAATAAGAAAGGGATGACCACATAAATGGGGCTATTTTGTAGACCACCTAATAGTCAGTGGGTTTTAGAGATTTAGCAGCTTGTGATAGTATGTGATTTTAACTTTCTATATTGACTGGGAACCCCATACTATAAAAGGACTGGGTGGGATAGAGTTGTCAAATCTGTTCAGGAAAGTTTCCTTAATCAATATATAGAGATCCCAAGTAGAGTGTGTAATACTATACCTCCTGTTAGGGAATGAGACAAGTCAGGTGACAGAAGTGTGTATCGTGGAACACTTTGGATCTAGTAACCATAATGCTAAAAGTTTCAAGATAATTATGGAGAAGTATAGGGCTGCCGTTCAGGTTGAGATTCTAAATAGGGAAAAAAAAGGCCAATTTTGATAGCATCAGAAAGCATGTGGAAGGTATAGATTGGGATAGGTTGTTTCAGCTAAAATGGTGCCTGGTAAGTGAGTAAAATTTAAGAGTACAGAGGTGAAGTTTTGAGAGTACAGAGTTTGTGTGTTCCTGTTATAATAAAAAGAAAGGCTGACAGGTTTAGGGAACCTTGGGTTTTGAGGGATATTGAAGCCCCGGTTAAGGAGGCGCCAGAGGTGCCCAGCAGGTATAGGCAGCAAGGAACGAATGAGGTGGTGGAGGAGTATAAGACTTGTAAGAAAGCACTTAAGATGGAAGGTATGATCTTGCTCTGGCAGACAAATTCAATGAGAATCTGAAGGGGTTCTACAGTTATGTTAAGAGCAAAATGTTAGCAAGGGACAAAGTTGATACACTTGAAGATCAGTGTGGTCAGCTATGCATAGACCCAAAAGAGATGGGGTAATCTTGTTTTTGCCTCTGTATCTACTCAAGGGACAGACTTGGAGACTCCACAGGAGTGAGGTTGAACAAGAATGTCATGGACCATGTACAGATTACACAAGAGTAGGTGTTTGCTGTCTTGATGCGAATTAAGGTGTTTGCTCAGACCTTGTGGGAGGCTAACGCAGAAATTGTAGGGGCCCTGGCAAAGGTAATTAAAATGTCCGTAGCCATGGGCGAGGTGCCAGAGATCTGGAGGATAGCTAATGTTGTTCTGTTAATCAAGAAAGGCTCTAGGAAATTATAGGTTGGTGAGCCTGATAACAGTAGTGGGTAAATTATTGTAAGGTATTCTAAGGGACTAGATATATAAGTATTTGGATAGATAGGGCCTGATTAGGGATTGCCAACATAGCTTTGTGTATGGTACATTGGTTGCATATCCGTATAGAGTCTTATAGAGTTTTTTAAGGAGTCTACCAGGAAAGTTGATGAAGAAAAGGAAGTGGATGTTGTCTACATAGACTATAGCGAGGCCTTGGATGAAATCCCACATGGGACACTGTATCCAGAGATACCAGCCATGTGACAGATGCACTGCCACCTGGCTGGTCGGAGGACACACCACATGCCAATCAACATTTGGTCCCTCCCAACTAATCAATGCACACCTAAATTATTGGTCACCTTAATTGGATTATCTCACCCACCCCCATGCTTTAAAAGGTGAGACGTGTGCCTGGCTCGCCCTCTCTTACAGACCACCTCATTGAAGGTAAGTGCATTGATTTATGTTTGGGAAGGTCTATCGTTTGCCCTGGTAAGGGAGCCGCAGCTATCCAAGGTCAAGGGGGATAGCTGTCATAGTGTTTTTTCCTTGTTCTTTGTATGTGTAATGTCCCCACACCTCTTTCTGTGTATTGTACAGCCGACCCAACCTTCCCCACATGTGTTAACCCTAAATGTTTTTTTGTTAGAATATTGTAGTTGCTTGTGTTGACCCGACTTCCCCTTGTAAATAAATTCCTTATTATTAAAACTGTGTGTGTCCAGGCCTCTACTGTTGAGACTCAAAGAACCAGTTATTTTCCATCACAACAGACTCTGACCCAGAAGGTTCAGTCACTTGGCATTCAGGATCCAAATGAATTTGACCGCCTTGGTGGGAGAAGCCAGAGAGTGGTAATAGTGGTTGCCTCTCTGACCGGGGGACCTGTGATTAGTGGTGTGCAGACAGGTTTGGGGTTTTGCATTTTGGGAGGACCCACCAGGGTAGACCTTACATGATCACACACTGAAGTGTGTAATAGAACAAAGGAATCTGAGAATACAGATCCATAATTCCTTGAAATTGATGATACAGATAGATAGGGCCATAAAGAGAGGTTTTAGCATATTGGCGTTCAAAACAAGAGCACTGAACGTTACACTGAAGTTGTATAGGAAGATAAATTTGAAGTAGTCTGTGCCATTCGGGTCACAGACTTTCAGGAAAGTTATCAATAAGATTGAACAAGTGCAGAGAACATTTGTGTGGATGCTGTCTGGAATTGAGAGCCTGAGTTTTAGAGAAGGGTTGAATAGGTAAGGAACTTATTATCTAGAGCATCGGAAAATTTAGTGAGATTTGATAGAGACATACAAAATTATGAGGGGTACATTCAAGCAAGCCATTTTCTCTGAAGTTGATTGACATCAAAATCAGAATCAGGTTTAATATCACTGACGGCAAACGATAGCAAAGGACAAAGTCAGTATGGTTTACTTAAGGGAAATTGTGCCTATTGAACCTATTGGAATTCTTTGAGGTTATTACAAGTAGGATAGATAAAGGGGATGTAGTGGATGTTGTATATTTGGACTTTCAGAAGACCTTTGACAAGGTGCCTCACATGAGACTGCTTATCAAGTTAAGAGCCCACGGTGTTACAGGAAAGCTACTAACATGGTTAGAGCATTGCCTGATCGGTAGGAGGCAGTGAGTCTGTTTGGCTGCCAGAGACTAGTGGCATTTTGCAGGGGTTGCTGTCAGGATAGCTTCTTTTTAAGCTGTCTATCAATGATTTAGATGATGGAATAGATGGCTGTGTTGCCAAGTTTGCAGATGGTAGCGAAGATTGGTGGAGGGGCAGGGAGTGTTGAGGAAACAGGTAGGATGCAGAAGGACTTAGACAGATTAGGAAAATGGGCAAGAAAGTGGCAAATGAAATACAATATTGGAAAATGCACGGTCATGCACTTTGGTAATAGAAATAAATATGCAGCCTATTTTATAAAAGGGGAGAAAATCCAAATTTCTGAGACGGAAAGGGACTTGGGAGTACTTGTGCAGAGCACCCTAAAGGTTAGCTTACAGGTTGAGGAAGGCAAATTCAGTGTTAGCATTAATTTCAAGAGGTCTAGAATACAGGAGCAGGGATGTGATGCCGAGGCCTCACCTTGAGTATTGTGAACAGCTTTGGGCTCCTCATTTAAGAAAAGATGTACTGGCATTGGAGAGGGTCCAGAGGCAGATCACAAGGATGTTTCTGCCAATGAAAGGGTTATCTTAGGAGGAATATTAGATGGCTCTGGGTGTGCACTCGCTGGAATTTAGAATGGATGAGGGGGGATCTCATTGAAACCTTTTGAATATTAAAAGGCATAGACAGCATAGATCTGGAAAAGATGTTTCCCATGGTGGGGGTGTTTAGGACAAGAGGGCATAGCCTCAGGATAAAGGGGCATCCATTTAAAACAAAGATGAGGAGAAACTTCTTTGGCCAGTGGGTGGTGAATTTGTGGAATTTGTTGCCACATGCAGCTGTGGTGGCCAGGTGTTGGGTGTATTTAAGCCAGAGATTGATAGCTTCTTGATTGGACATGGCATCAAAGGTTACGGGGAGAAGGCTGGGGAATGGGGTTGAGGAGGGGGGGAAAATGGGTCAGCCATGATTGAATGGCAGAGCAGACTCGAAGGACCAAAAGGCCTAATTCTGCTCCTTTGTCTTATGATCTGACATATGTTGTAAAATTTGGTGTTTTGTGGCAGCAGTACAGTGCAATACAAAAAAATTATTATAACTTACAATAAGAAATATATATGAATAGATAAAAATTAAGTTAAATAAGTAGTGCAAAAAAAAAAGCTAAAATAGTGAGGTAGTGCTCATGAGTTGGACCTGTCTCTGTTCAGATATCTGATGGTGGAGGGGAATAAGCTATTTCTAAAACATTGAGAATATGTCTTCAGGATCCCGTACTTCCTCTCTGATGGCAGTAATATGAAGAAAGTATGTCCTGGATGATGAGGGTCCTTAATAATGGATGTTCCATTTCTGAGGCATTGCCTTTCAAAGATATCCTTGATGCTGGAGAGGATATTGCCCACGATGGACCTGGCTCAATTTGTAACCCTCTGCAGCTCCCGCCCCTCCCCATACCAGATGGCGCTGTGACCAGTTAGAATGCTCTCCATGCAGAAAGTTGCCAGAGTCTTTGGTGGCATGCCAAATCTCCTCAATCCCCCAATGAAATGTTGCTGCTGATGCAGCATCTTTGTGATTGCATCAATATGTTGGGCCCAGGATAGATCATCATAGATGTTGACAACCAGGAACCTGAAACCTTCCACTGCAGACCCCTCAATGAGGGCTGGTGTGTGTTCCTTTGCCTTCCCATTTCTGACGTCCATGATCAATGCCTTGGTCTCACTGGGGTTGAGTGCAAAGTTTTTGTGGCAACACCACTCGACCAGCAGGGGTGATGGTCTTAAGAAGAACAAGTATTGCTTGGAACCTCCTCTTACATGAAGCTTTGATGGAGGCTAGGTTTCTTCAGTGCATTCAAGAGGGTTTCTTGAACTGTATGTGGAGAGTCTAACATGAGGAGAGAATATATTTGATCTTGTTTTGGGAAATAAGCTGAACCAGATGACAGATCTCATAGTGGATGACTCTGATGGCAGAGAGGAAGAAGCTGTTTCTAAAACATTGAGTGTGTGTCTTCAGGTAGTAATAAGAAGAAAGCATGTCTGAGGTGATGGGGGTTCTTAATGATGGATAAGGGCTTTTTGAGGCATCGTCTTTTGAAGATGTCCTCAATGGTAGGGTGGACTGTGCCCCTGATGGACCTAGCGATGTCTACAACCATCTTCAGGCACTTTTAATCCTTTGCCTTTAAGGCTGCACATCAGGCTATGATGCAACCAATCAGAATGCTGTCCACCATTCTCCTGCAGAAACTTGCAAGTCTTTGGTGACATATCAAATCTTCTCAAAATTCAAATGAACTAAAGCCACTGATGGGCGTATTTTTTGTGATTGAATCAATGTGTCGGGCCCAGGATAAATCCAATGAGCTGTTAACACCCAGAATCAAAGTTCAGAATTGGCGTGTTCCAATGAGGAGTAAAAAACGATAGTAAGGTAAGAAACCTTGGATAAACCAAAAGGTTCTAAATTTAGTCAGATGCGTAAAGGAAGATAAAATCTGTCCATGCCCTTGTGGAATATAAAGTTAGCAGAAAAGTGTTCAAGCAGTGTTTAGGCAGGCCAGAAGAAACTATGACATGTATTTAGCAAGCAGGTTTGCGGAGAATTCCAAGGCATTTGCTTGCATTAATCAAATGAGAATAATTAAGGAAGAGGGTAGGTCTTCTCAAGGATAAAGGAAGGAATTTGTGCTTGAATACTCTCTGTCACATTTACGGAGCAGAAGTTTTTACACAATAGTGAAAACAAAGTAGGGCATGCTAATATTCTGAGTCATTTTGAGTTTAAGGAGAAGGTATTGCTGGGTCTGAAAAGCATCGAAGTTCAACAGGTCCTCAAGGTCTGATGAAAAAGAACAAATGAGGAGATTTCTAACAAAGATCTTTAAGTCCTCACTAGCATAAGCTAAGTCTTAGAGGACTAGAGAGTAACAATTGCTGTGCCTTTGATTAGGAAGGGAAAAATGAACTACCCAAGTAATATTAAGCCAGTAAGCCTCAATTCAGTGATAGGAAAGCTACCTGAGAGGATCATGAGGGATAGGATTTATGCACATTTAAAAAGGCATGACCTAGAGTCAACGACACACACAAAATTCTGGTGGAACACAGCAGGCCAGGCAGCATCTATAAGGAGAAGTGCTGTCAACGTTTCGGGCCGAGACCCTTCGTCAGGACCTCGAGTCAGCAGGCTTTCTGTAATGCAGTCATATATTACAAACCGGACTGAATTTTTTTGAAGAGGTGATAAAGGAACTTGATGAGGGTAAGGCATGGACTTTAATAACGCAGTTGATGACACAGTACGGTAGGTAGCAGTTAGTATAATGCTCCAGTGATCTGGATTCAACTCCCACTTCTGTTCTGTAAGGAGTTTTTACGTTCTCCCCATGAAGTGTATGTTTCCTCCAGGTATAATTACCCAAAGTATAATTCTCCGTAACTTCCGTCACCTCCACCAGGATCCCACTACCAAGTACATCTTTCCCTCCACCCGCCCTTCTGCTTTCCTCAGGGATCGCTCCCTACGCGACTCCCTTGTCCATTCATCCCCCCAATCCCTTCCCACCGATCTCCCTCCTGGCACTTATCCTTGTAAGCGGAACAAGTACTACACCTGCCCTTACACTTCCTCCCTCACCACCATTCAGGGCCCCAGACAGTCCTTCTAGGTGAGGCGACACTTCACCTGTGAGTCGGCTGGTGTGGTATACTGTGTCCAGTGCTCCCGGTGTGGCCTTTTATATATTGGTGAGACCCGACGCAGACTGGGAGACCATTTCGCTGAACACTTATGCTCGGTCTGCCAGAGAAAACAGGATCTCCCAGTGGCCACACATTTTAATTCCACGTCCCATTCCCATTCTGATATGTCTATCCATGGCCTCCTCTACTGTCAAGATGAAGCCACACTCAGGTTGGAGGAACAACACCTTGTATACCGGCTGGGTAGCCTCCAACCTGATGGCATGAACACTGACTTCTCTAACTTCCGTTAATGCCCCTCCTCCCCTTCTTACCCCATCCCTGATATAGTAAACATGAGTGAATCTGCAGATGCTGGAAATAAATAAAAAACACAAAATGCTGGCAGAACTCAGCAGGCCAGACAGCATCTATGGGAGGAGGTAGTGACGACGTTTTGGGCCAAAACCCTTCATCAGGAGTGAAGTAACATGGGCAACATGAGTAAATCTCCTGATGCTGGAAATAAATAAAAACACAAAATGCTGGCAGAACTCAGCAGGCCAGACAGCATCTATGGGAGGAGGTAGTGATGACGTTTCGGGCCAAAACCCTTCATCAGGAGTGAAGTAACATGGGCAACATGAGTAAATCTCCTGATGCTGGAAATAAATAAAAACACAAAATGCTGGCAGAACTCAGCAGGCCAGACAGCATCTATGGGAGGAGGTAGTGATGACGTTTCGGGCCAAAACCCTTCATCAGGAGTGAAGTAACATGGGATGGTCGAGGGGGGATAAGAAGTGGGGGGAGGGATGAAGTAGAGAGCTGGGAAGTGATAGGCTGAAGGGAAATGGGCTAGAGGGAAGGTGGAGAATTATGGGAAATAAAAGAGAAAGAAAGGTAGGGCTGGGGGGAGAGATTATAGTGAGGGGGGATAAAAGAGAGAGAAAGAGAACCAGACTAAAGTAATAGATAGGGATGTGGGTAAGGGTGGGGGGCAGGGGTATCAATGGAGGTCAGTGAGTTGGATGTTCATGACGGCAGGAAGGAGGCTGCCTAGGCGGGAGATAAGGTATTGCTCCATCGACATGCGTGTGGCCTCATCTTGACGGTAGAGGAGGCCATGGACAGACATGTTGGAGTGGGAGTGGTCTGTGGAATTGAAGTGTGTGGCTACAGAGAGATCCCGCCACTGCTGGAGGACCGAGCGCCGATGTTCAGAGAAACAGTCTGCGGCGGGTCTCCCAATGTATAAATGGCCACATCGGGAACACCAGATACAGTATATCACCCCAGTTGACTCGTAGGTGAAGTGGTGCCTCACCTGAAAGGACTGTCTGGGGCCTAGGATGGTGGCAGGTGGGGGCAGGTGATATAGTTTCCCTGATATAGTTAGTTTTTTTTCCCTCCTTTTTTTTCTTTCTCTCTCTGCCCATCACTCTGCCTGTTTTCCATCTCCCTCTGGTGCTCCCCTCCCCCTTTCTTTCTCCCTAGGCCTCTCATCCCATGATCCTTTCCCTTCTCCAGCTCTGTATACCTTTTGCCAATCACCTTTCTGGCTCTCTGCTTCACCCCACTCCCTCCGGTCTTCTCCTATCATTTTGTATTTTCCCCTCCCCCTCCTACTTTCAAATCTCTTACTATCTTTCTTTTCAGTTAGTCCTGACGAAGGGTTTCGGCCCGAAACGTCGACAGCGCTTCTTCCTATAAATGCTGCCTGGCCTGCTGTTTTCCACCAGCATTTTGTGTGTGTTGCTTAAATATCCAGCATCTGCAGATTTCCTCGTGTTTCCTCCAGGTGCTCAGTTTCTTTCTACATCCCAAATACGTACAGGTTAGTAGGTTAATTGGTGACATGGGTGTATTTGGGCTGTGCAGGGTCATTGAACCAGAAGGAGTCTGTTACCATGTTGCATCTCTAAATTGAAAAAAATAAACAAGGTCCCTCATGGTAGAATGATTCAGAAAATCCAGTGTGAATGGAAAGTTTGGATTCAGAAATGAATTGCTCATAGAAGATAGAGGGTCATGGTAGCAGCTGTTTTTTGGCTGCAGGTCCATGACCAGTAGTTCTCTGGAAGGATCACTGCTGGGACCTCCATTGCTTGCAATATATATCAATGATTTGGGTGAAAATGTAGATGGCTAAATTAGCAAGTAGCCAATACATATGACACCAACATTGGTGAAGTTGTGCACAGTGCAAAGGACTATCAAAGAATACCACTGGAGTTGATGAGATGCAGGTATGGGCAGAGAAGTGGTAGATAGAGTTTAGTCTGGACAAGAGAGAGATGTTGCACTGCAGGAGCTCAAATAAAAAGAGGAAGTATACAATTAATGGTATACTTGTTAATAGCATGAATGGACAGTGGAATCAAAGTACTCAATACAGGAGATGGGATGTTCTGCTGAAGTTGTTTAAGACATTGGGGAGGCCTTATTTGGAGTATTGTGTGCAGTTTTAGTCACCTTCCTACAGGAAAAATGTAAATAAGGTGGAAACAGAGAAAATTTACAAGGGTGTTGCCAGGTCTGGAGGACCTGAATTATAAGAAAAGACTGAATAGGTTAGAGCTTTACTCCCTTGAAAGCAGAAGATTGATGGAGATGTACAACATTGAGGGTATAGAGAGGGTAAATGCAAGCAGGCATTTTCCACTGAGATTGGATTACAACCAGAGGCAATGGATTAAGAGTGAAAGGTGAGAAATTTAAAGGGAACATGAGGGGAAACTTCTTCACTCAGAGCATTGTGAAAGTGTGGAACAAGCTGCCAGCATAAGTGATGTATTTGAGTTCAATTTCAATGTATAAGAGAAGTTTGATTAGGTACATGGATGATTGGAGTATGGAGGGCTATGGTCCTGATGCAGGTTGATGGATGTAGGCAGTTTAAATAGCTCAGCACAGAATAGATGGGTTGAAGGGCCTGTTTCTGTGTTGTACTTCTCTATGGCTCTAACCTTAGAAAACAAGCCCACAGTTCAGTAAAAGTATAGTGCATGAATAAGAGGCTTGTTTGGATTGTTAAGTGTGCTGAGGCTAAGAATAAAGGATTTATGCTGCAGCTATATAGAACTTTAATCTGACAGCATTTGGAGTATCATGTACAGTTCTGGTTGCTACATTATAAGAAGCACTTGGATACTGCAGAAACGTGCAGAAGAGGTTTACTGCAATGCTGCCTGGATTAGCAGGTAAGACCTATGAGGAATGTTTGGATAGACTTGTGTAGTTATTTCTAGAGCATTGTAGGCTGAGGGGAGAACTCGCAGAAATTGTTTTATTAAAATTATAATTGGCATAGACAGACAGAATCTTTCCCCAAGGTAGAAACCATATTTTTTTTATGCAGAGAATGGTAGGTGTGTGGAATAGGTCAGCAAGTGGTGGGATTTAAGATGTCTTTAAATTGACACATGTAAATGAAGGGAATGAAGAAATATGGATAATACGCAGTAAGAAGACATTTAGTATAAATTGACATAATGTCATGAGCTAAATGAACTATGCAGTGCTGCACACTTCTACTGTATATTCTATGCTAGACATTTAATTTAATATTGACAACAGGATGCTGTGTTCCCAATGGCTGTGATGGATGAATTTATTGAAACTGCAACGATCTCGTCAGAATGAGTTCACCAACCAAAAATAAAGTTCAAGTTTATTGTCATCTGACTGTACATATAAATGTGTGTATCTATCTATCTATCTATCTATCTATCTATCATCTATCTATCTATCTATCTATCTATCTATCTATCTATCTATCTATCTATCTATCTACATAAATACAATTAAATGACACAGAGCACATAAACCAAAATATTATACTATATGTAAGTTAATAAAGTATAATTCAACATGCATGTAGTAAAGTGCAGCACAGATAAACAATAAACAGTCAACCGCTGGCTGTCCTAATGATGAGACCCTGATGGTGGCAGGGTATTCATTAGTCTTACAATCTGACGGAATAAGCTGTTACCCAGATTGGCAATGCTAGATCTGATGCCTCTGTCCCTACTTTCTGACGGTAGTGGGTCAAAGAGATTGTGGGATGCTTTGGGCCCTTTGTCTACAACACCTCTGGTAAATGTCACCAATGGGGGGGGGGGGAAGGGAGATCCCATTGATCTTCTCTGCAGTTTACATTGTCTTCTGTAGGGTCTTGTGGTCTGATGTCTTGCAGCTTCCATACCACACAACAATGCAAACAGCCAGGACACTTTTGACGGTGCTCTTGTGTAAAGTTGCATGCCTCAATCTCCTCAAAGTGTAGACGCAGCAGTACCTACTTCACCAAGGAACCTTCTGCTGTTCACTCTCTCCATGACAGCGTTATTGATGTGAAATGGAGAGTGGTCAAACCGTGCCTTCCTGAATTCCACAATCATCTCATTAGTCCTGTCCATGTTGAGATGCAGGTTGTTGTTATCGCAACATTTGACAATCCTCTCTATCACCTTTCCATATGCCAACTCATCATTGTTGCCGCTGAGGCCAACCACTGTAGACTTGAGGCAACATCAGCAAACGTGATTGTGCATCTTGAGCTGAGCCTGTAGTGCTGTCGCAAGTCAGCAATGTAAACAGCAACAGAGTGAGCACACAACCCTGTGGGCACCAGTGGAAGGGTATACTGGCTTTGGAGGCAGTGCAGAGGAAGTTAACTAGGTTGATTCAAGAGGTGATGGGTTAGACAATGAGGAGAGGTTGAGTGCTCAATGTGGTGGAGCTTAAGATGCAGCTATCAACTCAGATTGACTGGGGTCTTCCAGTCAAAAAGTCAGCGATCCAGTTGGACAGAGGGGTGCAGAGTCCAACATGGACAGTTTACCCACAGCCTCTGAGGAATGATTGTGTTAAATTCGGAGCTGGTCGATGAACAATATCCTGGCATACAAAGCATAATTTTCGAGGTGGAACAATATGGACTGAAGAGCTGAGGCTATGGCATCATCAGTGGATTAGTTTGAGTAGTAGGCACACTGGGAAAGGTCCAATGTAATTGGAAGGTGGAATTTTATACAATCCATTACCAGATGCTCAAAGCACTTCATGATTCTTCAAGTCAGTGCCATTAGGCAGTAATCTTTCAGGCCAGTTACCTTTACTCTCTTGCGCTTTGGAATGATGGTGGCTTCCTTGAAGCCTGCAAGGATAGCAGACTGTTTCAGAGAGATATTAAAGATATTAGAAGAAAACCTAAATCTGTTATTTCGTTGCTTTAAGATACAGGAGGAGTAAATTTAGGATGGAGATGAGGAGGAACTGCTTTTCCCAAAGAGTGGGGAATCTATGGAATTCTCTGCAGTTTGCTTTTCTGCTCATTTTATTGTCATCAGCAAACTTAGATACACTACACTTGGTCCCCTTTTCCAGGTCGTTACTGTATATCATGAACAGTTGCAGGCCCAGCCCAGAACCCTGCGGTACAGTGCCAACCACAAAAACACCCATGTATCCCAACTCTCTGCTTTCTTTTGGTTAATCAATCCTCTATCTATGCCAATACATCACCCCCTACACTATGCATCCTTATCTTATCGATTAGTCTTTTATATGGCATCTTACTGAATGCCTTCTGGAAATCCAGGCAAATAACATCCTTCTGTTCCCCTCTAACCACTGCGCTCATAATATCCTCAAGGAACTCCTGTAAGTTTGTCAAACAGGACCTGCCTTTGCTGAATCCATGCTGCATCTGCATGATGGATCCATTTTTTTCCAGATATCTTGCTATTTCTTTTTTAATGATAGCTTCAAATATTTTGCCACTACAAATGTTAAACTGGCCTATAGTTACCTGCCGTTTGCCTACATTCTGTTTTGAACAGTGGCATGACATTCAGCTTCTTCCAATCCGCTGGGACCTGCCCAGAGTCCAGAGAGTTTTGATAAATTATCCCCAAAGCTTCTATTGTAACTTCTCCCATTTCTTTCAATACCCTGGGATGCATTCCATCAGGACCAGGGGACTTGTCTATCTTTAGGTCCACAAGTTTACTCAGCACTATATCTTTCGTCATAGCTATTGTATCGAGGTCCTCACCTCCTATCACATTCATATAATCTCTCTTCAGCATGTTTGATGTGTCCTCCACCGTGAACATTACTATTCAAAGAACCTTGAAAGAGGACAGATGTTGCAATCTATCTGATCTTTAGCATGATGGCTTAGCAACAGACAGATTTCAAAAATTTCAGCCTAATAGGCATGCCCATTACCCAAGCCAAAAAATCAATGGAATTGAATTTACCATCCTTTTCTGTTTTAGATGTAATTCTTCAAAGTAATTGGTCAATAAAATGCAGAATGCTTGATAATACAGTTACCTCCAGTAAAATAAGTTTCTAACCATTGCAAATTCCAGTGCAAAGACAGAAGGAGCTGGCAATTCTAAGTGTAACAAATGAATGAGATCATTCATTTGCGATTTACCACATGACCAGACCATGATACGTACTAGCACTTGAGTGAAGCTGCATTTAATTGTTTGTCAGCAGGGTTTTGTCATGAATTCAGAAAGTTCACAATATCTTTCACGAGATTGTTCATTAGAAATAAACTGAAATTCATCTTTGGAAACTTTAAATACCTTGTCAGTGAACCAAATATGTTTTGCTTAATTGTATGACCTGATTCTCCAAATAATGGATTTTACTTTTCTTTTGTAAGTTTCATTTTATTGTTAATCATTTTACTCTTTCCCTTAATTATCCAAACCAGCCAGGCAATCATTGGACTATGGATAATTCATTGCAAATATCTGTTCAGCAGCCTCCCCACACATGACAATTTAGCAGATGTCATGTCAACAACTAAGTCACTATGAGTTGTCATCACATGAACGGAGCTCAAACAGAGCTGATGAATAATCTTTTTTTTTAAAGTAAGCATTAACCATGAATTTTAGGTAACAAAACCAAATGTGCAATTGTTTCTCTGGAGATAAATATTTTCTTTCCACTCTCGAAGGAATCCTGGATTTCTGAGCCTTTGAACTAGCATTAAGTTAAACAAAAACTACAGATGCAGGAATTCAGAAACAGAAACAAACATTAAAAAAAAGCAGTCAGGCGGCATCTATGGAAGGAGAAGCACATTAATGCTTCAGATTTGATACCATTTTAAAAAGTGAGACAGAGAGAAAATGGGTTAGTTTCAGATATAATGAAGATTGATATGCCAGCTTTCATTGAGTTATCAAGTCATGGAACACTGCAGCACAGAAACAGACCTTTTGGCCCATCTAGTCTGTGCCAAACTATTACTCTGTCTCATCCCTTCAACCAGCATGCAGAGCATAATTCACTCCCATTAATGTGCTTATTCAAATTTCTCTTAAATGCTGAATTTAAACCTTCATCCAGCTCTTCTACTAGCAGCTCATTCTACACTCTCACCAGTCTTTGACTGATGAAGTTCCCCATAATGGTCCCCACAAAACATTTCACCTTTCACAATTAACCCATGACCTCTTATTCTATTCTCACCCAACTTCAGTTGAAATAGCTGCTTTCATTTACCCTATCAACACTCCTCATAATTTTCATACTTCTATCAAATCTCCCCTCAATCTCCCCTCAATCTCCCATGCTCCTCGGAAAAAAAACCCTTCACCTGTTTAACCTTTCTCTGTAAGTTAGGTACTCAAATCCTGGCAACATCCTTGTAAACTTACTCTGCACTCTTTTTATCTTATTGATATCTTTCCTGTAGGTAGGTGAACAGAAATGTAAACACTACTCCAAACTAGGACTCGCCAATGGTCTTAAGCAACTTCAACGTAACAGCCCAACCCCTGTATTCAGTACTTTGATTTTTGAAGGCCAATGTGCCAGAATCTCTTTTTAAGACCTTATCTACCTGTGACACCTCTTTCAAGGAATTACAGATAGGTATTTCCAATTATTTTTTATTTACATGAGTTATTCATGCTAGGTATCACCAACTTGTATAGCTTTTATAGAAGATAGCTGTTCATAGTCTGAGTAATAAGACTGAAGTTAAAACTGAGGCCAGGGCACTATCCAAAGAGTAGCTATCCAAATGTATGTGTCCATGCCTCTGGTTCTCTTGAGCCTTTTTGGAAAATGTATGTGTACTGCTATCAAATAAAGTGTTGAGGTCACTTTTGGTCCTTTCCAAGGTTGAATAAACCTTATAAACAGTCAATGGAAGATTAGTAAGCGATTGTGTGGTGAAGAACCAAATAACATCTGATCTTGTGCACCCAAAAGTTAACGCCTTCATAAGAGGTCAAACATAAGGAATAACAATCGGCATTGGAATTGCAATTTAAACATTAAGGAAATTCATGTTAATTGTTCTAAATTCAGTGTGATGCACAAGGATCATTCCATTACAGGAGATAACTACTCAAAAAAAAAACCTACACTTGAAGAATAGATTTCTCAGTATACAGAAAGGGATGGTCATAACCTTCACAGGTTAATTTGGGATTTAGTACTGAAGTGGGAAGGTTTTAGTCTGATGAATTTTTTTTGTTCTTTTCACAATTGCAAGTGACTTTATTTTTATTATTGCCTCACTTGAGTTAAGCAGAAGCTTTTGAAATGAAATTGAACCAGTATAAAAAGCACGCTGGTAATGAGGAACATGTGATTTGCTGAAGTGCTTTTAGTACTTGTGTATGGCCATGAGCTGTAATGAGCTGAGTCAGTAATTCACAGGCCTGGACCGATAAACTGATCCATGAGTTCAAAAGACATTTTTGCAATTGGACAGTTTAAAATCCAGTTAATTAATTGCATAACATTAAATTAAACTGAAAGTCTAATTTCAGTGGTAATATTCATAAAAGTACTATATTGCAATTGAAAGCACCTGGTTTATGACTATCCTTCATATGCCTGTGACATTAGACCTACAACGTTGCATTTGACACTAAATTCCTTCTGAAATGACTCCATGGTAAGTTTTATCAAACTGTTACATTTAAATAAAATAAAAATAAAAGCAATTAGACCACCTGGCATGGACCTGATGACTAGATTTCATTTCTGCCAACCTTGTAAAGTCTTTATGAACAATTGGGAAATGGTATCTAAACTGGGCGGGCTGGCCTGGTCGAGACAAACAGTAAATAACTCATTTGCTATTCTTCAGGCTACTTCATACTGCAGCAAGTTTATGAACCTTACTGCATCCTGTCGTAGAAGAGGGCAGATTACCTAGAATTAGCTGTCAGCGGAGGTAGTACGAGCAGATAGAATTACAATTTTGGAGCTATGTTTAGACAGGTACTTAGTTGGGAATAGAGTCAAGTGATTCAAACAAATTGGACAGGAGCAGACTGGCATCACAGTCAGCTCGGGTGAGGTGAGCTGAAAGAGCCCATTTCTATACTGTACAGTGGCCTTTCACAGCATTTGTGCCCTGGAGGAACTCTTGAAATAATATTCAGGTCTCAGGGAACTCCTGCATACAAATTATTATATCTAGAGCTCATGGTACATTAGTGTGATCAGAAACTTGCAGATGTAATAGTCCAAAAAAAATTGTCAATGCTCTTCTGAGCAAAAGAATGAATTTTTAGCCAACCTTTCTTAAAAAAAAGATAGTCAAGCTTTCTGGAAATTTTTCTTTCTTATTCATAAATTTAAAAAGCTCATAAGGCAAACATAATAAATTTCTCAATTCTGGGTCAAACTTGAGATAAGCACACACAGATTTCTCCTTCAAATAAAATAATTTCTACTCTTTCTGTTGATTCTTGTTGAACAAGAAAAAGACTGCTCACAAACGTAAGAAGTTGGACACTGCTCGAAATGTTCATTGCTTTCCGATGGATGGCAGGATACTCTTCAGTAACAGCTTTAAGTTCCTTGACATAAACATCACCAAGGATCTCACGTGATCTATGCATACCGGCTGTGTGATGAAAAAGGCACAGCAACGCCTGTTTCAGCTCTGATGGTTGAAGAGGTTTGGTATGCCCCCCCCCCCCACCTCCAAATCCTAAAAACTTTCTATAGAGGCATGACTGACAGCATCCTGACTGGCTGCATCACTGTCTGGTATGGGAACTGTACTTCCTTCAATCGTAGGTTTCTGCAGAGAGTGGTGCAGACAGCCCAGCACATCTGTAGATGTGAACTTCCCACTATTCAGGACATTTACAAAGACCGGTGTGTAAAAAGGGCCCGAAGGATAATTGGAGACCCGAGTCACCCCAACCACAAACTGTTCCAGCTGCTACCATCTGGAAAACGGTACCGCAGCATAAAAGCCAGGACCAACAGGCTCCAGGATAGCTTCTTCCACCAGGTCATCAGGCTGCTTAAATCATGCTGACTCAACTGTATTTCTATGTTATAGTGATTATCCTGTTGTACATAATAGTTATTATAAATTACTATAATTGCACATTTCACATTTGAACAGAGATGTAACGTAAAGATTTTTACTCCTCATGTATTTGAAGGATGCAAGTAATAAAGTCAATTCAATTCAATCTTTTCACAGAAATCCAGAACTTGTCCAGGCGCAAGTCAATAAATCTCATCATAAGTGCATGATCAGAGTGCAGCTCATAAAGTTCTTCCTCTTCTCTCAAAGTCAGATTCTTAAGCTGTGCAGAAGGTTTAAAGAAAGGGTCTCTCACTTAGTCATACACTTGTGATGAAAAGGAAGAAAGTACTGTTCCATTTTGTTCTGAAGTTCTTCTTGGTAGTTTTCAATAAGACTTGAGACTTTCTGATAGCCTTCCTCACTCTCAAGCCCAAGCAGCAGTGGAAAGATTTCAAGATTTTCTTTTGCAGCGTGATTTTCCAAGAGTTCATTTCCCTTTTAAATCCAAAAATCTAGTCACTTGAAGTCAAAACAATTTTCCAGGGACTTGCAGAGGCTTGTTCAACTGGTTCATATGATTTTAAAAAAATCTGTTAAGTAGGCTAGTTTCTGCAGCCATTCCTCATCTTCAAAGCTCTCATCAAAATCTGATCTTTTTTTTTTTGAAAATACTCCTGGAATTCACCTTTCAGCTCAAACACACTGTTGAGAACTTTTCCTCTACTAAGTCTCCGAGCTTTTGTATGCAACGGGAGATTGCTGTGCTCTTTGTCCAGATTTTCAGTTTTTTAAACATTTTCAGGTGAAATGGTCTTACAGCTATTAATTAACTTGCTTCCTGAATCTTTTTACTGACTGTGACTTTATTTTCAAAAGCTTTAAACTGTTTGTATTGAGATTCCAATAGTAATTTAAAATAAACAGCACTTCTATATGTCATATGGCTGTGATTTGTAGTGAAAAGTATTTTAAATTTTGCTACATTTGTAAGTTGTCTGCCACAGACTAGGCACAATGGAATAGAACAACGTGGATCACCAGTTCATTTAAAACCCATTGATTAGTAGTTTTTATTGTAAAGATATGGTACAGATTGATTACTTCAGTCCCGCCCACCGGTTTTGCCTCCAGGACCTAGAAGAGGCAGGTGGATTTCTTCTAGGGCAACAGGAGGCATTGGGTCTCTGTTGCGGTCCTGAATCTTCTGATCACCGGGGACAGTGCCTGCAGGAGGGCCCATGGCTTCCAGCTGCCAGCATCAGCCATGCTGCTTTGATGGAACTGACTCGCTTTTACCAAGAGCTGTTGAAGGTATGGGTCCTAGTCTCACCCAGACAGGGGAAGTGAAGGGGTTCCAGCTGAACCACCACCCGATCGGCCGGAATTGCCCAGGCCTTGGGATATCATGTGGGACAGGATCCCACACAGCCTGAGCTGTCTCTCAGGGATGCCCACCATATCCTTCCTGACACTCCAAAGCATTTCTTATTTGGGCTGCTTTCGCACACCGTTGACTTCCTCACTTTTGTCTGCTGACCAGATTCACCTTGGCGATTTGATTTACCATCTGCCAGCGGAGGAGGTCCCCAGTGGAAACCTCTTTATGCAGGGCTTTTTCCCCTGTACACTGGGGGCCTGGGGTGGAAGGTGTTTCATAGGGCAGTACCGTACCATAGGTTCACTAAAATCCTCTCCACCTGTCCATTCATTCTGTCGCCAGGAGGAGTCAGTGCACCACGCTGACATGGAGCCCCTGTTTGAGTATCTGAAGGGGCTGCAGCTCAGGTTCTGAGCCCCGTGCTCCTTGTATAGGGTGGCGGGTCACAAGGAGGATCTAGTTGTGAGCTTGCTCCTGGACCTGGCCAAGATATCTATTCACGGCTCCAGGTGGCAGAAAGCTGGGGGCTCTGTCAGGGCCAACTGCCTGCCCCTCTTCCATGGATACATAGCCTCAAGATTTGGCAGAGTAAATTGAGGACAGAGATGAAGAGGAATTGCTTTTCCTAGAGTGATGCATCTGTGGAATTCTCTGCCCAAAGAAGTAGTGGAATCTACTTCAGTAAATATATTTAAACAAGGTTGGATAGATTTTTGCATAGTAGGGGAATTAGGGGTTGTGGGAAAAGCAGGTAGGTGGGTATGAGTCCACGGCCAGATCAACCATGATCTTATTAAATGGCAGAGCAGGCTTAATGGGCCAGATGGCCTACTCCTGCTCCTATTTCTTATGTTCTTAGGCTATGTCCACACTAGATCGGATAAACCTGTAACCAAAGCTTTTTCTCTTTGTTTTGACCCTCCGTTCACACTGAAGTGGTGTTTTCCTCCCCCAAAAACGGAGCTTTTCAAAAATGCTCGCCAGAGTGTGTAAATCTGAAAATGCCAATTGACCGATGTGTGTACAGGATAACCTAAGCTTTTAAAAATGCTGTCATGATATGCTGGAAGAGATGGTAGCGGCAGCATGGCATTTCATTGTTTTCTTGAATGCAGCCTCCAACACAGTAACAACAATGGTGGACAGCTTCAGGAGACTGTCCCTGAGCAGAACGTTAAGGCAGCTTTGCAGTATGACAGAGAACTTCAACCCCCCACAACTTAACAATTTCAGAACAGACGGCAACAAGACTGAAGCCAGAAGAGTTAGAAATGTACTCTCCAAATACTTGGACCCATAAATTACCGAATAAGTAAGTATACTCACTTTGCCCTGTTTTCTGTCCTTGCTCGTATGAAGGTGGTTGACCTATTTATGCCAGTACTTCTCTGACAATAGATATGTAGCAGCCTAATGTAACATTGTATGGAGATAACACTGATGCAGACATTTTTTATACATTTAACAAGGTGCTTTATTACTGTATTGCTTGTGCAAAGATTCAGTAGTTGCAATTGTCACTACTTCCAAAATATCATTTTTAAGTAGTAGCTTAAGTTTGGCATAGACGTGAAAATGTTACGGCCAATAAAGGAAAATTGTAAGTTTCACTTTTACTCAGGTAAAAATAAAATCACTTTTGCCCAGTAACTCGATTTATTGCACATGTTAAATACAGCAAAATAATACAGAAAGCCATGGCAAAAGTAAAGGCAAACAAATGAGGTAACATCAAATTTCACTTTGGCCCAGTAACAAGCCTTATTGCATTTAGTTGTAGCTGTCATCCCTTTCATCGGTGAAGGGACCATGGCTGTAGGAAATGTTTCCAGGGTTAGTTAGATTTTCAATGTTCGTCATCAGCAGGGTCATAATGTCTGTGAACTGTGTCGGTTGCCTCCATATGCTCCAGTATTTGTTTTTTCAGCTTTAAAACAGCTCTCACGGAACCCTCAGGTTCCACGGATCCTCAGTTGAGAAACCCTGCCGTACAGTATATTATTTGATTCCATGACCCAATTTTCAAGTGATTTAAGGTTCTTTTATTGACATCCATTTGTGGATGACTGGGATTCAGAATTCATCCTGACAAGCTCGCACAATGTTTGGATATATAAAAAAAAACAACCTGTAAGAAAAGCTGGCGTGTATTGTTTTGGGGGACTTGGTGCTGGCAATGACAGGGATCACAAAGCTTTAGTTTGCAGCAAATGAAGCCTTAAATGTGTTTTAACACAATTAGTGACTGGCACATGACAGCTATCAGGGACCCAATAATTGAGGCGGCCAAAGCACAAGACAATGATGGTGAATTGTCTCTTGTCAATGTTTATAGGCCAGGCTGAGTGATCGACAGCATGAGAAATGAAATAAAAGTAGAACTGCTTTTCATCATTGCATTTACGTCTCAGGTTAACATTGCAATTAGATTGATACCATAATGAGAGTATCCAAGGTACTTAGTGATGTTGAAATATATATTATAGTTATTGTGAAATTCACATTTCAAACCTGAAACTGTATTTGAGAATCCGTCTTTATTAATACACTTACAAAATCAGTAGCTGCAATACAAAACCTTCGAGCATACAAAACTGTGTCTGCTTGCAAAATACAGCCATAAAGGACCACTGCAATGTATAGAACAAGATGTCGGAACTCTGATGTGAAAACAAGAAGATCATGCACAGCTGCAAACAACATTTGAAAAACATATTGATATTTTGTCATAAAATAGAAATGCTGTAAGATCACAAATGGAAGCAGGACAGTGAGTTGATTAAAATTTACACATATACACACACATCAGCTATTTTAATCCAAACAACACATAACGCACAGAAAATGCTGGATGAACTCAGCAGGCTATGTAACATCTATGAAAATGAGTCAAAATTTTAGGCCAAAACCCTTCTTTTGTTGTTTGTGATTGGAGCTATTTTGATCCCTTTGTTCTTCTTATTCATAAATGCAGAATCACGTGGTTTAATGAGCACATAGCTATATTTTATAAATTGAGTGCAATCATCTTTGAAAATAATTCCATAAAGAAGCATTAGGACAATAATGCTGGTAGTTTCTTTTCTTTCAAAATTAGTTACTAAAATTTGCAGTAATTTTAAGTGCATTCATAAACTGCTCAACAATTTCTTAGAATAAATTTACTTCTTACCAAAAACTTAGATTTTTATAGATCTGCTTACAAATATCATTTCCATTGGTATCACATATAATGTGCAGTATTGTACTTAATTCTTTGGTAGTAATATAACTGTTTTAACTTCAGTATTTTATATTCTTACAAAGGTCACCCCATGTTAAGGGGATGTACTTGACAAGTATACTTCACATGCAGAATGACCCTGAAATTCAATAACACATTTTATTAAAATGCGTTTAAAAATCAAGCCTCAGATGTGAAATGATCTTTTATCCACATGGTTTGACCGAGCCATCAAGGAGAGGTGTTCATTGAAGCTGAATTATTTCCCCAGAGAGCAGGCAAAAATGGGTGGTTGGGCTGACCTGTGCTGGTCTTGCATCATTTACCCAATGATATTGGTAAGGATGTGGGAAAAGTTGACTGCCTGCCAATTGTGCCCTTAGCTGGGAACCAAAAAGTAACTGTCTGATAGAGATGGAATTAGACATAAATTACCAATTAATTGCAACCTCTGCATAGCTGATCATGCCTGAAATTAGCCAGTTTGTCATACACAGTAATCACTCTAATTAGCCACTTGTCATGCTAACCTGGGACAGAAGTGAAAAACAGTTCCATTTTTATTTCATTTCTCATGGTACCAATCACACTGTTTGGCCTATAAACATTGAATGACACAAAATGTCTAGTGGTACTGCCCAATATTCCATTAATAACAAGACCTATTTCAGGGAAACTTCATATCATCCATCAAACATTGATGGATTTGGTTTTAAACACAAGAGATTCTGCAGATGCTGGAAATCTGGAGCAACGCACACAAAATGCTGGAGGAACTCAACAAATCTGACAGCATCTGTGGAGGGAAACAAACAGATTTGTGCTGAGGCCCTTCAGCAGACTTGAAAATCAAGCCATGAATGTGATATGATTTTTTTTATCCATATGTTCCATATTCGTAACTTGATGAAGGATTACAGTTCGAAACACTATTTATTTCTCTCCACAGATGTTGCCTGACTTGTACCAGTAGTTAGTGTGGATTTGATTTTGACTATTGTGCCCAGTAATTTTTGGTTCCAGTGGCTGTCAGGTCAGATTGACCTCATGTGTTTGATTAAAAATTCTTCCAAATGTTTATTCTTTGTCTCTTTTTCTACAGTTAAATTAGATATAAATGTACAACACTGTAAAACTGAGGAACAAAAATACCATTGATGAAATGTTTGCATATCTAAATTGGATGTTCTAATCCTTTAATAATTAGACTAGGAAATACGTTGTTTTCACAATGAGACACGAAGCAATTGAGCCAGTGGCTGTAAATATGTAAAGCCAGGGTAGTAAGAGGCTTTATTGTCCCAAATTTTTAAAGAACAGTATCAGGTTTATTATCACTGACATATTGTATGTTGTGAAATTTGTTTCTTTACAGCAGCATTACAGTACAATACATAAAAAATACTATAAATTGCACCAAGAAACATATGGAAGGGAAAAAATAAATAAGTAGTGCAAAACAGTAAAAATAGTGAGGTAGTGTTCATGGGTTGTTGGCGTATTGTCCATTCAGAAATCTGATGGCAGAGGTGTAAAAGTCCCCGTGCCTTACTAAGCCTGGAAGGTTATACTTTAAAATGCTATTTAAAATGACATTTGTCAGTCACACTATAATAACATCAGCTTTCTCCTTGTTTCAACTATGCTTTTAGAGGTCGTCAAAGTTCCATATCCCACATAATTTGAAACCAAGCCTATATGTTTTAATTTAATAGGTTACTCAAGTAAGGCAGCCTGTGACTAAATTCATGTTTGATGGTTGGTGAGGCTCAGTGTTTGCCAAAAAATTTACTTTGCAAATGCAGTTTTTCACAGACTTATACAAGTAAAACAATCACGTTCAAGAACATTAATGTTAATTCTGTTTGTCACCTGGGTGCAGAATACATGTGCAGAATAAACAACCAGAGGACACATTTCTTGCAGCTGGAAGTTGCAGAAACAAATAATTGCTTACCAATGGGATCACAGCTTTATCTACATCTAATGATAAACTAGGTATGGATATGCTGCTATCTTCACTGAACTGGCTGATGATTGTATGATCACACCCCACCTCCCATGTGCCAGAAACTATGAAATAACACTCAAAGGGATTAACATCATTGTTATGGCTCTGGTATCAAGATGATTCAACAGATGTTTGAAGTCCAGGGACTCCATCTGATGGCATGAACATCAATTCTCTAACTTGCTATGATTGCTGTCCTTCCTCTTCCTCTCCTTTTCTGGCTCCTTTTTTCTTTAGCTTTCTCTTCTCCTCACCTGCCTATCATCCCACTCTTGTGTTCCTCCTCCTAGTAGTCAGGGGAATAGACACAATTCACTGTCACTAGCATCGAGCATACCAAGGCTCTGTTGTCTGCCTGGTGTCAGGGTTTGAGATACCTCATCTGACTTACAGAGGAATATGAAGTGGGAAGTGATAGATAGATCCAGCTGTCATGGTTCACATGGGTAGGAGCTACTCAGGAAGAACAAGGAAATCAATTCTACTAAGGGAATTTGAGCAGCTAGGAACTAAATAAAAGCTCAGAAATAAAAAAAAGCTATAATCTCCAGGTTGTTTACTTGAGCCATGTGCAAATTGTGATAATTTGTACAGGTTTAATGAGATTAGAGAGCTAAAAATGTGGCTCAAAGATTGGTGTGGGAAAAGTGGATATGAATTTATGGGACATTGGCAACAGTTTTGGGGAAGGAGGAAGCTGTTCATATTGGGATAGGCTCAAACTGAATCATACTGCGACCAGGGTATTGATGAATTGCATAATGTGGACAGGACTTTAAACTAAATAGTTTAAAGTGGGGGGAGGAAGGTTCTACAGCCTGGAAACGTAAGGATAAAGTAAAAGGGAAGGAGAGTGTTGGAAATGGTATGGAAATTTCCAGAATATCAATCAAAACAAAGTGTTGAGAAAGAGATAGTTGATAATTGATAATCAGAAGTAGCTCTTTGGTTTTGCTGACATTGAGTGAGAGGATGTTGTGGCACCATTTAATGAGAATTTCAATCTCTTTCCAATATGTTGATTTGTTGCCACCTTTGATTCAGCGTACATATTTGTCAAAGGGGGTTTCAATATGCAGGTAGATTAGGGAAAACAGATGGTGCTGGGTCCCAAGAGAACAAATTTTGAGTTGCCTTTTTAGAGCAGTATGTGGCAGAGCCTACCAGCAAAAAGGCAATTCTGAATTGGGTGTTCTGCAATGAATCAGATTTGATTGGGGAGTTTAAGGTAAATGAACCCAGGAAGTAGTGATTCATTATACGATAGAATTCACCCTGCAGTTTGAAAGGGAGAAGCTAAAATTAGAATCATTAGTATTTCAGTGTTATAGTGGAGTAAAGGGAACTCTAGGGCCATGAGAGACAAACTGGACAAAGTTGATTGGAAGGGGACACTGGCAGGGACGATGGCAGAGCAGCAATGGCTGGAATTTCTGGGACTAATTCAGAAGGTGCAGGATTAATTCATCCCAAAGTAGAAGAAGCATTCTAAATGGAGGATGAGGCAACCTTGGCTTACAAGAGAAATCAAAGGCAACAAAAAAGCAAAGAGAAAGGGGGTATGAAATATAACTAAAGATAGTAGGAAGCTAGAAGGAAGTTTGGGAAGCTTTTAAACACCCCCCCCCCCAACAGAAAGCAAATAAGAAAATAAGGAGAGAAAAGATAACATAAAGATAGTATATGAAGGAAACAAATTTCACATCACATGGTGGTGATAATAAACCTGATTGTGATTCTGAAAGCTAGCCAATAATATAGAAGAGGATAGGAAACATTTTTTTTCAGATATATAAAGAGTGAAAGAGAGGCAAGAGTGGATACCAGACTGCTGGAAAAGGACGCTGGAGAAGTAGTAATGGGGAAAAAAGAAATGGCAGATGAACTCAACAGGTATTTTGCATCAGTTTTTACTGTGGAAGACACCAACAGTATGCCAGAAATTCATGAGTGGAAGAGAGTGCAGTCACTATAACTAAGGAGAAGTTGCTTGAGAAGCTGAATAGTCTGAAGGTAGATAAGTGGATTACATTCCAGCGTTCTGAAAGGATTAGCTTAAGAAATTGTGGAGGCATTAGTCGTGAGCTTTTGAGAACCACCGGGTTCTGGAAAGGTCCTAGAGGACTGGAAAACTGCAAATGTCACTCCACTCTTTAAGAAGGAAGGGAGTTAGAATACAGGAAATTAAGGGCCGGTAATTAGTAAGATGTTGGAGTCTATTAATAGGATGAGATTTCAGGATACTTGACATAATACAATAGGCCAAAGTCAGCATTGTTTTCTTGAGGGAAAATCTTGCCTGACAAATCTGTTGGAGTTCTTTGAGGAAATGACAGACAAATGAAAGTCATTGGATATTGTTTACTTCGGTTTTCAGAAGGCATTTGACAAGATGCCACACATGAGGCTGCTAAGCAAGGTAAGACTAATGGCTTTACAGGAGAGATAGTACAGTAGGATGGACAGACGATTGCCAGGAAGCAAGGAGGTGTTTTTTCCTGGTTGGCTGCCAGTGACAAGTAGTGTTCTACAGAGTTCGGAGTTGGGACCGTTAGTTTTCACGTCATGTGTTGATGAACTGGATGATGAATTTGATGGCTTTATGACCAAGTTTGCAAATGCTATGAAGAAGGTGCAATATGGAGGAAGTAGGGGATCTGCAGAAGGATGTAGACAGATATGACAATTGAACAAAAAGTGGCTAATGGAATGCAGTGCCAGAAATTGTAGAGTTATGCACATTGGTAGAAGAAATTAAGGTGTAAACTCTTCTGTAAATGGGGAGTGAATTCAAAACTCAGAGGTCCAAAAGGACTTGGGAGTCCTCACAAAGGATTCGCTAAAGATTATCTTGCAGGTTGAATCGATGGTAAGGAAGGGAAATGCAATGTTAACATTCATTTTGAGAGGACTAGAATATAAAAGCAAGGATAAAATGCTGAGACTTTTTAAGACATTTGTGAGACAACACTTGGAGTATTCTGAGCAATTTTGGGCCCCTTATTTAAGAAAAGACGTGCTGGCATTAGAGAGGGTCCAGAGTAGGTTCATGAGATATGAGGAACATTTGATGGCACTGAACCTGTACTCAATAGGATTTTGAAGAACGAGGGGGGAATCTCATTGAAACCTACCTAAAATTGAAAGGCTAAGGTAAATGGGCATGGAGAGGATGTTTCCAATAGTGGGACAGTCTAGGACCAGGAGATATAGCCTCAGAATAGAAGGAAGTCCCTTTAGAACAGAGATGAGAAAAAAGTTCTTTGGCCAGATGGTGGTGAATCTGTGGAATTCATTTTCACAGGTGGCTGTAGAGGTCAAGACACTGGGTACAGTTGACTCTCCTTATCCGCGGGTTCCGCATGCATGGATTCAACCAACCGTGGATTGGGAAAACCCGGAAGTTCTCTCTCCAGCACTTGTTGTTCAAGCATGCACAGACATTTTTTTTCTTGTCATTATTCCCTAAACAATGTAGTGTAACAACTATTTACATAGCATTTACATTGTATTAGGTACTGTAAGTAATCTAGAGGTGATTTAAAGTATATGGGAGGATGTGCATAGGTTACTGTGGATCAGGATTGAAAAAAAAATGGAAGTTCTCTTACTAAGTAAGTTGGAGCAGGTACATCCAGTATTACTTAGCGTCAGTTAGTCAAACATTTGTCTTAGTATATAGTATATATTTTACCTTTCTATGCATATAAAACACTTACAAAACATGTATTTCAACAATTAAACCACTGTGTTGCTTAGTAATAATTGTAGCTTTCATCGGGGCAGGGCCTTTCTCACTTTATCCTTTAGAATTGTTCTGATCGTTGACTGACTGTAGCTTAATGCTTTTCCAATGACCGATGGTGTTTCACCTCTTTCCAATCGCTTTATTATTTCCACTTTATTTTCAATCATGATTGTGATTTTCGTGAACAGAAACACTGTGGATTCGCATCTCCACTGGGTCCTAAAGTCCACCACATCAATAAAAATAAAGTCCAGTGGAGCAGATATGATGGGCTAATTGATTTTATTCTGCCACTATGTCTTATAAGCTTATGCGCGAAAAAATTCAAAGCCACTGTATCATTTGGACCATTGAAGGATACCATGGGATAGATTTAATTTGATTTTCTGGCAGAATTTCCCGGTTGCAAGCTATTTCAATTCCTTTTCCCCATTGCCTTTCCAACGTGTTGGTCCATGGCCTCTTTTTCTGCTATGATGAGCCTACTCTCAGGTTGGAGACCCAACACCCAACATTCTGTCTCGGTAGCCTTTAACCTAATGGCATAAGCATTGATTTCTCCAATTTACAGAATTCTCCCCCTTCCTCTTCCTTCTGCTTTATTTCCCTACTCTGGCCTCTTCCCTGTTCTTTTCTCCTCATCCACCTATCACCTTCTCCTGCTGCCTCTCCTCCTTCCCTTTCTGCCACGATCCAGTCTACTCTACTATTAGATTCCTTCTTCTCCAGCCCACTGACTTTCCCACCTATCATCTCCCAGCTTCTTACTTCATTACCCCTCCCCCACCCACCTGACTTCACCTATCACCTTCCAGCTTGCTCTCTTCCCCAAATCCCAACCTTCTTATTCTGGCATCTTCCCTCTTCATTTCCAGTTCTGATGAGGAGTCTCAGCCTGAAATATTGATTGTTTATTCATTTCCATGGACACTGCCTGATGTGCTGAGCTCTGCCAGCATTTTGGGTGTGTGCTCTCTGGTTATAGTCAAGATGATAAATAAATATTTGCAGTAGCATGTAGATGGTGCTTATATTCTAGGCAAAGGTGCTCATGCCTGACTATGATTAACATTGAAATAAATAAAGAAACACAAAACTCTTCATGCTCTAGTTGTTAAATAATAGTCACTGGGATAGTTAAACAGGAGTCTGTTGTCCTTTAGTTCTTCTCAATAGGAAGGCACGGAGCCTTTAAGCATAGAAGAATCTCTGGGCTGGAGAGAGCCATAGAGCCAAATCCAACTCTAAACAATGTTAAGGGTCAGTGGATTTTGACAGAACCAACTGCAAGTTAAGTCAAGGAAATGCCATTCTTTATCAGGAAAGTTAAAAGGAAAACTCCATTGCAAGAAACTGCTGCCAGTGGTTCACACTCACCATGCCAGCCGGGATACAGCCATAATCCCCACACAGCGGTGGTAGCTCTACCAGTATCTGCCCTCACAGTCTCTCCACACTAATCTATGAGGGAACTCATTGTGAGGGAGTGAGATTGCATGCCTGTTTCTCAGCACTGTCAGTAATATGTTAGTTAACGTCTGTTTCTTCAGGTTGTCATAACTAGGGGAGGTAGTGGGGATCAGCTTCCACTACCTATTAAATGCTCCTAATGGCGAGTGTCTCAACTAAGTCCAGCTTGTGTGTGGCTTAGCTACTAAACCCAGTGGAACTCTTTCTACTGACAGGATAAGAGGCGAAGGCAGATTATTGGCACATTAAAACCAGTCACATTGGGCATATGGAGGTTGCCAGCTCATCTAGCAGAAGGAAAACTCTGATCTCAAACATGTGTGGCTATACCCATTCATGGAGGAGGCTTCAGGAGTAAACCCCGAGGAAAGATCTGAAGCTGGTGCCCCGAAGATAGTTGTAGTGTTCTTGCTCGGGCGTAACGTAACGCCGAGCTAAACACCGAGTTAAACCTTTGTCAATGACAACAGGATCACAGTAAAGGCAGTACAGTAGTCCTATGTTGAGTTCAATGTTAACTGGCAACTCCCGCGATGCCACTGATGCCAAACTGTATTGGTCTCTGCTGTTCTTTTGGACTCATCAGCTGCTTGGAGAGAGGGAGCTGGTGCATGAGCAACAGCTTGCTCTCCATATCGTACTGCTCTGGCTTGCGGACTGTCTTACGTATTACGTAGACAACTAGGGCGCAATATCCATGGTTGAACCTGACCAGCAGAAGGCCCCAATCTGCTGTAAAGCCTTTCAGCATATTTTCCATCAGCTCTCGCACTGCAGAGCACTCACTCTATGTAGTAAATAAGGCACTAGTTTACTATACATTTCCAGACCTTACTGAAATCCTGGTCTAAACCTGGATGGTGAACCTGAATACCAGAATCTCTTGGACTGGATCTCATCACCTGATGTGGACATGAAATAATTATCCAGAGCTTTTGTTTCATCATCTTGGACTTACATTTTATCCTTAGTTTGCCTTTTGCAAGAGGCTATATGGTTGCATAAGTGAGTCTGAGATGTGGCAAAAATTCATGTGTATGTGCAAGTATATATTTCTTAATGTTAATTTAGAGATTTTCTTAGGTGTACACAATGTTAGTAACAATGAGCTGCCTTTGCAAGGTTCAAAGCTCATTTAGGGCAACTATCTATGGGATCACCATGAGTTGATGGTGACGAAGAGTTGGCATTTACCAACAACAACAGATGCCATCCACTATATTTTATAACTTGTCTGGTCAATCTGTCATCAGGTGAGTCACTAATCTCTGGTTTGGAATGGCTTATTTCACTTTGTGACTGGATTATAGTTTGTTGGCGAGTTGACCTGCTTCTGATATATCTCAATTCCTCTGCTAGCTACCTGCCATTAATCTCTGGTACTGATAAATGTGAGGTCTATAAATTACAGCCAAATTAATTGTGGAATGATACCAGACCCTCTGAGTTCCTCCAGCATTCTCTGTTTCTCTGGATTTTCTGCATCTCTAGTGTTCATTAATTCTGGAAAACATTTAGTCAAGGAAAAGCACTGGAGGCGAAAAAACAAGCTATTAAGTCAAATGTTTGCGCATCAGTGCTCTGCTAATGAATTTTCTGATGATACAAAAAATTCAGTAGTTGAAGTGGGTGATTCAGGAGTCATAGTAACTGAGTAATCTCATTAAAAAACGTTATTTGGTCTTAAGTAGCAGCTGATAATTAATTATTTAAAGTTACTGTTAGATACTTAAAATCAGTGTACAAACCCAATCCTTTCTAAATTAGCATTGTTGATCATTATAATCTTTGGCAGGAGCCAGTTACTAATTTCAAACATGTTTTACAACCTGGACATGGCACTGTCATTAATTCTGATCACACAATTGGGTGCAAGTTATGTCAAGGAAATGAACCATGTCGTTCCTTATCAGGGCAATTAAAAGTTGGAAGCTCATTTCCAAAGTGATCTCTGACTCACATCCTATCTCTGTGTTTCTGGAGAATCATAATCAGGGGAGGAAATATAAGGTGAGTTCTATTGCTAATATTTTTAATTATAATTACTTCTACATCTCTTAACATCTGCTGTTATATGATTTCATAAGCCATAATGGTTTAAATATTAAATATAGGTGAATATTAATGTATAAATATTCATACAAAAATGCCTTCCACATTAACATGGTTGCTGATACAATGTTTGAATTCCATCTGAATGTTTTAAAACATTGTATCCTAATGCTGTATTACTTTGTTCTAACTCATTATCTTGTGATACAAAAGTAAGCCATGTCCATCTTGCTTTTTTTAGCATAAAAATAAAGATTGATGCTGATCCACAATGACGTCTGACAAAATGTTTTAGTTGTTTATTCTTGCACACCTTAAAAAAATACTTTATTTATTAAACATGAAAGTTTAAAATTGCTCTGTTATGTGGAATATTAGGAAGGTGGATACAAAATATCAGCATCTTGTAAGAAAAAATGCATATTGTTCACAAATGATATAAAAATGAATGACCTGTACATTTATTTTGGAGTAATTTAGTGTTCAAGTATTCCAGCTATAAAAATTTAGTGTACATGATGTTTAATCCTAATGCCAAGCAATATTACCATGAATAAAAAGTCACTTCTACAATTTTTTTAATAACAGTGTAGTCAAATATTAGGCTAAGTATTTTTTTATATCTCCCATAATTGTTCAAACATGTCCTGCATAATCATTAACAAAGATCCATAGTTTTCTTGTTCCAAAAACAATACAAGTTGGTTTAAAAATAGAAAGGAACAAGTTAAGTTTTTAGGCTCCTTTCCAAATATAAAATCTCCTTTCCTATTTTTCATTTCTTACTATTACAGTTTTTAAAGTTGAAAACTAAGATGAATTTTCAAACCATTGTACAAAAGAAAAAATACAGTCGGGTGGTAGTTTTCTGATGAACTTGGAAGTAAGGTTACATGCTCTTGTTCCTATTCAAAAATTTAAAATGCATATTTTGTCAGATTTTTAGCCGGAGAGTAGTGAATCGGTGGAATTCATTGCCACAGGCAGCTGCAGAGGTCAAGTCTTTATGTATATTCAAGGCACAGGAGTTGATGGATTCTTGATTGGTCAGGGCATGAAGGAGTATGGGGGAAAGGCAGGAGATTGGGGCTGAGAGGAAAAACCAGTCAGCCATGATGAAATGGCGGAGCAGATTCGATGAACCAAATGGCCTGATTCTGCTCCTATGGTCTTATATAATCTTGTGAGAGTTGGGAGTAAAGTCTTATTGATCATAAGTCCTGCTGAAGAGAATATCTTTTGGGCCAGAACTATTGAACTGAGAACATATATGTAGATACTGCTTTGCATGCTTCTTGCAATGACTTCTGTTTGTTTTCCACCAAACAAATAGATCCCGAGTAAGAGAAACATGTGGCTCCAAGAAGTTGTATTCCTTCTCCGAGATATGTGTTGTGTATTGGCCTCTGTCGCTCAAGTTGACCATGGATGTTGTGTCCTAGTTGTCTAGATATGCAAGCTTGGGCAGTACAATATGGAGAGCAAACTGTTGTCCATGCAGCATGCTCCCTCTCTCCATGCATGTGATAAACCCAAAGGAACGGCAGCAACCAATACAATTCGGCACTAGAAGCATGGCAGGTGTTGCCAGTCAGCATTGAACTCTATGTAGGACTACCTTAGGGTTTCCAGTTCCAGATATTTCCCTCAGGGTTTGCTCCTGAATATTCCCCATGAGTGCGTATAGCCACAAGGCCTGTGGAGGTTTGAGATCAGAGGTTTTCTTCTCCTAGATAAGCTGCCAGGGCTGAGGAGTCCCATCTGCCCGAAGTGACTGGTTTTAAGGCACTTGTAACCCACCTTTGCCCCTTCTCCTGTCAGTAGAAATGGTTCTGCCGGGCATAGCAGTTAAGCCACATGTGAAGGCCAGGAGCTGGACTTAGTTGTCAGAGGCTATTTATGGCACACACCATTGGGATCATCTAATAGATAGCGGGAGCTTGTCCCCATTACCACCCCTCTGGCTATAACAATCTTAAAGAATCTGATATGTAATAATAATAATAATAATAATAGCTGTCTATCGTGCTGTTATCAACTTGTGCAAAGTTTTCTCTTCATGTCAATTTATGTTGGTAGCTACCATTTTATAATCATAAAACTCACAGTATATTTATTCTAAAGCAGTCAGGTAGATTTTCAAAGTATTTTTAGTCACTCACTTTCTAATTAAGGGAAAAAGAAGATTGATAAATAAGAAAGTCTGCAGATGCTGGAAGTCCAAAGCAACACACAAAGTGCAACAGATCAGATCAGGCAGCATCCATGGAAAAGAACAGATAGCTGATATTGCAGGCCAAGGTCATTCTTCAGGGCAGAGAAGGAAAAGGGAAGATGCCAGAATAAAAAGTTGTGGGGTGGAAAAAGGGGCTAGCTGGAAAGTGATAGGTGGAAAAGGTCAAGGGCTGGAGAGGAAGGAATCTGATAGGAGACATGAGTGGACCATAAGAGAAAGGGAAAGAGGGAACCTAGGGGGGTTAGGTGAGGGGAGGCAAAAGGTCAGAGTGGGGAATGGGGGGGGGGGATTTGTTTACCAGAAGGAGAAACAGATGTTTATGTAATCAGGTTGGAGGGTACCCAGACAGCATATAAGGTGTTGCTCCTCCAGCCTGAAAGAAGAGTCGGACATTTGCTGTGCTTGAATTCCAAGCTGACAATTTAACTACTACTCTTACAGCTCAGAAAGAGTCAGATTCAGGTTTATTATCACTGATACATGACCATAAGACCATAGGACATTAAGACACAGGAGTAGAATTAGTTCATTTAGCCTACTGAGTCTGCTTCACCATTCAATCATGGCTGATCCTTTTTCTCCCTCCTCACTCCCACTCTACAGCTTTCCCCCCTAACCTTTGATGCCATGTCCAACCAAGAACCTAGCAAACTCTGCCTTAAATACACCCAACAACCTGTTCTCCACAGCAGCCTGTGGTAATAAATTCCACAAATTCAACACCCTCTGGCTGAAGAAATTTCTCTGCATCTCTGTTTTAAATGGCCACCCCTCTATCCTAAGGCTGTGTTGTGGAATTGTTGTTTTGCGGCAGCTGTGCAGTGCAATAGGTAAAATATACTACAGTATAAATTACAATAAGAAATGTATATACAGTTCATTAAGAGAGCAAAAGCAGAAAGGTTGTGTCCTTGGGTTCCTTGACCATTCAGAAATCTGAAGGTGGAGGGGAAATAGCTGTTCCTAAATCACTGAGTGTGCTACCTTTATGGTCACAGGGGCATTCCAACTTCATAAAGATTCTGTGACCATTGATTGAATTCTGTCACTTCGCTGGACTATTTGTTTCTTTAATATGTTTGCTAGGTACAGTGGCAAATGGTTATGCAAGTAATGCTAGGTGTAACACTTTTTGTACTATAATGCAGGTGTTAATCCTTCAACTACTTTCTAGGTCTAATCTTATATCAATCAGTGTATTATTATTCTGTCAGATAATGTAGTTGTTAAAAACCATTTCTGTTCTTGCAAGCACTCAAATATTTCATGCAGATAATTCCAATATATGAAGCACTGATGAGTGACATGATGCTCTGGTGAATGTTGTTTTTGTTTTAATATTTCATGAAATCTGTAGCCAGTGCAGTGTGAAAATGTGACAGCCATCCACAAACAGCATTAACCAGGTGATTCACACTGACAACTAGCGAGCCATCAACTACAGCTAGTTGAACAGGACAAGTGAGACAATGATTCTTACTCCCACTGGAGTAATCATGCTTTGGCTTGGACAACATTGCCTGCTTTGTCATATCTGCTTCGTCATCCATGTGGACCATAAATCAAGAGTTCAAGATGCAAGTTTAGGCAGTTGCATGTAAAGTATCTGTTACTTTTTTGGCAGTGCATCTCTTCCAAACTCCACAAATACAAAATGACATGGCATTTTTTGTTACTTTGCATAAAAGCAGATGATGGTTATATACGATTTTCTGTTGAGTGCTGTCCACAAGTCCTACAAACAAATTGTTCAATGCTAAAGTATTTTATCCAGATCTTGGCAGCAGAGTTTTCCTGAAGATTTTCCAACCTTGCTGTAATTAGTGAAGAGTAATATTTTAAGCTCAATAAATGTAATGACTTGTCCATGACCCACCTCCAATGGGGGCATAACTTTGCTATCTTCTTTCCTATTAAATCTGCAGTGTTTAATAAAAGGTATCACACTGATAATACCAAATAATAAATGTTGTACTCCATGTTTGACATTTAGTATCTGTTCTCTCTTGTTTTGTGGCCCCTTGTAGCTTTTATTTTGCAGCTTACTCAGAAAGTACTGTTTACTGCTAAATCATCTCTGGTGCTCCGCTTTTGGATCAACCCTTCTCTACATTTCCTAACAGGATGCATAAACTGTTAATTGCCCAACAGAAATTGGTTGCCTAAAGGAAGTTATCCATTGACATGAGCACACAATCCAAAAGCAGCAAGAAACCATGAACTCACTCTCGCCACTCTCTTCCAACTCCTGGTCTCAATACAACAACCCTGCAACAGTCAACCTTTTCCCTCCAAGCCTCAGATTCCAGTGCCTGAATGCGTCAACAGATCCCCAACATGATGCCACAACTTCCTATCCTAGTGCATCTTACAATTCAAGCTTCAGTCATCTCTTTCTTTCTTTTCTTTTTCAATCTTTTTATTGAGTTTCATATATACATATAAAAAAACATAACATAATAATGAGCAAATTATGAATACAATAGACTTGAAGTCACATTAATAATAAGATAACAATATCCTATTAAACATCAACAGAAGAAAATACCTTAATCAATCAAGTCCATATGATTATATATGAAAAAAAAACAAAAATAACCGTTAAAAGAAGAAAAAATTTGAAAATATGTGAAAAAAATATATATTAAGAAAAAAAACACTAGACTAAACTAACATGGGCAATAATAATAGTTTACAAGTATATGATAGTGTCAAAAAACTCCAGAACTCCATACCTGAACATGAATAAGCAGAAAGAAGGTCTGGAAAAGGCCAAATTAATTCATATGAAAATGTCGAATGAACGGTCTCCAAGTTTCTTCAAATTTAATTGATGAGTCAAAAATAGTGCTTCTAAACAGTCATCTCTGTAAACTACAAACCAGCCAGCTCCAACCAGTTGCTCCTAACTTTTGGTTACCTTGTGACTTGTGAGCTTAGTATCCGTCCTCTCTTGTTTCGTAGTCTCTTGTGGCTTGTTATTTTGCAGTCTCTTAATAAAGATACCGTTCATCGCTGAGTTGTCTCCAGCTCTCTGCCTTTGGGTGAAGCCTCCTCTACCTTTCTTAACAACTTCACCATGTACTACAGGAAACATGGATCAAAAGATACTTGAGAATAAAACAGAGCTTAAAGCAAATCTTTTAGATTCAAGTATTGTTTAATAATTGCTCATAGCTTGATAACATGATCTGTGAAGCCACAGTGATGCCATAAATGTTAGGGATTGATTTGTAGACGTGAAAATTCTAGATAATTAACAGTACTGTCTCTAATTCAGTACTTTGGTACTTAAAAATTGTACATTTTATTATTTTGATCAATAAAAGTTCAACATACTGTAGCTTTAAATTCTTCCTTTAACATGATTACAATTTTGACGTATATGTATGTTACCTTGAAGACAATGAATTTCCTGGTTGCTAAGCAATTTCTCAGGGAAGGTGGATGTACTTTGTTCCCATGTGTCAAGTGCTTTGAGTCGATGGTGATGGCGATGTAGACTGCGTGGTCTGGCATTTGATACCTACTGAACTTGGGAAGGGAAAGCTTGGCTAAGTGAGATCATTATTGATGAAACTGAGTCCTTAGTGACTTAGGGACCTTGGGGAAAAAGCAAACATTGAGCACAATATTTATTACTTATTATCAGTGAGATACTTTTTAAACTTTGCAGATGAGTAGCAAAGAAGATTACAAAAGTTATGCTTCCATTAGAGGTGGGGCATGGAGAAGTCATTAAATTGTTGAGCTTAAAACTTTGCTGTTAAACTCTGAATAGCAGCAGGCATCCAAGTTTTGGTGCTCCAGTTCCCTGGAGCATGATTAGCTGCTGCTGACCAGTTAAGACCCAGAATGCCAATTATTGCCTGCCACATTCCTTCATGGAAAGTCTGTACTTAAAGGTCTCATGCTGAGCACTCAGTACTCAATCATAAGAGTTCCATTTCTAGTACTACTGTTTGTGATTTTGCATTTGGACTTCTTTTCTGTCATCTTGTTTATTTTGAGTCTTAGTTTGAGTTAATTCTAGACCTTACTCTTCACTTTGCCACAATCCATAGCCCTCTTGTTACACTAAACACAACAGGCAACAAGATAGCTGAAAGCTAGGGGTAACTAACTGAGGCTGGGTGGTTTGTATGAGTGAACAAATCCTGTGGATGTGACCTGGGTTTAAATAGGCTGTTGGTGACCAACTGGAAACAAATTGGAGGTGATTCCTGTTAGCTGTGTGGAGACAGGGAGGTGCCTGCCTGTGCAGGCTTGACAGAAGTTTAGACTCAAATGACTTTGTAAATTTCATTTATTTTGTCCCTTACTAAACACATTTTTGAGAATCACTTTCTTGAATATGTTTTGCCAGAATGAAGTGTCATAAACTGTGATACAGAAATGATAGCGTATGTGTTTCTGTCAATGACTTTTAGCCTTGCCATAGACATGGATGTCAGAGCTAGAAAATTAGATACACTTCCAGTTCAATTTGCCATGTCAACCTCAAGCAGGTCTATTGGTAAATATAACACGGAACTGGATCTTTGCCTCAGCAATACATTTCCATTCCAATTCCATTCACCATCTTGAAGATTATTTTAACTAACTGAGGATTTAAAGAACTTTTTGCTGATTTCAAAACTTCTGCACAAGCGTTTCTCCCCAGCATAAGGAAATTTATACATATTTCCCTTTAAAAAAAAACAGATTGAGAGAATGAGTAGCAAGCACACGCACCAAGAAAAGCTGCTAAAGGAAGAGAGATGAGGTGGTGGGGGTGTTGTGGAACTGCTCTCAGTAAGAAGGTATTATCTGCTAAAGTGCCCAGGAACCAATTCTCTAATCTGAATTTCAATGAGGAACAGAAATTGGCAGAATTCACTCACCCTCAGTTCAAAGACTGATTCTGTAACCATTAAAGTAACTATATAATTCTCCTTTGGTTGGCTTCAACTATGATGAAGCCTTTAGAATTTAAACTTTTAAAACTTGAAACAAATAGAGAAAACATCAAGTATCACTGAAGTTGTAGCAAGAGCCTGAAGAATTTAGTTTACAAGTATTTGATGTTCCTTCCAAGAGCAATAGCAGCAGCTTCTTCCTACTGTTGAACACATGTTGAATTGCACAAAGCTATAAGCTGATGTCATCTAGTAACCTTCAATCACTTGCTCAATATATATTTACTGATGCCCTCACAAATAGGGGATGATTCACTGTGTGTTTGTGTGTCTGCTAAGAGTGTAATTTAGAACTCTGAGAATGTTTATGCTTATTATGCCAAATTCAAACTTAATGGTCTGAATTTTTCACGAGTAAATGTTAAATTTCCACAGTTAAAACATATTACACTTCAAATTGAATTTAAAAAAGCTTGCACTCTAGATAATTAATAGCTAGTGGGAACCCTAAACAGATAATTTGAGTTTTAGTTCTTCATGTCATTCCAATTTGACAAAATAATGGCCACATAAAAAGACCATTTACTATCAAGTTTGCTTCAATGTGTTTCCCACCAAATCCTTTTATTTAATCTACCTTTTTGCATCTGTCATTCGATAATATTGTCACTTATTCACCATATCCAGCCTCAACAATAATTTGTGACAGTCTCTCTCTCTCTCTATATATATATCTATATGAATTTATTTGCCTTCAGGCATCTGTAATTTTAATGAAGTAAAGCAGTTTCATAACTTTAAATTGTGCTTTAAAATTAATTTTAAAATAATTGCACTTTGGGAGGATCAACCAGAGTAGACCTTACATGGTGCACAGTAGGGCACAGAGGAGTGCAGTGAAGCAGAGGGATCTGGGAATACAGATCCATAATTCCTTGACAGTGGCACCACAGGTCAATAGGGTTGTAAAGAAAGTTTTTGGCATATTGGCCTTCATAAATCAATGCATTCGGTTTGTGTGTTGGAATGTTATGTTGAAATTGTGTAAAATGTTGGTGAGGTCTAATTTGGAATGTTAGATGCAGTTTTGGTCACCTGCCTATAGGAAAGATGTAAATAAGATTGAAAGAGAGCAGGGAAAATCTACAAGGATGTTGTTGGGACTTGAAGACCCGACTCATAAGGAAAGAGTGAATAGGTTTAGAATGTAGAAGATAGAGAGATTTGATAGAGGTATAAAATATCATGAGGGATATATGTAGGATAAATTCAAGTATGCTTCTAGCACTGAGGTTGGGGGGACTATGACTAGAGGTTATGGGTTAAGAATGAAAGATGAAACATTTAAGGAGAATATGATTGGAAACTTTTTTATGGTGGCAAAAGTCTGGAATGAGCTGCCAGCACAAGTGATGCATGCAGATTCGATTTCAATATTTAAGAGAAATTTGGATAGGTACAGTACATGGATAGGGAGGTTTTGGAGGCAATGGTCTTCGTGTAGGTTGATGGGACCAGACAGATTATTGGCTCAGCACTGACTAGATTGGCTGAAGGGTCTGCTTCAGTAGTGTTCTGACTGTAATCCAAATAATAACAGAATTAGTGTTGTTGCTGAGTGTGACACCTTTCACACATATGTGCAAATGTATTCACACATGCACATACAGCATAGGCTCAGGTCTAACATGTGACTTTCATAATTGTACAATTTGTGATTGTGTTGTAATGCTTCACAAGTGTTTGTATTATCTTCAGAATTAACTCTGGAGGAGCAATAATGCAGGCTTGTCGTGTCACCCAGATCCCAAATGGAAACGGGAACCAGGTTATGACTGCAATGTTTCATTAACTTGTGCCAGCTCAAAACACAGTAGAGAAAATGAGATTTGCAGATTATATTTACATAATTTATTAGTGATGATTAGAAGTTCTTGCTTCAGCTGTCATAATTACAAATTGCAATATCATTTTCCATCATTTAACCAAATTATAAATTCATAAATGTCATGAAAGTAGTTTAGCAGTATTCCAGCCATTGAGATCAATTGTTTCAAATATAAAATCATTCACATAAACCTGCAATAATAATGCCAACAGTTTGAAAAGTGTATTTTTTTTCAATCTATGAAATAGTATTGCTGATTTTCATTTGCAGATTTGAAAAGATTAAATGGGACATTATGAGGCATGCAAGACAGGACTGAAACTTAATTGAAATGAAAGAAAAATGAATCTTCCTACTTCTCACTGATGAGAATGCTATTGTATGCAAGTTGAAGTTATGACACCCACTCAATTATTGTATGCTTCTACTTCACAGTGCAGTCCTATCTCATAAATAGATTTGTTTCTGCTGATGTGGGAAGTGCCTGAAATAAAAGTTTCCTGCTGAATTATTAGAATTATAGAATAAAGGAAATGCAAATAGAAAACTTTTTAACTTTTCTCTGTACCTAATGTTGTGGTGCAACTTTGAAGTAATTTAAATTGTGGTTAAAAGGCCTGAAACTTTGAATATTGACCATTGTAAATTAGGCTAGGACGTGATTACCTCTACCATGATTAAATAGGTTCTGTATGTTTCAATAGGATTGACTTACTCATCTAGCCTCTATAGAATATAAACCCAGCTTTTTAAAATCTTCCCTCATCAATCAAACCCTTTTATCCTACAAATCAATCCAAGGAACCTTCTCTATGCTGCACCCAAGAAAAATATATCCTCCCTGAATTAAGAGGGAAATTATATGTAGGACTCAACTGTAATCTGGCCTTTGGCCTATGTATTTGAAGCAACATTACCCTACTTTTGTACTACTTTTGTAAAAGGACTTTGGCTCTCAAACTACAATGTTAGAAGGGCCAGTAGTGGGTCTTTTCAGGAGGAGGATGACAAAGATCTGATCAAGGTGAGGGAACCAAACACCAAGATAACCAATGTGAGGAGGCAGGAAAGAAATCCATACGACCTGTCACTTTGTGAGATTATGATCTCGGTAGCAGTAGATAGTTCATGGCAAGTTTAGCAAGAAAAGACTTTTTGGAAAAGGAAAAAAACAGATGTTCAGGTCAGAGAGTCAAAGGATGCATTAGTTTTGTAAGCAAGAGGAATTCTGCAAGGTATTGGAGAAAAATATCAATGAAATGTCAAAATCCAAGAGATTCATGAAATCCTATCATACTGACAACTATGTAGAGGAATAAAGGAGGCAGTTGATATTGGAAAAAAAAAGCTAATCTGATCATTGCTTTCCAAGGTAACCATGAAGTATTACCTAAATTTGACAAAGGAAAAAAAAGAGGCCAGTCCTTGATGTGGTGAAGTCAGATCTAATTAAATCTCATTAAACCAGTAATACATTAAATCAGTTCATACTTTCACCTCTTTCATTTAAGGGAATGAAAGAGGCAGTCATTTCAAATAAAACAACACAGATGAAAGAGGGGAAAAATGTGTTAGTGGAAACAAATGTATGAATTATGAGATTATTATCTGTAAATTGAGGGCAAGAAGCTGAATACTAAAATTTTTGAAAATGCATTTGTAAGTAATCTGATGAGAGGAAATGGTCTCAGAAGGAAATACAATTGGCAGAGGGATGTGAGTATTATGGAGCGTGAGGAATATGAGGAATGGACAAAGTAATCTGTTTAAGACCATAAAAAATTGGAGCAGAATTAGGCCATTCACCCCATCAAGTCTGCTCTGCTATTCCATTAAGGCAGATTTATTATCTCCTCAATCCTAGTCTCCTGCCTTCTCCCTGCAACCTTTGACACCCTGTTTAATCAAGAAGCTATCAACTATCGCCTTAAATATACCCAATGACTTGGCCTGTACATTTGTCTGTTCTAATCAATTCCACAGATTCACTACCCACTGGCTAAAGAACTCAACACCCTCAATTCTGAGGCTGAGCCCTCTGGACAGAGACTCCACCACTATAGGAAACATCCTCTCCACATCCATTCTATCTAGGCCTTTCAAAATTCGATAGGTACAAAGTACATTCAAAGTACATTTAATATCAAAGTATGTATGCAGTATACAGCCTTGAAATACATCTTCCCCCCCCCCAAGACAGTTACAAAACAAAGCAGAATCATGGAGCCAACCCGTTCAAAGAAAAAACATCAAACATTATACCCCCATCACCAAGCACAAAGAGCAACAAAAAAATGAGAGAAAACACAAAATCAAAAGGTGTATTTCAGCACATTTCAGCTCAATATTAATTATTTGCTGACTGCCCTAATTCAAAAATTGCTGAAAAGTAACAAAGAAAAGCGACCATAACCAGACCTAGAAACTAGAACACATCATGAATCTGAGTTAGTCCAAATCTACAACCTGCATCGATTAAACCTTACTCCAGCACTATCCACCAACCGCATCGAGAGAAAGATCACTTGAAAGCAAGGACCTTCCCTCAGGAGCAGCAGCAGGTGAGAGGCCACCACTCGCAGGCTCCTTTTCCAGCAGCAGAGATCGAGAGGCTGGTAGATGGCGCTGAACACTCACTTACCCTCCGCACCCACCTCAATGTTTTCAATCTTCCTTGGCTCTTTAATCAGCACAAATGGTAAGGGATGGAGTTGATCACGGGCTTGCACCCTGTCTCCTGGCTTCCTGGCATCCATGCCACATGCTTTGGCCATAGCCTCATGCAACTTCGTCGCAGGAAACAACCAGATCACCAGATCAGCTCAAACCCACACCACCAAAATGTAGATTACAGGCTCTCACAGCAGCAGAACAATATCTGAAATAAAAAGATGTAAAAGAAGTGAAAGGAATTGCTTCATGAACCATCTTGAAGATGCCATCTTTGGTAAGCATTGTTCATTGGCACCATTATCTTCTGGCAAAGTCTTGCCCTTGGCAGGTTTGTGGCAATGAGATCTCCCTCTCATTTCTCTAAACTCAAATGAGTGTAGGCACAGAACCATCAAAATTTCCTCATATGCTAATCTTTTCATTGCTGTGTTCTTTCTTGTAAACCACCTTTGGGCCCTCTCCAATGCTAATAAGAGCACCTGCGAACAACGCGACTGATGGTAACATTCAGCTGACAGGTCACAAATCTGCAGTTTTTACTTCTTCTTTCAAATATGGTTCTACTATTAAGCTGCTTGTGACCTGAACCCGTGATTTATATTTTGATGGTGTATTTTGGAGCTGATTGTGCGATCTGGTGTTTTGCAGTTTCTGAGGGAGTTCTATAAGGTTTGGAGTGGAGTGTGCAGCCTGGAGGCCATGGCCAACTCCATTGCTTCTCTCCCATTGAGGGGCTGAGGGTGCAAGCCCGTGGTTGACTCCTTTGGTACTCTCTGATTAAGCAAGGTTGAAGTTGACAAGCATGAAAGCAGAGGACAGGCGGCTGTTCAGTGTGGTCTACCTGTATTTGACTGGTCTTCCTTTCTATCTTGTTTGCGGCTGTCAGAGCAAAGTGCTGGAGTATTGGGATCCACATTGTCGGGATTGATCAGTGAGGCTGCGGACTCATTTCGGGGGACCTTAAGGTTCCCATTGCATGTGGTCCTGGATTCTATTTACTCTTTTCTTTTCTGGTTTTGAGTGGTTTGATCAGGGCTGTCAATCTGGACTAGGAAGCTTCAGTGAAGAATGCCCCTGGGGCCTGCATTGGCTAGCAGAGTGGTGCCAAACTGAATTAATCTGAATACTCCTGGTTTGATGTTTGACATTCTATATGTTGTTCACTCATTTCTTTGCAGTTTGTGCAAATTGTTCTTTTTTTCTTGCATTGAGAGTTTGATGTTTTCTTGAATGGGCTCCATGGTGTTTCTTCATTTCCTGGCTACCTGTGGGAGAACAAATTTCAGTTGTATTCTGCATACCTGCTTAGGTAATAAATGTACTTCTGAATCTTTGAAACTTTTTCTTGGAAGGGACCCAAAACTGCTCACAATACTCCAAGAGTGGTCTAACCATTTTGTTATAGAGTATTTGCAATACATCATTAGTTTTGTATTCTAGGCATCTCAAAATGAATGCTAACATTGCATTTACTTTCCCTACCTCTGACTCAACCTGCAAGTTAACCTTTACAGAATCGGGTACAAGGGCTAGCAAAGACCTGTGATTTTTGAATTTTCTCCCTATTTAGAAATTTGTACACACCTTTATTCCTTCTGTTAAATTGTATGACTATGCAGTTCCCTACCTTATATTCCATCTGCCACATTTTTGCAGATTCCTCCAATCTGTCTAAGTCCTGCAGACTCTGTGATTCCTTAACACTACCCCTCCCCACATATCTTTGTATCATCTGTAAACTAGGCCACAAAGCTATCAATTCCTTCATCCAAGTCGTCGACATATAATGTGAAAAGAAGTGGTCCCAACAGACCCCTGCAGCACATCACTAGTCTCTGGCAGCCAACTAGAAAAGATCTCCTTTATTCCAACTCTTTTCCACCTGCTCGTCATCCAATTTTCTATCCATGCTAGTACCGTTCCCATAATACAATGGGTTCTTACCTTGTTAAGCAGTCTCATGTGCAGCACTTTGTCAAAAGCCTTCGGAAAATCCAAATAAGCAATATCTACTGACTCCTTTGTCTACACTGACTTACTTCTTCAACAAATACCAACAGATTTTTCAGGCAAGATTTCCCCTTTAGAAAACCATATTGACTTTGGCCTATTTTATCTAGCGTCTCCATCTACCCTGAATCTTCATCCTTAATGGTAGACTACAACATTTTTCCAACCACTAACTGGTCACTAATCAGGCTAAATGTTTTCTTCTTCTTCTGCTTACCTCGCTTCTTAAAGAGTGGATTACCATTTGTGATTTTCTAGTCCTCAGGAACCATTCTAGAATCCAATGATTCTTGAAAGGTCATGAGTAATGACTACACCAATGTATTGTAACTTTTTTGCTCAATAATTTAGTTGAATAATGCTTCATTATCCCAGTCATGTTATGAACTTGTTGTGAGCCTCTTACACTCCTTAATTGCCACATGATCTGCATTTAGCCAACTTTAACTTTTGATTATATGCAATCTATCAGTGGTATAATCCAAAACCCAGCTAGTTGGGAAAAATTTGACTTTGGACCAGCATTCTGAAGTGCAAGCTATAGTTAATCAGTACAGTGACTTCAATGAAGTAAAACTTGAGGCAGAAAGAACATAAAAAACTTTTTATATTATTCAGCATTGTTGCTAACTCAAGGACTAATTTCTATCTGATCATCTCCCACATTTGTGTTGGTACTATTTGGCTGTATCTCTCTCAATCATCCATACTTCAGTATATATTTAGGACAAAGTAGTTTAAGCAAGGAAAAGTCTTTCTGCACCATTAATTGGCCTATTGAACCTATATGAGCTTGTTGCCCATTGTCAGCAAAGGTAAAGGAGGTTTGGCTCAAAAGCAGAGCAGCAGAGATGACTTAGCAGTAGACTAACAAAATGAAAAATAACAAGCCATGAGGGGGCCACAAAACAAGGGAGAACAGATACTTAACTCTGCTTGGCATCAAGGGAACTGAAAGCTTGTGGCATCTGGTTGAGGCTGACTGGTTCAAAGAGTGGACAAGAATTGACAATGAGAGCTAGATTTAATTAGGCTGCAGGTGATGTTAGAAATGAGTGGCAGGTGACCCTTGTTAGATGGCTGGAGATTGCAGGCCAGATACAATACTCTAAGAAAGAAGATGAGTATTACAGTCTTGGTGTAGAGTCTTTTAACTCCCCATGCCATTTTAATTTTAAGACTGTGAAAATTGCAGTTGATCCTTCCTGAAGCCTGGAATGCTCTAGAAGCATTAAAAGTGATTGGCAATTGTGACTGGCTGCAACTATTGCGCTAGCCACCAAATTTCCTGCCCTTTGGCAGCATTTTCATCAGCATCCTTTTAGCGAAGGGAAGCGTGTCTCTTGTAGTTTAAAACTCTGCATAGAAATTTCTTTTTATTGAGGAAAATGAATCTCTGGAAATCTCCACCCTGGAGAGGTGTGGAGGGAAAATTATTAGAAGTACTTAACGAAGTAGATCAACTTTTGAAAGATTGTTGAATTGAGGATTATGGAAATCTGCGACAGAAGAAGAGATGAGGTCAGTGATGATCAGCTATGATCTCACTCAATAACAGGGCAGGCTTGAGGGGTCTGATGGCCTACTTTACATCTGTTTTCTTGTCTTGTGTAGGTTTGTTTCAGTCTTAGGAGATGTATTTCTGAGAAGCTTCTTCCTCATTGATTAATGTAATCAGTTACATCGCTACCATCCTGTTTTCAGATGTCTTGTAGCCTTTATCGCATTTTAGCTACTTAGCACACAAAGAAAACGGTGCATAATTGTGCAGGAAAAGCTATAACTGGCAACACTCCAGTGAAACCCATCTTATTGTGTGTGGATAACACTTTTTTGTCATAAATAGAATGTATGAATTTCTGATGGATTTAGGTTATTTCTATTTAAATTTGTAGAAAGAGGTTTCATACTCGTGCTTTATTTTATTTCAAAATTTCACAGTTTGAATCTATTGTTTGTATTATTATATTTTGGAATCAAACTGTACAAATGCCCTGTTTTATTCTACTGTCCTAAGAGGCATGAAAAATTCAATTCCATTGTGTAGCCCAATAAAATGATATGACAGTTGTGTGAAAACTATTCATTTTATAACAGTTAAGTCCTATAGAGGTATAGAGGTGAATTGACTTGAAAGTTGGGTAAATGATTGGGACTGGGATAGTAACATTCAAAGCTCAAGGCATGATTACACACTGGAGAATATTTCTATAATTTGATGGACAGTGGTTGCTCAGTGACAGCTGAAAATTGTAGCCACGGGTGTAGTCTGCGAGTGTGAGTATTGTACCCCTGAGATCGAATGGAAATATTTTTGACCATTTTACATAGGCTTGCTCAATTATTATTAAAACATCTATTAGTAAAAATTCTCTATTTGGAGATAAATTTATCTTTTCTATCAATCAGATTTATCATTTACTTTAAAAAGGTATGTTTCTTTAGAAAGGAAGTACATACAGAAATCTCTCAGGCAATGAATTTCAAGTGAGTAATGCTAATAGCTAATTCCATTTTCACTGAGGATGCAGAAAGGCAGATACAGTAAGAGAGTAACATGATCCATCATCCACTGCTTTCCTGAGGTATTCGGGCAATGTTATCCATGTCAGAGAGCTGAAAATCTCTTTAGGATTTTACCTTCATCCAATTATTCCAATGCTCAACTGACTAGTTTGTCTGATTGTAAGGTAATACTCAGCAGTTCTGTTCTAATGTCCAGTGAATCAAAAATCATCCTGGTGTTTGACCTGATTTAACACCATGGTCATTTAATAATTTTATTGCTGTAAAGTAGCAATAAAACTGACAACTTTTTCACCAAAATAACAAATTATAAATGATGAGCTTTACTACATGTGCAGAAAACAACACATGATATTGTTTATATTTAATTTGTTCATTTCAATTTGACAGATAACCAGAAAATATCCAGTCTATGCATTTTAAGCAAGAGTTCACCCTGTTACATTATCGTAATGCATCTAGTTAATTGACAGAATGAATGTTAATTTATTGACTTAAATGTTAACATTTGACAGATTCTTAGTAGAGTGTGCAACAAATTCAAAAGGATGGATGAAATCTACTACAGAAATCAAAGGAAGCATTTTGCTACCTTTTTTCTAACAATGGCTAACACTTATTCTGTGATCACTCAGTGCACTTCAAGACCAGCAAGTGTGGAGGGAATCTTCTACTTTAAACATTAGATCAAAACATTAAAATACTGCATATTTTGCTTTATATCAGTTCAGCTCAATAAGCTGTAGACTCCCCCTTAAAGACGAAAGGCTGCCTCCTATGGCTCCACGAGTCAGCAAGCTTTGAGGTATTTGCCAGAAGAAGAAGTTATGTTAATCATTCTAATTGTTACAATAATTGGCAAATTAATACAATAATTTTAAGATCAGCCATAACAATAATCTAAATTATTGAGTAAATAGGAGCCAATGTGAATTGAAAAGAAAATGCTAATTAGGATTTGGATGTAGGATTAATGGCCTTCTATTGCTTTTAGCACGTCAGTTTTGCACTGGCTGCTAATCCACATGACCGCTGTGCAATGGCAGCACCACTGTACTATCCTCTATGTTTTTGCCTCAGTGAAGATCCCAGTATTGTAAGTGGCTGTTACCACTCAAAGCTAGCCCACTCTAATTAAAATCACCTTGCTTCTATTAAAAGAAATGTGTGTTATGAACCAAGCAGTTGCAGGCAAGCATTGTGAAATCAAAGCTGAACTGGGAGACATTAATCAAAGACACATCATGAGCAAAATCAGGTTCCCTTATTTTGAAAGTTGCACAGAGATCCAGAACACTCCACAGAAATATACCACAGCAACAGAGGGAAAAAATCGTGCTAGGCTGATAGCAATCTCTTCCTGGGAACTTGTTGCAGCGCTACACTAGATTTAAAGGACATAAAGGAACAGGGAATGCATCATCAAAAGTCACCTCCCACTAGCTTTACAACCAAATTTAAACAGTTTGATACATCACCGAGGCTTGACATGGTCATTCTGTCATAAACCTCGAAGCAGGTGGTCATGCTGGAACTGACAGTGCCTTAGGAAGACCGGACTGACATGGCGTTTGAATGTAAGAAAGTTAAATATCAGGATCTGTTAGAGCCACACAAAGGGGTGGAGTACATGATGTGAGCCTATAGAAGTGGGATGTGGATCACTCTGCGGGACCTACTCACTACTTGGTGTTAAAAAATCTGCAAAGAGAGGATCCATCAGGACCATCACAGAGGCTGCTCAGCGAGTCTGCAGACCGGGTAACCGTGGGCCAGTGCTGCTAGAACACAAGCCAGGGCCTGATCAACCCTGAATGGATCGCCTGGGTGAGGCTGTCTGATGTTGAAAGACCCGAAACGTCCAATGACCCCAGGTTACACCATTGACCTGTGCACCCTAGGAGTATCTCAGCATCATCCCCACATATCAGGCACCTGGAATCTCCGGCAACAGAGCTAGATTTCTTATGCTACATCACCACTTCACCAATTTGCATCACTATTCTAAGCTGCACACCATATCTCACAGTCTGCCACCTATTCAAATAGGACAGGGAAATCACCCAGACAATTTGCATGGCACTCTGGTAGAAGTACATAGCATATGACCATCATGAGCAGCAGTAAACCAGCAGAGTCCAAAACTTCCCTCCATTCTCCACCCCTCCTCACCACTCTCCATTTTAACCCAGAAGTGAAGTGGGGGCAGGTTGGACATCAGTCAGCCTGCCAAAGGTCCCGGTTTTATGTGCCCATTAGCACGAGAATCAGAGGTAGCCTTTGATGGAACAACTCAGAGAAGAAGGAAAAAAAGTAATTGAGTTGAACCTTCTAGCCCAAGCAGATTCCATCAAATCAGACAACACACACAGAATGCTGGTGGAACACAGCAGGCCAGGCAGCATCTATAAGGGGAAGCACTGTGGACGTTTTGGTCCGAGACTCTTTGTCAGGACTAACTGAAAGGAAAGATAGTAAGAGATTTGAAAGTAGTGGGGGGAGGGGAATGCGAAATGATAGGAGAAAACCAGAGGGGGTGGGATGAAGCTAAGAGCTGGAAAGGTGATTGGCAAAAGTGATACAGAGCTGGAGAAGGGAAAGAATCATGGGACTGGAAGCCTCGGCAGAAGGGGGGGGGGGGGGAGCACCAGAGGGAGATGGAGAACAGGCAGAGTGATGGGCAGAGAGAGAGAGAGAAAAACAACTTAATATGTCAGGGATGGAGTAAGAAGGGGAGGAGGGGCATTAACAGAAATTAGAGAAGTCAATTTGATCCTGAATGTCAACTCTGCTTTTCCATAATTCCCTTAGTGTCTATGATGTTCTCAACTGAACATATTCTGTGAGTGAGCGTCTGCAGACTTCTCCATTGGGTAAATGAAAAGATTAACACCCCACTGAGATCAAAATAATTCTCCATATATCAATCCTAAATAGTAATTAGTCCAAAACTTTCAGCCACCAGCTTTATATACAGCTTTTCCCCTCTGTTTACTCTCTGAGGACACTGTCTTGCGCCCTTAATCTGAAGCACTATCTCAGAATATTATCTGTCTGAAAGAGACCAATTCCTATTTTTCTTGTCTTGAGTGAGGGCATACCAATCTTACTCAATTTTTTTTCAGACAGGACAAACCCTCTCCTCAAGATTCAATCCAATAAGACTTGCCAGAGAGCCAACATTGACAAGGAGCCGGGAAAGGATCAGAATTAGCCATGCAGGTGGCTCTGCGGAGGTGAAAATCATCATACTGGCATGGGAGTTATGGCCTATCAATCTTACAACACTGGAGGATCAAATCCTCATGCAGCTCCTGCTTGCCCATATCTTTCTGTTCTAAATAACTCCATGAATTTATCATAATTTCCTTTGTATTACAAACAGAAGCCACCTGGATTCTAGGTGCTGCTCTGGAGCTCAACCTTCTGAAAATCGAGTCCAGTTACTCTCTGTGAACTGCTGCCAGATCAGTGTAGATACCAGCACTCAAAGGGGTTTGCAGAGCATAATGGAAGTATTTGAGGCACTGTACTGAGATGGTAACATCAATATAAAATAAGATTAGATTTATTTGTCACAGGTACACCGAAATGTACAGTGAAATCAAGTGAGTGTGAATTGTACAGGGCAGCCCACAAGTGCCATTTCATTTCCGGCACCAACATAGCATGCCCATAACTCGCTAACTCTAACTGTACATCTTTGGAATGTGGGAGGGAACTCACACGATAATGGGGAGAATGTACAAACTCCTGACAGTCAGTAGTGGAAATCAAGCCCCCATTTACAAGTGGTGCTGTAAAACAGTTGCATTAACTGCTACATTACTGTGCCATGCTGTCCTTCATAACTATAGAGAATGAATCTAATTTCTTTCATGTCAGCCACCTGGACAGCTCCACTAAACTCTAAACCCATTCGCCAAACCTGTTTTGCCTTTTATTCTAAGAGCAAATTACAAATCTGACTGTTTTGTTAACGTTTTTTAATAAGAAACCTCCTGCTTTAGAACGTTTGAAATGTCCTCCTTCTAGAAACATGACCTCCTATGGTTGATGGAACCCCTCACACGGACTCATATTTTTCTCTTTATTGGACTAGAGGAGAGCCGATACTGGATCCGGTATGAGGCAATGAATTTGGTTTAGTGACAGATCTCTGAATAGGTGAGCATTTTGGAGACGGTGACCACACTTCCCTGACCTTTACCATAGCCTTGGACAGGAATCATAGCAGATAATATAGGAAAGTACTAAATTGAAGGACAGCAAAACTTGACGCCATTAGGCAGGAACTTGCGAGTGTAAACTGGGAACATATGTACTCAGGGAAATGCACTGTGGAAATGTGGAGGTTGATTAGTGAGCACTAGCATAGGGTTTTAGATAGCCATGCCTCACTGAGGTGGGGAAAGGATGGTACAGTGAAGGAACCATAGTTGACAAGAGTATTGGAGTGTTTAGTCAGTAGGAAGAAAGAAGCTTACTTAAAATTTAGGAAACAAGTGTCAGGCAGGGATCTAGAAAATTCCAGGCAGACAGGAAGGAGCTTAAGAATAGGAGAGCTAGAGGGGAACACAAATAGACCTTGCTGAGTTGGATTAAGAGAAACCTCAAATAGTTCTACATGAATATTAAGAACAGGAGGAAGACTAGAGTGAGGATAGGATCAATCAGAGAAAAAAGAGGAAACATGTGCCTGGAGTCAGAGGAGGTAGGGGAGGTTCTTAATGATTATTTTACTTCAGCATTCACTCATGAGAGGGTCCTTGACAAAAGTGAGGACAATGTAAAACAGGCTTATATACTGGGATATGTTGATGTAAAGAAAGAGGATGTGCTGAAAATTTTGGAAAATATTAGTATAAATAAGTCCTCAGGGCCAAATGGGAATATCTCAGGGTACTACAGGAAGCAAGGGAAGTGATAGCTGCCCCTTTGGTGATGATCTTTGCATCCCCACTGACCACAGGAGTAGTATGAGTTGGTTGGAGTTGGTGAATATTATTCCTTTGTTTAAGAAAGGTAATATGAGTAACCCTGGGAATTATTGACCAGTAAGTGTTACATCAAAGGTGGGCAAACTAGTGCAGAGGATTCTTAGGGATAGGATTTACAAGAATTAGAAGAATTATAGTCTGATTAGGAATAATTAGCATGGCTGTGATTGACAGGTGGTAGCTTATATGTCTGATTGAATTTGCTGAGGAAGTTACAAAACAAACTGATGAGGGTACAGCAGTGGATATGGTGTATGGATTTTAGTAAGGAATTTGACAAGATTTCCTTTGGTAAGCTCATTCAGAAAGTAGGGAGGCATGGGATCCAGGGAAACTTAGCTGTATGCTTTCAGAACTGGCTTGCCTGCAGTAGGAAGAAAATAGTAGTACCTGCAGATGAAGCATATTCTGCTTGGAGGTTGGTGACCAGTGATGTTCTGTAGGAATCTGCTGTTTGTAATCTTTACAAATTACTTGGATAAGGAAGTGGAGTTAAGGGTTAGTAAGTGTGCAGCTGGCATGAAGCTTGCGGATAGTTTCGATGATGGGACGCAGATTGGGTGCAGAACTGAGATGAGAAGTGGCACACGGAGTTTAACCCGGAAAAAATGAGAAGTGATATACTTTGGAAGGTCAAATTAAAAGGCAGAATACAAGGTTAGCAACTGGATTCTTAGCACTGTGGAGGAACAAAGAAATGTTGGGATCCACATCGATAGATCCCTCAAAAGAAAAACACAAAATGATTGGGTGGATCAAAAGGCATATGAGTGTTGGCTTTGATTAACTGGAGGATTTGAGTTCAAGAGATGCAAGGTAATGTTGCAGCTCTATAAAACTCTGGTTAGACCACACTAGGAGTATTGTGTTCAATTCTGGTTGCCTCATTATAGGAAGCATGTGGAAGCTTTAAAGAGGGTGCAGAGCAGATTTACCAGGATGCTGAGTTGAATAGAGGGTATGCTTATGAAGATAGCCTGAGCAAGCTAGGGCTTTACTCTTTGAAGTGAAAGACAATCAAACATGACCTGTTAGAGATAAACAATATGTTAAAAAGCATAGATAGAGTGGCAGCCAGACTTTCGTAAGGTGACAATACGAGGGGGATAATTTTTAAATGATGGGAGGAAATTATGGGTGAGAGGCAAGCTTTTTCCCCAGAGAGAGTGGGTGGGTTGTACATGGAATGCATTGCTAAGGGTGGTAGTAGAGGCAGATACATTAGGGACATTTAAGAGCCTCGTATGTAGGTATATGGATGGAAGAAAATGAAGATCTATGTGACAGTGAAGGATTAGATTGATCTTAGAATAAGTTGAAAGGTTGGCATACATCATGGGCCACAGGACCTATAATCTGCTGTGCTCTGCCATGTTCCATGTTCTATGAGATAACACAATTGCTATCTATACCAGTCATACACCTTCAATCTCTACTTCATTTGGAGTTTGAGGTGATGTTGTATGTCACCAGAGATTTACAAACTTCTATAGTCATATTCTGACTGGTTACATCACACTCTGATAAATACACCAATCCACAGGACAGCAAAGTGATACAAATGTGGCAGGCATCATTAAGAACTGAAACAATCAGAATCAGAATCAGGTTTGTTATCACCGACGTGTCATGAAATTTGTTAACAGGGCAGCAGCAGTACAATGCAATACATGACAATGTAGAAAGAGAAAAATAAAATAAGTAAGTCAATTACAGTAAGTATATTAATATATATTTTAAATTTTTAGATTAAAAATAGTGCAAAACAGAAATAATATGTTAAAAAAAATGAGGTTGTGTTCATGGGTTCGATGACTATTTAAGAATTATATGGCAGAGGGGAAGAAGCTATTCCTGAATCGCTGAGTGTGTGCTTTCAGGTGTCTGTACCTCCTTCCTTCCTGCCAGTAACAACGAGAAGAGGGTGTCCTGGGTGATGGAGGTCCTTTATAGTGGACACAATTATCTCTTTACTACTTTCAGGAAGGATGGACAAGAAACTTCAGCTCCCAACTCAACCATTGAGGAAAAGCTTCTAGATCTCTGCCATTAGATTTCCTAAAGATATCCCAGGTGTGATAATTCACTAATTCATGTGTTGGAGAATTATCAGATATGGGATATCCTTTAGAAATTATAGAATAGGGGAAGCAGGCATTCATACAGACAAGAATCAACTAAAGAAAAGTAAATATAAAGTAAGAGCAGTAATGAGTTTTGATGTTAAAAGCTGTCCACAGGGCCCAGGCTACTGGTCAGCTGAAGGAGTGTGGCTGCTCATATGACGTTAGAACTAACATGACCATGAAACATTCTCGCCTGCGTAAGCTAAACATTTATGTAAATTGACCCACATCAAGCAAGGCAGTGCAACCGACAGAAAGGATGTCAGACCAGACTAAATTTTGTCACTTAGCAGATCAGTCCTGTCTGTAGGCATGCTGGTTATATCAATAATGGGGGTATTTGTGTCTTGTCGGAGTTAGCCCTCACAACAGAAATATTGGGTGTCTTGCTCTCTGTCCTCAGAACCTTTTTGACCAACCTTTTGAATTAGTTTGTCCCAACAAAGGTGTTTAAACTTTCAGAGGTCTCTTGTCATTGCAATATGCCTCTGCTGTAATGATGGACTTCAATAGAAGCATTTGTCAGACACTAAATGTGAAGTAAACAATGTCATTGGTGTTGGGGTGGACATATGTCTCTACCAAAGTAGGTGTAAGCTTCTCCTTCCCTCCACTGTCATGCAGGTCATGCATGGGCAAGGTGTAGCACCTGCTTAGCCCCTCCCCAATCCTAGTCACATGAAGCCATGGGGGCAGGTGATGGATGGTTGTATGAGTATGGGCATGTCACATGTCCTGGTTATGTGAAAACTGATGCCAGGCAGACAATCTCAGAAGAGTATTGATAATGACTGGGGTCACCTGCCTTGTAAGTGGGGTCACCACTTCTGTAGAAAAAATTGCCAAGGGTAATCATAGTCATGAGACCATGAACCCTACATCATATGACGCAGCGCATATTGAAGATGATGATTATCATTGTAGTTACTGAAATTGTATTTGATCAGCTATCATCATCATTGTCATAAAGAGTATTTACTTGATTGGTGTTGAGTTTGGGAGGTTTTACTGAAGGGGTCTTCAAGAGAACATCTGTTGGTCATGATGAATAGACTTTCATCTCTCTAGTTTTCCCTGTGTTTTAGTCAGGGTCACAATACCATGACCACTGCCTCATCATTCCTTTTCCTGCCCTACTTATTTCATTCATAACTTATTGATATTTATGTCTTTGCACTATATTGCTGCTGAAAAACAACTAATTGCACATCATATGTCAGTGATGATAATTCTGATTCCGATGATCCACTGCATATGGTCACGCTGCGTCTTCCATTGTGAGAGTAGAATCCTCTGCACTCGCAGTGCAACTCGGAGCTGACATGCTGTGCTTGTGAAGCGATGTGTATGCAGTAAATAGTATTCAGTGCAATGGAGAAGTTTGAAACCATATGTTTACTCTGTCTGCTGCTCTCTAAACGAGGGAATTAAGGATGGAAACACAAGAGATAAGTAGATTTGTTATGATATTAGGTATACTTTATTTGTTGAATACTGGGTGCCAACAACTTCCATTTGCAGCAATGGGTGGCAAATTGACATACGGTATGTTGCAAATGTCTTTAGCTCCTGACTGGGAAAATCTCAATGCATTAAAAAATAATGTCCATAGTCCCTTTGAAAGCATGTGGCAAAATGGTCCTTACCATGTTTTGAAATTAGCTTGATCAGGCCAGGTGACAAATTTCATTGAGAATGACATTAGTGAAATAGAGATATGTTGTTCCTTACTGAGGATGAATAGGGGAATTTGCACCTGAATACACTGGGGAGATGTGGTCCTATGCTGAGCACATCCCTACTCCCGCTCCGCCCCCTCCTTCAGCTTCTCTACTGATTTACCTACATCTGTGATCAAATGGTTTAAGTGGAAGCCTGTGAATCAGGATAGATTTCTTCATCCAGTGACACAGCAGTTCTTAAAGACCTTGGCAATGAAAGTAAATCTACAGAAAGTGTTAAGTCATGGTAGAATGGAGGCAGAAGCAAGTAGAATCTAATTATTGTGTACTTGTTGGTTCTTTTAAATCGTATTGATGGAAACTCATCTCTGCAGCTGATCGCTTGTTCAGCCAGGCTAAGTGACGATTTGAGGTCCGGTTTGGCAGTACTGAGAACAGCATCAGAATCAGGTTTATTATCACTAACATACAGAATGTTAGTTTTTTGTTTTGTGGCCGCAATAAAATGCAGTTCATAAAATATATGATAAAATTAAGTAAGAATTGCAAAAGAAGATTAAAAATAGTGGGGTAGTGCCGTGGGTTCATGGACCTTTCAGAAATCTGTTGGCAGAGGAGAAGAAGTTGTTCCTAAAACATTACTGTGTGTCTTCAGACTCCTGTACCTCTTCTCTGATGGCAGTAACAAGAAGAGCACATGTCCTAGGAGGTGAGGATCCTTAATAATAGATGCCGCCTTTTTGAGGCATGACCTGTTGAAGATATCCTCGATGGTGGGGAAGCTCGTTCCATGATGGAGCTGGCAAAGTTTCTAATATGCTGTGGTTTTTTTCCAATCCTGTGTAGCAGCCCCACCATGTCAGATGGTATGCAACCAATTAAGATGTTATCCAATGGTACACACTTATTAATGTGTTTGATGTTATTTTCCTACACATATACCTATATTTTATGTTTTTTAACATTACTTCATTTTGAATGCTTTATTCAGATTTTTAGGACGCTGTCTAGTTCCTATAACTTATAGAACATGGTTTAATAATTACAAATGCATCTAATTTGCATTGGGTTCCAAGTCCAAGTCATTTGGTCTTTTTCAACACCAAATCTGAGGGTGGTATAATTATCTCCTTCTGACACTCTGTCATAAATCTTCAAGCAACTTTTTTATTCCTTTCACTAAAATTATCGGGGTTTTTTGCATTTTCAGTGTCAATGGCTGCATTTTGGAATCTCTTTGAAATGTTTGGATAATCAAGCAATCCCCAGCAATGAGTTGGTATGCCCTCATAAAATTCAGAGACTCCAGTTTAGTGATCAACGCATTCTTACACATTAAGAAAGGATAAAATATTATCATGGTGGGGGGGGGGGGGAGAGTCTACATTGCTGCACATGTGCAAAAATGTTGTTGTTCTGTTGTTAGGCAAGTTGACACATTTTGCAACAAAATACAATCAAGAAGAATGCCATCAATCTAAATCGGTTTGGCTTTGAATTCTCATCTGCCATTTGAACAACTGAGCTTTAAATGTCCACATGTGATCAATCGCAATAAATGATGGCTCGAGTTAACTCAACCTTAAATTATTCCCTCTTCCTTGGGGAGGCCTTTACATTTATTTATCTCCGTTTCCTCCTGAAGTAAGTCAGCAATTTGAAACAAATTACAAATAGAACACACTCTCTGGCATGATGCATTCACGGATTTTTAAAGTATCCAATTTGAACCAAGGACTATGTTGATTTGAAAATGAAGAAATTAATTGTTTTCTAAGGCAATGGATCAAGAGCTTGGAAGTGGGATTAGACTGGAGAGTTGTTTCTCGTCTGGCATGCCCCAGATGAGTTTACTGACCTCCTTCTGCGGCATAAATTTATAATTCTGTTCTATGATATGTTGTTTTTGACTTTACTTCAATCAAACAAGTTCATTTTGACATGTTAACACAAGGAACGAGTTGGTTATTAAATAGCTTTAATGCAATGTGTTTCTTTTAGTTCTCATTTTGAAGCCTCATGATATTATGATAATTTCATGTAAAGGACAACACTAATGTTACTCTGTTTCTGTTCTCAATGCTATTAAGAAGCACAAAGATAAGCCTGTATATGATGGGCAGAATAGTCTTCACTGTACTGTAAATATCATTGATTATATGACATGTGTGACATCTTAAATAAACATCAACACTTAAGAACACCAATTGAAAATGACCTTCATTCACCTCAGCAGTGAGAACTGAAGAATAATTATATCCAAGAAGAGGTAAGTGCTGTACTATTAACATGACCATAAATATGTAACATCAGGTGACATTAGCTTTAATCTACTCTACCTCTGATAAAGCTATTCTGTATTCTGAATAAATGAGGCAGATGGATCTAACCCTGTCACATGTAGTCTGTGAATGACTTAGGGTTAAATAGTTCTGAGATGTAACAGAGAAAACAAATAACATATCTAAAACAGCAATGTTTATTATTCCATTATGATAATTCATCATTAATTTAAAAAAAGTACATTGCTACCAGATATACAATGCAACTTACTGGATAGATGATTGTTCATAAATTCAAAAATCCTGCAGTGCCTTAGATTGGATTTATGGTTTCAGAAACAATTACAATATGTTGCAAAAAAGCAATTTTATTTAATTGGTTAGATGAGAAACTCTGCAATCCACTCTCTATGCTTGCTTGTGATAAATCATTTTACATTTTTCCTTCCTCCTTGTAAACAAATGTGTACTATTTTTTTCAGTTCTTGCACCAAATATAAATAAAATGTTAAACAGACTCTGATACAGATCATAATCTTGCAGGTAAAACTTCTTACATTGCACAACTGTTCACCTTCCCTGGTATAGTCATTTCCACATTCCGCATCATTAATCCTATCTTGTCATTATGTTTTCTAGTGCATGCATTAAGAATTAATAGCATAGAGACAAGTTAGAGTTGCAGCTTGCAAATTCATACTTCAGTATATCTACAAAAAATGCTGGAATTGCACATATGCACCTTGAAAGCCCAAAAATGTCATCCGCATGAAAGCATGTATTAAAGCATAATGGGGACCTGTGCAGGTATATCTGATGACAGAATTTTTGTGGGGTTTTTAGCACGATGTATTTATTTTATTATTTATAGTAATTATTACGTCTTGTTCAGTACTTCTGCAAACCAACGAATTTCATGGCATGTGGCGGTGTTATTAAACCTGTAACAATCAGGCTCCAGAACCAGCGTGAATAACTTCATTGGCCTCAACGCTGAACTGACTTCACAACCTAGAGACTAACTTTCAAGGGCTCTTCAACTCATGTTCTCAGTATTATTTATTTTTCTGATTTTTAATTATTTGCTCAATTTGTGTTCTTTTGCACTTTTTGTTTGTCAGTCTTTGTTTAAGCATAGTATCTTATAAATTCTATTGTATTTCTTTATTTTCCTGTAAAATGCCTGAAAGAAACTGATCTCAAGGTAGTTACGGTAACATTGTTGCGGCAAATGTCAATATTGCCTGTACATTGAAAGCTGCTTCCCATGCTAGCTAGAGATTAGTTCATTTAAGGTGCATCGCAGACCTTCCATTGGCTGCCATTTGGTGCCACATGGTAGCTAATGAAATCATGGCGCCAGTCGAATATAAATCTTGCACACTGAACACACACAGTTTTCTTTTGCTCTCTGAGTCACTGACGGACTGTGTTGTGACTGGTGCCGTGGGAACAGTGGAAGTGTGAGAGGGCCTCGAGTTCACACTTTAGACAAGCATTTGTAACTGAGTGGAATTTAAAGGGCTTACTAAATGCTTAGTGTCTGTCTTGTCCAGTAAATATACTTATCGGTATTGAATGTCTTCCCTCCCCACTCACCAAATTGGCAAACTCAATTTCACACAACAATTGGCGCAGCGAGCAGGGTCTGGTGATTGAAGAGTAGATTAATATGTTTAAATAAGAGGGACAAACCATGTGTGAGGAGGGCCAAGTCCCGGGGGGGGGGGGGGGGGACCGACAATAGTGCGGGATTTGGGAATCTTGCCGCCCTACTGGCAGACAATGGTATGACAAGCTGGACTCCCACGGGGTGAAAACGAAACACCACATCATGTCTTCACATAATGAAGTAGGGTTCCCCGGGAGAAAGGGCAGCCAAAGGGCTGCTTTCTGTCTGCTGGCAGTCACGGTAAAGCAGCAGAATGAGACAATCTCACCGAAGAGGAAAGAAATAGATAGCTTGGGAAATTCAGTTGGAGCTGTCTGCAGGCCTAATTGGCGACTGGACCCATTTGAGGTCCAAGTCTTGATGTTGCAGGGAAGTGGCCTGATACATGGATGGGGGATGGCGGCATCGAGGTAGATATTGAGGGTGAGAAAGAGAGTTTAGAAGAGAGCCTCAGGGATCCGCCTCTAAATGAGCACCCTTCCCCTATGCAGCCACATCCATACAGAGCAGACTGGTGGTCACATGGTCCCAGACCCAGCAAAGGGGGTTGATGGCCCAGAGGCCTTCCAGCCTCCCTGAAACAGGGTGAGGAAGAGCAATAGGCTAGGGACAGAGACCTGGGATAACACAGTGTTTCTCACTAAGATGTCTACCATCAGAGAGTCCTCCTCTAAGGAAATGGTGGAGCTGGGAAACAATATAGGCAGAAGGCAGATGAGCCCCTGCTCATGTGGTTGCTGAGGATCTGGAATGTGAGGGTGCTGGAGCAAGTTTATCCAAAAGAGGGATGGAGGTCCTGGGGACTGGCACATCATCACATACTTAACAATGTCCTGGGAGTGCTATCCACTTCCATGGGAGTGATGAATCGCTACTGGGCAGAGTGATTACATTGGTTAAAATCAGGCATTGCTCACTCTTTGAGTAAGATTTGAAGCCCAGGAGGGAGTGGAGTGCAGTAGAGGAAGGTACTAGAGTTTCTGCCAGTATGGTCAGGTCATAGGATCTATCACGGCAGTGATAACCCACTATAGAGTCATAGTTTAACCTTGACCATGGTGGTGTATTTAGTTAAAGCAGCAGTTCCCCATTTAAAGAGGTACTGTTGCCCTTATTAGGACCAGTAATAGGGGTACAGTAGACACTGCCATCAGATTATTGGAGGGATTAGAGAACATGGAGGAAGGTCCCTGCAGTTGGGTTAGCAAGGTTGATAAACAGGATGGGTGTGAAGGGCCCTACATGACATGTAAGGAAATGTTTTCGGCATTGCTCAGAGCCGAGGTCCTAAGGGAGCAGCTAGATAGCCTTTCCACCCCCACCCTCTGAGCCACGTACAGGGAGCCCTGCCCTGGAAAGAGAAGTCAGGAGGCCGTTTAAGCCCCCGATAAGGGCTTCTTTCCTCACCACAATTTCTCCGCATTCTGCTTGGGATTCCCTGCATCTGTCACTGGAGGACCTGCAAAAGGCAGTAGTGGATCTTTGGGGGCAACAGCAATCACCTTCCCGCATAGGGATGGGGTGAAGGCTCCTGGCGGTATACTTAGCTGCCCTTTCTGAGCTGGGTGACCCGAGAACTTACATTAACATTGCAGTACATTAGGGGATAGGGAATGTGCAGCGATGGATGGCACTGGTAGTCACTGGTGCGAGCACGTCATCATTCCAGGTAACCCTGATAGGTGATGGGCTCCCAGGGCTACCATAGAGGGGTCAGGGGTTTCACTTCACCATGCATGGGAGGTTAACTGCAGATGGCCATTGGACCAGGACAGGGAGGTCCAATGACTGTGGTGGTTACCCTGAGTGCATTCTGGGCATGAATATGCTGAGGGGGAAATCCCAGCAAAAAAGTTTCTAAAGTTCGAAGTCAATAAATTACCAAAGTACATACAGTTCATATCACCATTGCGATGAGCAAACCAAGCTGAGATGGGGTCCAGGGTTGACCTCCCTGTGAACTATGCTGCTAATGACAGGGAGAGAAGAAGAGGGGGGGAGGCATCCTGCTGCAGATGAGAGAGAGAGAGAGACATGATTTAATATTATTGCTTTGGCTGATTGTTTACCTTTGCTCCAAGGACAATTTCTTTGCCTGCTTGTGAGGATTCTTGCTGAGACAGCAAGGCGGGAGCAGGTGATGGACGGCCTGATGGATGGCCGGTACCCTGCAAGGGGAGATAAAAAGCAGGTCTGCGAAGACACAAGCAGACACACCACAAGACACTGAAAGAGCGTTGTGCACCCACGTGAAGGTGGGGGTTTGGAGGATCGATCAGAGGCTCACAGTGAGTGAAGGTGTGACCGGTGGGGGCTTGTTTGTGTGTCTGCCCTTACCTGGGTGACAGGTCTACCACTGAAGAACAGTCGTGCCTGGTATGGTCACAGTCAGTGACCGCAACAGGAAGACAACGGGAAGATCGACGGCAACGGCAGCACCTCTCGCTCTCTCTCTCTCTCTCTCTCTCTCTTGCTCTCTCTCTCTCTCTCTCTCTCTCTCTCTCTCTCTCTCGCTCTCTCTCTCTCGCTCTCTCACTCTCACTCTCTCTCTCGCTCTCTCTCTCTTGCTCTCTCTCTCTCGCTCTCTCTCTCTCTCTCTCTCTCTCTCTCTTGCTCGCTCTCTCTCTCGCTCTCTCCAACATTACACCAGAACTACCTCGACCTAAACTGAACTGAACTGAACTCTTCACCATCGTAAGACTATCCATTTATCCTCAGACTTTGAAAGAGTTTGGTTTTGATTCCTATCTCCACACTTCTGTATATATCATTGCTAACCTGTTTTATATATATATTTTCATTTTTATAGTACTGTATTACTTAGTTTACTAATAAACACTATTAGTTACAGTAATACCAGACTCCAACATGTACTCCATTTCTGCCGGTTCGGTAACCCGGTCACGGGGTACGTGACACCATCTAAATTCTCAGATTCAGTTTTCTTGCAAGCATATACTGTAATTCCAAGAAACACAATAGAATTAATGAAAAACTGCACCCAACAGGATGGACAAAGAACCAATGGAAAAAGACAGTGAACTGCGTAAATACCAAAAAGAGAAAAAAATAATAAATATTGAGAATATGAGATGAAGAGTCCTTGAAATTGAGTCCATCAGAACAATTCATTGATGGGGCAAGTGGAGTTGAGTGAAGTTATCTTCTCTGGTTCAAGAGCCTGATAGGTGAGTAGTAAAAACTGTTCCTGAGCTAGTGGTGTAGGTCCTGAGGCTCCTGTACCTTCTTGCTGATGACAATAGTGAGAAGAGAAAATGGCCTGGTGGAGGGGAAGAGGAAGGTGGTCCTTGATGATGGATGCTGCTTTCCTGCGACAGTGCTCTGTGTAGATGTGCTCAATGGAGCGGTAGGCTTTACCAGTGATGGACTAGGCTGTATTCAATACTTTTTGTAGGATTTTCTATTCAAGGGCACTGGTGTTTCCATACCAAGCCATGATGCAACCAGTCTATATTCTCTCCACTGCACACCTATAAAAGTTTGTCAGAGTTTTAGATGTCATGTGGGATCACCACAAACTTCTAGAGTGATAGAGGTGCTGCTGTGCTTTCTTCATAATGGCACTTAAGTGCAGGACCCAGGACAGATCCTTTGAAACAACGACATGGAAGAATTTAAAGTTGATGACCTTCTCCACCTCTGATCATCGATGCGACTGACTCATGGACTTCCAGTTTCCTCCTCCTGAAGTTAGTAATTATCTCCTTGGTCTTGCTGACATTGAATGAGAGGTTTGTATTGTGGCACCGTACAGCCAGAATTTCAATCTAGCGATATTCCAGAGACAGTAGTGTCATCAGCAAACTTAAATATGGCATTGGCATTTGATTCTGACTGAAGGATGTCTTCAAAATTCTAAGATTCATGTGTTTTTTGTACTGCTCTCCTTTAGCTTCTGTGTTTTCTTTCTTGCTTCTGATTGGCGGGTTAGTGTTCTGGGTGGGTGATATGATAGTTTTTGTGAGATGGAGAGGTTGGGGGTTTGAGAGCTGATGTGGGCGATTTGTTAGTTTTTGTGTATGAGAGAGGGGGTCGGGGGTTTTGATGCAATCGTTGCTGTCCTTTTATGTGAGGGCAGGGATTGGGGGTTTGATATTATTGTCACATTTTTTTTTGTGAGGAGGAGGTTGATATTTGATGTTGTTAGACTATAAAACCATAGGATCTAGGTGCAGATTAGCCCACACAAGGAAATCTGCAGATGCTGGAAATTCATACAACACACACGAAATGCTGGTGGAACACAGCAGGCCAGGCAACATCTATTGGAAGAAGCACTGTTGACGTTTCGGGCCGAGACCCTTCATCAGGACTAACTGAAAGGAAAGATAGTAAGAGATTTGAAAGTAGTAGGGGAAGGGGGAAATGCGTAATGATAGGAGAAGACCGGAGGGGGTGGGATGAAGCTAAGAGCTGGAAAGGTGATTGGCGAAAGTGATACAGAACTGGAGAAGGGAAAGGATCATGGGACGGGAGGCCTCAGGAGAAAGAAGGGGGGTGGGGAAACACCAGAGGGAAATGGAGAACAGGCAAACAACTAAATATGTCAGGGATGGGGTAAGAAGAGGAGGAGGACCATTAATGGAAATTAGAGAAGTCAATATTCACGCCATCAGGTTGGAGGCTACCCAGCCACTATATAAGGTGTTGTTCCTCCAACTTGAGTTTGGATTCATTTTGACAATAGAGGAGGCCATGGATAGACATATCAGAATGGGAATGGGACGTGGAATTAAAATGTGTGGCCACTGGGAGATCCTGCTTTCTCTGGCGGACCGAGCGTAGGTGTTCAGTGAAACGGTCTCCCAGTCTGCATCGGGTCTCACCAATATATAAAAGACCACACCCGGAGCACCGGACACAGTATACCACACCATCCAACTCACAGGTGAAGTGTCGCCTCACCTGGAAGGACTGTCTGGGGCTCTGAATGGTGGTGAGGGAGGAAGTGTAAGGGTAGGTGTAGCACTTGTTCCGTTTACAAGGGTAAGTGCCAGGAGGGAGATCGGTGGGAAGGGATGGGGTGGGGGGGTGGAATAAGTGGCCAAGGGAGTCGGGTAGAGAGTGAACAATTCCATCATCCAAATCTTTGACATGGAATGTAATAAGAAGTGCTCCCAACATAGACCCCTGTAGAACACCACTCGTCACCAGCAGCCAGCTGAAAAGACTCCCTTTATTCCCACTTTTTGCCTCCTGCCAATGAGCCACTGATTTATCAATGCTAGAATCTTTCTTATAATACCATGGACTCACAGCTTGTTAAGCAGTCTCATGTGTGGCATCTTGTCAAAGGCATCCTGAAATTCCAAGTAAACAACATCCACCAATTCTCCTTTGTCTATCCTGCTTGTTATTTCTTCAAAGAATTCCAACAGATTTTCCCTTGAGGAACCCATACTGACTACAGCCTATTTTTATCATATGCCTCCAAGTACCCTGAGAACTCATCCTTAATAATCAACTTCAATAGCTTCCCAACCACTGAGGTCAGATTAAATGGCCTATTGTTTCCTTTCTTCTGCCTCTCTCCCTTCCTGAAGAAAGGAGTGACATTTGCAATTGTCCAGTCTTCCAGAATCAGTTATTGTTGGTGCTTTTTTTGTGCAGGAGGGGTTTGGGGTTTGATGTTTGGTGTTCTAGCTGCTGTTTTTCATGTGCGTGATCCGTTAGCTTTTATATGAGGGAGGGTTTGAGAGTTTGGTGTCATTTTCATTTTTGTGTGGGGAGGAGTTTGATGTATTTTCTTTCAACAGCGTCCATGTTGTTTTTCTGTATTCCAAGGCTATCTGGGGAAAATCAGTATCAGAATTTCATTGTAAATTCATACCTTGACAATAACATGAACCTTTGAACCCTCAGCTGTGCTCAGCCTCATAGTCATAAAGTGAGTTTTACCTTTGGGGTGACATGGGCAGAGATACGATGTGATTGTCTAAGTGGAGCCTTTGTTGATTCCCCCCCCCCCTCACCAAGATAGTTAACAATAAGGTGTACTAGGATCCCAGACAGCCCAAATTTGGGGAGACTGTTGAGGTGTTGTTGTGATGGGGGGGGGGGGGGAGGACAGGGTCATCCACCCTGCAACCTCTCTCTACTATAGCCTGGTGTGGCCTGAGTGGAAGTGGGGTGGCACGTGGCACATGACCATAAACTATAGATAGTCAAATATGTAAGTATTCACTACTCTTCATAGTGGCTGTCCTGGATGTCATGATCCTTATTGACAACATGGAGTGTTGGGAGGGGAAGCATTAGTACGTGGTAGCAGACCTGGCCAACACCTTCTTCTCTATGCCACTGAGTTTGGAGTCACAGGACTAGTTCACTTTTACCTGGGAGAACGAACAGTACACCTGAAGACACCTTCTGCTGCCTTCCACAGTCCCACCTTGTGCCACAGCATAACTGCACATGTTGAACCCCACCTTTGCTGGATCCTTCTACATGGCCAAAGTGCTGCTTCACAAGCATTCGCAGGAGACAGTGAGGTAGACCTTGGATAAGGCGGTCACCTCTCTGCAGGAAGGGGGATGGTCCATCAACCCAGATATGATACAGGGCCCCAGCCAAAACATAATTTTCCTGGGCATACAATGGCATTCTGGGCAGTAGGAGATACCAGACTGGATAAAATGCAAGATCTTGGGTGCTGGGGTGCTTTGTGGGGCTCCTGGGGTCATGGAATGTGTACATCCCCCATCTGATGATAATGCTGCTCTCCATGTACTTGGCCTCCTGGAGAAAGATCACCTTCCAATGCGATCCCAAAGGATAGGTGGGCTTTGAAACCACCAAGCTGGCTGTAGAGCAAGCCCTCCTCTTGGGCCCGAGACAGTTAAAGTTGCAGGTTTCAGCCACCTGCTGGGTAGCTGACTGGAGCCTGCGGCAGCTGATAGAGGAGCACTATGTTTCCTTGGGGCTTTGGACAAAATCCTTACCAAGCTGGAGACCTGATACCAAACCCCCCACACCCCATATCAAGATGCAGCCCTTGATCTGCTATTGGACTCTCTTGGCCATAGAATATTTAGTCCGCCTCAGAGCCAGACATGCTGTGATCAGAACTTCCTATCATGCAGTTGGTAAATCCTGATAATTTAGCCCACAGAGAGGGGCATGACCATCAGAAAATGGTATCCTCATCTTGTTTCCCAGTAACTACATTGGATTGAGTTATGATTCTGGTTTTAGCCTTTATTGGATGAAGTACTTGTAGAGGAGGGATAATTAACTTCTTGGAGGGAACTTTATCAACAGCATTTTGAGAGCACAACTTGAGATTCATTAAGTAAAGAATGCTAGCAGTGAAGAGGAGAGAGATTAACTGAAAACTGAAGATAAGCAGTGAGTTTTATTGAACATCCAAGAGCCACCAAAACACAGCCTTTGATGATCTGAAAAATATTTCTGAATACCAAAAAGTGTATATGCAAAAAAGATGTAAAACATATTTGGAAAGATATGGACTAGCTTATATGGGCATCTTGGTTGGCGAGCACTAACTGGGCTGAGGGCTTGTTTCTGTGTTCGATAGTCATTTTGCTGAGTCTGTGTGCACTGAAGGTCGGAGTATGGCATGGGGTGATCAGTAAAACTAAGTGGAAATATAATAACGACTGATGGAGTTCAGTGCTCTGGAAATGCAGGTGAAGATGAACAGGAACTGGAATGATGGAGGAAGTATGGGAGAGAAAGAAGATATATCAACTACAGCAAGGGACATATAAGTGAAATGTGTTGCCATTCATTTGCAGACATGAGACCATTTCAGAATGATTAATCTCACCAGCTGGAGATATACAATAAAATAAAAATTTAATAGCTTTTATTTTACTGTGGGGAAATTAGATTCAGCAACTCTCAGATTATTGAGAAACTATCTGTATTTCCTTTTTAGAGATCCAGGATGAAAACGGGACATTCTGGCCAACAAACTCATGCTACCCAATTACAACCATCTGACCTACTAACCTATACATCTTTGGAATGTGGGAGGAAACCCACGCAGTCATGGTGAGAACATGCAAACTTCTTTTGGACATGATGGAAAATGAATCTGGATTTCTTGTGCTGTAATAGCATTGGGATAGCTGCTGAGCTACCATGCCACCCTGTTTTTGTTGATATATAAACTCATAAACTACAATCCCCTTACAAACAGGATATGTGTGTGTGTGTTGTGTATTTGAGTGTCAGAATGGTGGGATGCTGAGGGGGGGGGGGCTGTGTGTGTGTGTGTGTGTGTGTGTGTGTGTGTGTGAGAGAGAGAGAGAGAGAGTATGTATACGGGTATGTTTGTGCATATCAGTCAATGTAGATTGAATGTTGTGTTATTGTAGAGGTTCTCTACATATGCTGGGGATTCCTGTTTGTGAATGCACTCTTACCAGCAGGAGAGGATGTCTACATTCGTGTGTGCAGAGGGAATATACGAGGATGTATACTGAGGGCTTGTGTGCTTGTTAGACAAGTGGAGTCTTCGTGTTTTGGGGAAAGCCACTACCTGCACTTGTTTTTGTAAGCGGGAGTGATCTCTATGTTGGGGTTGAACTTGTGTATGAGGGGGTGTGTCAGTGTACTCTCTCATTTTAATGAAGTATGTTGGAAAGAGGATCTCCGTTTTAGTGTGCATGAGTGTGCCAGTTTGTGTGTGGAAGTGAGGGTGTGGATTGGGGGCTTCTATCTATATGACATTGTGTTGGGAGTGTCTCTATCTGATGGCATTGTCTGTATGACAACACATTATGGGGGATCTGTATGTGTGAGTATCAGAGGAGTCTATCTATGCATAATCTGTATGTGTCCATCTTGTATGTGCATGGTTGAAGGGTCTGCACTGATGTGACTTGTGGGGGTCTATGTTTTGGTGTGAAGTGTGAGTTCAACGTGTGTCTGTCTGTCCAAAGTTGTTGTGTATATCTCAATAGGTCACTGTCTGAGGATGTTGGAGGAGGGGTTCTTATGTAAGGAAGTGTGTTGGGGTTACGTCTGTGGGATAGTATAAGGAGGGACCGTCGTCTATATGAGGCCTCATTTTGAGGAGTGATCCCGCTTATGAGAGTAGTTTCAGTTGATGCATTTGTGCTTGTTGAAGCTTCTCTGTATGCTTGCTGGGATGGTCTTGCTTGCTTGTGTCCATGGGAAGCTGCATGCACAGTCATTCCATTTAAGGATTGGGTTGGTTGGGTGGTGGTTTCCATCTATGGGGAGATTTTGGGTGGGAGCTGGATGGTTTCTTTCTTACGGGGTTTGTTGCTTGGGGTCTGGATTCTATTTCTTGGGGTGTTTTGGGTAGAGGAGAGTTCTGGTTTTGATGCACAAGGATGTGATGGAAGGGGGCTTAGTTTCTGTCTAGAGAGAAGCGTTGGGTAGGGAGGGATTGGTTTCTTTCAATAGGATGCCTTGAGCAAGAGGGGGTTATTTCTCTAGGTAGAGGGTGGCTCCACCAATAGTGTGTGTTGGATGGGAGGATGTTGAATGAGGAGGGTTGTTTTCTGTCCCTAGGATGTTGAATAGGTAGGGATAGTTTCTAGCTCTGGGGATGAATGGGGAGAAGTGAGATCCATCTGTGTGGGTATGTTGAATCTGAAGGGGTATGTTGAGTGTATAGGGTGTGCTAACTGTCTCTGGAGCTGGGTTGGATAGGAAGGAGTGGTGTCTATGAGGCATGTAGGAAGAATAGGAATGTTTTCCATCTATGCAGTGCTCTGGATGGGGAAGGATGGTTTATTTCTGTGGAGTGTTGGGTGGGAAGGGCGTGGTGCTTATGGGGTGCTGGATGGAGAGGTTCGGTTTATATCTATGTGGTGAGGTAGGTGAATAGGGGTGGTGTCTATCAGTGGGGTGTGTTGGATAGCGAGGTGTGATTTCTCTCTATGGTGTGTGTTAGGCAGGGAGGGTAGAGTCTATCAATGGGGTAGCTTTCACTTTTCGGATGTGTCAGGCGGAGAATTGTCTCCCCCTCTGCTCAGCCCCCGAACGGGTTGTCGCGCCTGCCGCCCGAGCGATGCCTATCCCTGACTGACACCTCGATGACGTAACCCGCCTTTGGTGCACAGAGCGGAATTTGACGGTGTGAGGATGGGTGTCTGCGCTGAACTGACTCACAGGTTGGTGGAAAAAAATAACTGGATATACTTTTAAAAATGCGTGCTGTGAACAGCCTTTGTAGACGTGAAATTTCGTAAAACGGGAACGAACAGTTATTTTACCTGATAAATGCAAAACGAAGCAAGGCATTCTTTCTTAAAATATTATAATTGTTCAGTTTTAGTAATATCCGAACGTGCAATGATTTCTTTGCATTTTCCGAGGAGATATTTACAGCAGTGACTACCAAAAAAAAAAGCCCTGTTCTGTTTTGCGAACATTGTTAAACTATGAAGATTTATTAGTTGTAAGTGGCTGCTAGGAGTGAAATAATTAAATCCGGATCCATGGGGGATTGAACAGATATGGAAGAAGAACTGGAAGCTCAGCGTTTGCTTTTGTTGGTCTGTTTTAAAGAGGCACTGTAAAGCAAAGCTGGTTTGTAAGATAAAACCAGTCCAAAGGCACATTTTGGGAGCACTGTGTGCGGGGGGCATTTAAATGCGATCGTTCCGTTTGGTTTTGATCCCCGGTCGCAGTTGTTCGGGGTTCTTTCTTTCACCCGGTACATTGCGTAAAATCTCCACCACGCGTTCGGTGAGACGCTCCTGAAGCATTTCTTCGGGATTCTTGCCCTAATTCTTTATTTGGCACGTTGTCATGGATTCCTCCAAACCGCTGGCAGTGGCCAGCCATGCGAGTCACGGTGAGGTCGCCCCTCTTTGTCCAACCCGGAGAAACACACCAGTCTTTGGCCGGCTGGCAGCAACTGAAGCTATTCAGATCATATTCCTCCTGGCCCCTTGTGGCACTTCTCCCAGTGTATTTATTTATTTATATGTTTGTTTTCTTAACAGATTGTCGGAGAAGGAACATACCCTGTGTTGCGAGTGAGCTTTGTCCGTGGTATTTAGTGGGTGTGTGCGCCTGGATGGACTCTATCGAAGGTAGGATTTTTGATTAAAAGAAACACAAGAGGCGTGCCCATTTTTTCACTTTCTCTGGGAACGGGTTTGATTGACCTGTATTGTCAGCTGAGATTCATTGGAGCAGGTGGTCACGTCCAGAAGCCCCCCAATGTGTTGGGGATGAGGAAGGCGAATCACTCTCCTGATGGAGCGGAGGCAGTGCCAGGGATTGGATCCCGTCAGATAGGAAACTTTGCATGTTCCCTTTCGAGCTGAAGGGTGCAACGGGTGGCGGGCGCTGCTGAAAGGTGCAACGGGTGGCGGGCGCTGCTGAAAGGTGCAACGGGTGGCTGGGACGGCTGAGGAGTGCAGAGGGCGGCGGGTGCTGCCGAGGGATACAGCGGGTACGGGGCTGCTGGTGGGGTGGGGGGTTGGTGTCGCGGCTGGCAAGGGCTGCTGAGGGACGTGACGGGTGGCGGGGCTGCTGTGGCCCGCGTCAGCCACCAGTGACAGATACCTCCGAGAGTGGCAGGCCCTGCTCATTGTGTCTTGAATAAAACAATCAAACCGAAGATGCAGGGTGGCAGCGCAATCCACGCCGGAGAAGTAAGCCTTTGCACGGATTCGCACGTGATCTGAAATACTGTTTAGTAAAATAGATTATTTTTGCAAGACTTTGGGTCTGCTGAAGAAGCTGTGGCTTTGAAGTTTAGATATATAACCCGGCGTTATTTCGCGCTGTTGGAATAAATCCCTGGAGTTTGAGAGTAGCTGTCACCTGGGCTTCGTGACAGCGCCGAGAATGCCTGCAGGTACCGGCGTGGGCTGGGAGCCTTGGCGATGCTGGTAGTGTGCTTCGGGGGAAAAGTTGGAAGAAAATCAAGAGTGCACAGGAGCATGTTGAAAGGCTCGATCTGATTTGTGCAGAACTGCAAGCGGGCAGCTCGTTGCTTAGCAACCCAGCATTTAACTCTTCCTGGTTTACTTTTTACATGGATGTGAATTTCTCAGATTAGTTTTATCTTTTATTATCCAAAATGGCAAAAAAATCATAATTTGAAGTAATTAATGGTTGACACATTTAATTTCAATCAGAATGAATCTTCAAACGTTCAATATGTAACACTGACAGCAAAAAAAATGATACCAAAGGAGCCGGGGTACATGCTGCAATTGTTAACAAACGGAAGTGGTTTTGTTACCCACATCTTGATGCATATTGTCAACTCAGATCGAAGCTTTGAAAATAATTGAATATTCCAAATAAAAGAGGATCATAGATTCTTAGTTAAAATCTATGAATGCAGAAGAGTTGTCACAATCTGCAAAGAGACTGTTGATGCTGGAATCGATGTGAGTGCCAATGAAGCGACATGGATGGAAATATCATATGTCTTTCCACTTTAAACATATTATTTGGTTTGTTGTATTTCCGTTGTTAACAGCCTTTATTAAACATTTCCATCATCTGTAGACTGGAAGTTAAATTTCACATTTTTATATGATCGGAGTTGCGATAACCACAGGAAGATCCATTCTTCGTGTACCAGGCATGCCCTCTTGATGATGCAGCGGATGCCGGTTAATTGGGCCATTGGTTAATCAGATCACCTGGTTATTTGCTTGCACTTCACAAATGTCCCTTTATTTGGGACAGTAGGCCGCATAATTGGGACAGGAGCCAGCTGTCGAATCGTTTCTAACTAGAGTCCATTGCATGCTCTTGCGTGGCCGTTAGACACTAACCCGAATTCAGAACTGTTTTGTTCACTGCGTTGCCAAGCAATGAGGCTTCAGATGCTAGAAACGGCTGGGAGTGAAAATGAAATGATTTCCCTACTTCAGCAAGTTGGAAACAACGAAGAATTTGAAGGTATCAACAAATATCTTGAATGTGACAATGAAATTTAAACTTCAGAGGATGTATTTGTCACAAGGGTTGTATGAAAGCAGTCCATTATCTACTTTCACTGATCTTGTTCCAGTTGCAGTCAATCGAAAGCCGAGGGCAGTACTCTGGATAATTCCTCTGTTGATAACTATAAGGAACTAGTACACAGGTTTTTAGTACTGTAGCAGCATTGATAGTGTTATAATTTGTGTCCCAGCAAAACAGAAGATTGTCTTTTTATACCTTTTTTAACTGTTTCCAGGAAACTTCGGTTAATTGAGGCAGCCGCTTAATAGGGCCAAAACGTACTCGTCCTGATGCGTCCTGGAATCCACTGTATTTCAGCTTTCCACTGACTTGAACCACTATCATCAGCATTTCAATATTACATTATAAGAGTCAGCATAAGCATCCACACTATTATTTCTAACATGAATGTCGGAGCCTGACCGTTTAAACATTCACCTACCTTTCTTTTATCTTTAGTCTCTTCCTCTCTGCAAATATTCCATTATTTTGTGCCTTTTCTTTATTACTCCATCAAATTTATGAATTTTCTCCTTTCATTCTCCACGCCAGAGGAGGTTTTCTATCTCTGCTTCACTGGCTCTGCTGGTTGAATGCTTTAGAATTTAAAATAAAGTAATGACTTACTGCCCACCTGCCGACCCTCTTCAAATGACACTGTCCTTCCTTCCTCTCAGATATCTGTTTTCTAGGTGAGATGTTTTTATATACTCATCGCAGTTTTGATCTAATATTAAAATATGTGTAAATATGTGAAGGCAACATTTCCCATGGTAATGTATTCTGAAATTTTTCTTCCCCTCATCTTCAGCATTGTGAGGAACTGTCACTTTTCCATATTGACTAGTCACTTCCCTTCTCAAAGCATCTTCACAATAAACTACAGAACTGCAACATCTGCCCTTACCATGAACCAATGTCCCAGCCTATCCTTACAAATCAAACACTGATGCACTTGAACTTCTAGTTGACATTTGACATTTACTGGTCACTATGCAGCTTCTTCTATGTGAGAGAAACCAAACACAGATTGGATGATGACTCCATATTTTCCCCCGTATCTTCAGATGTTTCTTTCTTTCAATATTCCAATACTCATAGTATTCTGTGTAATTGACATTAATTTTGGTTATTTTTGGATATAAACTCAAGAGACACTGTAGATGCTGGAAATCCAGAGTAACACACAGGAAGTGCTACAGGAACTCAAGCAGGCCAGGCAGTATCTATGGAGAGAAATAAAAAGCCTATGTTTTGGGACAAGGCCTTTCATCAGGACTGGAAATGAAGAGTGAAGCTGGCTTGTAGCCCTGCCAGCTTGTAACTACTCCCCCCCCCCCCCACCCCGAATCACTTATTCTGGAGTCTGCCACCTTTCTTTCTAGTCCCGATGAAGGGTTTCAGCCCAAAATGTTGGCTTGCTATTCCTCTCCATAGATGCTGCCTGACCTGCTGAGTTCCGCCAGCATTTTGAGTGTGTTATTTATGGATATTGAGGAATTGGAGAAACTAACTTTTCATCTGGTAGAGCTTTTTTGCATAAATTATAATAAAATCACATTTATTGTACTTATGGTAATGAGGAGGAGGAAAAGACCATGTGGTTTCTCACCATGTCACTTTTTGAAAGCTTCACATGCAAATAAGACATTGCACTTTTCTTAATTAATCCCACCCTTCAGTTTCAGGATGTGCTGCTTAACCTGCCTGCATACTTTATGTTGATTGTTTACTTTACATATTTTGTTTACCAACATGAAAAATTGAAAAGTTGCTATTGAAAAGAGCAACGTTTCCTAGCAAAAGACTGAGTTTGTTTCAAAATGCCTACAGTCACTTGGACATCTTTTCCTGTTTTCATTTATACAGTATTGGTTCTACTCTCAGTTTGCATTGTGTAATTTGATAGTTCTCAACATGTTTGAATGGAACAGCCTCTTTTTCAGCTCTCTTTATAAACATTCGATGATGTCTTGAGCTGCTGCTTTAAAGTGATATAGCTGTTCCAGGAATTGTCAGGAGCTAGAACTCCCAGCATTCTGATTTTAATTTTTATTCCTTATTAACATAATTTGTGAACTTTCTATTGAATTACCTCTCATATCGAAGTCTCATGGTGCTCAGGTTAAGTACTATGCTGTAATTTACAGATATTTAAGTCCAGAGTGGCTTGGTGCAATTACTTTGGGAAAGAATATCTTGCATTTACTGAACCACTAATTAATAATCTCCGGTTGAATCATTTGGAAACTTGGTCAGTATATTTAAGGTAGTACACGGTGTGTGGTTCATGATAGGTAAGAGTACATATTTATTCTAAACGGTATTTTTTTCTACTGAACAAGACCCATCACTCACAGATGTTAAATGGTGCATTAGACTTGCCGGAATACTGACTGTGGGTCACTTCTAAATGCTAGTGACCAGTGTCAACATTTTTCCCCAGGAAGACTTGCATCAATATCCTGATTGGCTGCTGTAATTTCCTCTACTAAGCTGTTTACAGGTTGTCTTGGGGACTTTGCTAATCTTTAGCTGAATTTATGGGAGCTATTTGGGAGAATCCCTGAGGAAATTCACAGTATTCTTATGAGGATTTGAAAGGGCACCCTTTATCAATGCTCTGCAGCTGACAGCTTGCTGCATGTTCTTTTTTTAGATTTTAATTCTGTTCTCATTCTGTTTGCCATGATTTGATCTACTGTGAAGGATCAGAATTTTCCTTGCAAACAAGACTACCACAGTTATGTTTAGAAGAGTTTAGTTATACACTAATATCCTCAATATCCCCTACAAAGGAAAACCAGGAAAGGCAACACAGACACGTTTGCAAAATCCCTGCTTATACTGGGAAGTTAAGGAAAATAGTAGAGAAGAAGGAGTATTTTGGAAAGTACATAAATGGTGAGAGCACTATCATGAAAGGTGTGTAGGAATGGAGAATTTATGAGTAGAAATTAGAAACAAAAAAAAATTAAGACTGTGGTGAAATTGCTGTAAGTCTCCTGGTTGCAGCAGTGCAGTGGTACTGTGTATAGAATCAGCAATTCAGCAAGCATGTGGTAAAGAGAAATTTTCATCTGGAATTTCAACTCATATGAGTTGGAATAAGTGTGAGCTCAAACCCAAAGAAAGGGAATTTCTGACGTAGTGTATGTTTGGAATTGTTTTCTATACAATATATATAGGAACTAAAAAGGAGATATGTCAGAGTTATTAATGCACAATGACACAGATTTAGTTAAATGTGCATGAATGTTTATCTAATAATGACTCCAAAGTGAGAAACTTTAAACCACCACTAAGATCACAGATGGGGATGGTGACAATTTTTCATGCATTGAGGGAGAAGCTGTCTGGAAAACTGGGTATATCTATGACAACACTGCAGGTTTCCTATGGGTAGTTCCCAGAAAGTAATTTAACATGATGTGAGAACAGTTTATACAGTGCCTTGTAAAACCCATAAATGAGTTTTGCAACCTTGGATTTTGATCAATTTAACTGAGATTTTTTTATTTGTGAATCACATGCTCCTTTTTTTCACAGCAGAGCTCCCCCCGCAAAAAATTGTCAAGCATGAAAACCTGAAAATTCAACAACTAGAATGCCAGCCACCAGTTCAAAAATATTCATCCCCCTTTGCTCAGTACATAGATGAACCATCTCTCGCAACTATTACAGCCAGCAATCTTTTTGGATAAGGCTTTATTAGATTTGCGCAATGTGAGGGAACAAGATTGGCACATTCCTCCTTGCAAAATTGCTTAAGCTGTGCCAAATAAGTTGGAAAGCAGAGGTAACCAGCAATCTTGTGGTCTTGTCAGAGATGTTTGATAAGGTTAAGGTCAGGACTCTGACTGGGCATCAATTTTCATCATTTGAAACTTCTCCGTGGTTGCTTTGGCAGTGTGCTTGGGTGGTTGTCCTTTTAAAAGAAAAAAAACTTCTTCCACAGTTTAAGCTTTCAAACAGATTCTTATCCAGTATCTCTCTATATTTGGCAGTATTCTTCTTCCCAACAATCCTGACCAAATTTCTAGTTCCCTGCTGCTGAAAAACATCCCTATATTATGAAGCTACCTCCACCATAATTTACTGTCAGGATGGTGTCACCTGGCTGATGGACAGCATTAGGTTTACACCACAGGCACTGCTTAGTGTTGAGGCCAGAAAACTCCACTTTGGTCTCATTCGACCACACAACCTTCTTCCACACCTTTATAGTATCTGCTAAGTGATGCTTTGCAGGGTCTTTAAGGCCAAGTATTTTTTTTAGCCAAGGCTTCTACCTTACCACGAATATGCTTTTGCATGAATACTCTTCCATGAATACGCTTTTTGAGCAAGGCCTTACAGCAGGGGTTCCCAAGCTGGGGTTCACAGACCCCTTGCTTAATGATAGTAAGACGTAAAAGTAGAATTAGGCCATTTAGCCCATCAAGTCTACTCCGCCATTTCACCATGGCTGATCCAACTTTCCTCTCAGCCTCAATCTCCTGCCCTTCATGCCCTAACCAATCAAGAATCTATCAATCTCTGCCTTAAATATATGTAAAGACTTGGCCTCCACAGCTGCCTGTAGCAATGAATTCCACAGATTCACCACTCTCTGGCTAAAGAATTGGCCCATGATATAAAAAAGGTTGGGAACCACTGCCTTAGAGATTGTGGAGCCATGAAATTAATCCCCAATTGACTTTTGCAGCTCACTCAGAGTGACTGTTGTCATCATAATAGCCTTTTGTAAAAGTGCCATTCTTCTCTGGTGACTGAGTTTAGAGGGGCAGCCTGATCTAGGCCATGTGGCTGTAGTTTCGTAATTTTTCCACTTTTTCAAATGGACAACACTGAGCTCCGAGGTGTGTTCAGTGCCCTTGAGAAGATTTTGTACCCTTCCCCAGATTTGTGGTTCTCTATTATTATTTCCCTGACTTGTCTTGAATGCTCTTTTGTCTTCAGTTTTGTTGGGTCTGTTGAAAATCTATCATACTGTGGGACTAGAGAGAACGGATATTTACTTGTGTGATCCTTCAATTCTCCATAGCAATATAGGTAATATACAGTAATGTACCTGAGGAAAGTTAGCATAGCAATTACAAATGGGATGAATACTTTTTCAGCCTCATAATTTTTTATTTTAAATTTCAATATATTGTTGACAGGTTGTGGAAATTTTCTTTTGATTTGACAAGATGCACAGTGCTTTCTGGATTAGCCCGAAAAATCCAAATTCAATATATTTTAAATTCAGAAAATGAGATGGTAACATCTAAAAACTGTTGAGGGCTGAATACTTTTTCAAGGCACTGTACCCTTAAGGGGCAAAATCCTTTCTTGTCAAAAGACATAACTTTTGATTTGTAGAGGTATGTGACACTTGAGGTTAAAAGCAAAATTTAAACTAAATTCAAATAAAAAATGCAGATCCTGATACTTGAGAGATAGAAAGAACACACAGGTAGGAAGATCTACAAAATGGAATATTCAAGTAATATCAACATTAATAAACAATTCATAAAATCAAACTCAATGTTTATGATTATATAATAATGTTATATGATAATATATCATGGTAGCATAGTGGTTAGCATAACGCTTTATAGCACTTGGGACAAAGTTTTAATTCTTGCAGCTGTCCGTAAGGAGTATGTACGTTTTCCCTTTGACCATCTGGATCTTCTTTGGGTGTTCTACTTTCCTCCCACATTTCAAATATGTTCACCTGAGGATTAGTCGATTGTTGGCGTGCTACGTTGGCACTGGAAGCATGGCAACACTTGAGAGCTGTCCCAGCAAATCCTCGGACTGTATTGGTCGTTGATGAATGCAGTGAGTTTCACTCTATGTTTCAATGCTTCAATGTGACAAGCAAAGCCAATTTTTATTAAGAATAAAAAAGCTTAGGAACAATATAGATTAATAAAAACAGGTAATGGTGATATTGTGAATATAAGGGGCTATAGTTATGTTGAAAGATCACTTTCTAACAGTTTACCTCAGGGAAAGAAGAAATTAAATAATGTATCAGGAGCAGGGCTCACAACAACTAACAATGTTTTTCTTAAAAAAAATTATTAAAAACTGGCAGATCCTTAGGGTCAAGTCTTTATGTCACACAATGTTTATGACCCTTGATATGCAGTATCTGGGAATTTTGTCATCCCTTGGTTTGGAAAGATTTCTGTTAAATGAGAACATTGGATACAACACAATGTTATTTCAGCAAGTAGAGGGAAATAGGGGAGTGAAAGATTGGTTAGGTGAGCATATGTTGCCAGGGAATTAAAAGAGTCTATAATAGCATCTGTAATTAAGGGCAGAGTAACAAGCACAATGCACATTCTCACTTAATCGGGGTAAGAGCCAATAGGGATTATTATAGGACTGGTATAGATGTTATTTATAAGGACTTAAAAGGGAACTTAGTAATATTTATTTGAAGATTCTGTTAACTAAAGCTGAAGCTCAAGGAGTTAAACAAAAACAGTGATCCATCTAAGAAATTTATTGATCAATTACAGAAATGGGCAGAATGCCAGAAGACAGAAACCAGGGATAATTGACAGGTATACAGGAAAATTACCAGGAAAAAGTGTACTGTAAATCTGAATTCCTGGAAAAATAAAATATCCTGCAAACAAGCCCCACCTGGAAAGAGAAACCGATTTGCTAGCATTCTCCTGTCTAATGTGACGTTCTCAGTGGTTGCATGGTGGCCTCGCTTACACTAGAGAAACTAAATACAGATATAGTGACTGCACTGTGGGGCACAGGCATTCAGTCCATAATGATAAGCTTCCTGTTGCTTATCACAGTAATTCTCCATTGCACTCCCACACTGACCCATCTGACTGAGTCCTCCTTACAATGTAAAAACATGGTACAATGCATTATCGAGGAATTACAACCTTTTAAACTCAATGTTGAATTCTGCATCCTCTACTAATTTGCTTTCTCTCTGTATAAGAAAACTAGCCAGTTCTGCTCTAAACCATCTGTCTGTGATATCGGCTCAGATTTTCCCAGGTCATTAGCACACTAGGCATGTCTTTCAGTCCTGCATTTTATGTTTTATGCTCTTTTATTTTTCTAGCTGTAACTGTTAACTCATTGATGAATACATCTCTGCGCCAGCTCTAGCCTCACACTTCCACAGGTATTCTCTTTGTTCCATCTCTTCCCCAGTTTTCTCTGCAAACTATAATTATCTGTTTCTTCTCTTTCCCATGGAGATCTTTGACATGGATTGCTAACTCTGTTTCTCTTTCTATAGATGCTGCTTGACTCGCTGTGTGTTTGCAGCATTTTCTGTTTTGAAATCAAATTGGCAGGGTGCGTTTGTTGATGTTGGCACCACAACTGCTTTTTCAAGATAATAAATGATTAGGTCATATACATCCAGATTTGAGGATAACGTAATTCTAAGTAGTATTGTAATCATTGTGTTAAAATATGAAGATTTGAGATATCAATTGATCAAGTCTTTGTGATTTAGAAGATTAAGAGTTGAATTAGCAGACGTTTTTGAGTTCCTAAGAAGTGTAATGGTCTGGGAACTACTGCTGCTGTATGCACACTCCAGTGCATGGAACAGTCTCAATGTAAAAGGAAGACCAGTAAGGACTGAAGCATTGTAGATCTACCTGCACGACAAGTTGGAGGTGTGGAGCCCTTCTCTGCAAGTAGTAATACATTATTGATAAACCCCATGGAAACTGCAGAATGACTATCACAATATTGCAACTGAGTTATGGAAAAACTTTGTAAAATTCCCATGAATAGGAGTAAATTACAGAATAGGTAGAGAAGGAGACCAGAGATTTCAGGAATGGCCTGAGATGCCTGTAGTGGTCTGGAGGAGGTCAGAGACCCAGGAATTACTGAGGTAAAAGTCAAAGGTGAAGAATACTGCTGACCTTCTGAGGTTCATGTGGTCAGGAGCAGACAGTCCAGCCTATTTTAGCTGAGGCCAGATATGGTGGGATCCATAATTACAGCACAATTACACTTTAGGTAGAGCACTGGTGTTAGGTTATTTATCAATTAGACATCTGAACTTAACAGGGTTTTATGACCAAGTATGTTGAACACTGTGGGGAAAGGCTGAGGATATGCAATGAGATCAAATCAGCCGTCCTCTCAAACAAATGCCACAACATCCTCCAGGGAATGTTAAACACTCCATTTCTGTCTAAATGTTTGTACAAATGCCAGGATTAGTGTAATATTAAGCATGTTGTAATATTGTGGCTTTCAAACTATTTTTGTATTGGGTATCACTAATCAAAGACTTAGATATTGATTTGCTCAAGTGCAGACGAAGTTTTGTACAGCTGGAATTTGAATAACCTTAGGGCACAACAATTTGAGGAATGTTTGTTGGTGTTTTTGCGCCATTCAAGTTGGATAGAGTTTTTGTTTATCCCAGCCCTTTCTTTTCAGAAACATAGAAACATAGAAAACCTACAGCACAATACAGGCCTTTTGGCCCACAAAGCTGTGCCAAGCATGTCCTTACCTTAGAAATTATGTAGGGTTACCCATAGCCCTCTATTTTTCTGAGCTCCATGTATCTGTCCGGGAGTCTCTTAAAAGACCCTTGGGTATCTGCCTTCACCACTGTCACCAGCAGGCCATTCCACGCACTCACCACTCTGCGTAAAAAAACTTACCCCTGGCATCTCCTCTGTATCTACTTCCAAGCACCTTAAAACTGTTCCCTCTCGTGCTAGCCATTTCAACTCTGAGAAAAAGCCTCTGACTATCCACACGATCAATGCCTCTCAACATCTTATACACCTATTTTTGCAGTTTAAAATTTGACCCAGATGATGTCACCCATGGTACAACTTGCAAAATTTACCTGCAATGGGATTTCAGCCATTTTGCTCTGAAATATGAGAGTTCTTGAACAACCAGGTTTTATCAACCCCCTTTCCCCTGAAGCTGTGCTATTTAAAGCACCAGTTCTCAATCTTCATCCTTCCTCTCACTGATCTGTGGTCTCCTGAACCCTCAATACCATCTCACATGTGTCTGGGATACTTTATTTGTGGAAGTCATTCTCAGCTTCCTAATGTCGAGAGCATTCCAGGCTGTTCCTGCTAATCTTTGTCATATTTCATAATTTGTTGCTCATGTTTACATTAGGGAACTGACCTCAGCTCCATAGCCAAGAAGAGAAGAAAGAAGTCTTGATGAAGGGTCTCGGCCCAAAAGGTAGACTGTTTATTCATTTCCATAAATGCTGCCTGAACTTCTGAGTTCTTCCAGCACTTTGTGCATGTTGCTCTGGGTTTCCAGCATCTGCAGAATCTCTTGTGTTTAAGAGAAGAACAAAATCTGTTTTATTTTCCCCTTTGGGAGTAGGCAGAGTGGGTCCATGCATTTTGCTATATTGCAAGCTGCCAAAAGGCATTGTTCACAGATCTCCTTGGCATTCTCATACAAGGACACCTGATTATAGCCCAGGAGGGTCTCTGTAATCTCCTGGCACAAAATCATGCCTGCTGCAGGGTCTATTCTTTATCAGCTTATACAGTTTTCATTGACTCTGCTAGCTCTTTCCTGGTCCCATCTCATTATTTCAGTATCCAATTTTAGAGTAGCAAAAGTCCGTTTTAGAAGAAAGTTAGTTCCTTGTATTTCCTGGACATATTTCTTTAAGATCAAGCTGTAGACCTGCTGGGTTAAATGCCATAACCTGCAAGAACTTGCAGCTCATCAACAGAGAATGCAACTTTGAACTGCTAGTTTCAAAGAGGCATTGACAGCACCGTTTTGAGAACATTGTAATTTAAATTCTCAATCCTTATGCACCTTTCACAAGCAATTGGGCTGTTAACATATATATTTTAATGGGTAACTATGCTAAGAGGAAATGCAAAGTTTCTCCAAAGAACCATAGAACAGTAACTGAAGAATAGGTCGGGCAGCCTCTGTTGAAATGAGCAGTCAACATTGAGTCCTGACTAAGGGTCTCGGCCCAAAACGTTGACTGTTCATTTCAATAGTTGCTGCTGCACCTGCTGAGTTCATCCAGCTTTTGTATGTGTTGATTTGACCACAGCATCTGCAGTGTACTTTGTGTTTACTATTAGTAGCTGAAAAAGATGTGAAGTACTTTTACAAGAAGGAAAACCTATGTGGAAAACAACTTACTTGAAATAAATTGTTGGTGATGTTTGGATCTTCATGCGCTGGTTCACAAAAAACTAATATCTAAGTACAGAGAGCAGTTATGAAGACAATAGAATCCTAGCCTTTATGGCAGCAGGGGTTTGTAACGCAATAGAGCATGACTTTTGAGGCTGCTTCTGGAATACTTTCAGGAAAGATCAATTTTCTTTGGACGCGGTTGAATGTAGATGCGTATTATTGATTCCTTGGATGAGATTCTTGTACACGGTAGAGATAAAGTATGATTGGCCAGGGTTTAGAAGAATGAGGTGTGATCTGATCATATAGGTACAATTTTTAAAGGGGTTTGTGAAGTATTAGAGTGGAAAATCTTTCTTAAGGTGGAAATGCAGCTATTTTGAAATAACAAGTTGGTCATCAACTGAAATAAGGAGAAAGACATAAGTTTTATTTATGTTTTCAGAGGGCTGAACTTGTTCAGTTATTGTGTACATTCAAAATTAAAATTACTAGGTTTTTCAACAGAATGGAATGAAGTGGCATTAATCAGCAGGAAAAGTGGACCAAATAAAATGATATACTGAATGATGGAGAAAGTTTGAAGAGTTTTACAATCTATTCCTTTATATTCTAGTGTTTTTTAAAATTTTAGTGGTGATGAAAATTAATTTGGTATTATTTAAAGATCTTCTTCACAAGTTAATGGCTGAATTTTTGATGTAAATGGATTTATTCTATGAAAACCCATTCTCAGCAAAATTAACAAACTAGACAAGGCTAAAATGGTGGACATGCCAATGAATAGACTTTTTATTGCAATCTTTCTAAAGGAAAATTACATTCTAAATGGTATAATTTTACTTTCAACGGGACAAGTTTTCAATTAGGTTTGAGAGGAATGTTGTGCAAAGGAAAAATGCTTCGGAATATAATTGTGCTTTTGCTCTAATCCAAACACTGCTTGCAAGGACAAAACTGAATAACAATAGCATTAGCTCATCCTTTATAAATTTGATAAATGTATTTGTTTTGACTGTTATTATATTGGGCAAACCAGTTAATGTGGCTTATCTGGACTTTCTGAAGGCTTTTATGTGCTATCAAAATGAGATTGACGGACAGAATTCAATCAGTAGGATAGGACTAATATACTGGTCTACATTGTGGATTGGTGCTTCCTTACCAGACATTGATACAATCAGTTGGAAGGCTTTCCATTTTACATCTGTAGAAATTTGCTAGAATCTTTGGTGACATTCAAATCTCCTCAAACTCATAATGAAATATAGCTGCTGGTGTGCCTTGCTCATAATTGCAGCAATATGTTGGGCCCAGGATAGATCCTCAGAGATGTTGGCATCCAGGATTTGAATCTGCTCACTCTATCCACCCCTCAATGAGAACTGGTGTGTGTTCTCCCAACTTCTACTTCCTGAAATCCACAATGAATTATTGACCTTACTGACATTAAGTGCAAGGTTATTGTTGCGACATTACTTAACCAGCTGATCTATCTCACACCTCCTCATCTCATCTGAGTTCTGCCAACAACAGATGCGTCATCAGTGAATTTGAGCTGTGCCTAGCTACACAATCGTGAGTGTAGAGAGAGTGGAACAGCAGGTTCAGCATGCATCCTTAAGGTGCACCAATGTTGATTGTTAGCAAGGAGGCATGTTATATCCAATCCATGATAATTATGGTCTCCGGATAAGGAAATCAAGGATCCCGTTGCAGGGGGAGGTACAGAGGCCCAGGTTTAGAAGCTCATTGATTAGCACTGAGTAGGAAGTTACAAGATTGAGAAGCTTTTAAAATCCAAGAGGGCAACTTAAAAGAAAAAGGAGAGAAAAGATAAAATATGATGGTAAACTAACCGCTAGTATAAAAGAGGATTCCAAAAGTTTTCTTATATAGAATAAAAAAAGAGGTGAGATTGGATATCACATTGCTGGAAAATAGCACTGAAGAGGTAGTAATGCAGGCAAAGATGTGGCAGATGAACTAACTAAGTATTTTGTGTCCACCTTCACAGTGGAAGATGCCAGCAGAATGTGGGAGATTCAATAGTGTCAGGAGTTAAAATTGAGAGTAGTTGCTATTACCAAGGAGAATGTACTTAGGCAGCTCTAAGGTCTAAAGGTAGATAGGTTACCTGGACTAAATGGTCTACACCCCAGGGTTCTGAAAAAGGTAGCTGAAAAGATTGTGGAACATTACTAATGATCCTTCACTAGATTCTGGAAAGTTTTCAGAGGACTGAAAAATTGCAAATGTCACTTCACTCTTTGAGATGGGAGGGAGGCAATATACAGGAAATTATAGGCCAGTTAACCTGACTTCCATTGTTAGTAAGATGTTGCAGTCCATTATTAAATATTCAGTTTCTGGATAATTGGAGGCATATGATAAATTGTCTGAAGTCAGCATGGGGAAATCTTACCTGACTAAACTGTTGTAATTCTTTGAGGAAATAATAGGCAGGAAAATAAAGAAGAATCAGTGGACACTGTTTATTTGGATTTTCATAAGGCCTTTGACTAGGTGCCACACATGAATCTGCTAAACAAGATAAAAGCTCATGGTTTTATTGGAAATATACTGGCATGGTTAAAAGATATGATAACTGGCAGGAGGCAAAGAATGTGAATAAAGAAGGCTTTTTTGGATTGGATGCTGGTTTTGGGCCTGTTTTTTTTTCACATTATATGTCAACAATTTGGATGATGGAATGGATGGCTTTGTGACCAAGTTTACAGACAACACTAAGATAGATGGAGGAACAGGAAGTGCTAGGGAAGCAAGGAATCTGCAGAGTTATTAGACAGGTTAGGAAAGTGGACCAGGAAGTGGCAGATGGAATATAGTGTAGGGAAATGTATGGTCATGCAATTTGGTAGAAAAAATAAAGGTGTGGACTATTTTCTAAATGGGGAGAAATTTCATAAGTCAGAGATGCAAAGGGAGTTGGGAATACTCCTGCAGGATTACCTAAAGATTAAATTGCAGGTTGAGTTGGTGGTAAAAAAGTCAAATACAACGTTAGCATTCATTTCATGAGGAGTAGCATATAAAAGGAAGGATGTAATACTGAGGCTTTATAAGACATTGGTCAGACCGCACTTGGAGTATTTTGAGCAGTTTTAGACCCCATATCTGTGAATGGATGCACTGGAATTGGAGAGGATTCAGAAGGAGTTCACAAACTTGGTCCTGGAAATGAAAGAGTTAGTGTTTCAGGAGCATTTGATGGCTCTAGGCCTGTACTCACTGTAAGTTAGAAGAATGGTGGGGAAGAATCTCATTGAAACCTATCGAATATTGAAATGTCTAGATGGAGTGGATGTGGAGAGGGTGTTTCTCATAGTGGAAGAGTCTAGGACCAGAATCAAGGGACATCCCTTTAGAACAGAGATGATAAGGAATTTCCTCAGCCAGGCAGTGATGAGTCTGTGGAACTTATTGCCACAGATGTCTGTGGTGACTATGCCATTGGGTATATCTAAAGTGGAGGTTGATAGGTTCCTGATTAGTGACGACACCAAAGATTGCGGAGAGAAGGCGGAGAATGCGTTGAGAGGGATATTAAATCAACCATGATGGAATGGCAGAGCAGACTTGATGACAAATTCTGCTGTCATGTTTTATGGCCTTATGGGATGATTACTGAGCTGTGATCGGTGAACAGCAGCCTGATGTAGGTACTTCTGTTGTCCAGGTAGTCCAAAGCTAGGTGGGGAGCAAGTAAGGTTGGACCCGTTGTAGACTGATTGTGACAAAAGGTGAATTGCAGTGGGACCAGGTCCTTGCTTCGAAAGGAGTAAATTCTAGCCATGATCAGCCTCTCAATGCTCATTATTGAATTCTTTGCACAACATGATTTTGGAAACTCTGTTGAATATATTAAAGTGTATGTATTTTTTGATATTAGGCAAGTCAAAAGATTGGTGTACAGAAATCAGCCCTACGAATGGCAGAGCTCCTCTGTGAGACTGGGTGACACATTCTTGCTCCTATATTTTATATCTAAAATTCTGTAAAATATGCAATAACTAGGTATACTGTATTTTCCACTAAAATCAGACTTGAATGGAAAATCGTGACCTTATAAGAAAAGAAATTGTGGAAGTGACAGGTGCTTGCTTTATTTTTCTCAGAAATGTATAAACCTTTGATAAACATGAAGGGGTAAATAAGTGGAACACATTGAGACACATTGAGTTTTTGTTTCACTGATGAAAACATTTTTGTTAGACGCAATCTTATTTCAAAGTTACCAGCAATGCATAAACTACAAATAGGAGATGTATAAAAATGTAAATTTCAGAAGTTTCAAAGGTATAAATTATTAGAAAGTTTCCTGATTATTATTGGAGGCAATTGCAATTTTCTTTGTACAAAATTATATCACATTAAATTAAAAAAAATACCAGTTGCAATCTCTGTTGCTTATTGTTTTACAGAATCGATCAATTGGCTTCTCACAGCTCAAATCTTGTATGATGAGGATGTACAGTATACTAAATGGCATGAATGATATATAGTCGGGGCTTTTCATTATTGTTAAGGGAGATTGATGATGTGGTCATCAATCTCCCTTAACAATACTTTAGAGGTGGGATAAACCAACCTATGTCAGCTGCTTTTTTCACCATTTGACCTAAGTGATGTGAATAAACAGAGTTTAAAGAGTACTCTTCACCTCATTACATCCAGTTAAGAATTTATTGAAATGTTTCAATGGTTTGGGATAGATGCTGCCTGACCTGTTGAGTTCCTCCAGTATTTTGGGTGTGTTGCTCTGGATTTTCAGCATCTGCAGAATCTTTTGTATTTATGATTTGCTCTTCCACTGTGAAGATTCTTCCCGAAGAAGTTTAACTGATCTCTTCGACGGAAATCCTCTGAGACCCTCTTTCATTGCTCCTCCTCTGTGCTTTCTGCTGCCCAGCAACTCTTCGACCATGTACTCATCCAGCTTTTTTCCCAGCCACCTGGATTAACCTATCACCTTCTTGCTAGTTTTCCTTCCCATCCCCCACTTTTACATTCTGATATCTTCCCCCTTCCTCTCCAGTCCTGAAGAAGGCTCTTGTTCTAAAAAGTCGACTGTTTACTCATTTCCATAGATGCTGCCCAACATGCTGAGGTCTGTGTGTGTGTTGCTCTGGATTTCTAGCAACTGCTAAGTCTCTTGTTTTGAGGAAGGAAGCATAACGGCTAATATATACACAGCAAAGTTCATGTAAAACATATCATAATTATCACTGGATAATTTTGCTTTTTCTCATGTTGATTAGAAGGTAAATATGGGTCAAAGGGAGTAATTTACACCCCTTTGATATATTGTCTAATGCCTTAATTAATATCTCACCTGATAGAAGGTCTCACTCCCTCAGTCCTGCACTGTGGTGATAGTCCAGATCCTGGGACAATATCAATGCACTATTTTTGACTCAAAAGTTGTAGTACCCTTCTATGACTTGATCATTCAAGTGCTTGTCTGGAAGTATAGAAAACCTTGCAATGCTACAATTGATTGCATAGTTAAATAAACAAGTGATTCATTCGAATTTTTGCATGGTCTCACTCATGGATTAGTTGTACTCGAACATAAGAAGATAGAAAATTGGAACTTGTGGCTTTCTTATCAGCTCAAGGTGAGATTTGAGCAATTTTTGCCTGGTTCATGGATGAGTTTAATGCAGGTTTATTAAATGTTACTCTTTATTATTCATTCAGTGGCTGCTTTTCTAGGTATGTCAGTATACCTGCTCCTTAATGCAAATATATAATCAGCCAATCATGTGGAAGTAACTTGATGCATAAAAGCATGCAGACATGGTAGTTGTACCTGAGGTAGTTGTTGTCTAGACCAGTCATCGTATTGGGAAAGAAATGTGACCTAAGTTACTTTGACTGTGAAATGACTGTTGGTGGTCAGACTGTGGTTTGAGTATCTCAGAAACTGTGGATCTCCTAGGAATTCAACGGGTAACATTCTCTAGAGGTTAACGAGAATGGTGTGAAAAGAGAAAATGAGCAGCAGTTCTCTGGGCGAAAGCACCCTCTTAATAAGGGTCAGAGGAGAATGGCCGGACTGTGTCAGCTGATAGGAAGGCAATAGTAACTCAAATAACAACATGTTATAATATTGGTGCTCAGGAAAGCATCTTTGAATGCACAACACATCGACCCTTGAAAAGATAGGCTTCAGTAGCATATGAACACTAACATACACTCAGTCACCACTTTATTAGGTTTCTCCTGTACCGAATAACCTGGCCTGTGAGTGTAAATATCGGATTCTGCACCTGCTGCAAATCCAGAGCAAAACACACAAAATACTGGAGGAACTCAGAAGTTCAGGTAGCATCCATGGAGAGGAATAATCACTGAATATTTCGTGCCAAGACTCTTCATGAGGACTGGAAAATAAGGGGGAGGAAACCACAACATGAAGGTGGTGGGAAGGGAAGGAATACGAGCTGGCAGGTGATGGGGAGAAAGGGAAGAAGGAAGGGCAGCAGATGGAGGTAATAGTTAGGGAAGAAAAAGAGAAGAGGGGATCCTGAATGGGGAATGGAAAGCAAGGGGGGGGGGGGCGTGAAATCAGCGCTGTCTGCAGATATCATGGTTCATATGGTCAGGTTGCAGGCCATCCAGACGGAGTATGATGTGTTGCTCCTCCAACCTGAGAGTAGACTCATCGTGGCACTAGAGGAGGCTACAGACTGACAAGTCGGAATAGAAATGGGACGTGGAATTAAAATGGCTGGCCACCAGGAAATCCTGCCTGTTGCAGATGGGGAGATGCGGTCCCAAATCTGATGTACAGGAGGGAGCACTGGATATAATAAATGACCACAACAGACTCACAGGTGAGATGTTGCATCACCTGGAAGGACTGTTTGGCACCCTGAATTGTGATGAGGGAGGAAGTGAATGGGCAGTTATAGCTCTTTCCCTACCTAAATGGATAAATTCCCGGTAGCTAACCATTTTAATTCCACTAGCCATTTTTATTCCAACATGTCAGTCCATGACTTACTCTACTGTTATGAATGTACCACAGCCCTGAGGGGCCAAAGGGTGCGGGGTAGCCCCCTTCTTTGTGAGAATCACAAGATCACTATTGATTTGGGTCAGGAGACCCAGGAAATGAGAGAGACATACAGAGTGTCTCGTTCCCCCCTGGTGATATAAAGCTACGGGAAACGGCCATTGTCACTTGGAGACGGACTTGTGTATTACAATACTGTGCTACGTGGAAGCCCTCGGGCAAAGTGGGCTGGTTGAGGGAGGGATTGCCTCACCCCAACCTGATTGGCATCTGAGACCCTGTGAGTCAGTATAAAAGTGGGTCTGTGGGAACAGCCCCTCAGACGCACCAGAAGCAACGCTAGCGATCCCGTAATAGCGGAAGCCGGTGGGGAGGCCACGTGCGTTCGGTTCCATTTTCCCCGGAATTGGTGCCCTTTACCATGGAAAAACGGCTTTTAGCTAACAACAGGGAAACCAACTCCCAACGACTCGAAGGATTGGCATCATAAAAGAACTGGGGAAGTTTAACCCGTCTTTCTCTCAAACCCAAAACACTGCAGTTTGAATTAACTAACAGTGACTTTTATATTTCCATCGGACAATACATTATCCCCTAGACAACGATAGAGCTATTTCTTATTGATTATTATTATACCCGCGCATTTAGATTTAGTATTGAAGACGTATATTATCTGTATGTTTGCATTGATCTTATTTTTGTGTATCTTTATCAATAAATACTGTTAAAAATAGTACCATCAGACTTCAACGGACCTCTCTATCTTTGCTGGTAAGTGACCCAGTTACGGGGTTCGTAACACTACTACCACAATGAAGCCAGTCTGAAATTGGAGGAGCGACACCTCATATACCGTCTAGGTAGCCTCCAATCTTGACTGCATAGACATTGATTTTTTTCAACTATTGGTAATTCCCCCCCCCCCCCCGTTTTCCATTCCCCATTCTGGCTCCACTCTTACCCCTTCTGTTCTCTTTATATGCCTATCACCTCCCTCTGGTGCCCCTCCTTCTTCCCTTTATCCCATAGTTCGTCATCTTCTCCTATCTTTTACTTCTTCAGCCCTTTACCTTTTCCACCTCACCCCTCCCAGCTTCTTTCTTCATCCCCCACTGAACTGGTCAGTATTCTGCAGCAGCATCCTATCTCTGCATGAGTTAAATGCATTTATGGTTTGTGGAAGTTGAATGAAGAGGAATACTAGACTATGTTTCACACACAAAATGCTGGAGGAACTCAGCAGACCAGGCAGCATCTATAGAAAAAAGTACAGTTGACGTTTCAGTCTGAGACCCTTCGATGGGACGGTCCTGCTGAAGGGTTTTGGCCCGAAACATTGACTGTACTTTTTCCATAAATGCTGACTGGCCTGCTGAGTTCTTCCAGCATTTTGTGTGTGATGCTTGGATTTCCATCATCTGCAGATTTTCTCTTGTTTGTAACTAGGTTATGTATCAGATGGTCTCCCTCATTTCTTGAATGTGTTGAAATTCTATTCTGAATCATGCCTCAAGTTTTATTTGTAACTGTTAAATATTAGTTTGTATGTTATGCCATTTTATTGGATGGGAAACAGCAGCTGATGCAAGAATATTGAAGTTGTCAAGCGAACAGAGTCACAGCTGTTTTACTTCTCTGGGTGATGAGAATTCCCTGCTTCTGTGTGGAGTTGAAATATATTTCTAAAGCGAAGGAGATCAAATCCTTGATAAATAAACAGAACTGAGATGATGTACTTCACAGGGTAACCTCCAACCAGAAACTGGAAGTTGTACCTCAGATATATGTAGTTAAATGTTACTGATATTTTTTGAGTAAGAATGATTTGTTGCAGTATATAATGTACTTTTGCTTCTATTATGGACTGAATTGAAATTCAAAAAGATGATTTCATTTCAAAGCTACTTTAAGTATCAGATGGAGTAACTTTTGTTTTATTGACCTTGGCAATGGCATTACAACAATAAGCCTGGGATATTGATTTTTCCTGACATGTTAATCTAAGGGCTTGACCCTTTGTTATGATGCTCCCTTTAATATTTGCACTTGGAACAATTCCCCAGGGAAATCTGTGATTCCACAAAAAGTAGAGGATCTTGTGTCATGACCAGCTTTAGTCTTATGCTAAGTATAATTTGGAAAATAAAATTTCAAGCGCTGTGCATCTTATTTCTCAAATCAATAATTCATGGAATAATGAACCACCTAGCTGAAATTTTAAACCATCTTTAAAAATGCAAGGTTAATTCAAATTCAAGAGTTTGAATTTATACAGTATTAATACAAGAGATTCTGTAGATATTAAAAATCCCCTCTCCCAATTTGGAGAAGCCAAATATTCTGTTCGAGTAGTTGTCAATCTGGCTGCATGAACATTGATTTTTCTACTCTGCAGTAATTTCTTATCCATCCATCCCTCTCTCTTTTTCCATTCTCTGTTCTGGCTTCCTTCCTGTCGCTTCCCTCCTCCTCACCGGCCAATCAGCACCCTCTGGTAGTCCTCCTCCTTTCCTTTCTCCCATGGTTCACTCTCCTACAACCAATTCCTTCTTCTTTGGCACTTTACCTTCACCCCCATCACCTCCCAGCTTCTCACTTCCTTCCCCATGCACCGACCGACCTTCCCCCTCAACTGGCTTCAGGATTTATTATGTCTAAGCTTTGTCGATGTCAAAAGGGTGTTAAATTTCTTCCAGTATACCAGAAATAATTTACCATCTTTGGAAGGCTATAATGTCTTTTATTAATGCCTAATCCCCAACAGTTCAGTAACGGCAGTATTATATTCCTTTGATACTTCACAGAAGTATCAACAATATGTAGAAGACTATGTAGAACCTAAATTTAATATCGCATCTTCAATATAGACTGATACCTTTTCAGTAAAACTGTAAATTTGAATTAGATGGGGGAGACTACATTTATGAAGAGATAGAATGTAAGCTGCTTTAATGCCAGAAAATGCACAGCAATAATCAAATATTAACTTCCTGGAAATGTAGCAATTCATTAGAGAGGTGTTTTATTCTAATATACATCTTTGTATTTTCAAATTAACAATCCTATTTTCACATTTTGCATTGCTATAGTTTGAAAGCATTGAAATTCATTAATTTTTTTCCAAATGGGTTCATTTTGTTTCCACACTTATGGAAAATTTCCTCTAAAATTGGACAGCTGTTTGGAACTTGATTTGGAACCTGATGGCATGAATGTCGATTTCTCCTTCTAGTAAAAAGCTCACCCCCCTCTCTTCTTGTATTCCCCACTCTAGCCTCCTACCTCTTCTTACTTGTCTATCACCTCCTCTTGGATCCCCTCCTTCCCTTTCTCCTATGGACCACACTGTTCTCCTATCAGATTCCTCCTTTCTCCTGTCGTTTAACTTTCATACCCACCAATAATTATTGGCTTCACCAATAATCTTCTAGCTATCCTCTTTCCCCTCCCCCCACCTTTTTATTCAGGTGCTCTCCTATCCTGAAAAAGGGTCGCGGCCTGAAATGTCAACTGTTAATGCGTTTCCGCAGATGCTGCCTGACCTGCTGAGTTCCTCCAGCATTTTGATTTAGCCCAGAAAACAAAGTGTTATAGTTTATTTCCTTAATGCCTTAAATTAGATTCCCTTTTCAAGAGCATGTTTTTTTAGAAATATCTTCACAGTAAGAAAATTACTCTATGTGGTATCATGGTAAATTTGCTTGAAATGTTCAATAATTATATGTATGTTTGCTCTGCAGCAGTCTGAGTCAACATTCAGAAAATGAACATAGAAAATTCAATCACTGATTTTTATTTAATTTTATCATTCTTTAATCCTTAAAACCTAATTGGGGAAAATGGGATTTAACAACATTTCTTTGTGGGTCAAATAGCCTGGGGAGTTAATACATTCGATATGCTCTTGGGTTAATATGTGGCTGGTGGGGACAGTTTACACTTTACTGGGAAAAGAAATGGCACATTTAGCAGTCACTGTAATGCATTTAAAATAAGAATCATAAATTATAGCTGTAGCTCTCATTCCATTTGTGGTTAAATTGCCATGCATTCATTGAAGGTATTTTTGTTATTCAAATTAATCTTGCTTTGTGTAGTGACAGAAAGCAAATGTTCTCCTTTTCAGTACTGCATATCAAGAAAAGTTATTAACTCTTATGTTAAATTCAGAACTTGATTAAGTTACAGCCTAATTTTGAGCCTGTGTGGCTTAATTTGAATTATGCTAACTAAAATTTACATAGTTAAGGAAAAAGTCCTGTTTGGCTTGAACTAAATTTAACTTTTAGCTTTAAATTCAAAATTTTGAGATCAAAAACAGTTGTGTTAGCTGGAGAAGAGTACAGTTAAAATCGCTCTGAAGCATTATTTTGAATCTCCTGAATGTCATTTAAAGCTATGGTTTAAATTTAAATATAGAAATGCTGGTAACTCCAGACCTACTAGATTTAAGAAAATTAGTTGGTAAACTTGGAAAGATACCTCTGAATTTTTTTCTGGACTGTATCCAAAGACATTTGTCATAATGAAGAAGAACACAAAATTTTTATTACTAACTTCCTAACCATTCTCATATTATCTGTAGTGCTTTTTGTAAATTGTCTGGAGATATTCTTAATCCTGCATATCTCTGGAAGATTTGTGAGACAATAAACTGAGAAACAAAATCCGTTTGTGTGTGTTTGTGAGATCACTTTCTTCATGGGTTAAATTGTGTTAGCCCTGCAATTCTCATTATTACAGCTGATATTTACCAGTAATTAGTTGAGTAGTTAATGAAATGGGAATTTCTGTGATAACCAAACCATATTGGTGAATTAAGGTGCAACCTGTGATCTGTTTATTAGAGGCAAAATGCAAGGAGCCAATTCTGTAGGAAAAAGTATATGTATTGAGAAATCTTTGAAGCAACATTGATCTTTGACTCTGCCATTCATTTGTCATTGATCTGTATATATACGAAAGCATCATGTTGTGGGGCTCTGTCTGACCCTCTGATGTTGACCAGACTGATGAGTTTAAACTTTGCAGTGATGTGGAATATTGGTTTGCATTGGGAGGAGCTATCTCACTGAAGAAGGCGGCTTCCTCATATCCTAACACTCTCGCAAACCTTTCTTCCATGGCTAACTTCCTTTGGACTGCCACAGAGCAAGATCTTTCTAGTCTAATCATAGTCTAACCAAGATCTTTATAGTGGGTGTTACAGCAAATGAGTGTGCTGCAGATGGCTTCTGATAGAAGCTTCACAGCTCCTGTGTTTTACATGAATTGGTGTACAGTAATCAGTGTGCACAACATCTAAGTTACCTTGGCCCAATTTTCAATTTTTTTGTGAGATCTAAATGAGTAATAACACTTACACACAGCTTGTGTTTAGTGCATGAACAAAGGAGGCTCCAGTTTCTAAATAATTATGTTTATTAGTCTGAAATTGGACAAGTAATCTTATAATCAATGAAAATACCCTCAGAGGTCAGACATCATACTAGAAAGCCATTTCTGTTCCCTAAGTGATGTATCACATGAATTGGTGAAAAATTGAAACATGGGTTCTGCGTCCTGATGAAAATTTTGTCTTAAATTTTGAATTATTGCATGCTTTAAGTGGAAAATTCAATTTATCACAAAAATAAAGGCAGACATTAACCTGTCTGTAGCTGCTTGTCCACACACTTAATCTAGTATAAGTCTTCACAGTTGTAAAGCTGACATCATGCTGCTCTTCCACTATAAATCTAAAGTGCTCATTTGAATTCCTTTCTAGGGAGAATTTGAAGGTCTTTGCTCAGGCTGCTATTAGCATTTAATATTGAATTTGTGGGGGGGGAGGGGAAGTAAGTTCAATGACATTAGGATCCCATTTTTTGGTTTACGTTAGTACTTGAAAGTCATAGTTCAGCTGACTGTTCATCAGTTTGTAGCCAAAGCTATGGGAAACAAAATACAATTGTTGTATAAAAAAGAGGAATATTAGTTTCATTGATTTTCCATAGAAGATTGAGAATCTCATTTGAACTTAAAATCCGTATACAGCTTGACAGGTGGATGAAGGAGTATGTTGTCTCTGGCTGATGAGGCACAGTCTCAGAGTAAGGGGGTGAGCTACTTAACTCTGAGATGGTGGACTATTTATATAGAGGGTGCTGAGTTTCTACCTTGGAGGAATTGATCACTAAGTTCATCGTTAACTGAGTTTGATAGATTTCTGCACAACAAAGAAATTAAGGGTTATAGGATGGTGCTGCCTAATGGTATTGAGATGAAAGGTCTTGATCAGTGGTGGGAGCGGGCTCTCTGGGATAAATTAGAATATTCCTGCTCCTATTTCTTCTGTTTTTATAAGAATGCCTCATAGGCCTGATTTTATTCTTTCAAATCAATGAATATGTTGTAAAAAAAGATCACTCCCTACTTGTACATAGTTTTTTCCTTTTGCTTGTTTTCTGTCTCTGCTCTTTTCTATAAGTGTATACCTCAGATAAATACTTTGTGGAGATTTGTGATATATCTGATTATATGATATATATGTACAATGTCTGAAATACATCTTATGGAAATGCTTGATGATGAACTTCAATAAAAAAAATAACAAAAAAATGCATTAATGTGTTAACGTGTTCTTCTTGCGTCGGTTTATTTTGTGATTTCCTCACCCTATTGTAATTTATACAATCATCTGCTTACCAGTAGAACTTGCTGCTACCAATTATGCGATTAGCATAAATCTTGAACTGCTTGTTTTACAGATTTCGTGCCATGCCCACAAGGAGACAAATCTCATAGAGAATAAATTTATTTTGAACTGTGAACTTTGAAATAAGCTGTTAAATTGCAATATCAAGACCATAAGACATAGGAGCAGAATTAGGCCATTTGGTCCATCGATTCTGCTCCACCTGTTCTTCATGGTTGATCCTCTCAGACCCTGTCTTCTACCTTCTCCCTGTATCCCTTCTTGCTCTGACCAATCAAGAATCTATCTACTTCTGCCTGAAATATACATAAAGACTGGGCCTCCACAGCTGCCTTTGGCAAAGAATTCCACCAATCTCTGACTGAAGATTTTCCTATTCACCTCCATTCTAAAAAGAAGCCCCTCAATTCTGAGGCAGCGTGCTTTGGTCTTAGACTCTGCCCCCATAGGATAGATCCTCTCCACATCCATTCTATCCAGGCTTTTTTTCACCATTCAATAGGTTTCAATGACATCATAGCTCATTCTTCTGAATTCTCGTGAATACAGGCCAAGAGCCATCAAATGCTCTTCATATGACAAGCCATTCAATCCTGGAATTAAATTTGTGAACCTCCATTGAACCCTCTGCAGTTGCAGCACATCCTTTCTAAGGTAAGGAGCTCACAATACTCCAAGTGAGGCCTTACCACTGCTTTATACAGTTTTACCATTAGATTCTTGCTTTTATATTCTAGTCCTCTTGAAATGAATGCTGACATTGCATTTACCTTCCTCTCTACAGACTCAACCCACAAAAAACCTTTAGGGAATCCTGCACAAGGCTTACCAAGTCCCTTTGCACCTTTTTTTTTGCATTTTCTCTCCACTTAGTAAATGATCTACATTTACATTTCTTCTACCCAAGTGCATGGCCATACACTTGCTGACACTGTATTCCATTTGTCATTTCTTTGTCCATTCTCCAAATCTGTCTTGTCCTTTTGTAGTCTCTGTACATTCTCAAAACTACCTGCTCCTCCACCTATCTTCATATCATTTACAAAATTTGCAACAAAGCCATTAATTCCATCATCTAAATCATTAACATCTAACATAAAAAGAATCGTTCCAACACAGACTCCTGTGGAACACCACTAGTCACTGGCAGTCAGCCAGAAAAGGCTCACTTTATTCCCACTCTTTGCCTCCTGCCAATCAGCCACTACTTTATCCATGCTAGAATCTTTCTTGTAATGCCAGGGGCTTGGTGCTTGTTAAGCAGCCTCATGTGTGGTACCTTGTCAAAGGCTTCTGAGAATCCAAGTACACAACATCAATCGATTCTCCTCTGTCTATCCTGCTTGTTACTTCTTCAAAGAGTTCCAACAGATTTGTCAGATAAGATTTTCTTTTGAGGAAACTATGCTGACTACAGCCTATTTTATCATGTGCCTTCAAGTACCCCGAGTCCTCATCCTTAATAATCGACTCCAACATCTTCCCCGTTACTGACGTCAGGCTAACAGGCCTATTGGTTCCTTTCTTATGCCTCTCTCAAATAGAGTGACATTTGCAATTTTCCAGTCTTCTGGAAAGATCATTACTAATGCCTCCATGACCTCTTCAGTCACTTCTTTCAGAACTGTGGTGTACATCATCTGGACTAGGTGACTTTTCTACCTTCAGATCCTCCAGTTTCCCAAGAACTTTCTCTCTAGTTATAGTAACTTCACATACTTCAATACCCCGGACACTTGGAATTTCCACCATACTGCTTTTTTCTTCCACAATGAAGACTGATGCAAAGTACTTATTTAGTTCACTTGCCATTTCATTTTCCTCCATTAGTACTTCTCCAGTATCATTTTCCAGCAGTCCAACATCCACTCTTGCCTCTCTTTACACTTTATGTATCTGAAGAACCTATTGGTATCTTTTTTAATATTATTGATTAACTTATTTTTATATTCCATCTTTAGGTTCTTAATATCTTTTTTTTGTTGCTCTCTGTTGCTTTTTAAAATCTTCACAATCCACTAATTTCTGCTCTATTATATACCCTCTCTTTGGCTTTTACATTGGCTTTGATTTCTCTTGAACTGTCTTCTTTCCTTTAGAATACTTCTTCCTCTTTGGGATGTATACGTCCTTTGTCTTCCAAATTGCTTCCATAAATTCCAGCCATTGCTGCTCTGCTGACATCCCTACCAGTGTTCTTTTCCAATCAGTTCTGGCCAGCTCCTCTCTCATGCCTCTGTAATTCCATTTAATCCACAGTAATATTGATACATCTGACTGTAGCTTCTCCTTCTCAAATTCCAGGGTGAATTTCATCATATTATGAACACTTGTCCCACAGGGTTAAGTTTGTCTTTAAGCTCTCTAATCAATTCTGGTTCATTGCACAACTCCCAATCCAGATTGGGCTCTAGTAGGCTCAACCACAAACTGCTCTAAAAAAGCCATCTCGTAGGAAATCTAGAAATCCCCCTGTAATCCTGCACCAACCTGATTTTCCCAATCTACCTATGTATTGAAGTCCCCCATGACTATGGTAACATTGCCCTTTTGGCATGCATTTTCTATCTCCCATTGTAATTTGTAAGCCCCATCCTTAGTTCTGTTTGGGGGTCTGTGTACAACTTGTATCAGGGTCTTTTTACCCTTGCAGTCCTTTAGCTCTATCCACAACCCTATATCTCTTCTTTCTAATGATTTGATTATATTTTTCACTCACAGAGCAATCTGCCCCATCAGCATTTCTGCCTATCCTTTTGATACAATATGTCTTGGATTTTAAGCTCCCAGCTGTAATCTTTCAGCCATGATTCATTGAAGCCTGCAGCATCAGACCTGCCAATCTGCAACCTATCATCATACATCATACAGCATCAGACCTGCCAATCTGCAACCTATCATCATATGCCATACAGCATCAGACCTGCCTATCTACAACCTATCATCATACGTCATACAGCATTAGACCTGCCTATCTACAACCTATCATCATACATCATACAGCATCAGACCTGCCTATCTACAACCTATCATCATACATCATACAGACTGCCTATCTAAATACAACACCTTCAGACCTGCATTCACCTTTTCCGATTTTTTCTATCTTTTACATTGCAACTTATTCTGTTGACTGCAATATCAACAGCCTCTCCTTACTACACATTCCCTCTATTTGTAAGCCAGCTACCTCATCTTCAGCACTATCCTATGATACCTCTTTCACTGAAATACAGGCAGCTCAGGACACTAGTCAAACCATAGTCAACCTTTTGATTCCTAACCTGTCTGAAGTCTTACCAACATATGCCAACACAACTTTTCCACTAACTGTTCTGGCACTCTGGTTCCTACCCCCTCCAACTCTAGTTTAAACCCCATCCTGCAACATTAACAAACCCTCCCACTAGGATATTAGTTCCCCTCCAGTTCAGGTGCAAACTGTCCCTTCGGTACAGGACCCACCTTCCCTGGAAGAGAGCCCAATGATCCAAAAGTCTTATGCCCTCCCTCCCAACTCCCTAGCCGTGTATTTAACTGCATAACCTTCCTGGTTTTGGCCTCACTAGCACATAGCACAGGTAGCAATTTGAGATCAGAACCCTAGAGGTCCTGCCCTTTAACTTAGCACCTAACTCCCTGAACTCCCCATCACTCGATCTACCCCTGTCACTGGTACCTACATAGACCTACGACTTCAGGCTGTTTACCCTCCCACTTAAGAATGCTGAGGACTCAATCCAGGACTTTGGTATGCAGGAGGCAAGTTACCATTCGTAAAACTTGCACTTGCCCACAAAACCTCGTGACTGTTCCCCGAAATAACAAAACACTTATCACCACAGCATGCCTCTACTGACCCCCTTCCAAGTCACAGAGGCAGTCCCAGTGCCAGAGACCCGACCACTGTCACAACCCTCTATTAGGTCATCTCTCCTGACAATATCCAAAATGATATTCTTGTTGTTGAGGAGGGTGACCACAGGGGTACTCTGCACGAGCTCCTTAACCCCTTTTCCCTTCCTGTCATGTGGTTTCCTGTGTCCTGCACCTTGGGTGTAACTGCCTCTCTACATGCCCTATCTATCACCCCCTCAGCCCTCCGAATGACCTGGAGCTCATCCAACTCCTTAATGCTGTTTGTTAGAAGCTGCAGCTGGTTGCACTTCTTACAGTTGTAACCGTAGTCATCAGTGACACTGGAGGTCACCTGGCCTTGCCGCAAGAGGAGCGTTAAAATAACCTTCCTGGCAATTCTACTGTCCTAGTTGAACAGATATAAAGAACAGAAGGGAAAAAAGACTTGAACTTCTCTTTACTTTGCTTTCTCTGACTGAAGTCTCTCTTTGATGAATTCTTGAAGAGCTAAAGCCTCAAGATCACCACCCTGTGTTCAATCATTAAACACAATAACCACAGACAATTAAATAATAATTACTTATGGCATCAGTGTGAGTTAGTTCTAATTGTTAATGAACTTCAAGCTTCCGGTATGAACCTGGAATAAGATGTGGCTGCGACTCGATAAGGAGAGATATCATACCATTTTGGACTGACTTTGTGTAAAGTATTACATAAAAACAGATTCTAGTATTCCTCTTTTTGGCCATCAAAGTGTTGAAGAGTCATTCATCTGAAAATTTGGCAAAGGAATTTTTCCATTTATGCTGTCTAAACATTTAATTTTCTTTTTGAAGGTAATCCTGCCGATGTCATTCCAGATTTTCACAGCACTCTCCTCAGAGCCGGGTCATTGATGTTGCAGCCAGATAGAAGTTGAGCAGTAATAACATGATACTTGGCTGCAACTCAAAGTGCAGCCAATAACCTTGGATTGCTTGTTGCAGAGTAAAACCATGTGCATGGTGTACCCTGACTCTAGAGCCATTGTTTTCCAGTTCAACAATCATTTTCAGCGAAACCTTACCACTTCAATTACTTCTATGTGCTTTTCCTTTAAATTGATCTTCATTCCTACTACATACAATATTTATTCTCATAGATTAGGTAAATACATTTTGGTGCTTTAAGTGACATGGCATTAATTTTAGAGGCTTCTGACAGTTCAAAGTCAACATGTGCATTGGAAGATTTCCCAAAGGAAATGAAGTTGTTCTATGTTGATGTCACATTCCAACAATTTGACAAAATGATTTTGGTTTTCACTGGTGCCTCCACTATGATCGGATCGCAATAAGATAAGCTGGTGTTTTTGAAGAATCAACTTGCAATAATATTGTCTAGCTGTGACTGTTCCTGTCCTTTGCTATTGACAGTGATTGTTCTAATATTTTAATTTACCTCATTATCAGGTTATTCTAGTTGGTGCATGACCCTTTCAAGTTGCTGAATCATTCTAACTATCAAACTGCAAAGAGAAAACTGAAGTTTCTACATTCCAAAAGAATTTTTACTACAGATTGCATTTGATTAATGAAGACCCTCACCTTTCTGTCCTGATGATTTTGAACAGCCCTTTGGTAAATTACATAGTGAAATGCTTTGAAAGCTTTCCAGATAATTCAGAAATTTAGATACACTAACAATGATTTTAAGAAGCGTGTGTTATGACATGCAGCTCTATTTTCACCTCTTAAGGTGTCACTGTCACAAAGGTTTGCAGTATTTAAAGGGTGTGTGTCACAATGCATTTAGTTAATGAATTGCATCTTAAGGTAATTGCAGTGGAAATAGTTTAATGAGAAGAATGATGAAGGTATCACAATTCAACATTAGTATGTGTTAATAGGTGTTAAAATCTCATTTGTCATCTGTCAGTGTTTGCATAGGACAATTAGACATTGAATTTTTAAATTTCCGTGTCCAAATCCTTTGCCCATTTGAATTGTATTTCTCTTCTATCTGCCTGTTAATACTGGCATCCACAGTGCTTGACATTCAGGGCTGTGAATGCAAACAGTTCCAATTTTAAAAAAAATATTGATTGCATGTAATGTTATGATGAATTTCACTTATTACCAAGCAAACTCACTCCATTAAAATTTACTTCAGCATGTGTTGAGTCTCAACCCCTTAGATGTATTTTTGGTGGATATTTTGAAGTTTTTTTTTTCTTTCTGTCTGTCTCCCATCTTCTGGAATTCTTATTTAGCTCCGTGGATATCAATTTGGCACTAAATGAATTCTCTTCTATAACCTTCACTTTCTAGTTTCAGCTTCACTCTTTTCTTCACTGGGATGGGTTAAGGAGATTCTTAGCTAATGCTGTGGTCACCTAGTTCCACATCTCATAGATACCACCTGCTTCAATAGGTTGCTATGTGAAAGCATACAGGAGTTCTATAAGCCCCATGAACAGTGAACATCATGCAAGTGTTGCTGACCGCAGAACTCCTGACCATTAACTTTAATAATGAGTAGAAAACCATATCCATAGAAACATAGAAAACCTACAGCACAATACAGGCTCTTTGGCCAACAAAGTTGAGCGGAACATGTTCCTACCTTAGAAATTACTAGGCTTACCCATAGCCCTCTATTTTACTAAGCCCCATGTACCTATCCAAAAGTCGCTTAAAAGAACCTATTGTATCCACAACTACCACTGTTGCCGGCAGCCCTTTCCACGCACTCACCACTCTCTGAGTAATAAACTTACCCCTGACATCTCCTCTGTACCTACTCCCCAGCACCTTAAACCTGTGTCCTCTCGTGGCAACCATTTCAGCCCTGGGAAAAAGCCTCTGACTATCCACATGATCAATGCCTCTCATCATCTTATACATCTCTATCAGGACACTTCTCACCCACTGTTGCTCTGAGTTCATTCAACCTATTCTCATAAGACATACTCCGCAATCCAGGCAACATCCTTGTAAGTCTCCTCTGCACCCTTTTTACGGTTTCCACATCCTTCCTGTAGTGAGGCGACCAGAACTGAGCACAATACTCCAAGAGAGGTCTGACCGGGGTCCTTTATAACTGCAACATTACTTCTCGGCTCCTAAATTCAATTCTACGATTGATGAGGCCAATGCACTGTATACCTTCTTAACCACAGAGTTAATCTGCGCAGCTGCCTTGAGCGTCCTATGGACTAGGACTGCAAGATCCCTCTGATCCTCCATACTGCCAACAGTCTTGCCATGAATACTATATTCTGCCATCATATTTGACCTACCAAAATGAACCACCTCACACTAATCTGGGTTGAACTCCATCTGTCACTTCTCAGCCAGTTTTGCATCCTATCAATGTCCTGCTGTAACCTCTGACAGCCCTCCACACTATCCACAACACCTCCAACCTTTGTGTCATCAGCAAACTTACTAACCCATCCCTCCACTTCCTCATCCAGGTCATTTATAAAAATCATGAAGAGTAGGGGTCCCAGAACAGATCTCTGAGGCAATCCACTGGTGACCGACCTCCATGCAGAATATGACCCATCTACAACCACTCTTTGCCTTCTGTGGGCGAGCCAGTTCTGGATCCCCTTGGATCCCATGCTTCCTTACTTTCTCAATAAGCCTTGCATGGGGTACCTTATCAAATGCCTTGATATAAATGCAATGATAAAACAACCACATATGCTACTTGCAAAGAAAAAAGCATATCTGGCAACTTTCTATATTTGATGTGTATTGCATCAACTTTAGGGCAAGCTTTTAGTTGCTGCATCCTCAGGGACTGATTTCCTACAAACAGAATCTTTGTACCCTGCTCGCCAAACCTGGGACATGCACATCTGGTGTGTACCTGTGCATGCACACAGCTGCATTCTGAAGAATTAGGTATGAAAAGAGAGTTTATCCTTGTTCTTGTACTTTTTGCCTCCCAATTAGTTCTGCATTGCACTGTGTTTATGAAATGCTGACTTCAGTGGCTTGAAGATGAAAGAAAACTGAATTTGTCAGGTCACAAACTGCAATGACCAGCTCAGATAATCTTGGTTATTGCATCTCCAACACAGTGGATTTATCACAGGTGAGCACTGTACAGAGCTTGGATACTTTTGCGGGAGGTGTCAAATTATGACTGCTTGTGCAATAAAAACAATAGTCATAGTGTGTTGAAGTGTGGTAGAATCCAGTCTAAAGGTATTGCTTAAAATGAGCCAGATTCTACAACTGGGGCTGTTAATTACATGTTTAGTGAACCAAATTTGCTCTGTGCATTGATAATGCAGACATTAGCAAGCATAAATATGTAAAAGTAAAAGCAAATGTTTTTGCTTCATTCTTTTACTAAATGTAAGTGTCACTGGAACTACTTCCTTTGCTCTGCTATCCCGTATTCCAGTTGAGAAGGTCATGGGAAGATGACTCCTCAAATGGCTACACACCAGTCGACTCCTAAATTGTTGTTTACGGAAATTTAGGATTTACATCTGGCAGAGATCTGACAGAAATATCCAAGCCAAATGGTATTGGGCATTACTGTATTTATAAATACTGCACATTGCTACCACTCTTCTACAAGTTGGCAAGTATGCTGGTTGGAGTGTGTATTGCTCTGTACAATCTAAGTATATTTGGAAGTTACTTTTCCTTCTTTATCAATCATATTATTAATTAAAAAGGTATATATATAAGCAACAGGAGAATTATCTCAACTATCTATATCGATAACAATTCATATAAAAAGTAAAATAAACATTATCAAGATCATACATAGTATTAATCTAATAGGATATAATAAAAATAAGATAATCAATTCTCCTCTTATCATTCCATGAGAAGAAGAAAAAAGATAAAGAAACTTTTATTATTTTTATATACATAAAAAACCCATTAAATGAAAAAAGAACACAAAAAAAGGGGGAAAAAGGGGACTGGGCAGCCCATACTGAGAGTAAAAGCAAGAAAAAAGAGAAACTTTCTGATCAAATCCAAAGTTACCTTTGAAGTTTCTTTTATGCATGTACCTTTTTCAAATGCTACAGAATATAGAAGAGAACTTTTTAAAAAGTATCCTGTTCTGTGGCTACAACCTTAGTCAATTCACCAGTTCTTGATTTACTCCTGCAAGTAAATGTCTGGGGAACAAAATAGATCTGATGTTATGTGAAAATAAGGATCTTGAAGTTATTAATATTGAATTGCAGTAAAAAGCAAGTTTTGAAGTCATTTTCCTGTGGAGTAAATTTAACATGGTAGGGAATATTTTCTGTGTGTGTGTGTGTGTGTGTGTGTGTGTGTGTGTGTGTGTGTGTGTGTGTGTGTGTGTGTGTGTGTGTGATGAGCTGCCAATGGAAGTGTTAGATATGGGTTAGATTTCAATATTTAAGAGAAATTTGGATAGGAGGGGTACAGATGCAGGTCAATAGGACTAGGCAGAGTAATAGTTTGGTATTGTCTAGATGGGCTGAAGGGCCTGCTTCTGTGCTGTAGTGTTCCATGACTATGACTCCATAACATGTTATAGGCACTGAGCTTTGAGGAGTTGTTGGTTAATTACAGAACTAGTTGGTTTCATGGAGAAAATGTGTTTCCAAAATAAACAGGGATTTGTGTTGCAGTAGAATTAAGTGACATTTATGACATCAACCTCAAGCAATTGGAGCGTTACAATTGTGGCCAGAGTATGAAACAGAAGTTGAGATTTTATTGAGTCCAGTACAGAAGCAAAAAGTTTAATAAAGCTTGTCTTAAGCAGATGTTACCTTAGGTAGTCATGTTTGACAAAAGTAATTTTGGAGTTAATAATCAGAACTGTTTACATGAAGAGATTAGCTTCAAAGGATTTTGAAATAGAAATATCATCAGAATTTAACTGCAGCGTGTAGTGTGTAATCTGGGGAAATTTGACATTTAACTGAGCATGGCTGTCAATTGTTCTTCAGAGAGCTCAAAAGATACAGAAGGCAATAAAGCTACTCACTTCGTATAGTTGGGCTGATCATTGTTCTTTTTTATCTCAAGATATAAGTCTGTGCGACAGTATAAAAATTCTGCACTTGCTCAGGACTTTAAAATGAATGAAGTTGGAAGATGACTTGAAGTAGAAATGGAAAAAACTATTTCTTTTGAATTCTCTCTCAGCAATCCTTCATTTCATTTTCCATTTCTTTCAGGGTAGCGTAAAATATGAGATTGATTTATCTTCGGCTACATCTACACAACACCTCACATTGGAGCTAGAATAGTTGCTTTATCTCCTTGAGGTGTAAAATTCAATATGAAATTCAGGACTATGAATAGTTAAAAAGAAATGCAATTTGAAGGACTTTACGTTGCTACACTGAAAGGATTTGCTAAAACATTTGGGAAATTCTGAATTTTATAACTGTTCCCTCATTGAATTGTACAGCAATATTTGAAAATTGCAGGTTGTGACTTCATATTAGTTCTCAAAGATGAAACTTTCTCAACTGACTAGAAAATCCATTTGATTTTATGTTGTGCCACAACAAGGTTTCTGCAACACTATGAGACGCTCTGTGTCAGTGATCTCATTGCATTGAAGATTTTTTTAGTGGCAACAAAATTGATGCTATCTGAAATGTCAGTCAGATAAATGTATTTGTTCTCTTTGATTCAAAACAGGATCTTTTTTTTGGTCTCCTGAAATGCATATGAAGATCTATATGGGAGTAGATGGCATTATCCATGTTAATGATGTTCGATACAGGTCTAGCTTTACTGTGTTATAATATTCAAGTTTGAACTAAAGTATACCTTTACTTCTCAACTCCAACCCTCAATGTAACAGTTACGTCATTTGATAAGTACATTGTTCTTTGGCCTTTGATTAAGTATTAATTTGAGATTACTGCCAGTTTCTGGAGAGGAAATGAGACCAACAAGGTTAGTTGACAATTTGAACACCTCTGTGCTGCTCAGTTCTCACCTTTATACCAGATGCAGCTCCATTTCACACAATAATGCTTTTGATTTGGTATCTTGTCAGATGCTTGTTAGTGTTAATAGTTTAAGTTTTAAAGCATCTTTGACATTTTTTTTTATTGTCTTCTAGTTAAAACTATAACTCACTTCTTTTGCTACTCCTTGCAGAATTGTGTACCTGTAGTCAACAGCATTAATGACCTATGGCTACAAAGCAGCAAATTTCACTTCATAGGTCAGTGATGATAAATCTGATTCAGATTCTGAGGTGAAGGATATTTGGTTGCATTCTTAATGTGTAGGTAAAGGAAGGGTTTGGGAGACAACAGATGAGCCTCTTCTGTGGAACGCTCTGTCTTTAATCCAGTTTGGTAGCCATGGTATTTGCTTGTCTGATCCAACGATGTGTCTGGTCACTCTCAGGATCATGATAGTTGTGGATTCAGTGAGAGTAACCCTGTTGTTGTTTGAAATGGCCATTGCTTACTTCATGAGAGGTATAAATTTTAGTTGCCACATCATTTCAGGTCTGAGTATTACCTAGGAGCAATGAATGAAATTGGCTGATGATTTGGCACTTGTGGTTGAATATTTCATCTGCTTCAATCTTGCTCCAACCTCATTCAGTTGTTTGAAATCCCAGGGCTGGGCCAGACTATGTTGAGTGTCTTTCTGTTCCTTATTGCTGAAGTTAGGCAGCTTTCAAATTATATGTGAGAAGCTGCAGCTATGAAGCAACCACAGAAAAAAAAATTCTGCCTGCTCATGCCTGAGGCCTGCATATTTGAATGATGTGGTGCTTGTGAAGCATATCCAGGGGACTGGTGGCAAGTAGAAAAAAAGATAGAAATGATTTAAGAAAAAATCATTTTGATGGCGGGTAAGTGCACAAATTAATATACGATATAATTCAGGATCATTTTATTTCAGTAAAGATAGGAATTTAGTAAAGTGACATCTTTGTGTAAAAAAAACGGGTCTCTCCTATTCTCAGATCTGAAGCAATTCTTGGTTCCTTGAAAATATTGAGTAATTATCCAGAACACAATGAGAGTGGTTTACACCTACAAACCAGTGCTAAAGTGGGACTTCCTTAGTAAGAAAACAACAGTTTTCTGTGCTCCAATCTGAATGAGGAGTCAGCTTTAAAGGTGTGCTCTCCATGGCAGCAACATGCACTAAAGCTGCCATGGGGGAGGTGAAAAGCTGCTCGAATGAAGGAGAAATCCCCCATTCAGTGAACAAAGATGTAGGGAAGCTCATAAATGAGTTAGCTGCCAAGATGAGGGTCCTGTGTGAGATGAATGTCATGACAAGAAATGTTTTACATCTTCTTGTTATCTCTCCCTGATTATTTTTTGTAATCAATGGAGTATGGAGAGTGTCTCTAGGTTCACTTAGGGATAAAGGTTTTGCAGACTAAATCATTTCTTTCCTGTGCAGCCTCATATCCTTGGCTTACTCAATAGATAAGGCGGTGGATGCTGAATTAGAACATTCTCCTAGCAGGCTGTTTCTTCCATGGCTTGTGTAGCTGCCTCTGCACTTCTGACTTGTCTTGCCTTTCTCCCTAATTCCAGTTGTTCTACTGGGTCTTCCATTGAAAAAAATACTTAAGCAGCTAAAGGCTAGAGAAAGTACTAATAGTTGTAGCACGCGCGGTCTGAGCAGACTGAAGTTGGTTCTGAAGTTAACCAGCCATAGCCTGATCTCATCAGCAACACCCACAAAATGCTGGAGGAACTCAGCAGGCCAGGCAGCAACTATAGAAAAGAGTAAACAGTTGATGTTTTGGGCTGAGGGATTGTCCCAGTTTGAAACACTGACTATACTGCTTTCCATAGATGCTGCCTGGCCTGCTGAGTTCCTCCAGCATTTTGTGTGTGTTGCTTGGATTTCCAGCATCTGCAGATTTTCTTTTGCTTCTGATCTCATCAGTGTGTCTTTGAAAAGTAATGAGGCTGCAGATTGTGCTCCTAGTTTGACTGAAGCTGTTCTGCAGTGATCCTAGGCTGGGCCTTTAAACACCACTTTATGGTGGGTAGGGCAGAAATGGGCATTGCATGACTGGACCATTTTGGATGTGCCAGGAAAAGTTAGAGGTATGAGTGTTATTTAGCTCCTGGATCATCCAGTCCAAATCCCTGAGGGACACATATCACTCAGAAACAATCATTGTGCAATATACTATGAGTTAAAGTATTATGTTACACATTTAGGAAATGGATAACCTACTGCTATACATCTACTAAACATACTCCCAGTTGGATACTTCCAGTGCTAGCTCCAATATAGTAAGATATATAAAACAGGTGCTGCAATTGATTAAACAATTGTAACTGAAGGGGTTGAAAGAGCATTTCATCATAATGTGCTTTCTACTGCTTTTGCAATATTCTCAGTGTGAGAATTTGTGAAGTATAGCCTAAAACTGAAATCATTTGTTCTGAAGGATTTTTAAATTGCAGGTTAGCATGAACTGTTTGTGCAAGGAAATGTTAAAATAGCAACATAGAATTTGACTTCCAGCTTGTGATTTCTGTTTCTGTGAATACGTTTTCTATCCGTAAATGAATGGTATTCTGGTGTGCTTGTTATTGATCCTACTTTTTTAAAATTATTATGAGAATTTAACATTACACCTATAGGTAGAGAAAAGCTTGAAGCTCAAGAGTTGAGAGCAAAGATGAAGTCTTCACAATTGATATACAGCTGAAACAGGCAATGGCAGATGCTTGAGATGTACTGATTCTAATTTGGATTTATATATTTACTTTGTATGTATACCTAACAATGTGCATTAAATTCCAGTTTTGTTGTTGAAATTGATTTGTCATGTCCGGTAGGAGCAAGTCATGTGTACCATCAAGTACGTATGTTCCACTGTGCAAGAAAATTACACCTGATCTGACCTTGGCTTTAACTCTATATTCCTCCCTATTCCCCATTATCCCTCATCTCCCAGAGTTCAAAAGCCTGTCTACTTAATGGCACAATAATCTTGGTGATTTAGGAATTTGTGACAGTTTATCAGTGCAAGTTCTCAAGACGAGAATTTTATTCAAACTGGAGCAATAAAATGCAGATACTGGAAATATGAAAGAAAACAAAGGAATACTGGAAACACCTAGCAGGTTAAGGTGCATCAAAACAGCAGATTTAAGTTACATGTCTGTGATAATAATTCTGAACATGGTTCTTACGGTCATCATACGATATTCAATTGCATGTCCAAATTCCCTAGCTACAATTGAGGATCATTGTTTAGTAACAGGAAGACACCCAATAAACACGTGACAAACCTTTCCTTGATTAAATTTAGCTGAGCATCATTTGGCATGGCATGGGTTGGAGCTGAATTGAAGAGGCGGATCTGAGGCAAGGCAAGCTGAACTGAGGCAGAGCTGAGGCGGCAGATCCTGCGCGTGAGAGCAAGGAGCAAGCTGATATTTGACTGATTTGAGCGCCAAGCAAGATTGGAAGGGTTAGGTACCGGCTTAATCAATGCGACAGGGTCCAGGCCCGAGAGCGTATTGAAGCAGCAGGGTTTTAGTCCGAGAGTGAGGAACGAGCCGAGGGTCGAGCAATTTAAGCGCTGCACCGGATTAAAAAGGTCAGGGTTTTGGGGCCGGAGGTGAGGGACAGGCTGGTGTTCAGCTTGCTGCTTGACAAAGTTTACTCGACTGTGCGCTGGACTGAGGCTATGGCCTGAAATTAACATGCTCTTGGATAGGCTATGCCTGACTTTGCGGCTGTGAACTCACATCTGCAAACTTTAGTTCTGAATGTTATTTGCTTCCTTTTTATTGTTCGCATGATTTGTTCCTTTTTTTGTCCATTTTGACAAAATGGACAAAATTTTGTCAAAATGTTTGACAGTCTTTAATGGGTTCTAATGGGTTCCTTTGTTTAAAGGTTGCCTGTGAGGAATGGATCACAAGGTTCTATATAATATACATAGTTTGATAATAAATGTACTTTGAACTTTGAACCCTGCAGAACTGTTAACTGCATTTCCCTGTTTACCCTTGTGAATGTTGTGTGATGAGTCAGTGTCCACATCTGCTACAGTGTTGCTGGTGATAACACTTCCTTTGAACAGTTTCCCAGCAACAGTGAAGACATGCCCCTGTCAGGATGGTGTGTGAGTTAGACAGGGATTTGTTGATAGTTGTGTTCCATTCACCTCCTGCACTACTACTTCCAGATGGGAGATAAATTTTAGGAGTTTTGTGGTTTGTTCACTGTGCTGGCAGTGGGGAGAAGGAATAACTAACGTATGGATGTGATTTCAGACAAGTTGGCATTGTTTTTGAGTATTCCTAGAGCTTTGTTTAGGCAGCAAAGAGTATTGCATCCCACTTGATATGTGATAGAAAGGCCAGGAGATGAGTCACTCATCACAGGAGAACCAGCCTTGGGACATGTTTTATCTGCTGTATTTATGTAATTAGTCCACTTAGATTTCTGATCAATGGTGATATTCAGAAGGTGATTTGGTAATGGCAATACCAGTTATTGTTAATAATACTTAGTTAAACTTTTTCCTGTTGGATTTGGTCAATGCTTTGTGCTCGTGTGACACTGACCAATTCATGCCTGGATGTTTCCTAGATCTTCATATCTGCAGGCAAGAGGTATTGTATCTTCTGAGGTGAGAATGGAACTGAAGATTGTGCTTCTGAATGTATAATTGAAGAGGAGTTTTGATGAAATAGCCAAAGATTGTTGGATCAGGCACATAGCTCTGAGGAGCTCCTTCAGCAGTATCCTTAGACTGAAATGATCGACCTACAATTATAAATATTTTCATTTCTCCAAAATGCTTTACTTACAGGCTGAGGAAGAAAATTATTTATTCATAATTTTGACATCCAGCTCTAGAGTTTTTCTTTTTTTCTTTTGTGCCTCTAAGATTAGAATATTTGTCTTGTTTCTTGCCAACTGGGACTTGACCCAGCATTGAGAGTACAGTCTGCTTAATACACCACACTCTGATGAAGACTCTGACATTTACTCTATTGTTTTGACTTTTATTTCAATAACTAATAGCTTTATTGATTGCAGCTCTGCATTGGTTATACAAGTTCTTCAAGTTTACAGGATTCCTGGATCTTTTTCAAATTTGCTCTGAGCTATTTCAATACTTCATATATAGTCTGCACATTATTTTTTCTTCCTTTGAGAATATGTAATACTTAATGTATTCTGAATTAAATTTAATCTGTTATTAGATGCATCATTTATTTAGCTAATTTACATCTTTTGTTTTGCTTGTTCTGTGATTTCTGAGCTGTTTGTTCAACTCCGCCAACTCTGTGTGAGGCATCATTTGGCAGTAAATAACAGATTTACACAGTGTTTCAGATTCCGAATCAGGAATGAAAAACAGAGAACCGAGGTTATTCTGTTTACTGGTGATATAGTAGGAGGTTCTTTAGCCCACCAAGATCACAAAGCAATTACACCATTTTTCTTTCCCCCTATTTCTCTTGTATATACTCATTAAAGTATTGGTCACATGGGTGGCCAAAAGGGCTTATTTCCATGCTGTAAATAAAATAATGACACACATTGTCCTCTCTGCTGTTGATTCTCTCAGCTGAAGATAGTTAATTTAACAATCAGTTCATTTTTGGAATGTGGGTGTAAACCAGAGTAGCTGGGAGTAATCTACACAGTTAACTGAGTGAATGTGTAAACTCCCCACAGATTTCACTCAGGGTTAGCGTCAACCTGGATGCCACAGTTGTGAGGCAGCAGAACTAGATGCAGTGCCACTGTATTGCCCAAAGTTTCCCACTGCTACTTCAATCATCCTGCTCACCCTGATTTTAATCTTTTGTTTCTTGATGTTAATTTCTTATCCAGAGGCAGCTGAAATCCTGCAGTTCTGAGCTTTGTTCATTGTCTTTTCCTTAGAATTTCATTCTGTCCTGTGGATGTCTAAATCCACAGAGGCAAGGAGGTTTCCCACTATTAATTAAATTGATTTCTCAAGGATTGCCCAAACAGGAGGATTTCTGCCAAAAAAATGTGCAGAGCGTTTTCTTTTGTGATCTTTGAGTTGGCATTGTGCATCTCCCTAATGCTGATTTAAAAGCTTGACACAGATCTTGTCATTCCACAGAGCATTTAAATAAAATGGCATTGCCAGGGTCCCTGGTACAATGCCATACTGATTCAGAACCAGTGGGTATTACCAAGAAGTTCATCTTCTTGCAGAACTGGCACTAAGCCACATAACAAAAATCTCATCAGCCAGCCCTTAATGGCCCACACAACAGCACTAACCGTAGTCTTCCACCTGCATTCATTACATAGCATTCACCCATTCTCAATGGGTGAAGTGCCAGAAGAATGGAGGAGGGTAGTGAATGTTGTGTCTTTCTTTAAGAGGACTGCAAAGAAAAACCCGAGAACTGTAAAATGATAAACCTAATTTCTATGAAGTTATATTACTGGAGAAGGTTCTGAGGGGTATGATGTATGGGCATTTGCAAAGGTAGATTGATTAGGGATATTGAACATGGCTTTATGATGGGAGATCATGTCTCAGGAATTTGATTGAGTTTTTGGAAGAAGGGACTAAGAAGGTCACTGAGGGCGGGGTGATAAACATAGGGCTTCAGTATGGTAGGTTGCTGGGGAAAATTAGATTGCATGGGATGAAGGGAGAGCTAACTTCTTAGATGCACCATTGGTTTGACAATAGGAATGGTGATGGTGAAACATTGCTTTTTGACCTGGAGACCTGTGACTGGTGATATTTCCCAGAGGTTAAGGCTAGGCTCACTGAAGTCTGTACATCAATGATTTGGATGTGAAGGTGTAAGACCTAGTTAGGAAGTTTGCAGATGACACTAAAATAGATGCTGTCAGGCAGTTATGGTGGTTCTCAGGTGTTACACAGGGATTGTGATCCGTTGAGTTGAGAAATGACAAATGGAATTTAATTTGAGTATGTGTGCAGTGTTGTATTTTGGGAAAATAAATGAGGGCAGGACATTTACAGTGAATGGTCAGGCTCTGGGGAGTGTAGTAGAACAGAGTGTAAAAGTACATTGTTCACTGAAAGTGACATTGCAGGAAAGGTGATAGAGAGGACTTTTGGCATGCTGACCTTCTTCAGTCAAGACACTGAGTATAGAAGTTGGGATGTTATGTTGAAGTCATACAAGTGTTTGGTGAGACCACATGGAGAATATTGTGCTCAGTTTTGATTGACTCATCCTGCAGTAGGACAAATGCCATTAAACTAGAAGTGCAGAAAATATTTACAAGAATATTGCCAGGATTTGAGAGACTGGGTTATGGAGAGATGCTGAGCAGTTTAGGCGTCTATTCTTTGGAGCCAGGGTGGTCCTCAGGAGGTGCATAAAATCATAATGGGCATAGACAGAATACATACAGTCTTTTTCCAGGGTTTGCGAATCAAAAGCTAGAGGGCATAAGCTTGAAAGGAACTTAAGAGGCATTTTTTTCACCCAGAATTGTTTAGTATATGGAATTATCTGTTGGAGAAAGTTGTTGACGTGGGTACATTAACAATATTTAAGAGGTACATGGACAGTAAAGGAAAGCTTCAGAGTGCCAAGCATAGTGAGAGGGGAGTATCATAGGTGGGGGGGGGGGGTCTTGGTTTTCATAGATCAGTTGGGCTAAAGGGGTTTGTTTTCATCAACTGTGAGTGTGTGACCCAAGACTGAGAGCTGCTGATTGCGTTTGGAAGACTGCTCCAGTTCTGGAGGGTCGGGAGCATGCTCTCAGAGTGAGAGGTTGGTGCAGCTGCTTCTTTGTCTTGCACTCGTCCTATTCAGACAGGCGCATATATTGATCACGAGAGTGAGTCAGAGTGGTAACCCGTGAGTTGCCACAACAGGCAGTGGAGGCCAAGTTATTGGGTGGATTTGATGCAGAGATTGAAAGGTTCTTGACTCATAAGGGGGTGGAGGGTTACTGGGAGAAGGCTAAAAACAGGGTTGAAAAAATTCCCCTTTTCCCTATCCATCCATCTCCCCCCTCACCTGGTTTCACTTATTACCTGCCATCTTATACTCCTTCCCCCCCACCCCCCATCTTCTTATTCTGGCTTCTGCCCCTTTCCTTTCCAGTCTTGATGAAGCGTCTTGGTCAAAAAGTTTCTTTCCCTCTATGGTTGCAGTTTGATTTGCTGAGTTCTTCCAGCACTGTGGGTGTTGTTTGAAAAGAATGAGCCATGATTGAGTGGGAATCAGCATTGATGGGCTGAGTGGCCCAATTATACTCCTTTATCTAATCGTTTTTGGTTCCTAAGGTTATCATAGCTGGTTTGGGGATAAGCTCCCACAACCGCTTAAATGTCCCTGATATCATGTGTCTGAAATAGCCTCTGTCTGTAGCCATCCATCTCCTTGCCTTAGTGTGACTTAGATATTAAGCTGAGCCAACTGTTTCTATTGACAGGAAAAGGGGCAAAGGCAGGTTACTGCTGCTTCTAAACCAGTGGCTTTGGCAATGGTTAGCAGCTGATCTAGGAGAATTAAAACTGATCTCAGACCTCTGCTCCTTGTGACTATATCCACTCATGGGGAAGGCTTTGGGAATAAAGCCTGAGTAAATATCCATAACCGGTGTCCTAAGGCAGTTCTATCTTGAGTTCAGTGCTGACTGGAAACTCCTGTGATGCCACTGATACCAAACTGTATTGGTCTGTGCCATTCCTTTGGATTCATCAGCTCATGGAGAGGTTGAGCCTGGTTCATGGGCAACAGCTTGCTCTCCATATCATTCTGCCCTGGCTGGCCAACTTTGATGCAGACAGCTAGGACACAACATCCTTTGTCAATCCTGACCAATAGAGGACCTTATCTTAAGGTCTTATTTTTTCATTGCAGACTCAGCACTCAATTCTCTGTCTCTCTTTACCCTCTTCTCTCTCTCCCCTCCCATACTAAATCCTCATTCTCACACCTATTTCTGTTTAATAAAAATTGTCCAAGAAGATCTCAGGTGTAGAGCATTCATAATAAGCTTTTGCAATCCTTTTGACCGTAAGCAATGTTTATTAGGAGCAGCAGCTCCTGTATGGGCCTACTTTGGGAGACTAGCTTGATGCCTTTGTTTGGGAGAAGGTGAATTCCAGAGTCCAGGCCTGTGCATCGACTTTACCACAGAACCACCTGTTAAAGGATTTTCACACTTTCACACAGGGGAAGGGAAGAATGAATGACAACTTCCTGGCCCAGGTGAGCTGAAGGAAATTTTACAGAGCAGATGTCAGGAACTGTAGAGGAGGTTTGACCCAAATGCAGAGCAGCAGAGAAGACTTACTGGGAGTGATAACTCTAATAATAAACTGCAATCTAACAAGCCATGAGAGACCACAGAAAACCAGCTTCCATTTTACTGGGAAGGCAGTGGCTAAGTCATGGTATTCCTGTGGCTGTTTGGTGAAGTCAAGGATTATTTCTGTCTCCACAGATTTCCTGGGAAAAGTCAATTGTTGCAGGTAGCTGGTCCAGTAGGTGGTTCTCCAACTCGGCAGTGAAGCAATTGACCAGGTGAAATGGGGGTTGTGTGTGGAGAGCTAGAGGATAACCCAAGATAAGTGGAATGTTAGGTGAGACGATAATAAGGAATTGGATGGACTTGTGGTGTGCTCCGATGCTGATGTGTGCACTCTGACCATCCCAGACCCCAAGATCATCTGTCATTGTTCATTATATGGAAGGGGTGAGGGATAGGCTAGTTGGGGAGTCTGGTCCAGACAGTTGTCTGCTGCACTGAAATTCACCAAAGCTTCCGGTGTGCATAGAACCAGCAGGGTGTGGAGGAGGACGGACAGAGTGAGTCAGGGCTGCGGTGCTAGAATGAGGGTTACCAGATAGAAGGCCACTTGTTTCTATATTGAGTGCCATTTTCTGAAGGCCATGAATCTGACACATGAATGATCGGCTAATCCACAGTAAGTGCCCAAGTTGCTTCTCCATCGATGCTCATGCTCTTGGGGGGGGGGGGGGGGGTTAAAGGAGCTCCTCCTACCTGCACGGGTTCTGGAGGCATTGCTGATGAGGAACCTGCAGCCTGACATGGTTCTGGGAAAGGAACAATAGCTCCATAAGACACTTGTCAACATGGAGGGCAAAGGTGATGAGACTTTCCAGGTCGGTGAGCATCTCCCAGGTAGGCAGGTTATCTTTCAACCACCTTGAGAGCTGTGATAGTAATGGGCTTACAGCTCTTCCACAGTCCAACTGCACTCCGCTACGAGGGCCCTGAATTCTGTGGTATAAACCATCAGCGAGCTGAGTCTTGGAGCAGGTGAAGTATCCAGTCCGCTGCCTCCCTTTCACTTCATGGATTGTTGAAACCCCAGCATATCGCAAAGGTGAGTTTCTCATGTTTATTGCAAATGCTGGTTTTATTGTCCCAGTTAGTGGTGGTCCAGGTCGAAACTCACCCAGTCAAGAGAGAGATGATGAAGGCAATTTTGGCTTGATCCGTAGAATACAGAGATGGCCGGAGCTCGGAGTGTAACTAGACAGAAAGTTGCTGCATTATGTTGGGGATTTGCCAAACCATCCGGGCACTGGAATCTGGGGCTCCGGGAGGTTGACTGGTGTGGATTTGCTGTAACAAGATGCACAGTTGGTTGAGAGTGGCAAGCAGAGGATCAGTGGTTTCCTGCTGCTTCTGAATCATGTACTTGTGTCAGCAGATAACTTCCTTTAGGTGAGAAAACTGCTGGTTCACCTATCCTCAGGATCTGTTGAGGAGACTTGACCCATATGCATATCGGCAGAGACGATTTAGTGGTGAGCAATAACTTAATAATAAACTGCAAAATAACATGCCACGTGTGGCTACAAAACAAAAAGGAACAGTTACTCAACTCAACAAGGCAACAGGATAACTGAAGGCTAGGAGCAACTGGTTGAGTCTGGTTGGTTGATGAGTAAATAAGAATAGTGGGTAAGAGCTGGGTTTAAATAGGCTGCAGGTGATGATTTGGAAATGAGTGGCAGGTGACTCCCTGTTAGCTGGGTGGAGATTGGGAGGTGCCTGCCTCTGCTGGCCTGACAGCAGGAGAAAATAAGGAAATACTCAATAGAAGAGCTTTCTTTCACATCATGCCAATATGCCTGTTGCTGCAGAGAACTAACTCAGATCTGGGCATGGAGAGGAAAGAGAATAGATCATAGATAACAACCTGAGACTGCTGGAGGGGAAAGGGAAATGCTGCCTCATCTTGCAGAAGTGATGAGCTTCATGAATGAGTGACTTTTAGTTGTGCCCTCAGAAACATTTGGAGCTGAGTGTAGCCAGTCAAGTGGCTTTGTGAGAGGACTCCGTATTCACCGTGGAGCAGAGCTGGGAGAATCTCAGTTTGGAAGAGATCTGTCCTCTGTGCCAGGCAGAAGGAATACTGAGAAGTGAGCTTTTGCTTCAGTTGAAGTACAGTTCCCTTCTTAAGGATAAACAGCAAACTGATTCACAGGGATTGCAGAGTTTTGTTTGCTGACATCAGTGTAGCTGTCAAGAAGCAGTCAGCCACGTTCCAGGATCTGTATTCTAGCCTTTCAGGCTTTTGAAGGCAGTGATGACAAATCATGAAATGTTGCAACATGAGATGGCACCTTGCAGCCTAAAACCACCCATCATGGGCATCCTGAGAAGACATCAGGATCTATAGGATACCTCCCTTCTAGCACCTGTTTACCATATTTAACTGACAGTAAAAGTCACTCTTACTTTACATCCTTCACTTCCTTAATCAAGATTAAATAATTTCTCCTTCTGGTAATAGAAATCCCTCTCCCTCCACTCTTCTTCTCTTCCCCAGTTTAACCTTTTACTCTTTTCAAATGCCCGTCACCTCCCTCTGGTTCCCCTCCTCCTTCCCTTTCTCTTATGGTCCACTGTTCTCTCCTATCAAATTCATTCTTCTCAGGCCTTTTATCTTTCCACTCCACCTGGCTTTTTCTATCAGCTAGCTATCCTGTTTCCCTTTTTTCCACCTTCTGACACCTTCCCACTTCCTTTTCAGTCATAAAGAAGGCTGTCAACCCGAAATGTCGACTGTTTATTCCTTTCCATAGATGCTGCCTGACCTGCTGAGTTCCTCCAGCATTTTGTGTGTGTTGCTCTAGATAAATTATATGTCTGCATTGACCATGACACTCTGTATTACATCGGTGCCATCCCTGTGCGATCATTGAATCTGTATATCCTGACTTCCCAAATATGTATGTCAGTGCAAAGTACAAGAATCTCATTGCAGTTTTTTTGATGGTAAAGACCTTTGAAAGATAGTAAGGAAACAAGATATGAAGCAGGACTGTCTTCTTGTATCACAAACATAAAAATGACATCATCCTAATACTTCCAAAGACATGTTAACTCACCAGTTAATAGCTGAGCCGCTGGTGTGTGAATCACCATAGCATGAATTTCTACTGCGACCAAAAATAGTGGGTATATCTTGCATCCTGTTGCCACATATGTTCTGCAAGCATGTGAAGTTGCTTCTTTGTTCCTTGGACAATTATAGGGTCATCCAGAAGACCTTTGTTCTTAGAATAGGAATTTATTCCTAGATCAAATGAAATGATGAATACTTGCATTTGAAGTATTTCATTGAATCAGCTGGAGATTAGTAAGTGATCTCATTGAATAGTCATGTTCATTTGTATTGTCTTGATCCTAAGTGTTCAGTTTGTAAGCAGAGGAAGATTTTTAAATGGGCAATTATTTGTCATGATGGTATTTGTCCTTAATTTGATTAGTCATGATACAGCAAGCATAATGTGTAAAAAGATAGGGAGATTTCTAAATAATAAGGAATAATTATTGATGTTTGTATCAATCAAAAATGGTAATATTAATTTCTTAAATAATCAGTCTTTTCTGAAAGTTATTTTTTTGCTTTGTATTGGTAAATGAGAACTGTCAAAGGACATGCACAATCCAGTTCTCCAGTCTGTGCTCAAAGGACATCACTGCTTCACTCTGCACTGGAAGCTCAGCGACATGGACATTTGTGCATTTCGTGCTGTTGCGGGTCTGTGGATTGGATATGTCTGTGTGAACAGGAGGCACAAGAAGGCCCAAGGGCTAATGAGTCGGTACAGCTGAAGTTCGGGCCTTTTCACCTGCTGGTCCAGGAAGATCGACAGTGCTGAAGTCGAAGTCCAACGGCCAAAGACTTGAAGCTGGAGGCCCATCCTGTCCATGTTTGTGGGAGCGATGGGGAGGGGAAAAGAAAGGGGCTTGTTTTGCTGCTGTTATTTTGTTCTGTTTTGTTCCAGTAAGATGGTGGCACATTCAATCGCAATGGTTTCTACAGGGTCAACCAAAAGCTTATTGTCCTTTTTAAGCATACTTTTTATGATCTCAAGACCTTGGTGGACATTAAGATCTTAAAGTACTGCAGGTCTACCCTGTCAACGAGTTGCTCATTGATGGAGAAACTGAAGGAGTTGGACAGTGCAGATGGTGATGCTGCCTGCATCAGAGAGGTGTTGGAGGAGTCAGCGCACAAAGGCAGTGTGCAGTCTAACAGCAAGTCATTGTCTTAGTTGCTTTTCTTATGATCACAGGACCCTGTTGGACATTGCTAATGTGAAATGCTGCAAGTCCAATTCACTGATTTATTGGCGGACGGCAGGGGAGCTGCATGGCCTGGGATGTCGCAAGGACTAGGCATCAAGCGATGATGACGCCTGTTTACAGCCATCCAGGAAAGAGGCCTCCACTGGAGGTGTACAAGCTGGAGTTGGTGCTGCCTCCCAGTGTTCATTCGGCTGAACACAACCTGTGTTATATTTGACTGCAGACTGCTGCAACAGTCATGGACTCAGGATCCTGGATTTTTTTTTTTTTGCGTGACTGTATTTTACTGATATTTTATATGTGCTGTATGTACCTTGGGCTGTGTGTGACTTTTGGTACTGTGTTTTGCACCATTGCCCTGGAGTAATGCTGTTTCATTTGGTATTCACATATGGTTGAGTACCAATTCAACTTGAACATACGTTCTGTGCTGTTCTGCTGAGCATTGTGGGCATACTATGTTGGCGCCTGGATGTGTGGCCACACTAGTGGGGCTGCCCCCAGTATATCCTCAGGAGTGTTGGTTGTTGATGCAAATGATGCATGTTACTGTCTTAACTTGTACATGTAATAAATAAATCTGAATTTGAACTGTGAAATTCAACCTGTTGTTTATAGGAGAGAAAGTTCTGCAAAGTGCTGAATATGCTGGATCAGTGGCTAGCTGGATAGGAAAATTCATTGACATTCCCAAAAAAAGCACTACACTGCCAGGGCAAACCAGAAGCTATAGATGACTGCAGAGGTTTGTGCAGTACTTAAGAGACTGGGATGCTGCTAGAGGATATGGCGATTAAGTCAGCAAGAGCCATGCTCTTACACGCCATCGGGAAGGCAAAGCGAGACTACTCACAGGAATTCACATCCACCCTGCACATCATTGGCAGTGACACCTCCCATAAGCTGTGTGCCTTCTACGGTTTGACATAATGAATAATGTGACATCGAGGAAAGCCTCCTCCCCCCCGAGGCACCCTGTCTGCCTGCAGTTGAGGTGAGGAGGGTCCTAGCCAGGATATACCCAGACAAAGTTGCGGGTCTGGACAACATATCTGGTGGGGTGCTGAGGGATTGCACAGCCCAGCAAACAGATCTTAATAGACATCTTTAATATAACTTGGAAATAGTCCACTGTCACGGCAGGCTACAAGGCATCGTCTCACCCCAGAGAGTGACAGTAACTGGCTGAAATGATTACCACTCAGTAGCACTTACTTCAGCAATTGTGAAGTACTGAGTTTAATGAATTGTATGAAATCCCACCATCGAGCTACATTGGACCCTTTCCAGTTCGCCTACCACTCACACCGGAACACTGATTATGCCTTAGCCTTGGCCCTACACTCCATCCTGACCCACCTGGAAAATGATGCCTCATATGCCTGGATGTTGTTCATTGACCTCAGCTTGGTGCTTAATACAATCATCCCTCAGAGGCTGGTGGGTAAACTCCTCATTGGCACTCACCACCCCTTGTTGTAACTAGATTTTAGACTTATTGACAAAAAAACCCCAGTCAGTCTGAGTTGGCAGCAACATCTCAAGTTCTATCACACTGAGCACTGGTGACCCCCAGGGCTTTATACTCAGTCTGCTGCTATTCGTTCTGCTGACTCATGACTGTACTGCCAGATCTATCTCAAATGGCATCATCAAGTTCACGGATGATACAGCCGTGGTGGGCCTCATCAGCAACAATGATGATTCGGCATACAGAGATGAGGTAGTTAGGTTTGTCAAATGGTGTGAGAAGAACAACTTGAGTCTCAACATGGACAAGGCAAAAAGGATGATTATAGATTTCAGGAAGGTGCAGGTTGATCTCTGCCACATCAATAGCTCTGCCACGGAGAGAGTGAAGAGCACAAAGTTCTTTGGTGTGCATCTAATGGATGATCTAACCTGGACCCAGTGCACCTCCTCATTAGTCAAGAAGGCACAGCAGCGTCTTGTTGAGATTGAGGCATACGAGTTTCTCTGCCCCATACTAACAACTTTCTATAGGAGCACTATCGAGAATGTCCTGGCTGGCTGCATCATTGTGGGGTACAGAAGCTACAAATCATCAGACTTCAAGACTCTACAGAGGACGGTAAGAACCACTGCAAGGATCATCAGGGCCCCTAACTGTGACATTTACCAGGAGCATTATATACGAATGGCCCAAAGCAATGTTGTGGATCTCTATCGGCCATCCCACAATCTCTTTGACACACTACCATTAGAAAGGAGGTACAGGAACATACTGACTAGGACAACCAGTCTGGGTAACAGCTTCTTTCTTTAGGTTTTCAGACTAATGAATACCCTGCTACCATGGAGGTCTAGTCTCTAGGACAGAGAGCTGTTACTGTTTGCTGTTTATTGTTTACCTGTGCTGTATCTAACTAGTGGTAACATTTTGTTTTACGTACTGCATGTGATACGTATTTTGTGGGTGCACTGTAGTCCGGAAGAATGGTGTTCTGTATATTTGTACATATGTATAGTCAGATGACAATACAGTTGACCTTCACCTTGAACTTGAAAGGAACTTCAATAAATATTTATTAATTCCGATATGGTATTCAAGGGAATACCTAGTATGCAAGAGAAGTGATTGACTGAACTTGTTCAATGAAGACTATTTTTAAGTATTGTGTTGTTTCAAATGAACTTGTATGAATGCTTTAAGAATGAGTGGAAAGTTGCAGGAAGAGTTGGATAGATTTTTTTCCTTCTGAATCAAATGCTGCCTTATAAGATGTCAGATCTTCTCAAGGAAGTCTAATGTGGGGCTGCTAATATGCTTCATCATCATCTTCCTTCTCCGCCAAGTCATTATTATCCCAGTATGTTTCTTCACCCCTATGGCTTTGTTATCTCAATCCTTCCTTTGCTCCATGCCAACAGGCCATGGCTGAACTCAGCTAATACCTGAATTATGAAGAGCACAAGAGACCACAACACAGTAGAAAGATCCTAGTTGCTGAATATTGAGATAACCACTGCATAATGCAAGCAGCATAAGCTTATGTTAAATGGCCCTTTTCTGGTAGTATAATGTTTGCAATATCAAAAGGAGTTTGCTTGGTCACATGGGGGCAGCTTATTGCCTGCAGTTAGCATTGCCCTCCAGTGGTAGGGAATTATTGTTCTTCATCTGCCTGCTTAAAAAGGAGGTGGAGTCTTTGAGAGTAGAGTATTATTGATTTTCATAATACAATGGTGAGCAGAAAATGATGATAAATGATATATTAGCAGCTAAGGCAGGAAGGGTGTTGTACTTAGTAAGATGGGAGTGATGGTGATCTTGATGTCCACTGTGAATCGAGTACCGTTATCTGAATGAGCTTGTACCTGAGGTAGCAGATACTTGAGAATGACTTCTGGAAACATTGTAAGACTTTGCTCCCCTGAGGATGTTCGATCAGAACATTGCTCCTTGTGAAATCTGCATGAATAAACTCTTGGGTGATGAGTTTTAGCACGTTTCCTGCAATATTGTTCATACAAATTCTAAGGTTGCTTGGGGAAACTTTGTTGCATAGCCATCCTGTTCATCAAGAGAAGAAGGTTAGACAAAGCTGTGAACATCAGTTGGTTTTGTTTGCAGGCAAGCGTTCGCAAGGAAGACTCATCAACAGTGTGAAATATGTGCATATTAATTTGTGGGACTGCATTATCGTGTGCAGCAGTTTGACTATGAACTTAGGTTTACAGTCTGAGACATTTGAAGTGACATTTGTGAGGAAGTAATTGAATAATTCAAGTGTTACTCAAGCCCCAGGTCTATTCCAAGCATCAAAAATGTATTATTTATCACCTGTGAAGAAAATACATGTGTGTTCCATAGGATAAAGAGAAACATCTGCTGTCACTCCTTTTTTCCAATTATTGAGTCAAAGAGAAATACAGCACAGAAGCAGGCCATTTTGCGCACTTAGTCTATAATGAAACCATTTAAACTGCCTCCTCCCAAGAACCTAGACCTGGACCATAGCCTTCCATACCTCTACCATCGATGTGCCTATCTAAACTTCACTAAAATGTTGAAATCGAGCTCACATGCATCACTTGTGCTGGCAGCTTTTTCCACATTCATTTGACCCTCATGTCGCCCTTAAAATTCTCACCGTTCCCCCTTAACCCATGATCTCTGGTTTATTCGCACCCAACCTCAGTGGAAAAAGCCTGTTTCCATTTACCCTCTCTATACCCCTCATAATTTTGTATACCTCTATCAAATCTCCTCTCTTTCTTCTATGTTCTAAAGAATAGAAACAATCTATTCAATCTTTCCTTATAACTCAGGTCCTCCAGTCCCAACAACATCCTTGTAAATCTTATCTGTACTCTTTCAACTTTGTTTACATCTTTCTTGTAGGTGGGTGACCAGAACTGCGCTACAATACTCTAAATTAGGACTCACCAACATTTTATATAACTTCAGCATAACATCCCATCTCCTATACTCAATTTTTTGATTTATGAAGGCCAATGTGCCAAAAGCTTTATTTACAACCCTGTCTACCTGTGATGCCATATTCAATGAATTAAGGACCTGTATTCCCAGATCTCTTTGTTCTACCACACTCTTCAAAGCCCTTCCATTCACTGTGTAAGACCTACCCTGGTTAGTCCTACCGAAGTGCAAAACCTCAAACTTGTCTGCATTAACTTCCATCTGTTTTTCAGCCCATTTTTCCAGCTGTTGCAGATTCTGCTGCAAGCCATGTTAGCTTTCCTGCCTGTCTGCTACACCACCAATCTTGGTGTCATCCGCAAATTTGCTGATTCAGTTAATCACATTTTCATACAGATCATTGATATAGATGACAAAAAAACAAAGAACCCAGCACTGATCCCTGCGACACACCATTTGTCACAGGCCTCCAGTCAGAGAGGCAACCCTCTACTACCACTCTGTGGCTTCTCCCACAAAGCCAATGCCTAATCCAATTTACTACCTCACCTTGAATGCCGAACAACTGAACTTGACCAGCCTTCCGTGTGGGACTTATCAAATGCCTTATTAAAGTCTAAGTAGATAACATCTACTCCCCTGCCTTTATCCACTGCCCTGTTTCCTTTCTTCCAAAATTCTATAAGATTGGTCAGACAGGAGCTCCCAAACACAAAGCCATCCTGACTATTCTTAATCATTCCATGCCTATCCAAATAATTATATATACCGTCCCTTAGAACACCATCCAATAACCTTCCCACAACTAAGTTCAGACTCACCAACCTATAATTCCCTGATCACAAACAAGAGGAAATCTACAGATGCTGGAAATCCAAGGAACAAACACAAAATGCTGGAGGAACTCAGCAGGCTAGGCAGCATCTATGAAAAAAAGGTATAGTTGTCGTTTTGGGCTGAAACCCTTTGGCAGGACTGGAGAATAAAAGCTGAAGAGCAGATTTGATAGGTGAGGGGAAGGGAGACAGAAATGTCAGGCAATAGGTGAAACTTGGAGGGGGAGGGATGAAGCAGAGAGCTAGGAAGTTGATTGGTGAAAGAAATGGAAGGCCGTGGAAGAAAGAAGAAAGCGAGGGGGGAGGAACACCAGAGGGAGTGATGGGCGGGTAAGGACATAACCTAAGAAGGGGACAAGGAGTTGAGAAATTGGAAGGGGGAGGCATTAATGGAAGTTTGAGAAATTGATGCTAATGTCATCAGGTTGGAGGCTACCCATTGGAATATAAGATGTTGTTTCTCTAACCTAAGTGTGACATTATCCCAATAGTGGAGGACGCCATAGATGGACATATTGGAATGGGAATGGGAAGCGGAATTAAAATGGGTAGCCACTGGGAGATCCCGCTTGTTCTGACAAATGGAACGTAGATGCTCGATGAAGCAATTTATATTCTGTTTGAGCAGCCTCCAACCTGATGGTATGAACATCAATTTCTCAAACTTCCAGTAATGCCTCCTCCCTACCAAATTCAACATTTCCCATCCCCTTGTCCCTCTCTCATGTTATCTCCTTGCCAATCCATCACCTCCTTCTGGTGCTCCCACCCTTTTTTCTTTCTTCCTTAGTGTTCTGTATCTTTCACCAATCAACTTCCTAGCTCTTTGCTTCATCAACCCCAACTCCAAGTTTCACCTATTGCCTGGCATTTCTCCCTTCCCTCCCCTCAGTTTTCTGATCCACTCCTCAGCTTTTTTTTCTCCAGTCCTCCAGAAGGGCTTTGGCCTGAAGCATTGACTGTACTTTTTTCCATAGATGCTGCCTGGCCTGCTGAGTTCTCCAGCATTTTGTGTGTGTTGCTATACTTCCTTGGTTTCTGTTTAGAGCCTTTTTTAAACTGTGGAACAACATTGGCTGTTCCTCCAATCATCTGGTACCTCTTCTGTCATTAAGGATGTTTTAAGCATCTCTGCTAGGGCCCTGGAGTTCATCACCTGTTGGTTATAGACCAATAGCAGTTGATTATGTACTCAACCAAGTATTTAAAATGGAATAAGGGAAGTTTAACCCTCTTATGGACAGTTGCTAGGCAGCTCTGGGTCATCCCATGATACCTTCTGGGCACTGAGTTCTCTGTCTCTGAGCCAGAACAATAATCCTGTTGTTCAGTGACCTGATATTGTACATCCAGGATGGAGTCACTTAGTATTAATGTAAAGAGATTCAACTAGCTAGTTCTGCCTGTGAGACCACGGAAACGGTTTTTGATCAAATCCCATAATACCCAGTCCGTTTTCCATTTTGTAAGATAATACATGACGATACTCCGGCTTGTAATAGGCCCACTTGTGCAGGTACTTCTGAGATGTTGTTCTTCCGACAATTGTTTTTGAGCATAATCCTCTGAGTGAAAACTATTGGTCGGTTGTCAGACCGTTCTGGATGAAAATATGGCTGTGACAAATGTTAAGTTTTGCACTGCTTTAGAAGTGTTATGGGCAGGTTCTACACTGGAAATGATGCTTAGGGAACATGAAAAATTTAACAATAGAGAGGTAACACAAATACATCAACAATATGTGCAAAATGTCTCTATGTTCAACTATTAGAATAAATTCCTAGCTCTTTGTTGTTCATAGGTTGTTGGATAAATAATCCTCAGCATGATCCTCCAAGCAAAAAAAGAACTATAGGTACTGGAAATGTGAAATAAAGAAAATCAAGTACTGGAGATACTCAGTAGATTCAGAAGAATTCTGAAGATAGAAGCACATATTATATTTTAGTTTTAGGTTAAGACAAGATGACAGATTGGTCACCTTTCACGAGGTTATCAATCTGTCATCTGGTCTAAAGCTGAAACTTAAACTCTTATTTCTTTCCCTTGATCTGTTTGCTAAATGCTCCCATCATTTTCTAACTCAAGGTTATCCTGATGACTAAAATTCACTATCAAATGTGTGCAAGTGCCTCTGTCTCTTATCACATATTAAAAGTGGGTTCCACATTTGGCTATTTCTAATTCTCCTGTGCATCCATGTTAACAATGATTGTTTGTGCCACATTTACCTTGTTTATGTTACTCAAAAATATATTTTCCCCTCTAAATTGGCATGCAATTTCAATGTCATTTATATCAATGTTCTGTATTTTACCTGAGGGATGATCTGTAGTTTGCGTTCCTACTCAGTGAATATTTGGAATACTCATTTAGAAAATTTCAAAGTTCTATTTATTTTGGTTTTCTTTGATGTAGTGGCACAAACTAAATTTCACTTGAAGTGATAAGATGTGGAAACAGGCCCTTCATCCCAGCTTATCCATGGTCAGCTAATTTCATTTTACTATGATTTTCTCATATTCTTCTAAGCCATTCCTATTCACATCCAAGGTCTTTTAAATATTGTAATTTTACCACTTCCACTGGTGGCTCACCCCGCATACCCACCACACTTTGTGTGAAAAAGATGCCCCTCAGGTCCCCTTTAAGTCTTCCTCCTCTCACCTTAAACCTATTCCACATGCTTTAGGCTCCCCTATTTTGGGGAAAGACCTTATCTGTGCTCATTATGATTTTATATGCCACTGTAAGTGAATTTAGTATTTCAATGGTTAGCCTGCTCTGGACCTGATGTGGTCTAACTTCTGGATCAGCCCACCATGCAGCACCTTGTCAAACGCCTTGCTATAGTCCATGTCAACAACATTAATACCTGATGCTCATTTATCCTCTTGGTCACTTCTTCATATGTCATGTGTGCTACTATACTGAAACCTATTGTATTTGATCTCAACATGATGCTATTTTTATGTTAAGTAGGACTGATGTGCATAAGGAAAATAATCATAGATTTTCTAAACTATTTAGATTGAAGGGTATTAATTGTGAGTCACAAACAAATGTAGTTAATTCAGTGTCAAATCATGCAGAAATAAGAGAAAAAGGTTAAAAAAAAATATAATTACAATTATGTATTTTATATGTCTCCAGCAACACTGGGAAGGACGAGGACTGCATACTTAAAGAAGTTGTTTTTGGTACTTTGATAGATGGTTAGCAACATTTTATGCTTACCACATTGTTAAAACTTCACACAATGGGCACTCCTTAATATTATCAGATGAGTTTAGAGCCAGGTGATGCTAAGCCAGTACCTTGCCAGGAGCAATTTAAAATGAATAATTTGGGGAAAAAAGAACATTTTAGAACAAAACTTGATAACTAAAGTGCATGAACCACTTAGACATCATTACAAACATTTAGGTAAACTAAAATATTTTTAAAAACTTCTTATTTCATCTTGTAAATCTGTGCCTTATGGACACCACTGAAATACAAATTAAAACTTTCTGTGCATACCATATACAAGGTCCAAATTGTGTTTTTTGCCAGAGTAATCTTGGGGAATCCCAGGGAACCTGGTCCTCAATACCATACCACACTAGGCCCAGCAATTAAGTGAGCCAATAGATTAGTTTCTCTGGAACTGCCAGTAATTTGAGCTTTTCATGGTACGTGCTTGGGAGTCTAGGTTTTGATGGGGATACTGATTACAATTGTTGGCCAGCACCATTGTGGATAGGGTGGCACTGTAGTGTGGCAGGCAGTACTGCACCTCAGTACTCCAGTAACCCGGGTTCAATCCTGCTCTCTATATTGACTTATTCATCATCCCTCTGACTGTGAGGGTGTCTCCATGTGTTTCTCCTATGTCATAATGATACGCTAGTTCATAGGTTAATTGGTGCAGTAAATTAGCCCCAATGCTGAAGGGAGTGCCGGTAAGATTGCTCCAAGACATGGGGTGAAAAAATCGTTCCTCTTTATTATGGAAATTTGAGATAAATATAAACAAATCTGTGACCTCTAAAAGCAGTCAAATTTAAATTGTGCATGCTCCTGGTTTTATTGTGATACCTTAGACTTCTTTCTGAGCTTGTCTTCAGTTTAGAACCAAGTGGCATTCAGACTCGTCTCAGCTTTTCTCTGAATCATGCTATGATAGTCTTTCAACAAGGCAAGGTGATGATAAATTTATGTTGCTGCATTAACCTTTTTTAATGGATCACAGATACCTTTTCCTTTCATTACCTGAAACAATTGTAGAGGTTATTTTCCTTCCTTAATCCATTGTTAATTTGTTAATTCATTTGCACTATTGATTCACTAGATTCTAGGACTTAATCAGATCTGATAATGAAACTATTGAACCAAGTAGCCACTTACAGATTAAGGGTTAATTTCTATTTGCCAAGTCTGGTAATTCAATTCATTGTTAACTGAAATCATGGGTTAGATATTGGTTTTAGAATTACTGCAAGCTCAGCTATTTATGCTTTGAAGACAAAGCGACTTCAAGTGAGTAGCATATGCATAATTAAATATGAAAGACAGTAGGAAATGCCAATGACTGACAAAACATATATCTGGAAATGTTGTAATGTGATCGATGTGAAGGGGCGCAGGCCGTGAGCTCAAAGTGCAGCACACCAAATTGGAAACAGTCCGATTCACCCAGAATGAGTGTTCAGTACCTTATATGATGAGAAAGAGCAAGTGTTACCTTTCCAGTGGTTGTTTGAGGTGTGTTGTGTGAAGATTGAAAGGTAATAATGGAGACAGAGTGCCCCAGAAGGAACAGTAAACTTAGAATGCTGAAAGGAGAGGAGAGAGGTGATGTGTCTGATGGCATCACATCAATGGAAACTTTTTATAGCAATGCCTCTTATCACTTTCAAGCTATCTCCCACTATAAGAATGAGATCTGATTAATCATAGCTGCTTGCTGAGTTACAGAAATGGGTTGGCAAAGTATCACAAACCCAAGAAATTCTGCAAATGCTGAAAATCCAGAGCATCGCACACAAAATGCTGGAGGATCTCAGCAGGTCAGGCAACATCCATGGAAATGAATAAGCAGCTTATGTTTCCACCCAAGAGCCTTCATCAGGACTGAAAAGGAAGGGGAAAGATGTTAGAATAAAAAAATAGGGGGAGGGGTAGGCGGACAATCAAGAAGGTGAAAGGTGAAGTCAGGTGGTGGGGAGAGAGGATGAAGTAAGCTGGCAGGCCCTGATGATGTACCTGGTAGGGCTCTAAAAACCTGTGCAGGAGTGTCAAGGAGATCTTCAATCTTTCACTGACACAGTCAGAAGTTCCTACCTGTTTCAAAAAGGTGACAATCATACCAGTGTCCAAGAAAAGCAAGGTGACTTGCCTCAATGACTATCGCCCAGTGGCATTCACATCTACTGTGATGAAGTGATTCAAGATGCTGATCATGACTAGAATTAACTCCTTCCTAAGCATGGACCTGTATTCACTGCAATTTGCCTATCATCACAATAGGTCTACAGCAGATGCAATCTCACTGGCTCTCCAGTCAGCCTTGGATCACCTGGATATTAGTAATATTTATGTCAGGCTTCTCTTTATTGATACAGCTTGGCATTCAATGCAATTATATCTTCAGTTCTCATCAACAAGCTCTAAAACCTGTGCCTCTATAGCTTCCTTTGCATTTGGATCCTTGACTTCCTCACCAGGAGATTACAGTCTGTGCAGATTGGAAGTAACATCTCCTTCTTGCTGATAGTCACTGGCGCACCTCAAGGATGCCTGCTTAATCCACTGCTGAACCCTCCACCATCACAACCTCCTTGCTAGGCACAACTCAAATGCCATTTATAAACGCTGATGACACAGCTATTATTGGCATAATTTCAGATGGCGATGAAGGGGCATACAGAAGCGAGATAGATCAGCAGGTTTAGTGTCACAACAGTAACTCAGTGTCAGTAAGACCGAGGAATTGATTGTGGGCTTCAGGAAAGTGAAGTCAGGAGAACACACACCAATCCTCATCGAGGGAGCAGCAGTGGAAGGGGTAATGCAGTTTTAAGTTTCTGGGTGTTAACATCTCTGAAGATCTACTTGGCCCAAAATATTGCTGCAATTACAAAGAAGGGGTAACAGCGACTGGATTTCATTTGTAGTTTGAGGAGAATTGGTCCGTCCCCAAAGACACTTGTAGATTTCTATAGATATACCATTCTAAATGGTACTTTACCATCTGGTATGGAGTCGCCACTGGACAGGATCGGAAAAAGCTGTGGAAAGCTGGATACTCAGCCAGCTCCATCAAGAGCATCATCCTCCCCACCATTAAGTTCAAAGGGCATGCCTCAAAAAGGTTGCATCCATCAAGGATCACCATCACCATCGCCTTCTCTCATTGCTACCATCAAGAAGGAAGTAATGCAGCCCAAAAAAACACACTCAATGTTTCAGGAACAGCTTCTTCCTCTCTGCCATCAGTTTTCTGAATGGACAATGAATCCATGAACACTACCTCACTATTCTTCCCTCTCTTTTTGCACTATTTAATTAAATTGATTTTTATGCAGTATATGTATACTTCCTATTGTAATTAATGGTTTTTTTAGTTATGTTTTGCAGTGTCACAATGTACTGCTGTTGCAAGACATCAAATTTCACAACCTTTGCCAGTGATATTAAACTTGCTTCTGATTCTAATTCTGAAGGTGATAGGTGGGAAAGGTAAAGGGCTGGAGAAAAAGGATTCCGATAGGAGAGGCAAGTGAACCATGAAAGAAAGGGAAGGAGGAAAGGCACCAAGGGAGGTGATAGACAGGTGAGGAGAAGAGATGAGAGGCCAAGAGTGGAGAACTGAAACATGGTGAAGGGTGAAGGGAGAAAAATTACCGGAAGTTGGAAAAACTGGTATTAGGTTGGAGGCTGACAGAGTAAGATTTCTGCAGTTCCACCTATCTCTGCAGCACAAGACACTCTGCAGTGCTGTAAACAATTGTTGAAGCTAAAATTATTTTGTGCTCCTTGCTAGTGCCTTTGTCTCTGCAAACAGTTCCATTAATATCTGTCTTAAGAGTCTTCAAAATGTGACTCTAAAATATTTGTCATCAGACAGAAATTTGCTTATATTTTTGTGTAATGATTTGCAATCATATCAATGATCTTAATCAATCTTCCCTTTCAACATGGCACAATCATAATAAATTCATGCCAGTTTTTCCTTTTTTTCTTTATACTTAACCCTTCTGCCAATGCAGTTGTGTTAGAGTCTTTTAGAGCCTATCACATTTTGTCAGTGTTCACATACCACATGCTCCACTATTTTCACAAGCCTGTCATGACACTGCTGCAGTTGAGTAGCTCTGCTGTCAATGTGAGACTATAATTATTCACATATAATGGATACAGAAACTACTCCATAATCAATTAAGGTAAAAGATTGCATATTATTATGAGGAACACTTGATAGATATTGTCAAACATTCATTTCCATTTTTTGCCAGCCTCCCTCAGATGGCAGAAATGAATGCTGAGCATATAGGGAAAGAGAAGACAGGGCCTTTGTAATTCATATCAGTGTCAAATCCCTTTTCAAAGCCAATGTGTCTGAATATTACTGTAGTTTTCGAGTTACTTTGGACTCCCTCCACTGATAAACTGCCTTTCATAGCCTTCATGTTGTCACAAAGCACTTGACAGTCAGTGGACGTTGCTGAACTGGAACCACTGTTGTAATATCGGAAACATGTTAGCCTGTTTTCACACAATTCCCTACGTACAGTAATAATGGACTAATATTGTGCAATTTTAACTCTGTTTATTGTGGGATAAACATTACAGCATGCAATGGACTTCTTTAGTCAAGACTTGTCACCCCATTCTTTAACTTTAATTTTCTATTGATTTGTCATCTCCTTCTGAACTTCTTTCTTCTCTGAACTATTACCCTGTTTTTGTGGCCATTTATGCTTCAGCACCATCAAGTCAGCCAAAAAAATATCCAAGGCAGTGAATGGCATAGAAATATAATAGTAAATGTTGCATTTTCAGACTGCCGTAGTCTGACTTTTGTATTGATAACTGATACTTCTGAACATAGAATCAACATAGTTAATAGATCCTAAGTGACACATGAACCCAATTAGTTTCTCTATGAACTGGGCAACAAAAGCCCTTTGAAAATTGTTGCACATGCAGAGGCATTACAGGCTAAAATTTAATCATATTGCTATATAACATGAAGTCACGTTCCCTTGAATGGTCAAGGACACCAATTTTAATTCGCGTTCTCCAAAATTAAATTGGATCTGGAAATTGCATTTCAGTAATACTTTGGTGACATACCAGTGAGCAGACAAAAAAGGGGTTAGTTAGATGTAGTTTCTTAAGAACATTACAAATGAAAAGTAAAGGCTCCATTTCTACCCATTGTGTTTGTTGACAATACCAATATGGCTTCTTTAGTCTTGAAATTGGCAGGGTTAAGTCTTGACCGTAGCAAAAAAATTGACCACAATGGGACTGATTAACTTTGATTGACCTACACTTAATTCTTGCATATTAAAACTTTACTTAAGGCTGTGTTGCATAAACATTGAATTTTAATTATTGTTTCTGTTAGAAAATTGACACAATAAACTGGAAGATAATTATTCCTATGCCCGAAGGGAGACATTGAGAGAAAAAAAAATCTACATTGTAATTGCCAGAGATTTGATCTATGCACTTGACTTGCTAAATTCCTGAGTGAGAATATTTCAGCCTAAGCTAATTACAGGGGCAGAGCAATTATTTTCCCATTGATCATCTCTGTGTTTCAAACTTTGAATGCTTGGAGTTTAGAATTTTTATTTTGAAACATGCTTCAAGGACAGTTTCAAATCTGGATGGATATCAAGTAAAATTAGGGAATAATACAACTCATCATGAGGCTGTTGATCTTGAAACAGCTCTTTGAAATAACTCACGTATCCTCACATTTTTCCCTGTAACTTCTCTCCCAGCATGTATTCAGTTAGGTTTAAAATATTGTTTCTGAATCTGATCCCGTTTAAATGAATAGTTGAAGTATTTCAGATAATCACAGCTTGCTGTGTTGCAAAATAGGATTTTCTGGATCTCACCTCTGTTTTCAGAAATGTTCTTAAGTAGGTACCATGTGCCTCCCAAACAATGGCTGGTGGCAACAGTTTCCCCAGCATGAACAACTGGCATGATTTGAATATAAAGTGAAGGAAGACCACATATATGTTAAACACTCTTTTCAATGTCTTAACTTAAGAATAAAAAAAAAGAAGAATCTGCAGATACTAGTAATCTGAAATAAAACCAGAAAATGCTGGAAAAGCTCAGGTCATGCAGCATCAATTTTGAGAAAATGTTTTGGACCTGAAATATTATCTATTTCTGGTTCCTGATCTGCCATGTTTCCCCGCCCCCACATTTTTGTTGTCAAAGTCCTATTAGCTTTGAAATCATTTGCACTGAGAAACTTGTAATTTATTCCTGCAATTTTTAAAGCTATTATTTAGTTTAGAACATAGAAAATAATACAGTATATTGCAGGAATAGAACCTTCAGCCACACCCTGTGCCAAATTAATTAAAATAAGAATCAAATGTCCAACTAACCTAATATCTTCTCCCTATGCAATATCTGTATCCTTCTATTTCTCACATATTCATGTGCTTATCTTGAATGCCCCTATCATATTTGCCTCCATAACCATCCCAAGCACCTACCAGTCTGTTTAAACAAAGTCCTTGCCCTGCATATTCTCTTTGAATTTATCCCCTCACTTTAAATGCATGCCCTCAGGTATTAGATATCTCAATGCTGGGTGGAAGATACTTGCTGTCTACTCTACCTATACCTCTCATAATCTTACTAGCGTCACCTGTCTCGTACCAAAACTTCACCTGTCTTTGTCTGAGCCATTGTATTACATAACCATGGTTTCCAATTAGAATATTTGGTGTGTCAATCTTTTTATCCAAGACGTATACAACTTGTGCTTGTTTGGAAATGTCATGGTGGAAGTAAAAATTTGCAATATTGATGTGTGGATTTGGCAAAGACAATTAGCAATAATGTACCTTCTGGCTGCTTCACCAACATCCAAACTAGTTAAACTTTTCAGAAAAATGCCTGGTGTGACGTATGCTAGATGCTTTGGAAATGACTGAATTTGTAAAGTTGTCAGCATTTGAATATGCAGTAGATTATGATTGTGATTTGTTCTCGTGCTATCTCATGCTTTTGGATCACATGATTCGTCTAACTTCAATTAAGATGAATTGTAATCTATAATAAATCTGGTATTTGCTTTAGGATTGAGCTGAAATAGAGTTGTAAAATTACTGGAGTGGGAAAAGATTTAATTAAAAATTATTACTGATAGTTTGAAATAAAAGCTAGAAAGCAGTTCATTCAGCATCAACAAGAGTAGGAAACTTTAGTCTAATAACAAGTCATATCTAGAAGGTTAACTTTCCTTTTTCTATTAAATTCTGAATAATGTCCTTTGTACTTACAGTATTTTTCTGTTCCGGATGTTTTAATATCTGTGCAAGTCTTTTGCTTCAAATGTGAATATAATTATCTCCATAGGGAACTGAGGTAGAGAAGTTGCTGAGTTCAGTTGTGTGTAAGATGTAAATTAACATAAGTGTAAATGCAGTGATTAATCTTCAGTATGTGGTTCAATAATCATATCACTTCAAATCTGAAAGTTAATTCAGCACTGTAATACCACCAAGCAGCAATTCTTCCAAGGCAATTTCTGGTGATGTAATTAGAATTGACTGCTTAGTTAAGAAATAGCCTTGACTTTCAGCTATCAACTGACTGGGGATAGATTTGAGCGCTTGTTGGTAAAGACCAAAAAAAAAGCTGCCAAAATATAAAATGGAAGGACATTTTGTTCTCTTTCCAAAACTCTATCTGAAAGATCATGTTTTATACTTTAAATATTTTTCAAAAATTATTTAATTTTATAATTAATTTTGTAAGATTTTTGAAGTGTTTCCCAAAGTAACATGAGTCATACCAATTCTGATGAATTTTATTTAGTGCAATGCTTTTTTTTAAGCTTACATACATACACATCAAAAAGGCATTAGAAAATGCATGGAAATTCTACACTGGTAAATATTCTCTCTGTGCTGCCTGTGATGCAAGTCCCAGAGGTACTCATTAAGGTGTACAGTTTTCGATCTACTGCTGTTTTATCACGCGTGCAGTAATCTTGCAGAAATAGTTTACTGATGGGCTTGACTTCTCATGATTAATTATGTGCATTTTGCAGTAATTTGGATATTTCCATCATTAAATATTTTTGCTCAAATCCTTTTCAAAAGCAGTTGTTATTTTGCTCTGAATTATGCAATTTCACACTTTTAAATGTTTTGTTTAGAAAATATTGGCTCTGATTTTCAGTCAAAACAACTGCGATGGTAATGATGTTCCTTTCAATCTCGTGTATTGCTTTTTAATTACCATTTCAACAAAGCAGCAACTGTACTACAGTGTATACAAAATCTACTGCGGCAACTCACTCTTCTATAGTATATCACAAACCTCTTCGCTGTAATGTCAAGTAGGGTAAGTCAGTAGGCACAGAGGAACTCCAGCATTTGGAGGTTCTCCTCCAGGTCACACCTCAGTCCAATTAAAAACTATATCACGTTCTTTCATCCTTGCCTAGTCTAAATCATTAAGACCTGATTTGGTTGAGACATAGGAGCAGGATTAGGCCAGTGCCTTATAAAGCCTCAGTATTGCTTGCTTTTATATTCTAGTCCTCTTAAAATGAATGCTAACATTGCATTTGCCTTCCTTACCACCAACTTGATATGTTAGTTAACCTTTAGGAAATCCTGCACAAGGACTCCCAAATCCCTTTCCACCTCCAAATTCTGAATTTTCTCCCTGTTCAGAAAATAATCTACACCTTTATTCCTTCTGCCAAAGTGCATAACCATACACCTTCCTACACTATTTTTCATCCAAATCATTGACATATAACAGGAAAAAAAGCAGTCCCAACATCAACTCTTGCAGAACACCACTAGTCACTGGCTGCCAACCAGAAAAGACCCCCTTTATTCTGACTCTGCCTCCTGCCAGTCAGCCAGTCTTCTATCCATCCTAGTATTTTTCCCGTATTACCATGAGCTCTTATCTTGTTTAAGCAGCCTCATGTGTAAAATCCAGGTAAACAACATTCGGTCTTTCTCCTTTGTCTAGCCTGCCTGTTATATCCTCAAAGAATTTCAACAGAATTGTCAGCTAAGATTTCCCTGAAAGGAAACCATAGTGATCTCAGACTACTTTTAATATATGCCTCCACGTACCTTGAAAGCTCATCTTTAATAATGCATTCTAACATCTTCCCAACCACAGAAGTCAGGTTAACTGGCCTATAATTTCCTGTCTTTTGCCTCCCTCCCTTTGAAAAAGTGGAGTGACATTTGCAATTTTCCATTACTCTGGAGCCATTCCAATATTTTGTGATTCTTGAAAGAGTACTAATGCTTGTGTGTACTCACCACTATCTCCATAGTCTCTTCAGCTTCCTCTTTCACAACCCTGGGATGTTCTCTGTCTGGTCGTGGTGACTTATCTACCTGCAGACCATTCAGCTTCATGTACCTTCTTTTTAGTGATAGCAACTACACTCACTTCTTCTGCCTTACAGTCCTGAATTTTTGGCATACTGCTGGTGTTTTCAACAGTGAAGACTGACGCAAAATATTTATTGAGTCCATCCACCATTTCTTTGTCCCCTGTAACTACCTGTTCCTCCAGTGCCATTTTTCAGCAGAGCATTCTGATTTCCACTCTCACTTTTCTTTTGCACTTTATGTATCTTAAAAAAAAAATTTTGGTATTGTCTTGAATATTATTAGCTAACTTGCATTCATATTTCATCCTTTCTTACCTTATTATCTTTGGTTTTTAAAAGCTTCCCAATCCTCCAGCTTCCCACAAAGTCTTTCTATATTGTACACTCTTTTTACACTGTCTTTGACTTCCCTTGTCAGCCATGGTTGCATCATCTTCCCTTTAGAATACATCTTCATCTTTTGGATGCATCTATCCTGCACCTTTCAAATTGCTCCCAGAAACTCCAGTCATTGGTGTCCTGCCATCATTTCTGCTGTGTTTGTAATGTTTTGTAACTTCAATACATTAAACTAATTCAAATGAAACTCACGGGAGTCTGAAAATATAGGTGTATACTTTAAGCAAGGTATGCACATATCACACCATAGAGTGGTGACCTATGCAATTATCTATTTATACATATACCCCAGAATTAATTATTTAAGCAAACAAGAATGCTTTATCAATCAATATATACGTACAAGATTGCTCAAATATAACTGAAATATTAAATACATAACACTCCTCCTTGCTTAGTTATAAACTCCAAATGAATATAGATTGTATCCCAACTATATATGCAATATATTATATAATATGACTACTACATCCACAGTGTAGAAAATTTTAAATTGTCCCATTCAAGCCAAAAGATTGCATTGCTGTGGTGGCTTTCTTACTCTGGTGGGGTAATATCGTTCCTGACAAGGGAGGTCATTCTGCTTGGCAGGTGAGAGTAGTGGCTGTGAAAGAATCTCAGTTTCTGAGGCCTCCTCCATGAGGATTGTGGTAATTGACTCCGAGGAAGTGATTTGGACAGTTCAGGACACCCTTATTCTTTATTTCCTCTTTCAGGATCATTTTCTCTATCTCTTTCCTCATTTCTCTTCTTCTAGTTTGTGCTTCTTGATCTTGAGAAGGTCCATCTAGTTCACTGACTACCTGTTGTAGAGCTTTTCTGTCATGCCTAAACATAAGAATATAAGTAATAGGAGCAGGAGCAGGCCATCTCTCCTGTCAAGCCTGCTGCACCATTCTATTAGCTGAACTGGCCATGGACTCAACTCCACCTACCTGCCTTTTCCCCATAATCCTTAATTCCCCTTGTAAAAGTGCTCTTACTAATCCTTCTATTGCTCCCTTTTCAATCTGATATCTCCTCTGGGTTTCCGCATCCACAACATCCTATGATGAATCCTCTGTTTTTGTATCTCCATTGACACCTTTGTTTTTTGTCTTCCAGTCATCCAGCTGGGCTTTGATCTTTGCATCTGCTTTTACAAGCAATGTTTTGGCTGCCACTTGAAGTTCATGCAATAACGCACAAAAGCAGATTCTGGTTATTTATACTCAAAAAAGACGAATGCTTGCAATTTTCCTGAAGCTTGTTGAACTCTTCCAGGTTACCACCAAACCACATTCCCTAGGTCCCCAGTGTAGGGTTGGGTTCAGGTAAGTTCGGCTCTCGAGGGGATTGTGTTGCCAATCCAAGGGGCGTAGCCATCCCAGGTTGTGCGGTTTGGTCAGTCGGGGTTCTTCAAAAGGACAAAGTAAGGAAAGCGGATACTGGTCAACCTGCTCACTGAACTTCCTCACATTCGGGGACAGTGCACGAAGGTCTTCTGTGACCTCTCTGAGCAGTTGGTCGTGGGCGCCCAGTAGGTAGCCCTGGCTGGCGAGGGCCTGTTGCATGGAGTCCGTGTCCACTGGTTTCATTCTTGGCCAGTTTGTTCTGTTGCAAGGACAAGGCTGAGGACAAACCCAAATGCAGGACGTAGGCGCGGAGGCAGAGTCGTGAGGCGTTAGCTTGGTTGCGAACGGGAACTAGTATCCAGGAGAGTCATTACACAGAGACAAGGTTACATACAGCATCCAGGAAATGATGCAGAGCTTAGAACTGACAGTCCTAAGGAATCAGAAAACGAGGTTTATTCACACTAGAGTCAACCAACGAACTGGCAAAGCGTGGCTGTGATGCCCGAGTTTAATCCTATGTTTGCTGATGGGAGCCAGTTGTGCTATAATTAGTGGAACTGGGAATGATTGGAAATCAGACAAGGGATTAAGGCCCAATGGCAAGATGGGGAATGTTAGATGGGACCATGACATGGGCAGGTAATTTTGAAGAAGTAGAGAGGCTACAGAAGGACTTAATTTAGGAGAATGGGCAAAGAAATGGCAGATGGAATACAATGTCAGGAAAGGTACAGTCATGTTCTTTGGTAGAAGAAATTAAAGTGTTGACTATTTTCTAAATGGGGACAAAATACAAAATACTGAGATGCATAGGGGCTCAGTAGTCCCCATGCAGGATTCACTAAAAGTTAATTTGCAGGTTGAGTCTGTGTTGAGGAAGGCAAACAACATTCACTTGGAGAGGACTGGAATATAAAGGTAAGGATGTAATGTTGAAACTTTATAAAGCATCGGTGAGACCTCACTTGGAGTACTTTGGGCAGTTTTGAGCGCCTTATCATAGAAAGAATGTGCTGAAACTGGAGAGGGTTCAACTGAAGTTCGGGAAAATGAGTCCAGGAGTTGGTGGCTTGTTACATGAACAGCATTTGATGGCTCTGGGCCCGTATCACTAAAATTCAGAAGAATGAGGGGTGACCTCATTGAAACCTATCATATGGTGAAAGGCTTTGACATAGTGGATGTGGACAGAACATTTCCTGTGGTGGGAGAGTCTAAGACCATGATACAGCCCCAAAATAGAAGGGCTTCCTTTTATGATGGAGATGAGGAGGAACTTCTTTAGCCAGAGAGTGGTGAATCTGTGGAATTCTTTGCCACAGGTAGCTGTGGAGGCCAGGTGTTTATGTATATTTAAGGCAGATGTTGATAGATTCTTGACCGGTCAGGGTATGAAGGGATATGGGGAGAAGGAAGGAGATTGGGGCTGAGAGGAAAATTGGATCAGCCATGATGAAATGGCAGAGAAGACCCAATGGGCCAAATGGCCTAATTCTGCTTCTATATCTTTTGGTTTTATGGTCTATGGTCAACTACCTGTTGTGTAATCAAGCTCGTATATCCAGCCACTTCCATTTATTTTTTTATATATGTTTAGTATCACCTGGTGCTTACAGCTTATGAACCCTGGATTTCTCCGTTTACTGTTTTTTAAAAAAAGCTCGATTGTATCTTCCCTTCCAAAGAACGTGTACTGCCTCCTTTCATTTTAAACTTCACCATCTTTCCATGTGTTGGGATGCCGTTTTTACTCACCGACGCTTCTGCCACGGGTTATTTTGTTTTGAATGTCTTGCTACGTTTAACAGGTTGGTAGCTGTCTTGGGTTTGTTTTAAAATATCTCATTTCCAATGTTGCATTTTGTAACTTTGAAACAAACTAATTCAAAGGAAACACATGGGAGTCCAAAAGTACAGGTGTATACTTCTAGTTTAAGCGAGGCATGCATGTATCATGTGGTATTGTGATGATACATGCAATTAATGCATTTATACAGATAACTCATAATTATTTGAAGAAACAAGAATGCCTAATCAACCAATATATATGCAACTTTACTCAAGTATGACTAAAATATTAAATACACAACAGGGTCCCCTACCAATCAACTTTGACCGGCTCCTCTATCCTGCACCTGTAATTCCATTTACTTCACTATAACAGATCTGATTTTAGTTTCGTTCTCTCAAACTGCAGGGTGAATTCTATTATATTGTGATCACTGCCTCCTTAGGATTCCTTTACCTCAAGTTCCCTAATCAATCTGTTTCATTATAAAACACCCAATCCAGAATTGCCTTGTCTTCAGTGGGCTCAGCCACAAGCTGCTCTAAAAAGCCGTCTTCCAATAGGATTTACATCCACTGTGATGAAGTGTTTTGAGAAGTTGCTGAGGAAACATATCAACTCTTGCTTGAGAAGCAACTTGGATCTACTCACAACAGATGCCATTATATCGGCTCTTCACTCAACCCTGGAGCATATGGATAGTGCAGGTACATTCTTCCAGATGTTCTTTATTGTCTACAGCTAGGTATTCAATACTATCATCACCTCAAAACTAATTAATAAGCTCCAAGACGTCGGCCTGAATACTTCCTTGAGTAACTTTGATCTCATAGGCATTCTCCAAATCCCTTCTCCTGGGATCCTGCACCATCTTGATTTTCCCAATCTACTAGCATAATGATATCCATCCTACCTGGATATTGAAATCCTGTAGCTGTATAATCTCCCTGGCAATGAAAATTTAAACAACGGTTTTCATGTTGATGATTTTTTTAAAAAAATCATTCATTGTTAAGAATCAATAAATATTCAGCATTTCTTTTCAACTTCTCGCTCTTTAGTGGGTTTCCCTTATCTTTGTTTTTGTACCTGATTTATCATGGAATTTTCTCTTACTAATATACGTCCTTTTTGCTTTGTTAATTTTAATTTTTATTGATTTGATGAGGATGAATTGCTTTCCCTGTTTGCTCAGATACTCATCTTACTTTACTGCAAGATTACCAGTGTACACTCTCAGTATATAACCACAGGACTATTAACTAAACAAAGAAAAATCTAACAGGTGACAGGTACACTGTCAACAACAACGCATTTCCTTTGGCAATATCTTCATTATTACAAGAAAAAAATCTGAGGAGAATTATGAATTGAATCAGTTGGGTAAACTCATATCCTTTATGCAAAGAAACACAAATTGATCTTCAAGATATATATTTAAATTTCTTGTCTGCCCACATCAAGCTGAGATTGTCTGTATGCTTTTGACGGGCACATTAGCAAATTTATTTCCTCCGGGCTGAAATATAACTGTGTGAAGGTTTTTGCTTTATCCGGTCAGTAATTGCTTTGAGGTATCCAAGCCCTGATGTTTGTTTCACCAGCCCTCTGCTGCTACTTCCTGAACTCTCTTGTTTTTTGGAGGAGTATGATGTCAAGGAGAATGAATGTATTTGTGCTACACATAAATTATTATCCCTGAAGTAGGTCATCGGTCCTTTCTTGTCCATGCTGGTATCTGAATTCTGTGTCACTTTCCTTGCCTTTTGCATCCTCTACCTTATCACTCTCATGTTCACTGTAACTTATAGCCATATATCTTAAGTTAAATTATGAGTTGTAGCAATATCTGAGCTGCTGTCTCGAATTGTTAAATCTAAAGGTTCTCTGTCTTCTCATTGTTGTCTCCATTACTTGACAAGCTTATACCCCTGTCCCTGTGAGTGCAGGGAAGGGACATAAGAGAGGCACAGTTAGATAATGCAATTTGTTGATCAGAAGAGATGTAAAATGAGAGAGAGGGATTTAACATCAGAGACCGATTTGGGTATGTGGATACAGTCATCATGTGTGATCTCAGACTTGCTATTGACATGTGTTCCCTATTGTTTGCTGAGTTGCTAATCGTATCTGTGGACTCACTTTTATTCTGACTACTAATTGCTTACTTCTACCGTTTGCATGATGTGGTTAATTTTCTCTCTCTGCACGTTGGGGGTTTGATGGTCTTCTCTTTGTGCATGGGTTCTTTTGGTTGTTTTGGGGCTGCCTGTAAGAAGGCTAATTTTATAATGTATGCATACATTGATAATAAATGTACTTTGAAGTTTGATGCTGGGAATATCCCATATAGTAGACCGATGCAGCATCTTGGTAGGCTATTGCTTCCTCTGTTTCTGCACCATCTTTATTGTGAGAGAGAAGTTGTTCATACTTAATAGAAGTGTGTATTCTTCTGATAAGATGGCGGCATATTGGAATGCAGTGGCCTTTCAATGCCAAACAAAGGTGCATGTTTCTTTGTAAAATATGTTTTTGTATGATTGTAACACTGCACTGGATTCCGAGAACTATGGGTGCAGTAGGGTTATGGCATCAGTGATTTGCTCGTTGTTCAGAACAGCTGCCAGGGATTCGAAGGAGCAGGTGGGTGAGTTGGAGAAGGAGCAGCCAGCAGAGGGTCTGGTGAAGGAGAAACCACTGGATGGGCCAGAGAAGGAGAAGCTGGTGGGCAGGTTGCAGAGGGTTCTGAGGAGCTGGCCTGGGTATAGACCATGTTGCTGCCTGCTACTCGAAGGCATCAGAGTTTTTGCATGAAAGCAGCATACAGTGTAACTGTGAGCGACTGTCTTGGATGTTTCCCTTGCAATTGCAAGACCCTGTTGGTCATTAATAATGTAAGGTGCTGCAGGCCTGTTTCCCTTATTCAGTGGAAGGACAGGTGACAAGACAGCAGCGTGGCCTCGGTTATAGCAAAGACTAAGCCTCAAGCCCCAGGCTTGCCTGCTGCTGCAATCCAGGTGAAGAGACGCCAGAGCCAGTGTAGCATGGCGTCCATGTTTGGTTGGGAGCTGTCTGCAAAAGTTCAACCAGTAGAACGACAGGCTGGATTGCCAGGAGCTGTACCATCAATTTACATGTTGCTCAGGGTCTCGGACTATACGTGTCTTTTTTTTTTGCATAACAATGTTTTTTTTTCTCTCGCTATTTTGAATGTATGTTATGCAACTTAGCCCCAGAGGAACACTGTCTCTTTCAACTGTATCCATGTATAGTTTGAATGATAATTAAACTTGATTTGATTCAGTGTTGTGACTGTTCTGGCTGAATAAGGAATTGAAGGAGGAGTATGTCATTCATATCCTGAGCCATGTTCATCATTCAACAAGGCCATGTTTCTATCTCAACCCCATTTTCCTTTCTGTTCTGTAATTCCAGTAATATCCAGCAATCTGTCAGTCTTTTGTTTTAAATACAATCAATGATTGACCTCCCAAAGCCCCCCATTCTGTGAATAAAGACATTTCTCCTTCCTTCCCTCCAAAAAATATGTCCTTATTCTGAGTTCTTAACTCATAGTTCCAGGCTGCATCTATCCCAATTAAGCCTCATAGAGCACAGCTGGGTAGGTGGGATATATGTTTAATTGGCATAATCTGAAACAGAAAGCATTGTCTTTCTTACTCAATGAAATGATCAAGGTAAAAAGGTGACATTGTCCAATGGGAAAGTGAAGAATTTATTTTATGTCCTCAAATCTATCCACAACTGTATCCACACCTCCATGTCCCTTTATTGCTATCTAATCATTTCATCTTTCTTAATTTCCACATGTTTTGCTCTTCACTGTCCCATCCTCTCCTCTCTCAATCCTCTTTTTTTCTCATTCTGTTTGGTTTATCTTTGCCTTTTACTAATTTTTATCATTTTCCCTAATTATGTGCCTCTTTGAATTTGATTGTCATCTGCTTTTCACATGTTGTCTTCCTTTCCATCCCCATTTTCTATATCTGTAGCTTTCTCTTGTAATTTGCTGAATCCTGTCCCTTTTGTTCACTTACTCTTTCCCACGTACTTTGTCTCTTAAACTTAATTGTCAGCCTTTAATACTGCAGAAACCAGTGATGCTTATAGATTGTGACAGCAATGTCAGTATCACGCCTGCTTTCCCCTGCTGAGATCCAGAATGGTGTAGCATCCCTTACCTTTTCACTCAGGTCACACATTTAGGAAAAGTTACATTATTCGTAAACAATACTAGAACAAAAGTATCAATCAAATTACTGGAAATATAAATTAACCTAATTTGGGAAGCTTTTGTTCCTAGAAGAACCTCAATAATTTCTACAAACAATCAAATTAGTGCATGTATAAATGATATTTTAAAAATTCAATATCCCCACCATTATTATTGAACCTAGAAAAATGTTGGTGCTGGCTTGGGCCAAACAATGAATCCATCTAAAACTATCCCAAATTGCAGTACAGGTTTTCCCTCCAACTCGAAGGTAGAGCATTCCTATGAAACCGTTTGTAAACTGAAAAGTGCAAAGTGCACTGCAAAGTGAAGAAGCAATTACCATTAATTTATATGGGAAAAATTCCGAAACCCAAAAAATAACCTACCAAATCAAACCAAATAACACATAAAGCCTAAAATAACACTAACATATAGTAAAAGCAGGAATGATATGATAAATATACACCCTATATAAAGTAGAAATATCGTATGTGTGGTGCAGTTCACTTATCAAAATCGGGAAGACAGCGAGCCAAAATTGATTTGGAAGAAAAATACCGGCATGTACACGCGTGCGCAAACAATTGCCCGCATAAGGTTTCATGGTCATTGTAGTCTTTCTCGGGGTAAACACACAAATAAAGCGAACGCCTTTTTTTCGTAAAAGTGAAAATCCTCTTTGGTTAGCGAAAACAGGTACTAATGTAGGTCTTTCGTAACAGCGAGTTGTCGTAAAGTGAACGTTTGAAAAACGGGGGACACCTGTATATGTTGGTGAGTTCTGGATTTCCACATCTATACACTGATCTCTTGGTCTCCCTGAATGCTTACCGTTGTCCCCTGAAGGGACTGATACACTTAATATTCTGCTTCTCAGCTTTATATCACTAAAGCTGATGCATCTATATGTTTAAAATATTTTTTTAAATCCTCTTTTCTTCTAGCTTCACTCCATTTCTCTATTTCATTTTCTTACTCTGTCTTTTGAATAGGGCTGCTGATCCTCCACAATAGAAGTAATACTTATGTTTTGTTTTATGTTGAACTTTAATATTAGTGTTTACAATAAGAAGAATCGACTTATAAATTTATTATTTTTTCTGATTTTCAACTGATTTAAGCTTTTTTTTGGACATCAAAGATGTTTAGAAGTAATGTAGTCTTTTCACATGATGAAGAGCTGTCATCAGTCATGTACAGTGTTTGTGGGTGGAAGCCTTGGTTTCTGTGAGCTGTAGCTTCGTTGCCTCATGCGGAATGCCCTGTCTCCTGAAACGTTCCAGGAGAGGCTAGTAGAGTGCTTGGAGCTGCAGCATCATGAAAGATTAACTCAACCTCAGAGAACTTACAGTAGAATTGCTGCGTTCAACTCATTGCTAGCTTGATCCAACCCATCAACTTTTTGTCTATTCCTTTTACTTGTTTAGCCAATCTTACTGAAACTAGCAAAATACATTTCAGATCTTAATTGACATATTAAGCTCTTTGCAGTAGAGATTCATCCTGTGCATTGTAATTTCTTTATGAAGTTTGGACTTAATAAAGTGAAACTAACTGAGAAATTGAGAAATAGAGTTCAGCACATACTCTGATTCCATTTAGTATAATAGGGCTTGCTGCAGTCCTGTATTGTATGGGATTCTATGAATGATTTTGGTATGGAACACAACCAACCTAGAGTTTGGGGTTTGGGACTGCTAATTCCAGGATTCTCATTGGCTAACCTGTCAGAAGGTGGCACAGGGAAAAAAAGGTCATTCATCCAAGCAGTTCAGTGCTGCACTCAAACCTCCCTCTATCTTTTAATTACAAATCTATTGCGATAACCCTCTGTTTTCTTTACACATTTACACTTGACCAGCCTCTTCTTTAACCCAACTGCACCACTTGAACCACTCCAAGTGGTAGAGAGTTACACACTGTCTTTACTGCTTGGCTAGTTTCTTCTGAATTCCCAATTGAAGTTCTTCTGTTGATTAACTCTATTTGTGCTCTTCTCCTCAAGAGGAAATAACTCAAAGTCAGATTCGGGTTTATTATCATTGACAAATGTGACAATTGTTGTTTCACATTGTCTCCATCAACATTGTGAAAAAGGGTTTTTGGTGATTGCTCTTCCTAGTTGGGGACCAGGATTACTTGCATGGAGAGGAGGGGAGAAGTGGCTGAAGAACTGTGGTTGAAGGAGTTGGGTTTCGTGTAATTAATATGGAGTCCTTGCTTGATGCACCTGACTTCTTGTCTCCCTTAGTGTATTTGGTCTGTTCAGAGTGATGGGACCATATATATCAAGGATATGTGTATTGGCAATCTCAACCCTTGGAAAAATTTATGTTGCCATATAATTAAAATAGTAATCCAAACGTTTATTTTGGTGGTAGGGAAGCAGATATAAACCTTTCTTCCTGTAAACATACAGAATGAAGACACTAGCTTTATTTTTCCTGAAAGTGCACTTTGTTTTGACATCCCTACCTCCTTTGAAACTATTGACCCAACTGGCAAAACCCTAATCACCTGAATTGAGCAACATGGTGACCACAGCGAAATGCTCTGCCCCAGAAGGCAGTGGAGGCCAAGTCTCTGGATGCATTCAAGAGAGAGTTAGATAGAGCTCTTATAGATAGCGGGGTCATGGGCTATGGGGAGAGGGCAGGAACAGGGTACTGATTGTGTATGATCAGCATAATCACAGTGAATGGTGGTGCTGGCTAGAAGGGCCAAATGGCCTACTCCTGCACCTATTGTCTATTGTCTATTGAAAAAAATGATTTTGATCACTTTGCTCTAACGTGGACTTCACTTTTTAAAATTCCAATTGTGTTCTTTCTAGTAAAACAAAAGTGTATGTTTTTCTTGTGAATGCTGCATATATGATGTTATGTTCCAGGAACTATGTTTTTTACTGTACCTGCGCGTATATGTGCAAATGACAATAAACTTGACTTTGATGTCCTGACCTTTGTGGAGTTCTGTTAATCTAGCTGATGAAATTGCACACCCAGCTGTGCATTTCTGTAAAGGAGTAATAATGTTGCAGGATACTGCTTTTAAATTGCATGTTGAACCCTTTTGATAGTTGGATTCTCTGAGGGATTCTGTAAATGTGTAAGCTATTTTCCCATTGGCAGATCTGTTAAGATACTAGAAGCTCTGACATGAATGCTTTCCAGAGAGTATTTGACCTGAGTTTTGTGACTTGCAGATATACAGGCCAGTGTACTGAACAATAATATCTGTTGATACTGCTGAGTTTTGTGACTTGCAGATACACAGGCCAGTGTACTGAACAATAATATCTGTTGATACTGCTCTGTGCTGGACAAATTGACGGTCTGTGTTGTTAAATAAAAGAAAATATGTTTTATGGTAGTGCTTCAAAAATTATTGGGTCTTTTTCTCCAATACTTTGCAGTGTTTTAGTTTCAAGATATTTATTTTTCTGTTTTGTTAAATCACGAGTTACTAGATTTTTGCTTGCCCTACTTTTGCTAGATGTTCTGTATGAATAAAGCAAGCTAGACACTAACATTTTAACTTGTGTAGTCATGGTAACAAAGTCCCTTACTGTTAATAACACCAAATTTCTTTGAGCACAAACTTCTTTTTAATAAAACTGTCATCTATGATATAAAAATTCTCTGAACACTCAAAAAAGTAGATGACTTCCTTAGAGAACTTAGAAATATTAGAAGAAATTTTTATCAGGTAATATGCATTCTGGAATCATTCTCTTTGGATCAATATTTTTTAATGTACTCTGTAGTGTACACATTCTGCAATTTAGCTGCATTTTGATCTTGGCTGTTTTATTTTCTTCCAAGGAACAATTATTCCCTTTAGAGGTATTTCTTCATTAGTTGCTTTATGAACGTTCACTTGCTTTGAAACTGAATCTGCAATTAACTGATCTCCCGTTACCGAGAGTGAATAATACTGTGCAATTGTTCTGGTGAAACAACTGCTTTATAGTTGCACTATGCTGTTTTAGATCTGAAAGGAAAATTTCAGAACACTGCATCAGCATTCAGCCACACCGCTGGTGTGCACTTTACTCTTATGATATTGTCCAAAGAGTATTACAGAAGAGAAAATTATGTTATTGAATTACTTTACATTTCCAAAGGAGAAGTGAAGTCCCTGCACCATAGAGTGGAGGAAAATTCATCACAGAGAACAAGGACCACTTGGCAGCTTCCTGTATTCATTTTCCCCATCTTGTGCTACTTGGTATCTTACTGGGAAAGGATTTAGGATTTAATATGGTTATACTTACTTGCTTTTACTTCTTGATAGGTAATTTTGTTTGAAGGTTGAAGACTGCAAACTGATTTAACATCATTAACAAGGGGAAATGCCTAGATGTGGCTGCAATAAGATGCTTATGAAAGTGAGCACAATAATTTGCACATTTAACTGAAATTAATGAGGATTTAGTGCACGATTATCTTAGCAGCTTGATGGTACTTAGACAACTGTATAATAACGAAACCTGTTTTGTCTGTGTTTCAGTTTCTTTTCACTTAATCACGCACTATAGTTGTATTGTATTGCATAACTGGAACTGACAGCGAGTATCCAATTCAAAGAATTCAGTCTCTCAACAAAATCTCTCAAAGAACACTTAATCTTTAACAGATTATTTGTTCACTTCTGGCCAATGAGCTGAAAATGCCAATGCCAGGAATTTCTTTCAGTGCAGCACTGTTCTTTTCCAAGAAACATTCAAAATGAATAATTGGCATAAAATAATAAACCAACCATGAGCTACTTAACCAAAACGAAATTTCTTTCCTCAGATTATGCAAATATTTTCTTTCTGGACTTCATCCACTTCACATAGAAATTGCAACATGTTTGTGAATACTTTTTTCTGTTTGAGTGAATCCTCAAAATCCACAACACCAGGCAATATGGCAGCGTGTGTGCAACTTTATCCCATGCTCCTTCTCTAAAACTGAAGGAGATATCTATGACAGTAATGTGAGGAGGTGTATTTCCAATTTTACTGCAGACATTTCATCTTTGTACCTCAATGCATGTGATGTAAGAATAAATGTCTTCCTTTGATTGGAAAACCAAGAATTGGACATTGTATCAAGCAATAACTAGTTCAGATAAAGCAGAAATAGAAATTTAGAAATCCTGGGGATACCCAGCAAATAATACAGCGAAAAGATAGTGTCAATTTTTAATGCAATGAGCCTTCATCAGAACTAGAAATGAGTGAAAATAAACATGTTTTAATTTGCAGAGTGTGGCATGGGTGGAGCGAACAAAGGGAACGCCTGTGATAGGATGGAGACCAAGCTTGTCCATGTGACTAAAAGAGGGAAATTATTTCCCTTAACCACAGTTGCTCTGTGTGGAAGAATTATAGAGAGAACCATGTTCCATGCTGGAACTGAGGGATACAGAATACAACCTCTATCATCTTTTTGGACTCTTACGCTGATCAAATTTCCCAATATAAACTCAAGAAACAGGACATTTTCTTTTTTTGGTAAGCCTTTGTGCTTAATAAATTCAGCAATTTCAGGAAAACCATCTTTGCTGATTCTCTCAGAGCAATCTAGTTCTGTTGCAATGTCAGTTCCTGTAACCTTCAGCAGCAATCAAAATACTCAAGGAACTTTGCTTTTCTTTCCGTGAATGTTGTCTAACCTGCTGAGTGTACCCAGCAATTTATTTTTCTTTTTTTCAGCTTTTGAACAAGGAAAGCTTTTTTACTGTCTTTCAATATTTACAGTTTGAACTCTCACATGGTGGTGGTGGTAAAATACAAAAAAAAGCAGAATTGGGATTAGACCAATTGCCTTCTCAAACTTGCTGTGTTTATTGAATAAAGTCGCAATTGGTCCAGTTTTTGGCCTTAACAACACTTCACCCACTTTGCATATCCATTGATTCTCTTGAAGTTCAATTGCTTGTCGATCTTTGTTTTGAATATATTCAATCACTCTGCCTTTCTGACAGAAAATTCCAACCCCCTGAAAGAAGAAATTAAGAAAGGAAACTCAATGTCACGGTCCCGACTGTTAATTCTTCTTATTATCCTAATTCCCTTTTCCCCGTGTTCTCCTGGTCTCCCTGACTGCGGCATCTGATTCTCTTCTAAACCTGCTGCATAAAAAACCCAGCTTTGCATCCACTTGTTGCCAGACCGATGCTTCAGCCAGTTCAGTAATTCACGTTTGCAGCCACTTAGAATGGTGTATTATAAGTTACACTTCAGTACCGAGGTTTACCTGTGCAGCTCTGTCTCTCCATGTCAAGGTAAGTATTGCCTGCCGCTTGCCTTCTACACTCTGTGTCAAGGTAAGTGTTGCCAGCCACTGGTCTCCTGTTAGCCGTTCAGCTCCAGCAACACTGTGTCAAGAAAAGTTTTGCCTGCCTCCTGCTCCTCTGTTCACCCGCGCTGTTTGCTGTGTTAACTCTGTCTCTCGGCCGCTTAGAATTGTGTATTCTAAGTTCTGTTTCCACGCTGTTTGTCGGTGTTAACTCTGTCTCTCTGTGTTAATACGAGCATTGCATGCCGCTTGTCTTCCCGTTCATCCTTCTGCCTGCTGTTCTCCTCAAGCCACGCTCGCAACCTGCTCTGCCTCGTTCTGCTGCCTGTCCACACTCTCCATTGGCTCAGTGTTTAAACACCGCATTCCCACCATAGCAACCTGGGCTCAATCCCCAGTCAAACCTTCCTCACTCCTCGGCTTTCCTCTGCCTAATCCTCACTCCCCAGTCTTCCCTGTAACCGTTAATAAACACTTTTGATTACTCTACCTCCGTGTCTGTGTCCTGCGTTTGGGTTTGCCCAGTTCTCCATTGCAACACTCACAGTAGTACCAAATGCAGGAAAACTCCAGTATTTGCTTACCCATTATTTGAAAATCCTGATAGATTGGTATTTAGCTCACAGAGACCTGTTCTCACACTTCATTTATACATATTGAGTCACATTGCTGCATTCTTTTTAAGCAGAGGGGAGCTTATTTCTCCACCCATTATCAGCATACTGGGGTCTTACTCCTGTGCTGTCTTTAAGCATCTGGACCCATCGCAGCACTCCCTTTCCCACTCTGTTCCCACATTCACTTTAAATACAGCAGGGTTCTCCATGTAAACACCACCTTTAAACTCAACTGATTCACTGGAAAATCTCTTATACAACATCTATCAGTTCAGCAGTGTCTATTGCAATTTGACCATTAATGTAAGTAATTGTGCTCTACAATTTTTAGTAATTCATGAATTTTTTTTGGTGAAGAGTGAGGTAATTCACACCAACTTAACAATGGCTGAAAAAATGGAAATCTGTCCACTCAGTCTGGGCTGCTGGTAATTTTACTCACCTTTTGCAAAAATTACCTCAACCTTTTTGGTTCAAAGGTAAATAACTTCAGGCTAGCTGCTTCATAATTTCTAGACCTAGACACATTCTCTTAAATCTCTGCTGTGCCTTTTCTCATGTTCAAGCATTCTCCTTGCAATGCGATGAGCAGAAATCTATGATGTGTTATTATAAGCTTATTGTAATACAGCCTCCTGGCTCTTACATTCTCTGACATGAAGAACAAAGCATCCTATGTGTCTTAATTTCTTTATCTGTCCTATTGAGTTCAGAGATCCATGGAAATATGCTTACAAGTCCTTCTGTTCCTCTGAATATCTCATCTCTCTGCCATTTATCAAGCTTTGTTTAGCCCTCCCCAGGGACATTACCTCACACTACACTGAACTTAATTCACTTTGTTATCTTCATGTCCATCTGGCATCCTCTGATATCATCCTGATTCATACAGCTTTTCTCCACAATCAAGCACAGTATTGACATTTGTATCATCTGCAAACCTATTAATTATGTTTAAATTATTGATGAATACAAAGCATTGGGCCCGATTTTAAGTTCTGTGGAACCCAACAAGAAGCTACCTTCAGCCTGCCTGCCAGTAGAACAGCTGTCAACCATCATCCTTCGCCTCCTGCTACTTATCACTTTCCCATGTCACTTTTTCTAGCCAGCTTGCCTTTTGCAACCTTGTCAATAATGTTGCTAAAATCTATTCCGGGCTGCATCAAATTTGCCACCTTCATTGATTCTCCCTTGTTTCTGGTTCTAAAAATTAGATGTGAGCTTTGCAGAACAAACCATGCAATCTGACCTTGATTTCATGCTCTTTGAAATGAAGATTAATGCTGCCCCTCAGAATGTTTTCCAATGAGTTTCTCAGCACTTCACTTGCTCAATAAAATATAAAATTATGACGTACAAAAAAGCTGGATGAACTCAACAGGTTGGGCAGCATCCGTTGAAAGAATCAGTCAACGTTTCGGGTTGAAAGCCTTCATCAGGACACAGCATCTGCAGTGTACTTTGAGTTTAATATAAAATTATGAACTGAAAGTGAAATAATTAGGAAAAAGTAACTTACTTTCTTATTTTCCCTCTAATTCTTTGTGCCGTTAGCTCTCTGGAAATTAAGGTCCTGGACTCTGCAGTATATGGGGTGAATTGCCCCACCATGATGATGGGATTCCAGAACCCATTGTTGAATTTGTGGTGAAGTGAGCTGACTGAATTGACTTCAGACATTTGTTCATGAATTGAGAGCTGTTGCATTTGACAGCATGTAGGTGAAATTCCGGGCATCACTGCCATTTTAGCAGTTGACTGCAGGTGTTTCTGTCTGGAACCGCTGCCAGTGGTCAGCAAGAATTAGACTAAGGGTTATATCAAGCTTATTTGATATAAATAAGTTATATCAAACTTGCTGTTTGAGTCCCTACTCTTGGGCCCAACCCTCCTTTACTTATCAGGCCAGATGAAGAGCTGACTGTTTATCACCAGGAGGTAATGTCATGGTATTTGCTTGGACCCTGGCCCTCGATCATCTTAACTGCCTTTGACACGAGGGATGGATGAGGTGCCTTCTGTCAAAGCTGGGAAACTACTCCAGAAACTTTAAAACAATTATAATTGCTGCTCATATTTAAAAACATGATTATTTGAACAAAATATATCAAAAGACAGATTGAAACACTAGAATATAAAATGAAAATATAAACACTATAAATGATTAAACTTAATAAAGAATGGGGGAAAAGAAAGCTCAGCATTTTCCTCCCAATCTTTCAGCCAGAAATTCACATTCAGGTAAATGAGGTGCAATGCATTCTGTGGATGCTGGAAATGTTGAGCAACACACAGAAAATGCTGGAGGAACTCTGATGTCCCTTCATTTTCTCCAGTGGATTCTATGTAGAGTTCTGTGGTGGACCAGTGCTTGGGTCCAGATTACAGCAGGATTGTGATAGTCCTAGATTTAGGGGAATGTAGGGAAGCAAGATGAATTCCAGTCATAGCATGATTCAGCTCTGTAGTTAGGGTTGTACCTTGTAGGCAAGCTGGCATTTTTTTTACGCTCATTTGGCAGTACCGGACCTGCATGCTGAGTCACTTCAGAGGGCAGTTAAGACACAACTATACTGGTGAGTCTGGAGTCACATACATTACAGTCCAAATAAGGACAGCAGATATTCTTTCTGCAGAACATTAATGAACGAGATGTGTTGATACAAGTATGTAAAAATGCTAAATGATCAAAAACAGTATGAGAAAATGTTTACTTAATGGCAACTGTTATTTTTATTTCAAAGCTATCTTCAGCTTAAAATCTTAGCATCCAGGTAAAATACAATATTTTGCAGATCATAAATTTTGAGGGTCAATGATTTGTTATATTAAATGAATTAATAAAAATGGCGGCTAAAGTTAGCTTGAAGAAATCAAAATTCGCAGAATTACCTCAAGATTTTTACCATTTGACAATACAATTTTAGATAATTTGCAGTAACTAATGTTTATTTCCTTGAATCAGGAACTGTTTGGTGAGAAGGCATTGGTCATCCAGAAGTATACTTGAGTTTGAAACCCCTCAAATAATTGGAATTTGCACTACACACATTTGAGATTCCAGCACAGTTCTACCAACATTACCTTTTGAGAAACAAGGTAAACTGATATAAGTGTATGCTGAGAAGGACTGGGGACTGCTAGGGAGTGGGCATCCTATTAAAAGTGAAAAGCCAACTGAAGTATTATTGTTGACTGTTGAGTATTCTGTTGCATACCTCATTTGTGTTTCACAAATCATAAGTGGGTAGTTGGGGTAATGAATTGAGCCAGATGTTGTCTCTGACTTGATCTTGCAATGATCAAACTGCTGGACTGTAGCTCCTGGTCAATATTGAAGATTCTGATGAAAAGGTAATCTTTGAGATGCTCAAAAGGTAAGGAATCCAGGTCGGATCAGAAATGGAATAATGTGGGAGGTTAAATAACAAAAGCAATACTTGTGACAAAATGCAAAGAGAAGGTATAAATCTCCTTAACTATGTACTCTTGCTCTTAGGTTGTGAAACGGGGGGGGGGGGGGGGGGAGGATGCGGCCCTTTTGGTTGACAGGCTTAGAAATGGTAGGGAGAGAGATTATTCAAGCAATTAAATATTTTTTTCAGGCTTTGAAGTTGGAGTAGGGGTGGTTGGGAGCAGTAACAAATGAGTCTCTATGAAGGTAGACATAAAATAAAATCACTGAATTTGTTTTCCAAATCCTTTCAAAGTTTTATTTGCATTATTGAGGCATGTCATGATTGAAGATATTGGAGAGAGGTAATTTCCCTTCAGACAGCTGAGATTTATCTGGAATTGACGTTTGTATGGAAAGAATCCTCTGATAGGAAGGCTATGAAATTTACTGAGACCAACTAGGAAAACCCCTTAATTAAATATATTAAATCAGAAATCGTGAAGTCTGATTTTATCATCAGTAGAATAAAAGTAACCTTTTTTTTACTCCAATTGGAAATGCTGACCGCATGCTTTTTCAAGTCTATGATAAATTAGATGAAATTACTATTTTCTTGCCTGAATAGGAGAGAGCCATTTACTTATTGAACATTTTGCTTTGAACTCATTGCATTTGAAAATGGGAAAGTACCTCGTTGGCTTTCTGTGGAAAAGATAAAATACAAACATTGTGAAGGAATTGTACTCAATGATGGACATACTTTAAATTCACATGAATAAAGCAAAATATTACAGTGCTGCTAAAATGCACTTCTTGAATAATAAAAATGTGATTTTTTTTTAACCATGAAGACTCACAGAACCAGATAAAAATGTGGAAAATAGCAGACAGAGGAAATCTGAAATGTAAACAGAAAATACTAGACAAGCTCAGCAGACTCCCCGAGTTTCTGTGGAATTTTCTGGTTCTATTTCAGATGGAGAGATTTTTAGCTTCTATTTAAAACTCCCATGGCAGGTATAAATGTGTCCAGTACTTGGTAACTAGGTGCAAGTCATCAATCACAACAACACAATTGTATTTTCACATGGACACACTCAGGCTTGTGTCCTCCATTTTGGTTTCTCTCTTTACTAACTCCATACCACTTCTCCACATATTTTAGGCTAACAAGGCAGAGGATTAGATAAATTCAGATAATTTTGTTTGTCTTTCTTTCTCCCTTAGTAATTGTAATTGATACCATTTCAGCCATACACCCTGCAAAAACTCATTTCAGGGAGGTAGCACCATCAGTTTGCGGGAGACTCCCGGGAGAGGTGGGATGTCTGCAGTAGAGTAGCTCCTTAGCAGCTAGCCAGCTAGTTTAAATAACGTTAGCTATGCTAATGACACCTGTTAAACTCACCTCAACATGTCTTTTACATTTTAACCTACCATGGGCAATAGAAAAGTTACTGTTGCAAACAGTGCAGCGAGCAACACTGTCATTATTTTTGACCCCTATTAGGCAGGGGTACACCTTTGTGTAGTCTGGGGTGAAGTACATTTTCTATATTTTTTGGGAACAGTCTTCCATGTCGCGTGTTCTCGCTCTCTTGCTCGCTCTTTCTCTGTCTCAAAGATGAGCTCACAATGACCTATATATCAGATGGTATAGCATTGCTTATTTCAATGTTATATGCAAACAGCTCCATCAAAGTGACCAACCTGTGACTTTAACCACTGGGAAAACACTGGGCAGAAGTAATAGAGCAGGCAGAGGCACGTTGAATTCAGTTACTGAGTACACACACAGGTTTACTTAATCCATGTTTGCTCCTGACATGATAGATGAAAATGCTTGGCATGTTGATTTGCTCGATTGTGACTTCCATGATTTATGCTGAAAGGGGTCACTGAAATGATCGGTTTGTCAGTCTGGAGATTTTTTTTATTGGTTTTCACATGACCAGTCGGTGTCACTGGGAAGTCAGTACTAACAACAGTGAGGAGCTGCTTTCTCAACATTCTGCAGTTGTTTGTGGTTGGGTAGCTTTGAACTATATTTCTCTGGGGACAGCTCAATATAGTGAATTAAGCAGGGCAGAAAACTGACATGAGGATGTTGTTTAATGTTCTCTGCCTTGCAGGAATGATGCAATTCAACTGGCAGCTGCCCTTGTGTCTCTAGAAGGGAAAATGGTGATTTGTTCCTTCGAATCGGGAAGAAGATCTGACATCTGTCAACCATGCTCTTTGGAAGCAATGCATATAGAAGTCATTGTATTGAGCTAGTTGTTCTCTTCTGACTGAGGTAAAGATTCTTCGCTGCAGTTGGAGCTGCAATTATGGAGACAAAAGATGAGCATTCTTTACTTTGAACAGATGGATTGTTTTGTGAAGTCAGGAGTGGAGATACTTGCTACATCACAGGCAGTCTCTAACTAGCATGCTCCTCACCTATTCCTCTTTATCCTTTCCCTGATACTACCGCACGGTGGAAAGCGCTGTGTTCTTATTGTGGAACCATATGTACAATGCAATCCATTTGGAGTATTGTGAGCAGTTGTGGGCCCACATCTCAGACAGGTTGTACTCACTTTGGAGAAGGTCCAGAGGATGTTCACAACAATGATCCCAGGACTACAAGGGTTAATGTATGAGGAGTGTATGATGGCACTGGGTCTGTACTCACTGGAGTTCAGAAGAATGGGTGGGGGGAGCGGGATTTCAGTGACTTGACCCAGATATTGAAAGGCCTATATAGTGCGAATGTGGAGAGGATGCTTCCAATAGTGGGAGAGTCTTGGACCACAGGGCATGGCCTCCAAATTGAGAGCTCTTCTTTCAGAAGAGAGATGAGGAGGAATTTCTTTAGTCAGATGTGGTGTATCTGTGTAATTCATTGCCACTGATGGCTGTGGAGGCTAAGTCATTGTGTGTGTTTAATAAGGAGGTCAGTATGCTTTTGATTCATAAAAGTTATGGGGAGAAGGCAGAAAAATGGAGTTAAGAAGGAAAATAAATCAGTTATGATTCAATGGCAGAACAGACTTCATAGGTCAAATGGCCTAATTTTGCTCCTATGTCTTAGAGTCTTAAGAACATCAGACCTTGTTGGTATACCTGACAGGGCACTGAAAATCTGTGCAGACCAACTGGCTTGAGTGTTTAAGGAAATCTTCAACCTATCAGTGCTGCAGTTGGAGGTTCCCACCTGCTACAAAGTGGCATCAACCACACCAGTCCCTAAGAAAAGCACTTCATTCAATAGCACTTACATTACTGTGATGAAGTGCTTTGAGAGTTTGGACATGGCTAAAATCAACTCCTGCCTGAACAAGGACCTGGACACATTGCGATTTGCCTACCACCACAACAGTTGACAGTGGGAGCAATTTCACTGGCTCGCTACTTGCCCTTGGACCAGCTGGACAAAAGATATGCCTTTGTTAGGTGGCTGTTCAAAGCTCAGCATTCAACCCCATCACATCCTCAATAAAATGCTTCAAAACCTGGGCCTCTTCATCTCTCTCAGCAACTGGATCCTTGACTTCCTCATCAGGACATTACAGTCAATACAGACTGGCAATAACATTTCCATCTCACTGACAATCCATACAGGTGCACCCCACTGCTGAACTCTCTCTACACATAACTTTGCGGATAGGCACAGCTCAAATACCAGCTACAAATTCACTGATGCTGGCTGGCAGAAGCTTAGTTGGTGACAAGGAGGCATGCAAGACAGGAATTGATTAGCTAGTTGAGTAGTGTAGAAACAATAACTTTTGCTCTAAATATTAGTAAGACCAAGGAATTGATTGTGGGCTTCAGGAGAACCCACACTTGTTCCCTTGAGGGGGTTAACAGTGGGAAGAGTAGGGAGTCTCAAGTTCCTGGGCATCAACATTTCAAGGATCAATCCTGGACCCAACAGTTTAATCAACCCTAATGCTAGCGGCTATACTTCATTAGGAGTTTGAGGAGAATTGGTATGACACCAGTGGTTCCAGCAAGTTTTTACACACAGCCTTCAATGAAAAGCATTTTGACTGGTTGCATCTCTGCCTGCTTTGGTGGCTCCAATGCACAGAATCGAAAGGGCTGCAGAGTGTTGTAAACTCTGCCAGTTCCTCACGGGCACAAGCCTCCTTACTATCAAGGACATCTTCACCTCATGAAAATGGCATTCATCATTAAGGACTTTCACTATCTTGGACATGCCTTCTTCTCATTACTACCACTGGGGAGGAGGTACAGTTGCCTGAAGACCCACACTTAATGTTTTATGAATAGCTTCTTCCCATCTGCCATCAGATTTCTGAATGGTCCATGAGCACTACCTCATTGTTCAACTGAAGCACTTTTTATTTTTTATTGCAGATATTGTAAGTTATAGAAACACACAACATCATGAAGGCATTTAACAGGCCAGGCAGCATCTATGGAAAAGAGTAAACAGTTGACAATTCAGGCCGAGACGCTTCATCAGGTCTGGAAAAGAAGCAGAGAAGTCAGATTAAGAAGGTGGGAGAGGGGAGGAAGAAGTACAAGGTGGCAAATGATAGGTGAAACCAGGAGAGGAGGAGTGGTGAAGTAAAGAACTGGGAGGTTGATTGGTGAAAGAGTTAAAGGGCTGGAGAAGGGAGAATCTGACAGGAGAGGACTGAGACCATGGAAGAAAGGGAAGGAAGAGGAGCAATGCCAGAAGGAGGTGATGGGCAGGTAAGCTGAGAAGGTGTGAGAGGGAAACAGGAATGGGGAATGGTGAAGGGGGGGGGGCAATTATCAGAAGTTCAAAAAATTGATGTTTATGCTATTGGGTTGGTGGCTACCTAAACAGAATATAATGTGTTGCTCCTCCAACCTGAGTGTGGCCTCATCATGGCAGTCGAGGAAGCTATGGATTGACATGTTGGAAAGAGAGATAGAATTGAAATAGGTGGTCACCGGGAGGTCCCACTTTTCATGGCAGATGGAGTGAAAATGCTTGATGAAGTGGTTTCCCAATGTATGTCAGATCTCACCGATATACAGGAGGCCAGATTGGGAGCACCAAATACAACAGATGACCCCAACAGACTGCAGACAACAAACTAAGTTATAATAATTTTTTGATGTCTTGCTCTGTATTGCTGCCACTAAACAATAAATTTTATGACATGTATCAAGGCTAATAAACCTGATCGTGATTCTGAAGTGCCATGATAGCTCTTTTAGTTGTGGTCTGTGTGGCCTTGTGGTCTTCCAGGCGAAGCTCAGAAAGAAAGGAAGAACAACAGATGGAGGTGTGGGCATTTTTCTGGCTTGGTTGCTGAAGTACCACAGACACGACAGATTCCTTCTAGCTGAAAGAGCTGTGCTGCAAGGAAGAGACAGAGAGATTTATTGTCAGTGGTCACAGAGTTTGTACCTTGTACAAGCTGTGACAGAATTTGTGACTGATGAAACACTTGGTGGTGAAAACAGAAGCTGGCGCTGCATTTTGGGTTGTTGCTGTTTTACCACTCTCCATATGTGTGCAAGTCCCATGACCTGGTCAGTTTAAATGATGAGATAAATTGCACTTGCTTAGAGTCGAGATGATTGTGTGTGTGTGTGTGTGTGTGTGTGTGTGTGTGTGTGTGTATTCCACTTCCAGAGATTTGGTTACTCCCCCCGACCTGTCATGAATAGATCTCACCTGCAGGGGATGCTACATCTATTGACATATATGTCTGTGGATAGCTTGATCTCTTACAAGTGGAGATGTTTCACTTATTGAGGTTCAGACCATGCTGAGTAGAGCTCTTCTTCATCTAATCATCTTCCTCCATCGTTCCTGCTCTGAATGAGACCTACGTTTGGCTCCTATCCTCCTCCTCCTGATGGCCCAACAGGGCAACTACTATTTCATTATTTCACCCTTAACAAATGGAAGTCTCCAGCTCAGAAATAATTTCAGCCTGCTGCAGCTCAAACCCCTGCTCTGCTGATTCTAACTGTTCTCAGCAAATATTGAATGAAGGAATGAATCTCTTAAACAACACAGGTGCTGGGCTTCTTCCTGCTTCTGATTTCCACTCCTCCACAATGAATATTGTTTGCAAATGCTGCGCTTGAAACATCTCCAGAGGAGATGTGTCAAATGTCATTGGATGACATGGTGTCGCACCCTCCAATTCTGGTTTAGGCAAGAGTTGATGATTTGTAGGTAAAATCTAAGTAAGTGAAACTCTGTGAGGATGACTACGTGGGAATACATTGGACAGAATGACACTGAACAGGCAATGGCTTGCATTTGAAGAAATAATACATAATTTACTACAGATATATTTTGTAGCCTGGTGAAAAATACATATGCAGGACAACAAATACTTTTTTGGGGTCTTAAATTCTTTTATCTGTTTTAGATGTTTTATTGTCGAAGGAGGGTATCAAAATAAAAATGACAAAGTAAATTTTTAAAAAACCGTTAGAATCTCAGTTTAACTTTAGACCACACCCTTGTTATGTATGCAGAATGAAAATAACTAAAACAAAATATACAAAACCAATAAAATAGGGCAATTCTAAAAAAAAATACAATGTTAGAATTCCACCAACCCTGTACCATATACACAATATCGAAAACATGAATAAATGCATATCATCTCAACTAAGAGATGTACTCACATTTGGCACACACGTGCTTAACTTCCAAACACATATAGGCTTGACCCTGAAATGAGTTCTCCTTGCTCACACTACGTGAACAGAGATTAACACATTCACATTACTCTGTGACATTCATATTTGGTCATGAAACAATAAAGAAAGGCAAATACACTTTTACAATATATTGCCTTGTAGTTGACTTATTAAAAAGACTAACCTAGTAAGCCTATTTAGGAACTTCACAATCAGGCTACCCAGCGCTAATCAATTTACTCACGAAAATCTGAAACATCCATATGTAAAACATGTCAAATTACTGATATTCTTGATTTACAAACAAGTATAAATGACTATACATGGATATTATCAAATACTATTCACCTTTCCTCACCAAACCTGGGAAAGGCATTCAAACGCTGTCCTTTCTAGAACATGACAACTCTTCGTGATACTCCACCCATGCAAAATGTCATCACTGTTTTCTCTTCAGGGCACAGACAGCTATTAAAGCATTACCAAAGTGAAAACATAAGTGCACTTTAACAATAAAAATGATATTCAATGGTCATCTGGTTACATATATATTCTCTTAAAATACAGTCCGATGCCTTGCTGTGTGTATACCACACAACGATGCAGCTAGGCAGGAAATGCTCCTGTAGAAAGTTGTTGGAATGGAGGCAAGGAGCCTTGCAGGCTTCAGTCTCCTCAGAAAGTGTAGGCACTACTGTGCCTTCTTGACTATTGAGGAAGTATTGTGGGTCCAGTTAGATAGTCCATTATGTGCATATGAAGGAATTTTGTGCTCTTCACTTTCTCCACAGCAGAGCGATTGATATGCAGTGGAGAGAGGTCAACCTGAACCTTCCTGAAGTTGTCAGTCATCTCTTTTGTTCTGTCTACATTGAGACTCAGGTTGTTGTTCTTGCAGCATTTGACAAGCTTCTCTACCCCCTCACTGTATGCCGACTCCTCAGTGTTGCTGATGAGGCCATCCACTATAATACTACCAGTGAACTTGATGATGTGGTTTGAGATTAATCTAGCAGAGCAATCATGAATAAGCAGCATGAACAACTTCATCCTTTATAACATGTGTATTATCAGAACATTTAGAAAATAATAGCATGAATGAGCGGAATCAACACTGACTTAGGTTTGTCTAATCTATTTGAATTCTTAACGAATTCTAGTCGAGCGGAACGGAAGGAAGCAGGTGAATGTGATGCATTTGGATCTTCAGAAGTCTTTTAATAAGGTATCACAATAGAAACTACAGAACGTGATTGAAGCTCACAAAATTGGAGATGATATACTAATATGAACTGAGAATTAATCAGTAAGTCAGAAACAACAAGTAGGAATAAATAGGTCCTTATTGGTTTGGCATGCAGTGGTTTAAGGGATTTTTCTGGGGGTGGTGCTTGAGTTCTAACTATCCACAATTTTTAGCAATGAGTTAACGAAGAAGTCCCAAAGCACCATTTTTAATTTTTAAGTTAATTTTACTTTTTTAGACGTACTGTACTGTGCAGAACAGGCTTTTCTGGCCCAAGGAGTTGCATTGACCAGCAACCCAAGTGTTTAATCACAGGTAAGCTTACAATGACCAATTAACCCACTAACTTGTACTTCTTTGGACTGTGAGAGGAAACCGGAGCACCCAGAGGAAACCCAGCTGGTTCACGGGGAGAATGTGCAAGCTCCTTAGAGATGATACTAGAATTAAACTCCAAACACCGGAATGCCCCAAGCTAACTGCTATATTACCATGCTGCCCACAATTTGCTAGTGGTACAAAGGTAAATGTGAATGATGATTGGAAATGGGAATTCAAAGAGACAACAAGAGTATAAGGGCAAGCTAACTGAGTGGACTACAAGGCAGATGAAATTAGATATAGAGAAAGGTGACATTAGCCACTTGTCATGAGCCCTGTGGCTTTCCGTAGAGCATTGATCGTCTAGGGTTTTTGAGCAGCTGTATTTACTAATTAATATCTTGACTAGTGTTGTTAACCCCATGTGTTTTCAGTTAAATATTGTTAAGTTAGTTGTAGCTGGCACATGTTGCCCACATTCTATGATTATTTAAAGAGGACTCTCAGTCAGTTCCTTGGTGGGGTCATTGCACTGGAGAGAAGAAATTGGCTTGTGATATTGCTCAGTCATTCCTCTGAGGGTGTTTTGGTGTCCAGTGTCTTAATTCTGTGTCTTTCTGACATTCCTGCCATTTCTCCACACCTGGCTCTAGTCCTTTGTGAGAACATCATGACACCACCATTGTAGAAATATCAAAATATCTGTGTATCTTTTTAAATGACAGGAAATTGGGATTTGCTGATGTTCAAAGTAACTTGGATGTATTTGTTCACATCACTGAAAGTTAACATGTGGGCACTGCAGACAAATTAGTAAGTTAAATAATGACTTTCTCTTGGTCTTTATTGCAAGTGAATTTGAAGACAAGAATGATGATGGCCTTTGACAATTATAAGGGAACTTGACAAGACCACTCTGAAATTTTAGTCTCCTTAAAAACAAGATACTTACTAAAGAGGGAGAAGAGTGAAGATTGCTTGGACTGGTTCCTTTGATGGTATGCCTGCAAAATGATAACAGTTTGCATAGGCTAGGCCACTCTTAACTAGAAATAAGGAGAATGGAAATTACATCATTGAGATAGGAAAACTTCTTTTGTGGTTAAACAGGCTTGGTGCCGGGATGATGTCTCCAATGTCTAAAAACTCTAGAATTGGAGGCCACAGTCTCGAAATAAGGAAAGGGCAATTTAGGACCTACGTTTCTTCACTAAGAGAATTATAATATTTTTTAGGAATGTCTATCCTGCAAGGTGATTGATTTTCAGGTGTTTGATTGCATTCAAACAGAGATTGGGAGGATTGCTTGAGATATGGCATGAGGCAATGTTGTTTTGTATCAATCAGGCATAGCCTTATAGAATAAGGATCAACTTAAAGGTGTGTGTGTGTGTGTGTGTATACATTTGACAATTGATTTGGTGTTACACTTCAGCCTGGAGGACATTTAAAAAAACATGCACAATTTGATTCAATTTCTAGATCCAGGCTTTTGACATGTTTCTCCATATCCCTCTGTGCATTTGCTAGGTTAGGGTTATTCTGTCTACTGATTACTTCATAACTTATGAACAACTCATCCCACTACACCTCAATATTAAGCATTTTAAGTCATTTTCAAGGTGTAATTTGCAAGAACTGTCCACAATTATGTTGAATGATAAAGAAGAATCAAATACAGGGGCACCCTGGGTTATGAATGATCTGACATGTGCAAATTGTGCGTATTTTCAAGCATTTGTCAGCTAGTAATAGGAAAATATTTCGGCATTTGTTGATTAGAAACTGTATATTTTCTATTAGTTTAATTTTTTAGGGGATCGATGAAGTGGGGCAGAGATGTTGTCTAAATGGACTGTGCAAGTCTTTTGATGAGGTCCACGTGGCAGGGATTCAGGGAGCTGGTGCATCTGAGTCTGGTGGTCCTGTTGTGGATAGTATATAGATCCTTCCCTGATGGGAGTGGGTCATAACCAAGGTGGGTGGTATCCTTCATGATATTGCTGGCCTTTTTTCATCACCTTTCTGTATATATACATTTGGAGGTGGGTTGAACCATTAGGCATTTTAACTACCTACGTATCGAGCCCTTCTGACAACATAGAGCAGATTTCATACCACAGTAATGCAGCATAATAGGATGCTCTCAACTGTGCATCTCTAGATGTCTGTATTAAATTCCAACTGACAACTTTCAGCTCATTTTTCCAGCTGAACCGGATTCTGCTGCAAGCCACATGAGCCTTACTTACTCTACTCTACAGACCCAATCTTGGGACCATCTGCAAATTTGCTGATCCAGTTAACCATATTGTCATCTAGATCATTGATATAGATGATAACGTGGTTAAAGGCATCTTTTTGTTGTCCTGGGCCCTATTGCCGGCCAGCTTGAATATCTCAGTCATTTTTGAACTCGAGCACATCAGTCAGATAAACCAGGACTCTGGCACCAACATAGTTGTCCTTTCTCAGGAGCCTGTGAACACAGTCCACCAGGAATTGCAGTGTGGCCCAGGACGAGTGAGACTTGGGCTTGCTTTTGGCTCTTAGCCTCCTTATAAACAAGAGTAAGAAAGATTCAGTAACATTGGCAATTGAAAACTAATGCAGAGAGGACCTACAGCCTCAACTTAAATTTTAGGAATTGGCAAAGCTGTGATTAAAATGTTGAGGGACAAGAAGGGTTAATGCCCTGTTATATATTTCAGACAGGCTTGACCCTTGACTACAGAAAGCTGAACTAGGTTGTGCTCTTAACTAGGTAATATAAATTCAAGTTCCACAGTACTGGTTAACATTCTCAGCCAGCCCCTTCATACAGAATGGATTTCCTCAATCTGGAATTGGTTGTATAAAGCTAGGTTTGCTCATTCCAATTTGTATAAATGTTCTGTTCTACTTTGGGCTGCACAGTTTAATAAATACAATCAGAATATTAAATGCAAGGTATTAGCTCCCTATATTTACACTGATGGAATAGGCTGCCTAAATCAGTTGATTTAGTTGAATCAGTGCTCCTTAATAGGTCTGTTTTCCATTTGTGTTTAAGAGGGCAACAAATAGAAGGAAAAATACTGTTGAAAATGGGATAGCTTTGTAAAATACATTATACCCAAGTCAATATATATGTGGGGGAGAAAACATGAGATGCAACAAAGAAAATGGAGAGGAGAAAAACAATGAAGCAAAATATTAGATTTCCTTCCTGCTGTCATATCAACATGCTGAGTTAACTCTTTTTTTAGCTGTGCACAGAGGAAGTCAGTGGTGGGTGAAGCACAGTACTGAGTTAAAAAAAATCATGCTGTTTTATTTTATGGCACATTGAATAATACAATGAATAGTTGGTTTAACCAAATAATGTATTTACTATCCATGGAGTCAAAGACTTCAGTAAGATTGAGAAAGATCATATGTGGTAATTGGTTCGACTTCCATCTATTTCTGTTGGAGTTGTTGTATAGTGAGGAATATATCCACTGTGCCATTTGACGAATTGAATATGCACTGCTCGGGAGTAGCTGTTTGGCTGTTGAGAAGAGATGCTGAAGATGCAGAAAAATGGCAGAGTACTTCCTCTAAATTTGTCTGGCAACAGAATGATGTCTTCATCTCTCAACAGTTTCAAGGTGGCATGCAAACCATAATCCTAATGAATGCAACTGCTGCAGAGCCCATCTCTATTAGGTGGCTGTCAAACTGGGCCCTGTCACTGTCCCAAGATTTTTATCAATCCTCCTTCATACTTGCTCTCAGAATTTCTTCAGGAATGAAGCTCATCTTAGAACTAATGGGAAGCTTTTTACTCTACAGAAGATATACTCCAGAATCAAGATCATCTTAATGTTGTTTATTGAGTTGCAGTATGAAGATGACATAGTGCTTGCACACAAACAGAGGTCAAATTCTGGGTTGACTTGTTCACTGAAGCATACTTGAGGATGGGCCTTTTAGTTTAATGTCTGGGGGCAAATGTCATCTATCTGCCCCTTTCACAACAACACCTTCCACCAATAAGGGCAAGGCTCTTGAAAAGGTTCAGGTGTCTCTCAAAAAAGGCAGCCATCAAAGAAGGATTCACTGTCATCTTCAGTGCACCAATAGCTATGAGGTAAGGAAGGACAATGTTTGAAGATTCAAGATTATAGTCCTGCAGCAGAACTTATTGTTATATGCACTTTCTTGCCTAGTGGTTAAGAATCCCTAATTAATGTACATTTGATCTCCCATAGTGTTATTAAATTTTAAAAATCCAATGTACGTTGCCACACATGGCAGAATTAATACTCTCTCTCTCTCTCTACTCTAATTGTTCCCATCAGTCTCCTGCCTTTCATTATGATACGATGACGGTACAGTTACCTGACTGTTGATTGGAAGGGATCTATGGAGATACAATTACCAGATCGATCAGGGTTGATTGGAAGGGGGCACTGCAGGCAGAGCAGCAGTGGCTGGAGTTCCTGGGAGCAGTTCGGAAGGCGCAAGACAGATCCATTCCAAAGAAGAAGTATTCTAAATGCAGTATGATGCAACCATGGTTGACAAGGGAAATAAAGCCAACATTAAAGCAAAAGAGGGGGCAGAAAATAGAACAAAAATTAGTAGAAAGTTAGAGGATTTGGAAACTTTTATAAACCAATGGAAGACGGAGAAAAAGAGTCAATGATTGAAGTTGAAATATGAAGGTAAGTTGGCCAATAATATCAAAGTTTTTTCAGATATATAAAGAGTAAAAGAGAGGTGAGAGTAGATATTGGACAGCTGGGAAACAATGCTGGAGAGGTGTTAGTGAGGGGATGAAAAAATGATATAGTAATTAGCATCTTCACGGTGAAAGCCACTAACAGTATTGTGGAAGTTCCAAGTGTAAAGGGGCAGAATTGAATGCATTTGCTATTACCAGGGATATGATGCTTGGGAAACTGAAAGTTCTGAAGGTAGGTAAGTTACCTGGACCAGATGGACTACACTCCAGGGTACTGAAAGAGACTATGGAAGCAGTAGTAATGACCTTTCAAGAATCAATGGATTCTGGCAAGGTTCCAGAGGACTGGAAAATTGCAATTCAAAATTCCGCTCTTCAAGAAGGGAGAGAGGCAGAAGAAAGGAAAGATACTAGCATACTAGCATAGTTAGAGCATTGGCATTGTTGCATTGTTGGAAGGGGGCAAAAAGTGGGAATAAAGGGAACCTATTCTGATTGGTTTCAGGTAACGTGCTATTTCACAGGGGTTAGTGCTGGGACTACTTTTTGTATTGCATATCAATGATTTGGATGATGTAATTGATGGCTTTGTGGCAAATTTGTGGATGATACAAAGATAGGTGGAGGGGCAGGTACTGTTGAGGAAGCAGGGTGGCTGCAGAAAGATGTAGACAGATTAAGAGGATACGAAAGTGAGTGGCATTTGGAATACAGTGTTGGGAAGTGTATGGTCATGCACTTTGGTAAAAAGGAATCAAAACATAGATTATTTCCTAAATGTGGAGAAAATTCAAAATCACGACTTGCAATGTTACATGGGACTCATGCAGGAGTCCCTAAATATATTGAATTGGTGGTGAGGAAGGGAAATGTAATGTTAGCGTTCATTTTGAGAGGACTAGAATATGAATACAAGGATGTAATGCTGAGGCTTTTTGTGGCATTAGTCAGGCCTCACTTGGAGTATTATAAGCAGTTTTGGGTCCTTTATTTAAGAAAGGATGCGCTGACATTGAAAAGGGTTTAGCAGAGGTACACAAGAATACTTGGAAATGAAAGCCTTATTGTATGAAGAACAACTGATGGCTCTGGGCCTATAATAGGGAGAATTTAGAAGAATGAGGTGGGGGGTGTCTCATTGAAACCTTCCGAGTGTTGAAAGGCCTAGATAGAGTGGATGTGAAAAGAATGGTTCCTTTTGTGGGAGAGTGTAGGATCAGAGGGCACAGCCTCAGACTAGAGAGACATCCATTTAGAACAGAGATAAGGAGGAATTTCTTTAGCCGGAGAGTGGTGAACCTGTGAAATTCATTGCCACAGTCGGCTCTGGAGACCAGGTCATTGGGTCTATTTAATACAGAGATTGATAGGTTCTTGATCAGGGAGTGAAAGGTTGTGGAGAGAAGGCAGATGAATAGGATTGAGAGGGAAATGGATCAGCCATGATGAAATGGCAGAGCAGACTCAATGAGCTGAATGACATAACTCTGCTCCTATGGCTTATGGAATGATGTAATGTGTATCATATGATATGGACCAATTTGACTCATGGATATCAGTCGAAAACAGAACTTATTCTTGAACTGCAGATGTTCTGTATACTTCTATGACCTGGACTTGCTACAGCGGGCATGAGAAAAATACTATCAATGCTCTCTGCAGAACCTAAGGTAACTAGCTCAGGACAGAAGACTCAGCATCAAGGCCATGATAATACTCCGCTCTTTTGGTCAGTCAGCTAGTCTGCATGCCTGATGCTAGACTCCTGAAACAGGTAACACACACAAAATGCTGGTGGAATGCAACAGGCCAGGCAGTATCTATAGGAAGAAGCACAGTCGAAGTTTCGGGTCTTGAATCTCTGGCATCTGCAGACTTTCTTGTGTTTGCATCCTGAAACAGGTACTTCTTTTTGACCTCTGCCATGAAAGACATAAACAGATAAAGAAAACATTTAAATATGTGTTCATACATAAATAAATTGCAACATCCACTGGCATTTGGGAAATCTTTGGTCCATGACATGGTAGAGGAGTATTTAGGATGATATTGAGAACCTTGAGTACATTCATCACTACACAATGCATATACAGTAGCAGTGCACCAGCTCACAAATCACCTCTTACCCACTGCTGAGGCATCTCCTTCCATCGCTAGAAGAATCTGCAGTTCTAAGGTTGCCCCTTTCATTCAAGAAAGCATATAGCATGCTTGCCTTCATTGGTCAGTATTCAGAATCTGAATCAAGTTTAATATCACTGGCAAATGTCATGAAATATGTTGTTTTGCAGCAGCAAATATATAGAATTATATGAAGTTAAATTACTTAAGTTGTATAAAAGGAGAGGAAAAAAGGAAAAAAGGAAGAGTAGTGAGCAGGGTACATGTGTTCATCATCCATTCAGTATTTTGATGGAGCTGAGGAAGAAGCTGTTCCTAAGACATTGAAAATCAGGCTCCTGTACCACCTCCTTGATGGCAACAATGAGAAGCAGGCATGTCCTGGGTGAGGGGGGTCCTTATAGCCAGATGCTGGCTTTTTGAGGAATCACCTTTTGAAGATGCTATTGATGTTGGGGAGGCCAGAGGCAACGCTGGAGCTGGCTGGGTTTGCAACCCCTGCTTTTCCGATCCCACATAGTGACAGTTGGAATGCTTGTCGTGGTACTTCTGTCAAAATTTGTGTGAGTCGTTGGTGAGCTTTTTAAGCAGAGAATGGTGAGTATATGGAATGGGCTGCTGGCGATGGTGGTGGAGATGGTTATGATAGGGTCTTTTAAGAGACTTCTGGACAGGTACGTGGAGCTTAGAAATATAGAGGGCTGTGGGTAACCCTAGGTAATTTCTAAGGTAAAGATATGTTCGGCACAGCATTGTGGGCTGAAGGGCCTGTACTGTGCTGTAGATTTTCTATGATTCCATGACACACTGTCTCCTTAAATTCCAAATGATATATATCCTCCGTCGTGTCTTCTTTTCATTTGTGTCAATTGAGTATAAAACTGGCAAGTTCCAGATGCAGAAAGCTTCAGTTAGGCTACATTTGGAGTACTGTGTACTTTTCTGGTCACTGCACTATAGAAAAGATTAGGAGATCTGAAGAGGGTGAAGAAGAGCCTGGTCTAGGATGTCACCTGGATTAGAATGTATTGACTTCAAGGAGAGGTTGGACAAACATGGATAGTTTCTCTGGAGCATACTCTGCCTTTTATCTCAAGGTGGAAATGGCAAATATTAAATGGCACAGATCTAAGTTGAGGGGGGCGGGTAAAAGGAAATTTGTGAGGTTAAGCTTTTGTTTTATTCAGATTGTGGTAGGTGCCTGAAATGCACTGCCAGGAAAGGTGGTATATTAAGAAAGACAGGAAAAAACATGGAAGAGAGGGCTAGAGAATATGTGTAGGCAGATGGAATTAGTTTAGATTGGCATCATGGTCTTTGCAGTCCTGGTTGGCTAAAGAACCGGCTCCTGTACTAAAACGTTCCTGCAGTTCTTGTGTATTACTATAATATTAGCACAATTTTTGTGGTTGCACATTTTTATTGTAAGCAGATGAATGAACAAATGAAATCATTTCATATGCTTCTTATCTAGGCAATTGACTGCAATGAAAACTTTTGTAGAAACAAGTTGAAAAGTGGTGCAATGTAATAGAACATTATGAGCATTTTCACAGTTGGTTTCCTCAGCATACCATCAGATTTGCTCAGTCAGTCACTAGTCTCTACCCATCGTATGTCCAATCTTATTCCACTTTGGATATATCTGACATAATGAACATAATCTTCCCACATTATTCTCTTTTTTATTTACTTTCTTCCAGCTAAGAACTCAAATATTAAATTCTTTATTGCTCTCAAGAATTTTCTTTACATGCATCTCCAGGATGTAAGAGTTTATAAAGTCTCTTAGTATGGCAATTACCGCCATTTAAAGGGCTGCAAACAACTTGCAAGTCGTGCCATTCCCTGTACTTTGTATACTCTTGATAGGCCTCCTCCTTACTCTTTGTTTTGTTTATAATCTTTATCCAATTCTCTATCTCTTGACACCCAGGGTTACCTATAATTGTTCCATTTGGCTTTCACCCTTACAGGAGCATGATGATCCGGAAATGTTATTTTCCATTAGAATGCATTCCACTGAGCAAATGTCGTTATCTTTAAGTAATTTCAATCTGTGTTTGCTGTTTCTTATTTTTCCCATTATGCCCTTTGTCAGTTCACCTAAAAAATGTGAAATTCTGGGACTGTCTCTTGCTTATCTCCTAGCTGAATTTATATTGTATGCTTGAGTTTGGAATTGCAGTTCAAAGAGTAACTTCTTTATATTGCTGTCATATGTCTTTGTGCACTTAAATATATTAAAAGAAATGTTCCTGTTGTAAGCTGAAAACCTCAAATGAATAAAGCTTTCAAGCTGTCTTTATTTATCCTTGTATCAATCCATTTAACCACCTTGGTCTTTCAACACATTTTGTGATTGGAATTGATTCCAAGTGCAGGTTTTCTCATTGTTTCAATGATTCTTGAAATGTGGTTATCATGTCCTCTTGTAAATATAAATCAGGCTGTACTTTATTACCAATTAGATCTGTGACATAAATGAGCCAAATGTTATAGACTTTAAGATTTTTCATTTTCTCTTTTTCCTGATTTGTATTCTCTTCTGATGATTCCAAGGAATGTTTTTTAAGTAGATTTTATTGATTGCTAGACTTGGCTTGCTCTGTGTGGATTCCTGATATTCATGCATTCAGTTTAGTAAGTCCTAATGCTTCTTAACTTGAGAATGAGAAGTTATTTGGTTTATTTGAAAAACATCTTGTATTTTGTTTTACTGCTACGTTACTGATAAGCCAGACAATTAATAGTTTATTTCCTCAGAAAATGCCGATTGAAGTAAAGAAATACATTATATACTCAGTTCTTTTTGTCTCCATCTTTTTTCCAGTAAATAAAATTCAAAAAACTTCATATGCTGGAATTCAGAAATAAAGACAGAAAATAATGCAAACTCTCAGCAGGTTAGGGAGCATAAGTGGAAAGATTACTCAGATTGCTGGCTCTTTGTCAAAACTAACAAAGGGACTTGGAGCTCAAACATTAATGCTGTTTATTCATGTTTGTTGCCCGAATTGCTAGGTTTTTGCAGAACTTTCTGTCTTTATTTCTGCCTTTTTTGTTCACTTTTCTGACAAGTATTTTCATTTTTCTAATTACCTTTCTCTTATTTTATTGTTTTACTTCCTTGTTTCCTTAATTCTTTTCCTTCTAATTTGCACTAGTTTAGACAGAAATATCATAAACTTCAGAATCAGAATCATTGGCATGTGACGTGAAATTTATTAACTTAGCAGCAGCAGTTCAATGCAATACATAATCTAGGAGAGAAAAAGATAATAAACAAGTAAATCAATTACGTATACTGTATTGAATAGATTTTTTTACATGTGCAAAAAACAGAAATACAGTAGATTTAAAAAAAAGTGAGATAGTGTTCAAGGCTTCAATGTCCATTTAGGTATTGGGTGGTAGAGGGGAAGGAGCTGTTCCTGAATCGCTGAGTGTGTGCCTTTAGGCTTCTGTTCCTCCTTCCTGATGGCAACAGTGAGAAAAGTGCGTGCCCTGGGTGCTGGGGTTCCTTAATAATTAACGCTGCCTTTCTGAGACACCACTCCCTAAAGATGTCCTGAGTACTTTGTAGGCTAGTATCCAAGATGGAGCTGACTAGATTTACAAGCTTCTACAGCTTCTTTCGGTCCTGTGCAGTAGCCCCTCCATACCAGACAGTGATGTAGCCTGTCAGAATGCTCTCCATGGTACAACTATAGAAGTTTTTGAGTGTATTTCTTGACATGCCAAATGTCTTCAAACTCCTAATATAGTCGCTGTCTTGCCTTTTTTATAACTGCATTGAAATGTTGGGACCAGATTAGATCCTGAGAGATCTTGATACTCAGGAACTTGAAGCTGCTTACACTCTCCACTTCTGATCCCTTTGAGGGTTGGTATGTATTCCTTCATCTTACCCTTCCTGAAGTCCACAATCAGCTCTTTCATCTTACTGATGTTGAGTGGCTGGTTATTGATGCAGCACCATTCCACTAGTTGCCATATCTCACTCCTGTATGCCCTCTCATCACCATCTGAGATTCTACTAACAATGGTTGTATTGTCAGCAAATTTATAGATAGTATTTGAACTATGCTTAGTCACACAGTTATATAGAGAATAGAGCAGTAGGCTAAGCACACACCCCTGAGATGTGCCAGTGTTGATCGTCAGTAAGGAGGATATGTTATCACCAATCCACACCAACTTGTAGTTGGTTCTGGATATTGTTAAAATATTGTGGATATTGTTAAAATATTCTGATCAAGATTAGGTTTTTCTTTGAATACCTGCAGTAGCCTTGGAACATCTGGACAGCAAAGAAGCATACACCAGGATGCTTTTTATTGACTACAGCTTGGCATTTGGTTCTACCATCCCCTCAGGACTAGGCCTCAATATGTCCTTGTGCAATTGGATTCTTGATGTTCTCACTTGTAGACTCCAGCCAGTTTGGATTGGGAGCACCATCTCATCCTCAATCTCCATCAGCACTGGTGCACCACAAGGCTGTATGTTTAGCCTATGCTCTACTCACTTCATAATTATGACTGCAAGGCAAAGCACAGCTGCAATGCCATATTTAAGTTTGCTGAAGGCTCCACTGTTGTTGACTGAATCAAAGGTGGTGATGAACCAACATGTAAGAGGGAGATTGGAGATTTGGCTGAGTGGTGCCACAACAACAACCTCTCACTCAATGTCTAAATAGAAAATCCTACAAAACTAGTGGATGCAGTCCACTGAGTAAAGCCCTCCCCACCATTGAGCACATCTACATGGAGCGCTGTTGCAGGAGATCAGTATCCATCATCATGACTCCTTCCACTCAGGCAATGTCATCTTCTCGCTGTTGCCATCAGGAAAAGGTACAGGAGCCTCAGAACCCACACACCAGGTTCAGGAACAGTTATTACCTTTCATCTATCAGCCTCATGAACCAGAGAGGTTAAATTCATTCGCCCCATCCTGAACTGTTCCCATAATCAATGGGCTCACTTTCAGGGACTCTTCATCTCATGTTCTTTATATTTATTGCTTATTATTTATTATTGTCATTTTTTTTCTTTCGTATTTGCAATTTGTTGCCTTTTGCACATTAGTTGTTTGTTGGGTGTGGTCTTTAATTGATTATACATATGTCAAGGGTCATGCTTGGTGCTAGATTACACAGTGAAATTCCTCGTGACAGAGTACAGCTGGAATATGAAAGTGCTGCTAGATTATTACTATTGCCGCCTCTTGGAGCTTTTGAAAGATGAGCTGTCTCCTCGGGAGATGCCAACAGACTTCAAAAGCCTAATCTCTCTGGGCCTCTGTGGTGACAAGCAACTTTTGGGACAACTTTCCAGATCACCAGCCAGAACCCCATTTTCATTCCCAGAACCATTTTAGGTTGCATTATCTGAAGGAATGTCTCGAGAACCCATGCATTTAGCTCCTTTAATACCCCCAAGAGTGTGAGCATCAGGGGAGAAACAACTTAGGCGCTTACTGGGGAGCAACTGATCAGCCGCCCATCGGATGCCTACTTCATCTGGGAAAATGCCACCACCCAACAGAGATGAGCAGCCTTCTCTCTGGTAAGCTCGCTCCAGACTCTTGTTCCTCAGCATAGCCCGTTTCACTCTCTCTGTCCCCCTCCACACCTCGATGGCTTTGTGCACACAGGAGGCAAGCAGCGTTCTGGACAGGACTCCATCTGTGCAGCTTAGACTCACTACTGAGCCTATCTTTCCCCTCTTCAGCATCATGGCCATTTACAGATGCTCCTTAGCATCTGGGACAGCCTGTGCACTTGAGGAATGCAGTCCACCCAGTTTCTCCTGATGGAATCATCCAAAACTCACCTCATCTTGGGTTCCTTCTGGCACTCCATTCACAACCTTCACTTCACCTGGTCTTCCTGTTCACTGTTGACTTGGGGTCGCACCTGCCTGCAACCTCAGTTGACCTCACCTCTTGAAGATACAGGGTCTAGGCTTGTGTACGCATTTCTGTTGGAACCCTGCCCATGTTTGGATTGAAGGAAATGAGGTGGCAGGCATTCAAGTCAAGCAATGACTTCAAATTAAGGATATCAATGTTGCCTCCAACCTGATGGCATGAATATCGATTTCTCAAACTTCCAGTAATGTCCCTCTCTTCACCATTTCCCATCCCCTTGTTCCCCTCTCATGTTATCTCCTTGCCCATCTATTGCCTCCCTCTGGTGCTCCTCCCCCCCCTTCCATGGCCTTCTGACTCTTTCACCAATCAACTTGTTAGCTCTTTGCTTCATCCCTCCCTCTGCAAGTTCACCTCTCGCCTGGGATTTCTCTCTCCCCTCCCCCCACCTTTCATATCTACTCCTCAGCATTTTTTCTGCAGTCCTGCCAAAGGGTTTAAGCCCAAAATGTCAACTGTACTTTTTTTTCCATAGATGCTGCCTGGCCTGCTGAATTCCTCCAGCATCTGCAAATTTTCTCCTCTTTGCGATATAAATGTAGAGGTGCCTTTGCTTTAGGGGAGGTGAAAACCATAATTAAAAAGTCTATTAAATCACCATGGCAACAAAGTTGGGTTAAGGAATTGAAGGGCGACATCTATATAAATGTTGGAAGATGTTAGGAACTCAACTAGGGGATGGGTATAAAAGGAGGGAAGAAGATTTTCTTACATGTTTACAAATTGAATGTACTGGATTGAATAATTCCTTGTTCAGAATTAATTTGCATGATACCAGCATTTGTAGAGAATCTACTTGTCAAGAAATGGTGCAGCATATATTGTATGAGTATATTCTATGTGGTGCAAAGGAAACATCTAATTGCTAAATTGAGACCTTTGGTCAGATACAGTTTAACATAGAAAGTTTGTTTGGGCATCACTGCCATCATAATGTATATAAGTGCACATTTGACCTTCTAGAAAGTTTAGACTTTTTGATATGATTTGAAGTATTTTTGGTGGGGGATATTTTTTAGTGGGTATGCATCCTATCTCATTGCTCCACACTCTAGCTCAGTAGGTGGCGGTAATGCACCTTGTGTAAGTCTACCTATGGCCTCAAACTTCACAACAAGAAGAAGAGTTCTTGTTGACTCATGTGCTTCAGTCAGCCTCAGCCAGTTTCTCTAGCCTTCAGTTACCTTTTTGCCTTGTCGTCTAAAGAATCTGTTCGCTTGTGCTTTGCGGCTCTTAGTGGCTTGTTATTTTGCAGTTTATTATTTACGTGGCCACTCACTGCTGAATTGTCTCCACTGCTCTGCCTTTGGGTCAATCCTCCTGTACATTTCCTGGCATGAGGCTTCTGGAAAGGTTTTGCTTACCTGTTGCCCGCTTAAGGGCATGTTAACTTGGTCTGCTGGAATAGTGGAAAGGTGTGGTGTGTGAGGAGAAGATCCAATCACTATGTTTCATGTCATGACTAACAATAGAGCTAAAAGTAGATGAAGGTTCTTGTTTCGGTCTTCCTGTTATGTGCTAGGAAAAAAATAAGAAACAGGACTTCGATGTTTATAACTCTTGAATTATAACTGCTGGCCCTTTGCAAATTTCTGTAAGGATAAGCAAATAAGAGAATTGGATATTTGGGGAATTCAGTTTTCTGGAGTACTGTCATTGGAAGTGGAGTAAAAGGGAATTGTCTGGAAATTCTAAATCAGAGATCAACCAGCGGTACCACCCATTTCATTTTGTGCTACCTACGAGGGGTGACTTTCTCTGAACTTTTTAAAAAACTCTATTAGAAACAGGCTATTTTAGGATCAGAGAGAAACAAATGTAAGGTCTTACACTGGTTAAAAAAACATGTTAAGTCAGTGGAGGAGCAGTATTAAAAAATATTTTATGACAACAGAGGAGATCAAAAATTAATTGTAAGGAAGTCATTGCAGATAAGGAAAACAAAATATGTAAAATATTAGAATAGGAAGTCAGGTAAAAGTGCTTGGTCCAGTTAAACAGGTTTTGTACATACTCGGTGCAGCCATTCCTGAGCCAGGGCTGCAAGACCATCAGAATTTACAACTAGACCAGGTTATCTAGACTACAGAAAAGGAAAGAAGCGGATAGTGTGGAAACAATGATCTTGGTGATGAAAAAAGCATTATTTGGATAAGTAGCATATATATGTTAAAGGGGTTAGTAGACAGCAGAATTCATGGATAAAATTCTATTTAAAAGGTTTTAAGGTTTAAAGGGGTGTTAAATAAAGGCCCTTTGAGAGCAGACAATAAATGCAGAAATTCAGACAAGAATGTGGTTAAAGGCAAATGATTTGAAGGTGAAATTTTTAACTTTAAGATGGGATAACATACTAACTCATATCTGAAAGACTGTGAATTACTCGTGTATTCATGACTTTTTTCAATAAAATGTGTGCAACATGTTTAATTTGCACACTTACTGTGAGACAGATTTAGTTAGCAGCGTAACAAGGCATGAGGCTGTTCATGGGTAACATGGCAGAAGATAGGCCGGGGGGGGGGGTGGTGGGGGGGAAGAGTTGTCAAAAACAAATTTATGGCAAAGTAAGTTTATATCCTAAAAGAGTAAGAGTTCTACTTGCAAAAAAAACTGAATATAATTATAGAGCTGAGCCACAAAAAATAGTAAAATAAAGGTCCAAAAGGGCAAAAACAATTAGCAGATCTAGGGACTGGCAGATATCCAAAGATAACAAAACATGACAAAGCAGATGGTGAGAGCCTTAAAAATGGATTATCAAAAGAAATTTTCAAAGAAAAATCTTGGCATGCAAAATTGGTGAATCCCCAAGGCAAAACATCTCTATCCCAGGGTTTCAAAGGAAGCTGGTAAAAGCTCTAGATTTGTACTACCTATTCTATTGCAAGGTTCTCTTGATACAATTTTCATAATTATGCATGTTGTTGTACCTTTTTAAGAAAGGTGGATGAGGGAAACTGGGAATTACCGACCAGTTAGCTTAACATCTGTTGTTGGGAAATCTCAAGATGCATTTTGAGTTAATATGAGCCAGAAAGCATTTGAGAAGTGTTGTTGATACCTGACAAATCAGATTGAACATTTTCAGAGAGGTCTATGGTTGACAGAGGAATGTCCATGCACTTTACATTTGTACAGCCCGGGGGTATCTGATAATTACCCTTCATCAGAGACAACCAAAGTTAATGGAGCTGCAGTCAAGTTATTGGCTTGATGAGAAAGTTGGTGGCATTGTAATAACTGTAAGAATGACAGGTATGTGGACTGAATGATAGCATTCTGTGTGGATTAGAATTTAGTTTGTTGTATCACTGTATTGTTAAATCGTTATCACTATGAATGAAAGAATAGAAAAAGATATTAAAAATCTATTTGCTGATGTTGCAAAGGGAATGTTTTAAACAGATAGCAGCAGTAAATTAACAATTGAGCCAAATGGCATGAGAAATTACAGAAAATAAAGACAGTGTAATTCTGTATTTTGCTTCTAGAGAACTTCTTTTAGGGTGTCAGAGTTAAACTAGAGATGTTAAAAGCCTTGACTGGACTGTTGTTTGAGCATGTGGTGAACCCACACATGCTGTAGCATATTGAACTTGGTGCATGCATGGTATTGATTTATAAAAATAATACTTTTAACTCCAGCAGCAAAATTATGAGAAAAAAATTAGAAGCTTGAGGTGTAATCTGAAGAAAACCTTTAAGTTATTTCAAAGAATAGATAAGGTAGAAGAGAAGCTACTCCTGCTTAAGGAAGATCTTTTAAAATAACATAGAAACATTTCAACACACAAAGAGGTAGAAGTCTCCTGCAAATTGCATTTGCTTCTGAATCAGTCATTCATGTTCTATCTGCTATTGATTGATTTATGTTTGCTAATTCAAGATTCAGGTTTATTTGTCACACGTACAGTGAAATTCATAGTTTGCATTGACAGCCGACCCACCCGAGGCTGTGCTGCGGACAGCCCACAAATCTCGCCAAAGAACTTCACTATCAACATAGCTCATCCATAATGCTCAGCAGAATTGCATAGAACCCAGCAAGCAATAAAACAGCAGCAGAAAAACTAGCCTTATTCCTCTCTCCCACCCATGCACATACATAATCTTTCACCCCAAAGACAGGCCTGCCATTCCATTAGCCTTCATTAGACATGGAATCTGGCCTGCAGACGTTGGGCTTCTGATGCACCATCAATAACTCTCAGAGACGGGAGATGAACGATAGGCTTTTATTAGCAGCAAAAGGGAGCACGGCATCTCGGAGACTGAGGGAGGAGCAGTGCCTCCAATTGCCTTTATACAGGGGTCTGTGGGAGGAACCACAGGAGCAGTCAGCAAAGGGGTGTGTCCAGACAGGTATACATAGTTTACCACAGCTTCGATCTGCCCGGTGGACTGCATCACTGAGTATGAACAGAAGAAATAGCACACAATAGGCCAGGCAGTTTCCCGAGCCTGTTCTGCCATTTACTACATTCATTCGCCAACCAAGAACATTCTCCCAGCTTTCCACCCTTTCAGTCCCCTTAATATTATGTTTCAATAATGTCACCTCTCCATCTTATAAATTCCAATGCCATTAGAATTTACGTGTTCAACCTCTCATTAGACATCAAATTCTTCATCCTTGAAATCAATACAGTAAGCCTCTGCAATTCAAGCGTTAACATACAAGGAGTGGTTGATGGCTCTGCGCCTGTCTGTACACGCTGGTGTTTAGAAGAATGAGGGGGTTATCTCATTGAAACATGTCGAATATTGAAAGGACTAGACAGAGTGGATGTGGAATGAATGTTTCCCATGGTGAATCTCTTTTGTACCCTGTCCAATACCAGCACATATTTTCTTAGATAAAGGGCAGAAAACAGGTCAGACTGCACTTGGAATATTGTGAGCAATGCTTTATAAAGCTTCTGAATTACATCCTTGCTCTTACATAATAGTTCTTTTGAAATGAGTGATGATATTGCATTTGCCTTCCTTACAATGGACTCAACCTGCAAATTAGCTTGTGAGGAATCCTGCACAAGGACTCCCAAGTCCCTTTGAAACTCTGATTTCTGAATTTTCTCCCCACTTAGAAAATAGCCTGCTCTTTTATTCCTTTTACCAATGTGCATGTGACCATACACTTCCCAGCACTATATTCCATCTGCCACTTCTCCCAATTTGTCTGAGTCCTTCTGCAGACTCCCTGCTTTCTCAGCACTACTTGCCCCTGCACCAGTGTTTGTATCATCTGCAAACTTGGCCACAGTCATCAATTCTGTCATCCCAATCAATGATTGATATTGTGAAAAGAAACACCCAACACTGATCCCTGGAGAACACTGGCTGCTGACCAGAAAAAGCCCACTTTATTTCCACTCTTTGCCTCCTGCCAGTCAGCCAATCTTACATCCATGTTAGTATCTTCCTTTAATATCATGGTGAAGCAGACTTGTATGCAGCACCTTGTTAAAGGCCTTCTGAAATTCTAAGTATACAACATCATCCTTTGTCTATGCTACTTGTTATTTCCTCAAAAATTTCCAACAAATTTGGCAGGCAAGATTTCCCCTTCAGGAAACCGCGCTGAATTTGGCCTAATTTATCATGTGTCTCCAAGTAGCCTAAAATTTCATTCTTAATAATGGACTCCAACATCCTACCAACCACTGAAGTTCGGCTAACCATCCTATAATTTCCTTACTCCTTTCTCGAAAAGTGGTATGATATTTGCAATTTTCCAGTCCTCTATCATGCCAGAATCTAATGTTTCTTCAAAGATCTTTACTAATTGCTCTACAATCTCTTTGGCTACCTCCTTCAGAACCCTGGGGTAAAGTCAATCTGGTCCAGTTAACATAAGTACTTACAGACTTTTCAGTTTTGCAAGCACCTTCTCCTTTGTAATAGCAATTACACTTACTTATGCTCCCTGACATTCTCAAAATTTTGACATGCTGTTATCCTCCCACGGTGAGGACTGACGCACAATACATTAACTTTGTTTGCCATTTCTTTAAGCACATTACTATCTCTCTAGCATCATTTCCCAGTGGCCCAATATCCACGCTCGTCTCTCTTTTAACCTTTACATTTCTGGAAAAAAAACTTTTGCTTCCTCTTTATACTATTGGCTGGCTTACTTTCATATTTTATCTTTTCTCTCCTTATGGTTTTCTTTCAGTTGCCTTCTGTTGGTTTTTAAAAGCTTCCTAATCCCCTTAAGTTCCTACTAAATTTTGCTCTCTTATGTGCTCCCTCTTTGGCTTCTATGCTGTCTTTAACTTCCCTTCTCTGCCACAGTTACATCATCCCACCTCTTCATCTTTGAGATATATCTATCCTGCACCTTCAACATTGCTCCCAGAAACTCCAGTGATTACCGTTCTGCCATCATCCCTATTTCTGTCACCTTCCGATTTACTTTGGCCAGCTCTTCTCTCATGCTTTTGTAATTCCCTTTACTCTACTGTAATACTGATGTATCTGAGTTTAGCTTCTTACTCTCAAATTGTAGGGTGCATCCTTATCACATTATAATCACTGCTTCCTAGAGGGTCTTTTATCTTAAACTTCCTAATCAAATCTGTTACATTACACAACGTCCAATCCAGAATTGCCTTTCCTCTAATGGGCTCAACCACAAACTGCTCTAAAAGCCATCTTGTTGGCATTCTACAAACTACCTCTCTTGGGATCCAGCACAAGCCTGTTTATTTCCAATCTACTTGCATATTGAAATCCCCATGACAATTATAACATTGCCCTTTTTACATGCCTTTTCTATCTCCCATTTTAATTTGTAACCCATGTCCAGGCTACTGTTTGGAGGCCTGTATATAACTGCCATCAGGGTCTTTTTACCCTTACAGTTTCTTAACTCTGCCCACAAGGACTCCACATCTTCTAATTCTGCACCACCTCTTTTTAAGGATTTGATTTCATTTTTTACCAAATAAGCTACCCTACTCCCTCTGCCTGCCTACGTGTCCTTTAAATACAATGTTTATCCTTGGATGTTAAACTCCTAACCTTGATGTTCTTTCAGCCATGTCTCAGAGAAGACCACAATGTCATTCCTGTCAATCTCTAACTGTGCTTCCAGATCATCTACCTTATTCCATATACTACATGCATTCAAATATAGCACGTTCAGTTCTGTATTAGAAACATAGGAAACCTACAGCACAATACAGGCCCCTCGGCCCACAAAGCTGTGCTGAACATGTCCTTAGCACTACCTGGTCTCACCCACAGCCCTCTGTTTTTCTAAGCTCCATGTATCCATCCAGGAGTCTCTTTAAAAGACTCTATCATTTCCACCTCAACCACCACTGCCGGCAGCCCATTCCATGCACTCACCACTGACCAGGGTCCTATATAGCTGCAAAATTACCTCTCGGCTCTTAAACTCTATCCTGCGACTGATGAAGCCAATGCACCGTCTGCCTTCTTAATTCATCACCTTTTTTACATTTTGTCCCATTGTTACACTTCACCTCATCCCAATAGTTGCTATATTGCCCTATTGTCTGCCAGTCCTTTCTCACAGTCTCACTACACACTGCCTCTACTTGTATACCAACTTCACCACCCTCAGCCCTATTACACCATTTCCCACCCCACTGCCAAATTGGTTTAAACCCTCTCCAAAAGTTTTCACGAAACTGCCTGCAAGGTTATTGGTTTCTTTTGGGTCCAGGTGTAACCTGTCCTTTATGTACAGATCATACCTTCTCCAGAACAGATCCTAGTGATCCAGAAATGGGAAACGCTACCCACTGCACCAATTCCTTAGCCAAACATTCATCCGGAAAATCATCATATTCTGCTCCTTTCTGGTGCATGGCACAGACTGCAATACAGATTACTACCTTGGAGGTCCTACTTTACAGCTTTCTGCCAAACTCCCTATATTCAGTCTTCAGCTTTTCTTACATTGTTTGTAGCAGGATATACCACTACTTCAGGCTGCCAACTCTCCTCAATTGAAATGCTGTGGACCCAGTCCAAGATATCCCTGGCCCCGGCATCTGGGAGGCAACATACACACAATCTCCTATTTGCTCCTCTAACTATGGAATCCCCTATCACTACTGCTCTCCTTTTCTACCCCCTCCCCTTCTAAGCCACAGAACCTGACTTACTGCCAGAGACTTGAGCACTGTAGCTTTCCTCTGCGAGCTTATTCCACCTCCCCCCAACATTATCCAAAGTGGTTTACATGTTGTTGAGGGGAATGGCCATAGGGAAAATCTGCACTTTCTGCCTTTCCCCCTCCTGATGGTCACCTGTGTCCTGTGTTCTGAGTGTAACTGCCTACCTGTATATTCTGACACGTTATGTAGCCTCCCAAATGATCCGGAGTTCATCCAGTTCCAGCTTTAGTTCCTTATCTCGGTCTGTTAGAAGCTGCAGCTGGATGCACTTCTTGCAGGGCTAGTCATCAGGGACACTGGAGGTCTCCCTGCTTCTCCACATACTGCAAAAGGAGCATCCCCACAGCTCTATCTGTGCAAGAAGAAAGAAATACTAAATGGAAAAAAATTCAACCTCTGGCCTCTGTCTCTGCTCGCCAAAGCTTCTGCGACAGAACCTGAGTTTCCCACTCCAACACTGGCCCAGTCCCACAATGGCCATTTCACTTAAACCTCACTTCTTTTTACTGGTCCTTGCCAACTGTCTAATTATGCACGACCCAATGTCACATTGTGAACTGTGCCATGCAAAATGTCCTGACTGCCCCACTCACTTCTCTGAACTTTTCTGGAAAGAAGAAACGGATGAAAAATGTGAGGAGCTGTGAGGTGAGCAAGGCAGGATTAGGAGTGGCCACTAGGACAATTGGAAGGAAGGACAGAATATTTGCACTGCCAACGTGGCAGTCGCTGAACATCAACAAAAGAGAGCTAACTGACAGTTGATAGCATTGTCACAGCCAAGTGTCCCTGCTGATTTCATTCATTGTTAAATCAGATTACTAATATGTGTTAGGCATGAATTGACTGATAGAAGGGATGATAGTGCTGGTAACAAAGGCATAGCAGGTGTCCAAATGCAGAACAATAAGCTTAAGTTAGCAAACAGATTTTGTACGTAGATTTTTCAGTTTTCCTTTGTTTGCCATCATCCAAAAACATTGCTTTGTGCTGATGTTTTTCTTATGAATATTGTGTCTCTGAAGTCATGTGCCTGTGATGCTGCTGCAAGAATGTTTTCATTACACCTTTCCATAACATATCTTTCTCCATATGTCAATAAACTCAACTTTTGATATGCTAAAGAATCTAAGTTTCTTTAGTTTAGACTTGATTTATTAAAATTCTGCTATGACCGTGGCAAGTTTAAAATTCACCTGGGAGAGTTTTATTCTTTCTATATGAATGAATAATATGTATTTACATATTATAATGCTACAAAACATTCACTGAAGTAAATTTTGAAGTGGAGAATTGTTGCAATTTTAAAAGAAGCTTGTTTGCCAACTTTTGGAGAGTGAGCTTTCACAAAACATATTGTGCAAATGGTCCAGATTCCATTGTTGGGACATTGGTAAAACCTTTCACTTTTTGCTGTTTTTACTCTCTGAATTATCCCATTATTACTTTGAATATAATGCTGCTTGATATATGAGATTTAAATGAGTTCTTAATGGAATGATAATCTATAGTTGATGCTCAGAAATCAAACTGTTATTTACTGTAAGTTATTGATAAATCCTTCAAATGCTTCAAAATAAAACCAGCTTTGAAATTTTAAATTTAGTGATTGTTCATTGTACTTTAACTTCTACTTGAGTCTTGTTGGTATGTTCCAATCTATGATTGGCACACTCTTAAACCAGTTGGAAAATTGTTTTTTTTTTCACATCTGGTTTGCTGTGTGTGATTTGTTTTTAGTCATCTTGGTAATATTGCCACTGCTGTATGCTAGGGTTCCTCCTGAAATTATGCAAGCAACCTAGGAATTAGATAAGGGATAAGTATGTGACAGAGATAGAGCAATCTTGGCACCCTTCCTCTCTGTTCAGCTGCCAGCATAATTACTTTGCTCGTAATCATAAAGTGCAAGCCAGAGACTAGATAACCAGTTTGAATGACGTTGTTTGGTCATGTGAAGGTTGGCATCCACATCCAGATATTTTATAAGTGTGGACACTGTTTAAGGCAAGGACCAATAAGCTTCTCAGATGCACAGATGTTTATTTTAACATAAGAACATAAGAAATAGGAGCAGGGGTAGGCCATCAGGCCCATCGAGCCTACTGCGCCATTCAATAAGATCATGGTCGATCTGGCCATGGACTCATCTCCACCTGCCTGCTTTTTCCCATAACCCTTAATTCCCCTACTATGCAAAAATCTATCCACACTTGTCTTAAATTTACTGAGGTAGTGGAGAATTCCACAGATTCACCAGTCTCTGGGAAAAGCAGTTCCTCCTCATCTTCATCCTAAATCTACTCCCCCAGGCTCCAGTCTCACCTACCAGTGGAAACAATTTTCCTGCCTCTATCTTATCTATCCCTTTCATAATTGTATATATTTCTATAAAATCTCTCTCCTCTCATTCTTCTGAATTCTAGTGAGTACAGTCCCAGGCAACTCAATTTCTCCTCATAGTCTAACCCTCTCATCTTTGGAATCAACCTGGTGAACCTCCTGTGCACTGCCTTCAAAGCCAGTATATCCTTCCTCAAGTAAAGAGACCAGAATTGCATGGGGTATTCCAGGAGCAGCCTCACCAGTACCCTGTACAATTGCAGCATAATCTCCTTGCTCTTAAATTCAATCCCGTCTAACAATGAAGGCCAACATTCTATTTGCCTTCTTGATAGCCTGCTGCACCTGCAAACCAACCTTTTGTAATTCATGCACGAGCACTCCTAAGTCCCTCTGCATAGCAGCATACTGCAACTTTTTACTATTTAAATAATAAACTGTTCTTTCCGTTTTCCTTCCAAAGTGGATGATCTCGCTTTTACCAACATTGTGTACCATCTGCCAGAAGCTTGCCCACTTACTTAACCACTCACTTAACCTATCCATATCTCTCTAGTGACTCTCTGTATCTTCTGCACTATTTGCTTTTTCCACTCAATTCGGTATAATCTAGTATTTTAGTATTTTAAAACATTAATTAGCCTATAAACATATTAGTCAACAGATGACAGGTATCTGAGGAGCAGACATGGTGGACCGACTTGACCTATATCTGCTCTTGTGTCTTATGGTATCAAATAAAAGGTAAGAAACTGTCTTCAAGTGCAAACTTGAGTGCATGGTTTATGTTCAGGGGGAGAAAAAGATTGGGTCCTAGTGGAATCAGAAAAGGATTACTGTATTTCACAAACCAAAGCAATAGTGAGCACTTTCTTGTGGTTCTCTAAGAGGAGACTTTGGGCTAAGTTCCAAGTATGTGAGTGAGGTCTGCATCCTGGAAATGGACGACTCATTAACTAAGTGAGAACCACTTCATATGTAGGTGGTCTGCACAGAACAGAGCAGAGCTGAATATTTTAACTTTTTCATTTGTATGAGGTTCATTTGGGAATTGATGAACAATGGTGTATTCATTTAGCTTTCTATTCTCATGTAGGATAATCACATTTGCTTTGCAGTCATGTCTTTCTAGCTTGAATAATTTCTCAGCTGTCCTACTAAAACTGGGATGTGGATTACCCAGAATACACATCAAGGCCATGTCAATTACTGGATATGAGTAATACATTTACTTAGGGGACCTGAGGTCTATTTCTATAAGCAGTGAAACCAGCAGGAAGGTGTTACCTATCAAAATAATTCAAACTGCCTTTCGAGCTGAGTTTTTTAAAACTATGTTTGAAATTTATTATTAATTTCAATGATATTGACTTGTGATGACAATGCTTAATAAAAATTGATATAAGTATTTGTTGAGAAGGACCTAACTTTTAACTAGTTAAACAATTACATGATGGCTGTGGTACCCTTCCAACAGCAAAGCATGGCAAACCAAGTGAGTGACTAGAAATCTGCTCTGCTGTAGAAAATAAACACCATTGAATCTACAATCAGTAAGACTTGAGAAGGGTAAAGGGAAACCTCATTCAATCCAATATGTGAACTGAAAATTCGGTTGGAAAACCTGGTTGGGTGTAACTCCCATTGTGAAAGCCACTGCCATGATAAAAATAAATAGGAAAGAAGTTGAGCTATATCTATAGGCTGGTCATGTGATTTCATTTGAAAGGAAAGATAAGCATTTTCAGGAAGAAGTGTCATTCCTGATTAACTGCATTCTGAAAACTCACACTTGTTCCTCCATCATACTTTAATTGTTTTGGGCACAAGTAGACCAGCGTGACCCATGTTACCACACTGTTCTAAATTCGGAAGGGAGAAATTCCATTTTTATACAGTATTGACTAGCAGTTACGGATATTGAACGTTTGGTAAACTATGTTTTAATTCCTTAGCTGGAAGATCAATCACTAAGTCAATAGAAACTACAAGCTAACAGCTGAGGCAAAACACACAAAATGCTGAAGGAACTCAGCAGATCATGAAGTATTTATGGAAATAAGTAGATAGTCGATGTTTTGGGCCAAGCCTTTTACTCAGGACTGAGAGGAAGGAGAAGATGCCCAAACAAAAAGATGCGGGGGAAGGAGGCTGGTTGGAAGGCAGGTGTGTGGGAAAGGCCAGAGGTTGGAGAAGAAGGAATCTAATCGGAGAGGAGAATGAACCATGGGAGAAAAGGAAGGAGGAGGAAACACAAGGGGAAGTAATAAGCAGGTGAGAAGAGGCAACAGGTCATATAGGGGAAGAGAGTCATGGGGGGGATTTGTTTACCAAAAGGAGAAATTGATATTCAGGCCAACAGTTTGGAGGCTACCCAGATAGGATATAAGGTGCTGCTCCTACATTGACCTGTATTGATACTTTGAAATTAGAAATTTATTGATCCATAGTTGGTATGTGTTCCTTGAATCATGGATCTCATCACTGTAAGCAAAATGGCTCTGCCCTTCCTCACCCCTGGTGTGCAAAGGGAAGCTATGCTCTTCAAACACCTTTCTTCCATTGGCTGCCTGGACATTATGTTAACCCCTGCCTTGCCAGTTTGCAAAGGAAGGAAGGTAAATTGTCTGGCTTGGAAAATCTTGATTATCTCAATGCACTAACTTCGGTCATCTGATGACATGATTAGACAAGAATGCAGTGATCTGCTGGTATGTAGACCACTGCACTCTTTTTTCCATCTCCAAATCACAAGTGACTTGACTGGTAGGGCCTGCATGACAGGTGTCTCGTTTCTGCTCTTTTCATCTGCCCCTCTAAGTCAGCTGTCTATATTCTTAATCATGATGAAGATGAGAGAGAATCTAGATTAAGGGTAGAGGGTCCATGTCACTGCTCTCATTTATATAATTTTCTTTTTATTCACCTTTGGGATCTGGGCATCACTGGCAAGACTAGTATTTATTACTGATGTCTATTTGCTATTGAGAAGTGGCGGTGAGTTGCCTCCTTGAACTGCTGCAGTCCTTTTGGTGAAGGTACTTCCACTGTTCTGTTGGGGAGGGAGTTACAGAATTTGGATTGAGCAACAAAGAAAGTGAAATGCAGTTGATTCCGGGACACATCGGGACCAGTACATTTTAGCCCAATTAAGCGGCTGCCACAGTTAGCTAAAGTTTCATGGAACTAGTTAACTACTGCTTTAGTGAATAAAAAAAATTTAAACGAAATACAGAACAAATTAGAACTCTACCGATAAAGTGCCTATGTGGCAACCCACTTCCTAACGCACTCGAACCGGCTCACAAATAGCCAGCGCGCCGGCATAAAGGCCAGTCCCAAAAAGGCGCCAGGTCTGCTTCACCAACAAAGGGAAAAGCTCGCGTGGGACTGTGAGTACGTGCCCCCTATAGCATCCGCGCCCAGGGAGGGCGGGATCAGGGAGGCTTTAAAGTGAGGCCGCGAAGTTTGAATAAAATCTTCTTTAACTGCAGTTTACCGACTCCGTGTCATTATTTCAGCGCTGCGTGTAGCACACCGCTACACCATATTATTATTACTATGTATTATTTCCTAATAGTTTTTGATAGAGGAATTCATTTCGATTACAAAGCTGTGTTCTTTTGATTGATTGTAAATGAACAAAATCAGTGTGGAAATCTTGTGTAGATAATGTACTGTATTCATAGAATGATTTCAACAATGACATCTGACAAACCTTCATTTTCATTGTAATATTCAAGATGATTGTCAATATCTTCAAATTCATTGTAGTTCTTGCTGGAGTAGTGAAGTTGTTTCATTTTCACTTCCAACCGTTTCCGATATCTCCAAACCCGAATGTTTGAAATTGCAGTGAATGAAACAGCTATGAATTGTCTCACTGCTTATTTCACATCAAATATCAGTGACGATAATCACGGAGTTTTGAACACAAACACACACAACTGAACCTATTTAAAACCTGTTCTCTCTAAGCATGATGTAGTGTCTAATGGCCACACAAGTGAACGTGACTGACACTTGTTCGAAGCTGCTTGGTAATAGTCACTGTACCAATTAAATGGCATTGTGTCACAAATATGTAGGGAGTCCTGGCTATTTTCTCGATTTTGTTTTTGCTCTTTAAGAATTGTTCCAAATAAGCATCTGTCCAAGTTAACCAACAGCCCAGTTAACTGGAATCCACTGTACACCCAGCTGGTGTAGCCCAGACAACTAACTGCGATGTATTTTGTAACTAATCTCTCCATAGCACTACACTGTGCAATGGTGTTAGTGGGAATGAATGTTAAGTTGGTTTATGTGACATCAGTTAAGTGGGCTGTTCTGACAAGGATAATGCCAATAATTCTCTAAGCCTGGACAAGTGGTGATATATTTGCAACCCCGTGTGATGTTGATGGAAATAACTGGGGATGTTTCTGTGAGTCAATTCAAGTGGAGAGTATTCCTTAGAGATTTGTCTAGTGCATCATTGACAGTAGAATATGGAAAGGCCTTGTTGTGTCAGGAAGTGATTTACATGCCATAGTGTATCCAGCACATGATCTATTATTTATGTAGCTGATCAAGTTGGGTTTATGGTTAGTGGTATATCCCAAGGTAATGCTGAGGGACCTAGTGCCAGAAATGACAATGAATGCCAAAGCTAGTGGGTGGATTATCTCCTGTTGGAAATGCACAGCTGCACAAATGTTACTTGTTATTAATGTCCTCTGCGTAAATGTTGCCAGGTCATGTTGCATGCAAGTATGGGCTGTTTCATTAGCAATGGATTGTGAATGGAATTAAACATTGTGCAATCATCGGTGAATATCTGATGATAATGGAAAACGTTTCATTGATGAAGCACTGCCCTGAGAAACATGTGTAGTGATATTCCATAGCCTATGTTGTACAATCACAATCAAGGTCTGTCTTTAACCTGGGAAATGTTATCCATTTGCAGGTGTGACATTTCCTACTGCAGTATGAAAGAGACAACTTCAAGGGGCATTGTCCTGCTCAGTCAGAAAACCTGTTTTGTAATGTGGGATCATTCTATTCATGAACAATATCTGCTGGTGTGCAACATCCATAAGCTTGTGAAGAACTGATTATGGGTTGAGTTCACGTGTCCATTGAGAACTGGTTATACGTGGTATCTTGCTGTTCATTGTGGAAATCAAACTGCGCCCACATGAAAGACATCAAACAGGATAAAACTGCATGGAATCTGGGAGACTTTGCATGGCCTTTGTCTGTGCTTCCAATGCAGTCATGACCTGGAGGTGCAAGAACTGTGTGAGGGCATGCTGTTGATTCACTAAAGTGAAGGGAACATCACACCGTGTTTGGTGGGTGTAATGCTGGCACTGCACAACTTCCTCTCAATGCTTGCAGATAGACTCATCTGCTTTCAACCAGGAAGACCTGGTATCTCATTGCACCTTTGTATCAATCTGGTCATCAAGGCATCCCCAATGTATTACTGGTCAGAGTCCTCAGTGGCAGCACAGTTTTGTGTATCAACCGTCCAGCGTGTGATTGTGTCAGATTTAAAACTCTTGGTGTCAAACTGCAGTCCATTAGAATATTAGAATATTTCTCTTTGTGACATATGATCTTCTGATCTAAATTGCTCATCTTTCATGATACTAACCCAAGGTGGTGTGGTGGAAGCATTATCATTCTCTTCCTCCATTCTTGCCTCTTACTTTGAATAGTCACTCTGTTAGGAGAGAAAATGTGTTTCTTGCCATGTTGCAAAGACGAGGTAGAAACTAGCTGCACTTGAAGGCATGGTGAGCACAGAGTACAGTATTACTATTGCACAAATACAATGATGGCATAGAATGTAGATGAAATCAATGAAAATATAATTATCACAATGAAATCATTAATGAACTTTTCTGGCAGATTCATTCTACACTCTACTTGAAAGGCAGATTGGACCTCATTGGTCCTCACTGTCCATTGAAGCAAAACGGTTCTCTCCAAACTGATGGGATGTTGAACTTGTGAAAATGATCTGCTCCTTCCTGGCAGTCTTCCCAGCAATGAACTTCTATGTTCTCCAGTCAAAGATCTATTTTTACAGTTAAAAGTTGTCTAAAAAGGAATCCAAAATCTAAAACATTTGGTAGTGTGTGAGAAAGACAGGAAAATTGGCATGTTTTTTGGAGAAAGGAAGTGGGTGTCATTTCAGCTATTCACTTTCTTTGTGTCAAACAAGGCGGCTTGGTAAACAAGCTGTCCAACCTGATGGCATGAACATTGACTTCTCTAACTTCCGTTAATGCCCCTCCTCCCCTTCTTACCCCATCCCTGATATATTTAGTTTTTTATGTTGTTTTTCTCCCCCTCCCCTTTTTTTCTTTCTCTCTCTGCCCATCACTCTGCCTGTTCTCCATCTCCCTCCATCTCCCCTCCCCCTTCCTTTCTCCCTGGGCCTCCCGTCCCATGATCCTCTCCCTTCTCCAGCTCTGTATCCCTTTTACCAGTCACCTTTCCGGCTCTTAGCTTCATCCCACCCCCTCTGGTCTTCTCCTATCATTTCGCATTTTCCTCTCCCCCCTCCTACTTTCAAATCTCTTACTACCTTTCCTTTCAGTCAGTCCTGATGAAGGGTCTCGGCCCGAAATGTCGACAGTGTTTCTCCCTATAGATGCTGCCTGACCTGCTGTGTTCCACCAGCATTTTGTGTGTGTTGCTTGAATTTCCAGCATCTGCATATTTCCTCGGGCTTGGTAATCTGTGGACATCACTCATTGAAGTAGTTCTTCATTTAACCTTATATAAAAAAAAATAGGAGACACAGGTAGCATTGAAATTGCTAGGAAATAATGATGTTAAGTGCTTCAGTTGCACTATATTATTAGGAATTTTCCCATGCATGTATTCTGGAATATAAAAATACTATGATAGCTGATGGGCCTGACTAAATTTGATACATGCTTTTATTCTCTAGTTCAGTGGTTCCCAACTTTTTGTATGCCATGGATTCTTATCATTAACCAAGGGGCCCATGGACCCCAGGTTGAGAATCCCTGATCTAGGTGAATGCCTGCTTTGGCAATTGTACTGGTTGATTTTGTGCACTGTATTTTTCCTTCAATGATTTTTTGTTCAATACCTTCCTATATTATTTTTAATTGTGGTTGACATATAAATAGTACCAGAGTCATTGATGAGAGATTGGGAATTGCTTTGCTGGTTTTGTGTGGTGCTACATGAAGCTGCTTTGATAAGAGAGCATTAAGCAAAGTTTCTGCAGTATTTCAGGTGTTCATCCTGTATCCATCACTGCATTAATTTACAGATGCTCCCCCACATCTGTGACATGCCATTTGTCCTTCATGCCTCCACCCCATGTGTTGCTCCATCTGCTGCCAGGTGACCTAGAGACGGAATCTGGAGCAGGAATGACTTTCATGCTTAATTGGAAATAACCACAATCTGAAAATTGACTGGATCTGTCTGCTAGGAGCAGTTTATCTTGACAAACTTACTTTTGTTCCTGACTCCTTTTTTGTTCTTAAACAGCTGTCTTAGCAGAATCCTCAGTCAGGCAAGTAATATTTGCAATGTGCCAACAATTCTCTTCTGAGGAAGGTATGACCTGTTCAAAAGGGATGGGTTACACCTGAACTGAGGTGGGACCAGTATCTTTGTGGGCCAGTTCCCTAGACCTGCTGGAGATGGTTTAAACTAGTTTGACTGGGGAACGGGAGCCAGAGTGATAGGGCAGAGGATGGTGCAGCTGATGTAAAGTTAGATGCAGAGAGACTATGAGGAAGGATATGCAGTGGACAGGGCATAATTGTTGTCAGCTGTTTGGGTTGAATTTTTTATTCAAAGGGTATCAGGAAAAATGGTGATAAACGTAAGAGATGGATCAGTACATGAAACTACAGCAATGTGGTCATTATGGAGATTTGGCTGTCACTAAGGAATGAATGGCTGCCAGATGTTCTGGGAATGACTTGTTTCTAAAGGGACAGGGAAGGAGGTAAAAAGGTAGAGAAGGAGCATGGCTAATCAGGGATAGTATCATAGCTGCAGAAAGGGAGGGTATTGTGGAGGGATCGTCTACTGAGTCAGTGTCGGTGAAAGAGAGAAACAGGAAGGGACCAATAACTCTATTCAGAGTATTCTCTCGACCCCAACACCCAAATAGCAGTAGAGACACTGAGGGGCAGATCGGAAGGCAGATTTTGAAAAGGGGCAAAAATAACAGGGTTGTTGTTAAGGATAAATTCAAATTCTGTAATATTAATTGACACCTCCTTAGTGCAAGAGATTTGGATGAGCTGTACTTTGTGAGGTGTGAGCAGGAAGGTTTCCTGACACAGTTTGTAGACAGGCAAACTCGAGGAGTACTGGATCTGGCAATGAACCTAGTTAAGTGACAGAGCACTTCAATGACATTAACAACAACTTCATGACCTTTACCTTAGCCTTGGACAGGGGTAGGAAACAACTTTATAGGAAAGTATTTAATTGCGGGGAGAGCAAAATAAGATGCTATTAGGCTGGAAGTTGGGAGTTTAGTTGGGAATAGATGTATTCATGGATATACATTAGAAATGTGGAGGTTGTTTAGAAAACACTTGTGTTGTATACGGAATATGTTTGTCCTTTTGAGGCAAGGAAAGTATAGTAGGGTGAGGGAACCATGGTTGACAAGAAATGTGGAACATCCAATCAAGAGGAAGAAAGAAGCATACCGAAGGTATAGGAAGCAATGGCTCCAGAAAGTTACAAGGCAACCAGAAAGAAGCTTAAGAATAAACTTAGGAGAAGTAGAAGGGTCATGAAGAGGCTTTGGCAACTAGGATTAAGGAAAACCCCAAAGTATTCTGCAAGTAAATGAAGAACAGAATGACTAGACTGAAGTCCGGACCAGTCAATTTTTTCTTTAAAAAAAAGGAAACATTTGCCTCAAATTGGAGAAGATAGAGCAGATCCTTAATGAATAATTTACTTCAGTGTTCTCTAGGGAGAGCAAGCTTGATAAATGTGAGGACAGTATAGAATAGTTGATGTTAAGAAAGAGGATGTGCTGAAACTTCTGAAAAACATGATGTAGACAATTCCTGGGGCTGGATGGGAAATACACCAGGGTATACAGAAAGTAAGATTGCTGCACCTTTGGTGATGATCTTTGCATCCTCACTAGCCACTGCAGTCATACCGGAAGATTGGAGGCTAGCAAATGTAATCTTTTTGTTCAAGAAAGGTAATGGAGATAACTCTGGGAATTATAGCCCAATCAATCTTATGTCAATGATGGGCAAAGTATTGGAGGGGATTCTTAGAGACAGGAATAACAGGGATTTAGAGAAGCATTGTCCGATTAGGAATAGTCAGTGAGAATTTGTGAATGGCAGGCCATGCCTTGCAAGTCTGATTGAATTATTTGAGGAAGTGACAAAGCAAGTTGATGGAGGTAGAGCAGTAGATGTAGTGTGTATGCATTTTAGTAAGGCAGTTGACAAGGTTTCCTATGGTAGTCTCACTCAGTCAGAGGGCATGACAGGGAAAATTGGCTACATGGTTTCAGAGCTCCATGCCCACAGAGGCTGAGTGTGCTAGCATATTCTTCCTGGAGACTGGTGAACAGTGGTGTTCTGCAGAGACTGTTCTGGGAACCCTGCACTTTGTGATTTTTGTAAATGACATGAATAAGGAACAGGTCTGCATATGCCATAAAGGTTGTCAGAGTTGTAGATGGTGTAGGTTTTTATAGGTTACAAAGGGATATTGAAAGTACACAGAGCAAAGCCGAGAAGTGGCCGATAGAATTCAATCTGTGAGAAGTGTGAAGCGATACTCTTTGCAAGATTAAGCCTGAAGGCAGAGTGAAAGATTAATGGCGGGATTCTCAGGAGTGTAGAGGAATCTTGGGGTCCCTGTATGTAGATTGATGAAAATTGCCCCCCAAGTTGATAAAGAGGTTAAGAAGTCATCCAATCTGTTAGCCTTAATTGGGGGATGTAGTTCAAAGGTGGCAAGGTAATGTTGCAGTTCTCTAAAACTCATGCAAGCCCACGTTTGGAGTATTTTGTTCAATTCTGCTCATCTCATTATAGGAAGGATATAGGAACTTTAGAGAGGGCGCAAAGGAGTTTTACCAGATTGCTGCCTGGAATGGAAGGCATGACTTATGAGGAAAAGTTGCACAATAATATGATTACAAGAGGCATATAAGATGGTAAGAGATATAGTTGGAGAGAACAGCCGACACCTTTTTCCTAGGGTGGAAAGGCTGATACTAACTTTAATTTGATTGGAGGAATGTATATGGAAATGTGAGGTTGTTACTTTACAGAGTAGTTGGGGCATAGAACACACTGCAGGGGTGATAGTAGAGGCAGACACATTAAGGACATTTAAGAGACCCTTCGATTGGTATAGAAATGAAAGGAAAATGATGGTTATATAGGGGGGAAAGATTAGATTGAGTAGGTTGAAAGGCCTGTACAACAGTATGGGTAAAAGGGCCCGTACTGCGCTGTACTGCTCTATGTTCTTAGTAATAAATCAGTTCACATCTACTAGAATGCATTGAACTTGGTCAAAAAAGTTACTATAGTTGTATTGGTCTGTTCACTGATCATCTTTTTTCTTGCGTCGCAATACACCTGCTGGCATTTAGGGCAACAATGAAAGTCTTCCATCTCTGTCTGCCCTTGGATACAGGGTACCTTTGATCATGCCAATAGCTTCCTCTCAGTTTTCACTACCGTGAGCCATGCAAGTCCTGAGCAGGGACTCAGGAATACCGTTGCACCAAGACATAGAAGTATTCTTCATTGCTGTTTTTGTAACAGCTTTGTTTGACCGGTCAGAGTTGTTAGCCCTGAGCTGAACCTCTGAATGTGGAACTCTGGTGGACCACCCTTAGTCTGGCATCTGCCCTTTGACTTGTCTGGCATGCTGACCATACCAAGAGTCAAAGCCTAAGGCCCTGATTCCAGCCAGTCTAGCTCTCTGGGTCATTAAGGCATACAAGCATCCAAACTACAATGAGGTTGCAGACCACTTGAAGGATCTTTATTATTTTCTCGGTATAATAAGGTGAGCACTTGACATGAGACCCACTCTCTGGAGTATAAGGGTGATGAAATTTAGATTAAACTGGTTTGAAGATGATGGAGGAGTTATGAAGTAAGGGCTTTTAGCTCAAGGTAATAAAAGATTCCTATCACATAGGTGTTGGAAGATGGATGGATCTAATCAAGCTGCAACTATACTCAGCGACTGTAAGGTGAGGTTCTCAGATTCGATACAATATTTGCGACAAACTTTCTTGAGACTGACCTTGAGTGAAACACTAAAAGTAAATGTTATTTCTGTTTTTCTTGTTGGGTGAATAACCGGATAACGTGTCTATAATCTGCTCGGTTCACAATCTTACACTTTTTCCTCTCTGTGCAAACTGTGAAGGAAAATGGATGCTGTTTTTCAGGCTCTGGACGCTCATAATGATCATTTTAACAAACTCGAGTCATTCTAGTGTGATGAGAGTTGGCTTCTTGTGTAGTTGTTTTGCAGTTTTCCTAACTAATCCGGTGAATATTGTTTTTTTCCCATTGCTGATAGAAGCTATTACCTACCTGGAAGAATTCTAATGCCTTATTCAACACTCCTTGCAAAAGATCTGTGCTTGCCTGCACAATGTAGAGAGCAAATTGTCTGTTTGATTATTTCCAGCTCCAGAACTAGTCCATATAGAAAAGGGTAGTATTGTTTATATCTAAGTTTTTCAGGATATATCTTGAGATCTTATCTGCCTTCACATTGTGTGTGTCAGCATTGAGTTTTATTTCGTTTGGTAAAATTTATACTTAAGTACTACATTGGGATCTTTAATTTCAAATGCAATTTTAAATTCTGATGAATATTTTGTTCCATCACCAAGTCTGTGGTTTATAACTGAAACAAATAGCAAGGACAACAGCTTCATTGTCAATAAGCATGGAAAACAGGGAACAGCTGATAGTGTTTCAAACTGTAAATGGCTGTGAGGCGTACAGATCCACTGACATAGATGGCACACGAAATGTCATTAGGTTCCTTGCATTTGGCATTGAGTTCATGAATGGGAAGATTTTTTCACTCATTGTTTTAGTAGTATTTATGCATGGGAACATCATTATGCATTTGAAAAACATAATCCAAAGTGCAGCCAATATTCATTTATTTACTAGCAATCTACTGTGCTTTGACATTTGAGAGAAAATTGAGGCAGGCTATTAGGAGACGGGGCTAATACTTATATGCCTGTTTTTCCAGCTGAGCAGTCCTTCCAATTTCCATGGATTGTTTTGAACAGGAAACAAAAACGTTTATTTGCTATTAATCTACCAAACCCCTCTGTAGCAGCAACTTGCATTTATGAAGAACTTGTACAAAATACACCACCTCAAAGTGTGTCTAAAGGACAGCTATCAATTAACATTTGGCACCTGTTCACAAAAGAAACTAATAAAGGAGCAGCTCAAAGACGGAGGTTTTAGCAAGAAAAATGGTCAAGAATCAGAGAGGGATTATGAGATGTTCAGAGGATGCATGCTGATTCAGAGGAATTAGTGTAGATTGTTTACCAATTGCAGTCATCTGCAGTGTTGTTTGTGACTTTAAAAGGAGCTATCTGACAGTAACGCAGATAACTTGTATTGATTTTGAACATGTTTGTAGTATCCCATTTATATTTAGTGCCCAAAACATTGTCTCTTTGTTTCCATAGAATTCACTTCAAGGCTAGCTTATGAAATAATTTTTAGAATGTCTCAAATATAGTTTCAAATTATTGAATATGAACAATTCTAGTTTACCAAGTCGATTGATTTCTCTTTTGTTGGTATCACACATTTTCAGAAATGTGAATCTCTTGATCTCTTTATAGAAGAGATCCTCACAAAGACTGCACAAAGGGATCCAGTATGTAAATATCTTGTGCATATTGTATTGCAGATGAACAGAACAGAAATAGTCTGAACTTTGGAAGAGATTGGTAGTTGTGTGCCAGAGAATGTGTTTTTCTAATCCTTCAGAGAGAATGTATAAGAACTTCTCACTTCTTTTTCAAAACTGTGAAACTGCTTAGACTTATTGCGTTATTACTGATCTTAGAATTGTGGCACATTTCTGGATTGGGAATTGTGAATTTAGCTGTTGGTTTCAGGATTCTCAATGCCACCCAAAACTGAAACCCCTCTTGCTTTGGTGGTGCAGTTTTAAACTTCCTGATTTGTACACATCAATACTTGAGAGCGCATATGCTGACATGTGCATAATTATATACAAGACCTTGAAAAATACCTGTCTTTGGGCATCTGCTGATATTAACAATGTGATGAAAGACAGGTTGCAGGGATTATTTTTCCTGGTTAATAAGTAGCAAAGTGTTTATCATTTTCAAGATGGGCAGAAGAAGCAGTGATATTTATATAATATGATCATTGATTGTTCATGCATGTAATATCTGATAGTTTTGTAATAAACACCAAATGTGGGAGAGATTTGCCTAACTGTTTTTCATAAAGACAGTAATTACCCACTAATTTCCACATTGTTGAACACACTTATTTACCATCATTAGAGTGGAGTATGGTGGCTCTGAAACTCAAGTTGATGGATGAATTTCAGAGGTCAAATCAGGATAATGATGCTTCCTTTTGCTGCTTTTGTCCAATTTTAGCCTACAATGTTGTGCCAACCATTTTAGCTACTCCAAGATCAACCTAACCCTTTCCTCCCACATAAATCTCCATTTTACCTTCATCCATGTATCTATTTAAGAGTTCCTTAAATAGCCCTACCATCACACCTGGCAGTGTGCTCCATGCTCTTACCATTCTATGTGTTTATTTTAAAAACCCCTCTAACCTTCTGCCTATATAGAGGGCTATGGGTAACCCTAGGTAATTTCTAAAGTAATTACATGTTCGGCACATCATGGTGGGCTGAAGGGCCTGTATTGTGCTGTAGGATTTTTCTGTTTTTTTGTATACTTCAATTGCATTAAAGTTACGTCCTTTCATATTAGCCTTTGCTGCCGTGGGAAAACGGCACTGTCTGTCCACTATATTTCTATCATCTTTATTTTATACACCTTTTATCATCTACACACCTCTGTCAAGTCTCCTGTCATCCTCTTTCACTCCAAGGAGAATAGACCGAGCACATTCAGCCTATCCTCATAAGACATGAATCCTATCTAAATCTCTACACCCTCTCCAAAGTTTACACATCTTTCCTATAATGTAGCAACCAGAAATGAAAACAATACCCAAGTGTAATTTACCTAGAGTTTTGTAGAGCTGCAAAAACACTTTGTTGCTCTTGAACTCAATCCTTCAGCTAATGAAGACTATTACAGCATACAGCTTCATGTGCACCCTATGAACTAGACTACATTGAGCAATCTGTGGATATTCCTCACACTTATCAGAATCCTGCCATTAACCTTATATTCTGCCTTCAAGTTTTATCTTCCAAAGAGTATCTCTTCACGTTCCATATTGAACACCACCTGCCATTTCTCTCCCTTGCTCTGCACACTGTCAATGTCCCATTGTAATGTATAAAATCCTTCTACAGTATCTCCAACTGCACTAATTTCTTGGTGTCTGCAAACTTCCTTCCACTTCGCTTATTGAATTACTTTATTACTTATATCCTTCACACGCATGAGGAGTAAAAATCTTCACGTTACATCTACATGTGCAGTGTGCAATTTATAGTAATTTGCAATAAATGGTATGTACAACAGGACTGTCAATATAACATATAAATACAATTGTATCAGCGTGAGTTAATCAGTCTGATGGCCTGGTGGAAGAAGCTGTCCCAGAGCCTGTTGGTCCTGGCTTTTATGCTGCGGTACCCTTTCCCAGATGGTAGCAACTAGAACAGTTTATGGTTGGGGTAACTCGGGTCCCCAGTGATCCTTCGGACCCTTTTTACACACCTGTCTTTGTAAATGTCCTGAATAGTGGGAAGTTCACAACTACAGATGCGCAGGGCTGCCAATCATTTATAAAAATCTCAAAGAGCAGGGGCCCTGTGGAACATCACTGGTCATCAATCTCCAGCTAGAATATGATCCACCTACAACCACGCTCTACCTTCCATGGGCAAGCCATTTCAGAGTCCACACAGCCAAGTTTTCCCGGATCCCCTGTCTCCTGACTTTCTGAATGAGTGTATAATGTGCAAACTTGCCAAATGCCTGACTAGAACATATATTACAGCACAGTACAGGTCATTCATCCCACAATGTTGTGCTGACATTTGGTCCAACTCTAAGGTCAATCCAACACTTCCCTCACTCCAAATTCCTTTCTTCCATTATCCATGTATAGGAGTCTCTTAAATATCTCTAATGTATCTATTAGATAACCATTGGAGACATTCAGAGGGCAGGGGGAATGCCAGTTTTTTTTTTTTTTGCACAGAGAGCGGTGGCTCTGGCAACATCCCCTCACAAAAGTGTATTGATTAAAATCAATATATGCCACCTCCTCTGCTGTACCTTCATTAGTTTTTTAGTCACTTCCTTGAAAAGATCGATCAGACTCATTAGGTACAATGTGCCCCTCACAAACCCTAATTGGACTACTCTTCTCCAAATGCTTGTAAACCCTGTCACTAAGAACCCTCTCCAATTGTATGCCCATCACTGATGCAAGGCTCACTGGTCAAAAATTCCTATAGTTATCTCTATTACCTTTCTTGAACAAAGGAATTGTATTTGCCTCCCTCCAATCTTCTGATACTGCACTTTAGCCAGTGAGGACACAAAAATCATCACTAACGATTCAGCAGTCAATTCTCTTGTTTTCTGGAGTAACCTGGTTATATCACATCTGTCCCCAGGTCTCATCTATCCTATTGTATTTCTAGTCCATTGTCTTTCTTATCATTGACACATTCCAATATATTAGCTTGTTTTACGCTGTCCTCATATTCATCAAGGACCCTCTCACTGTTGAAAACTGAAGCAAAGTATTGAATAAGAGCTTCCCCTGCCTCCTCTTACTCCAGGCACATGTTTTCTCTTTCATCTCTGATCAGCATGACCCTCACTCTAGTCATCCTCCTGTTCTTCATAAGCTTGTAGAATGCCTGGTGTGTTTTTTTTTTAATTCTACTTGGCAAGGCCTTCTTATGTCCCCTTCTGGCTATAGTATGTCCCTTCATGAGTTGCTTCCTGACTGCTTGTAACTTTCAAGAGCCCTGCTTGAACTCTACTTCCTAAACCTTAAGTATGCTTCCTTCTTTCTCATGACAAAATGTTTGCAATTCTCTTACCAACCATGGTTCCTTCACTGTACCATCCTTCCTTGCCTTAGTAGAACAACCCTCTCCAGAACCCCTTGCAAGTGCACCCTAACCAACCTCCACATATCCAATGCATTTCTCAGAGAACATTTGTTTCCAGTTAATGCTCCCAAGTCCCCGTCTCTTAGCATTATAATTAGTCCTGCCCTAAATAAATATTTTCCCATACTGTCTGCTCCTATCCTTGTCCAAAGCTATGCTAAAGGTCAGGGAGTTGTGGTCACTGTCCCTGAAATGCTCACTCACCAAGAGATCTTTCACCTGACCAGGTTCATTGCCAAGTGCTAGACCTACTATGGCCTTTCATCTCATTGGACTGTCCATATATTGTGTCACAAATCCTTTCTGGACATAACTAACAAAATCTGTCCTATCTAAACCTCTTACAGTAAGAAAATGCCAGTCAATATTTGGGAAATTGAGGTCGCACATAGTAACAACCCTGTTATTTTTGTACTAAAATTTGCCAACCAATTTGCTCGTCATTGTCCCTGTTGCTATTGGAGAGGAGGGGCGAATAGCATACTCCCAATAGATTGACTGCTCCGTTTGACATAAAACTAATTGGAATGCAGTGGCTATGGAAGCAGACGCAGCGGTCATTTTACAGGAAAAACACATTCCTTTTAGAACAACATAATCCCTAGAAGGTATACCTGAATTGCTGAAAAACAAATCGTTTAGATTTCTAGATTATAGATAGACGACTACTTATGTCATTGCGCTTAGGCAGGCCCTTTGAATGGCCTGTCCAATTTATCCCACTCCTCTGTCCTTTTGCCATGGCCAGGCTGCTTTCCTGTCAAAGCCTTCATCCAATTCCTTCTTGTTAGCTGTTATTGCTTTTGCTTCATTAGATTTTGGTGCCTGATGCTGATTTTGCTGAAAAAAGCTCAGGGCATTTTCTGTAACAGAACAGCGTCTATTGTTGCCATGAAGCAATTATTGTGTACATGCGGTGTGTCAATTTTTACAGAACTTCTCCACATTCACACAACCTCCTGTAACACAGTTGGCTGCAATTTAAAGGAAGACCAGCAATGCAGGAGTGTTGCTTCTGCACAGGATTTCATTGTGCTGAAGGGACAGAATATCATTGTGCGTTGGAAAGTTGATTGATCTCACCATTTTTCCAATTTAGAAATGAAGTTAAAATCAACTTTGTGTATGATTTTACAATGAATTATCTTAATTAACATGCTATTCATGTTTCCCTAACATTTCACATTTCTCGCCCTGGGAATCCTTTGAATTTCTGATTAATTAGTGTCACATTACTGTTTGCATGTCTGAGTCCCTGCACTCTGGGCGTTCAATTTGAATTGATGCAACTAAGTTCAAAGAAGATTCTTGGAAGCACCAAAGGATGACCCCACTGCTCTGTCCTTGTATAGAAAGCTAAAATATGCTTTCAACCAGAGTTATGTGAGTGACTTTCCCTTGCATGCATTTTGAATTGATAAGACGACATTGTATTTTTCTCTGAATAACTCATGTACTGAGCTTTATTTTACTGTAACTACTGAAAGGCGGTCAAATTAATTTTATAACTGGGCAATTGGTATTGTGTCTCGGCATGTTAACTATAATCATCATTATCTAGTACTCTTGAGACTTAATAATGTGGGTGCTGATAATTACATACTTTTTGAAAAATACCAGATAAAGGTAACCCGAAAAGCTGATTAAATTTTTCAGCCAAGATGAGCTGTCACATAATAAAAGTGAACAATTACAACTAGCTTAAAACCTAGTTCATGACTGGTTAATCTTTGGAAAAAAAAATTGACGTGACTGAGAGTCCAGAATTGCCTAACCATCAGTATTGGTTTGTTTTGTATAAATTTATGAAGAGATTCAGATACACTGTGGAGATCATATCTTCTTTTCCCCATGGATCGTGATTCAAAATTGTTGAACTTTTGTCTGAGAGTAGGTATGTTATTACTGAATGAATAAACTTCTGATGTGCTTATCTTTTAGTGCCTATTTTTAAATCTCCCCCAGCATCTAAAATACGAATTTTTTTCATTAGGTAGAGATGTGATACTTCTGAATAATGACTATAGTGGATTCTGGTTTATTGGGCCATTGGTTAATGGGGGCAGCTGCTTATTTGGGCCTGTTTGTAAAGAGCCAAAACTAATTAAAAAATTATTCAGGATTCCCTTTGTTTATTTGGGACACTATGCCACTTAATTGGGGCAGGAGCAGACAAGTTAGGAAAACGTTTAATTGGAGTAAGGGGAAATATGAAGCTATCAGGCAGGAGCTTGGATGCATAAACTGGAGCAGATGTTCTCAGGGAATTATATGGCCAAAATGCTGCAAATGGTCAGGGAATATTTGCATGGCCTTCTACATGGGTACATTCCAATGAGACAGGGAAAGTATGGTAGGGTATGGTGTACAAAGCATGGTGTACAAAGGCTGTTGAAAATCTAGTCAAGAAGAAATGAAAAGCTTACAAAAGGTTCAAAAAACTAGGTAATAATAAGAGATCAAGGAAGTTATAAGTCTAGCAGGAAGGAGCTTAAGAATGAAATTAGGAGGGCCAGAAAGGGCCATGAAAAGGCCTTGGTGAGCAGGATTAAGGAAATTCTGAAGCATTCCACAAGTATGTGAAGAGCAAGAAGTTAAGACATGAGAGAATAGGACCAATCAAGTGTGACAGTGGAAATGTGTGTATGGAAGCGGAGGAGGTAGTGGAGGTACTTAATGAATGCTTTGCTTCAGTACTCACCATGGAAAAGGACCTTGGCAATTGTAGGGATGACTTACAGTGGACTGAAAAACTTGAGCATATAGACATTAAGAAAAAGAGGATGCACTGGAGCTTTTAGAAAGCATCAAGTTGGATAAGTCACTGGGACCGGACAAGATATAACCCAGGCTACTATGGGAGGCGAAGGGGAAGATTGCTGAGCCTCTGGCAATGATCTTTGCATTATCACTGGGGACAGGAGAGGTTCCAGAGGATCGAAGGGTTGCAAATGTTGTTCCCTTATTCAAGAAAGAGAGTAGAGATAGCCCAGAAAATTATAGACCTGTGAGTCTTACGTCAGTGGTTGATATGTTGGTGGAGAAGATCCTGAGTGACAGGATTTATGAATATTTGGAGAGGCATAGTATGATTAGGAGTAGTCAATATGGCTTTGTCAAAGGCAAGTCATGCCTTATGAGCCTGACTGAATTTTTGAGGATGTGACTAAACGCATTGATTAGGATAGAGCAGTAGATGTAGTGTATATGATTTTAAGCAAGGCATTTGATAAGGTACCCCATGCAAAGCTTATTGAGAAAGTAAGTAGACATGGGATCCAAGAGGATGTTGCTTTGTGGATCCAGAACTGGCTTGTCCACAGAAGGTAAAGAGTGGTTGTAGATGGGTTACATTCTGCATGGTGGTCGGTGACCATGGTGTGTCTCAGGGATCTGTTCAGGGAACCCTTCTCTTTGTGATTTTTATAAATGACCTGGATGAAGAAGTGGGGGGATGGATTAATAAAGTTGCTGATGACACAAAGTTTGGGGGTGTTGTGGATAGTGTGGAGGGCTGTCAGAGGTTACAGCAGGACATCAATAGGATACAAAACTGGGCTACAGATATGATAGATGGAGTTCAACCCAGGTAAGTGTGTGGAAGTTCATTTTGATAGATCAAATATGATGGCAGAATATGGTAAGACTCTTGGCAGTGTGGAAGATCAGAGGGATCTTGGGTCTGAGTCCATAGGGCACTCAAAGCAGCTGTGCAGGTTGACCATGTGGTTAAGAAGGCATATGTACTTCATCAACTGTGGAACTGAGTTCAAGGGCTGAGAGGTAATGTTGCAGCTATAGCCCTGGTCGGACCCTATTTGGAGTACTGTGCTCAGTTCTGGTCACCTCAGTACAGGAAGGATGTGGAAACTACAGAAAATGTGCAGAGGAGATTTACAAGGATGTTGCCTGGATTCGGGTGCATGCCTTGTCAGAATAGGTTGAGTGAACTTGGCCTTTTCTCCTTGGAGCGACGGAGGATGAGAGGTGACCTGATAGCGGTGTATAAGATGATAACAGGCATTGATCGTGTGGATAGTCAGAGGCTTTTTCCCAGGCCTGAAATGGCTAACATGAAAAGGCACAGTTTTAAGGTGCTTGCAAGTGGGTACAGAGGAGTTGTCAGGGGTAAGTTTTTTTTTACACAGAGAGTGGTGAGTGCATGGGATGGCCTGCTGGCGACAGTGGTAGAGGTGGATACAGTAGGGTCTTTTAAGAGACTCTTGGATAGGTACATGGAACTTAGAAAAATAGAGGGCTATGGGTAATCCTAGGTAATTTCTAAAGTAGGTACATGTTCAGCACAGCATTGTGGGCTGAAGCGCCTGCATTGTGCTGTAGGCTTTCTTTGTTCTATGTTCTATGTCTTTGAACAGAGGGGGGAAGCTGGAGGATGTGGTGATAACCCGCGTATTTCCTGGGAGGATATACAGAATGGTGCCGGAATTCAGTTCCAGCCTCTGGTGTGCCCCAAGCTGTAACAGCATCATGCTAAGATATTTACCTCTGATGCAGAACGTCTTTACTTTCCAAAACTGTAAATAACAAAGGACACAAGTAATTACAAGGAAATTAGTAGAGGATGTATTACCAATATTAGTGCATGAGAGACTTCACAAATGTCTTTCTCAAGATGAGCTTCAGATGCATTTGTGAAGCCCTTCACACACCATTTATTTGACGTCTTAATAGAAAATTAATTGTTCATTAGAAGTAAATAAAACCAGTTTTCTCTATTTGGGTAATTTATGGAGGAGTGTGGCAGTGAATTCAGCATATGTGGTGCAGTATAACAGCTGAATCTGATGGCCTCCATTCACATCCTTGGATTTTGATGCTGGTATTTATTATTTTTAACTGTTTCTCCCAAAAGAAAACACTGTAGCAAGCTCAGTGCAAACTTAATTGGGCCAAAATGTACTCGGTAATATTCTGCTATTGGCCAACAGCATTTGAGGATTGTTATGTCATGCAATGATAAAGTTTGTTCCACCTCTTGCACAAAAACGTATCAGTTCAAATGTAGACAGCTGAAAGTTTCAGAACATAAACTGACTTACTGAATTTTGCTCACTTTGCATATTATCCTTGTAAAAGTTAATTATCAGATATTTGCTGCTTTGAATATTTACATAGAATTGCCAAATTTCTCATTCTCAAAACCCATAGAGCCTATGCCACAAGTTAGGAACTGGTCTCTCTCATTCAATAAGCTCATCATTATACAGAATAAATGATTGCACCCATCCACTACTTAAAACTCACCAATTTCTTCCACAAGTACACAAAAGCTGCAGGGTGTGATATAGCACAAAAATACCCTGTGTGATTTTGCATGGACTTCTGTCACAATCCAGTCATCATCGTTTAGGTTATGGGTGAAAACCAAAAAGAAACATCGCCAAATCCGAGCTCCTCTCCAACTCATATACCATCCTGCTTTGGAAGTACACTGATGCTAGAATGTTCGTGAATCCTGTAGAATTTTCTGTATTTCTGCATAAATATGACCAAAAATGTGATCTGATCTTCATGTAAGTATAAAACTAGATGAAAAGAGCTCAATGAAATAAATAACACAATATCAATATACTTGTTCATTTATTTATTGAGAAAAATGATCCAAGGTTACATGTATTTGTTGGAAAAATATGTGAACCTCTGGTGTATTGCCTTCTACAAAAGCTGTGTCAAGTCAGGTGTTCCAATCAATGAGAGGAGATGGGAGGTGTGGGCTGTAGAGGTCCTCTGCCCTATTAAAAAAAAGATGCACAAAGCCAGGTTACTGATAAAGCCTGATCTTCTCAAGAAAGATATGCTTATGTGCTGCATGCCTCAATCAAAACAACTTTCAGAGGATCTTAGAAGAAGAACTGTAGAATTGCATGAAGCTAGAAAAGACTACAAAAGCACTTCTAAAGACAAGAGTGTACATCAGTCCACGGTAAGAGAAATTGTCTTCAAGTGGAGGAAACTCAGTACTGTTGCTGCTCTCCCTAGCAGTGTGGGCACCCTGCAAAGTTCACACCAAAAGTACAATGTGCAATGCTGAAGGATGTGAAAAAGCAACCAAGGGTAACAGGAAAACACCTGCAGAAATCGCTAGAACTTGCTAAAGTTCATGTGTCCACTATAAGAAAAACACTGAACAAGAATGGTGTGTGTGGAAAGACACTACGAAGGAAATTGCTGCTCTCCAAGTAAAACATTGCTGCGAATCTTAAGTTTGCAAAAGGCCACCTGGGTGTTCTGCAACACTTCTGGGACAATGTTCTGTGGACAGATGAGACAAAATTTGAACTTTTTGGCAGAAATGCACATGGTTATATTTGGAGGAAAAAGGGCCCTGCACACCAACACCAAAACCTCATCCTAACTGTGAGGCATCATGGAAGAAGCATCATGGTTTTGGGCTGCTTTGTTGCCTCAGAGCCTGGACAGTTTGCAATCATTGAGGGAACAATGAATTCAAAATCTTATCAATACATTTTCCAGGAGACTAACAGGGTAGCAGTCTGTCACCTGAAGGTTAATAGAAGTTGGATAATACAACAAGACAATGATCCAAAAGTCAAGAGTAAGTCAATGACAGAATGGTTTAAAAAGAAGAAAAATTGTGTTTTGGAACGCCTGAGTCAAAGTCCTGACCTTAATCCTATAGAGATGTTGTGGGAGGACCTGAACCCAGCAGTTCAAGGAAGACCACCAACATCCCAAAGTTGAAACAGTTTTCTAAGGGGGAATGGCCTAAAATTCTCCAAGCCAATGAGCAAAACAGTTACTGGAAACACTTGGTTGAAGCTGTTGCTGTACAAGGAGGTCACACCAGTTACTGAAAGCAAAGGTTCACATACTTTTTCACATAATGGATAATGTTTCTCAATAAATAAATGAACAGATATAATGTTTTCATGTTATTTATTTAATTGGGTTCTCTTTATTTAGTTTTAGGACTTGTGTGAAGACCTGATTAGATGTTAGGTCATATTTATGCAGAAATAGAGAAAATTCTACAAGGTTCAAAACTTTCTGGTACTACTATATATATTTTGCTTCATTACTGGTGGCCAAGATGCTAGACGTTCCTTCTTAATATGTTAGGACCATCTTTCTGATGAAGCCAATCTCATGTTTATTGATTAAAAACAGTAGCTTCCCTGTCTTGTTCTGAGAATACTCTATGATTTTATTAAAGTTCTTTTCCTGCGGTCAGTTTATAGTTTGATTGAATTAGGAGCTTTCAGTGTTCTGAAGAATACATGCCCGATGAATTAAGATATATGAACAAATACGGAGATTATCAATTGCATTAACTCATAGTGTTGCTGAATTTAGAGATTTTATGTTTGGTCTTGGATAATTTGAGAAAACTGTGTATATTTTTCCTGAGTTAGGGATGTTGTTAATTAGAGCTTTCAATTGGCATCACTCACCTTGAAATCTCGGATTGGCAGAGGTGAACACTTCATGTAGAAGCAGCATGTGAAGCTGCTGGTGGCCACTTATAATTTTAAGAAAATAATGAATATGCATGGATTAATTAACAGGTTGAGTCAGTGATGAGGAAGGCAAAGGCAATGTAAGCATTCATTTCGAGAGAATCAGAATATAAAAGCAAATATGTAATACTGAGGCTTTATAAGGCACTGGTGATGCCTCACTTGGAGCACTGTGAGCAGTTTCGGGCCACTTTTTAAAAAAGGATATGCTGACATTTGATAGGGTGTGGAAGTGGTTCATGAGGATGATCTCAGGAATGAGAAGTGATTGATGGCTCTGGGCCTGCACTTACTGGAATTTAAAAGAATGGCGGGAGTGGGGGGGGGGGCTTTGTGGAAGAGAAACACATTGAAACTTATTGAATGTTGAAAGGCCAAGATAGAGTGCATGTGGAGAGGATGTTTCCTATGGTGGGAGTGTCTAGGACCAGAGGGCATGGCCTCAGAGTAGAGGGGCATCCATTTAGAACAGAGAAGAGGAGGAAATTCCTTCACCAGAGGGTGGCGAATCTGTGGGATTTGTTGCCACATGCAACTGTGGTGACTAGGTCATCCGGTGTATTTAAGGCGAAGGTTGATAGATTCTTGATTAGTAAGGACATGAAAGGTTATGAGGTGAAGGCAGGAGAATGGGGTTGAGAGGGAAATGGATCAGCCATAATAAAATGTCAGAGCAGACTCAATGGGCTGAATGGCCTAATTCTACTCCTATGTCATATGGACATGTAGACTTATGGAATACAGGGTAAATTACCTGAAATGACTGCATTCAGTACGGAGTCTTGAAGATTGGAACATGCACAATATTATGAGAAGTCGATATGCTATTCCTCGAGCACATTCTGGGCCTTTTTTAAAAATAATACAGGAAGAAACAGACAGGAAGTCAACTTGGAAATAACAGAAAGCTGGAAGCTCTGGTTGATCCTCTGGACTGAATAGCAAGCGTCTCTTTGGAAATGCTGAAAAGGAAGGTTTTTGGTGGTAGAACCTCAGTGAAAGTGGCAGAAATTGTGAAGAATTTGCTATTGATTACAGAGGCTGATGGGATGGAGAGTGTGTCCTGGGGAATAATATCCTTACTCTGGCTGAGAGCAGAGGTGTGAAAGATACTGTAGATGAAACATGGTAAAGTTTGGTAGATGGAAAGCCATGGTTAAGGGGAAAGAGGAAAACTTCAGAGAAACTGGTGTGGAAAGTCTCAGTAGTGGAGTAGATACAAAGGAGATAGAGTAATTGGGAGAAGCTGCTGGGGAATTGTGCTGCTATATCCTGGTGCAACACATAGAATACTGAAGGAGCTCAACAAGAAAGGCAGCTCTATGGAGGGAAATAGTCACTTTAAATCACGATCCTTCATCTACACTGAAGGATAGAGGGAAGAGAAGGTGGAGAGAAGGGGTGGAGCAAGAATGAAACCAGGAGCTGGGAGGAGATAGATGGAAGTGACAAAGTGCTGCAGATATTCAACCTGATAGGAAGGGAGGGGGATGTATGGAATACCAGGAGGGAGGTATGGAGGGCAGAGGAGAGAAATGGGGAGGGGAAACAGTAGGAAGAATATATGGGTGATGTGCAGTTGCTCAGGTGGTTGTGGGCAAAGAGACATGGTGAAGGGGGCCAGATGGATCAGAGATAGTCGAGGAGCAGTTACTGGAAGTTGAAGAAATCAATGTTAATGCCACCAGGTTGTGGTCTACCCTGGTGGAATATGAGATGCCAGTCCTCTAGTTAGCATTTAGCCCCAACCTGGCAGTGACAAAGGCCAAAGGCAGACATGCCAGTGTGGGAATTAAAATGGCAGGCAAATGGGAGATCCAGACAATGGACCGAGTGAAAGTGCATGGCAGAGCGGTTGTCCAGTTTGCATTTTGTTTCACTTACGTAGAGGAGGCACAGGAGGAACACTGGATGCAATAAATCATTCCATGGGTTTGCAGGAGAAAGGCCGCCTCAGTTGGAAGAGCTGTTAAGAGCCTTGCTTGGTGATGAGAGAGGAGGTCTGGGAATGGGAGTTACATCTCTGGCAGTTACAGGGAAGAGTGCAGATGGACGGAGGCCACGAGGTGGGGATTGTAAAACAGACCAGGGAGTCAATGAGAGAGTGATCCCTGAAAAAAGTGGAAAAGGGGTGGGGGGGGGGAATGTGCTCGTTAGTGGGGTCTCATCGTAGCTGGTAGAAATCACAAAGAGTGATGTGCTGGATGTGAAGGCTTTGTCCTGTGTGCTGCCAATCATCTTAAACGCTACTGCAGCAATATCTGTCTAGGAAAAAATAGAGAACAGCACAGATCTTATTGCTTAAAAAAGAGATTTATCTAATGAAAAGTAATCTGGAATGTCAGGTAGTCATCCACACCAGATGGAATACCCAGATCCTGAAGCACCATAATTGATTTGGTATCACATCCAATTACTTGATTATGCTCAACAGGGACCCTTCAGAGTCCTAGATTTGTGACCATGCTGCTTCTCGACATTCGGTCCCTTTACAATTAGAGGCCCCAGTGTAAGAGGCACAAAGTCCAGTTCACAGCATCCATCACAAAGTTTTTAGAGGTCCTGTAATTTTCATTAATTACCGGGGAATATGCGGAATCAAAACTGAATAGTTGTATAACATAGAACATAGAAACATAGAAAACCTACAGCACAATACAGGCCCTTTGGCCCACAAAACTGTGCTGAACATGTCCTTACGTTAGAAATTACCTTGGGTTACCCATAGCCCTCTATTTTTCTGAGATTCATGTACCTGTCCAGGAGTCTCTTAAAAAACCCTACTGTGTCTGCCTCCAGCACCATCACCAGCAGCCTATTCCATGTACACACCACTCTCTGCGTGTGTAAAAAAAAACATCAACTTACCCCTGACATCTCCTCTGTACCTACTTCCAGTATCTCCTATATCTTCTCTGTATACTTGTTACACTTGAAGTTGGTCAGTAGTTGCCTCCTGAATAATGCCCAAAAGACCAAGTAAAAATAATGCCCTTAAAAGTTACAATGAGCATGTTAGAAACTTTCACTGAGTTGGTCATTACCTGCCGTTGTGACTGATCAGCCCTGATCTTATTGCTTACAGGCATAGAAAGCTTCATTATCAGAGGAATTGAAAATGGATGATAATATTGTGCTTACATTACCGAACAGCCCTGTTTCTGACCTTTTGATTGAAGGAATGCTGCTGCTGAACTGAGGATAGCTAATGACAAAATTGAGAAGGCAGCCTGTTTTTATTTCTGGAATTCCAATCCATAAAAGAGCTAATCAAAATTTAGAAGTATTAAGGATGGGATGCTCTTGTCCATTTTATGCTGACTCTTATTTAAGGTTGATCAAGTTTTGTTTTGCTGTCGTTTCTCCTGCTAAATTTTACCTCCTATAGATACCCAAACAGTGAAATCCAAATTATATGCTCAGGTTTGTTTTTAGTTTTTTTTTCAGCAAATCTTTTTTTTAATTATTCTACACTTCTTCCACGTTCTGTGAGCAAAAGATTTGTTGCCATGACACTGTGTGCTTCACAAGACATTTCAGATGTGGGATATAATGATGGTTTCAAACACCTAGTGCCAAAATCATGTGTTTTGACTGGAAGATTGCTATTGTTTTATGATCTAATTTGAATAATTTATTCATCTATGGGGATTGAGTCTACTTTGTTATTACAATTCCAATCCGTATAATTATCTCATCTCTGTCAGATAACATAAAATCCTACAGCTGATTTTGATGAAATCCAAGAACTTGACCATAATATTGTTGCTAAAAATAGATATACATAACAACAAATTGGGAGATTATCTTAATTTTATGCAGCTACAATCGTTACTTTTTCACTTTTACTCTAAAACTGATCACATTTGTCTCTTTATTTATTATTTACACAGTTTGCCTTTCGCACATTGTTTGTCAGTCTTTGTTTTATATCTAGATTTTACTAAATTCTATTGTACTCTATTTCTTTTCTTTCCTGTAAATACCTTCAAGAAAATGAATCTCAAGGTAATTTCTGGCAACATATTGTACTTTGTGAATAAATGTACGTTATCTTTGACTTTGAAGAATTCAGTGTTGGATCACAGAATGGTAAAAGATGCAGGGGAGAGAAGAGACCCTTTGTATAGTAATATATTAAATACTAATAGGAAAGTTGTAAATTTTGCAGCTTTTCATCACCAGTTGATTTTGTCTTTCCTTGAAGGGGCTGGCTCCTTGGTAAATCTGGGAAAGCTCAGTCAGCAGTAACATACATGCCATTACTAAAATATAGCTTAAGGGCAGGATGGGATTAAACATAGTAGATGCTAAAATGTATGGGAAAGATATATAAAAAAATGAAGGAAGTGGAAGAGCAGCTTTGAATGATCAGAGAAAATTAAAAAATGGTTAAAAAAAAAGCAGGCAAAGGGAACATAATGAGTGGAATTAAGAATTAGGAAAGGATTTGAGATGATAGTGGGATTTGTCTAAAGGTCTCTTGATAGCTGCCATAAAGAGATAATGTATAAATGCCAAAAGTAGGCTAATATGTGGAAAAGCCAGATTGATTTTAATGGAGAAGTTTGATTTGCATATAGATTGCCTTTCTGACAATGAGCTAGATTGTCTATGGCAATGAATTTTTTGAATGTATCCGGGATAGTTATTTTTCATCAAAATGACTATGAACCAAAAATGCAGGCAGACTATATTCAATATTATAATGAGGTTGATTGAGTTAAAAGGGTAACAAATGGGGCGTGGTTACACAGCAGTTAGCTCACAGCAGCAGGGACACAAGTTCATTTCTGACCTCGGGTGTTGTCCATTTGAAGTTGAGACATTTTCCCAGTGACCACATAGGCATCCACTTCGCACAATCCTTTCCCCTTACATTCCATTGCTGTGATTAGTATCTCAATTAGCTACAGTAAGTTGCTCCTAACATCGGTGGGAGTGGGAGATTCAGTGAGTATTGATGGGCATGTGAAAGAAAAGATGGCTGGAAAATAAATGAAAATGTAATTGATAGGAACGTCTGGAGTTGGCATATACTCAAAGGGGCAAATGGCCTCCCAAGATGTGAGAAATATGGAAAAATATGTAATAAGGGATCAAGTTCAGTGCTGTGTTTTAGAGGAAGAGGCAGGAACCAGATCTTATTTTATGTAAGGTTGGGTTCAGCAGGATGTAAAATGAGACCATGCATGAACAATGTAATTTTGCTTATGTAATTTTAAATATTTCTGTGATAGTATTGACATCCCTTGCAACTCACTTTTCATACTCCAGCTTTTCTATTCTAATATTAAGTTTGATGCCTCTGCATCTCTCTCCATCACAAGGATCTGACCTGCAGTAGTGTCTTGGCTGCACCCTATTCTCTATTAATGTTGAGTTACTCTTTTTTTTAGTTGTACCTGGCTATCATTAGTGGGTAAAGCTCACAAGTTTTGGGAACGTAACCTGAATCTCAATCACATGAAGCATTTTTTTTTTTTAGCACATTTCATTGTTTGACTTCCCTTTTACCCATGAACAGATCTGAGTGTTCACTGTGGATCAACGTCCCTGGAGTCACACATACCTAAATCTAGTTTTGTAAGATCTGGTCTCATTTATCCTTTTCAAATAAGATTGAAGTCATTAATGTCAGAAGGCATCAATTCTGCAAATGTGATTAGAGTTGTCTGCATATTTGCAAGCAAGTCATGTTTCTGCTTTGCAACTTCTGCACACACCTCTACTAATGCATTTTTATGATGCCTGATGATATCATTCATGTGTGATTAATAACAGCAGCAGAATGAACGGTGGACAAACCTGCCTCTGTATCTCTGCTGGGTCATGCCATGCAGTGCTGGTTTGACTTGTATATTGCTCAGGTTGAGATGATTTGTTTATCTGTTAAATGTACTGTGTCTGAGATAATTATGGAAAGAGCTGGTGAGGTTCAGTTCAGCTGTATCAAGTTGGATGCAAGTCAGGGTTTTACTTAGTAGCCTAATAGACTTCTGTTTGTTGGGTGTAACAAAATGGTGGTTAGTAGTGGAACACTGACAATCTTTTCCCTCACTCCTCTATGGACATTGCTCTCTGCATAACTTAAAATACCCTGTTCAGAGTTGCAGTTGGGATCTGCTTGGTCTGTAAAACACACCTACACAATGGATCAGATCAAATCAAATATAGTTTAATTGTCACTCAAACCAAATGAGACAGTGTTCCTCTGGGCCCAAGGTGCAAAGAAAAAAAAGATCATGGGCATCCAAAATAACGAGAAAAGGAAAGAAAATGAACGATCATGTAAGAAAACACATTTTTAGACCAAGTCCCTGAGCGATAAGTCCTGCAAATTGATGGCTCTCGGCAGTTCAGGCTGATCCAACACTGGAGGGCAGCACTGAAAGGAGAGGCCACCCCCAACCAAGCTTGGCCTGCGTGCTACAATGCAAGACTGAGGATTGAGGCCTGGTCCACATTACAGTTGAGGTGACACTGCTGCCTCGCCACCTGTCTCGCTACCAAACGAGGGAAGCAGCAATCAATGTTCAACAGCAAAAAAACCATCTGAGACAGTCACTCGTGGTTTCACTGCATGCCACCTTCACACCAGTTTGAAGACACCAACTCCAGTGTCTCCAAGTAGCACACAGCAGCATGGCCTGCAGAGTTCAGCTCTTCTGAACCCAATTCAGCACTTCCTGTGGCCCAATGGCCCGATGCAATATCCCCAAGCTCGATGGCCCGACTCGACATCCCCCGGACTGACGGCCCAACTTGCCTTCTCTGAACTTTTGGCTGGCTCTTACAACACCTTGGCTAGCTACTTTGAACAATGAGCAGCTCACTGATGAATGCACCTGCTGTGAGGATGATGGCATCCGTTAGTCTCGTGAGACCATGGATCTGCGTCCGGAAATTCTTACTTCAGTCTGTGTTGGTAGAGCAGTGCCTGTCATGGCTGTAGAAGCCCACACAGGAATGACAGTCTTGTCTGCAGCAACTGCACTTGAAGGCGCTGTCCTCCGGTATTGTCTTGGTGCTGTCTTTTCGGTGAGACCAATTTTTTTTAGCAGCAAGCCTCAGCTTCTCCTCTCCTCTTTTTAGACCTCTGCATAGTTCCAGCCTCCAACGAGGGCAATCGCTTGCAATGTCCTCCCACCTCTCGACGTTCATGTTCGGTGACTTCATGACTCTCTTGCAGACATCTTTGAAATGGAGATGGGGCCACCCTTGTGCTCTCTTGCCGGAAGCCAGTTCCCTGTACAGCAAGTCTTTTGGGATCCTCCAATCTGACATGGCCCAGCCAGCAGAGATAGTGTTGTTGGAGCAGGGTGAAGAGGCTGGGTATCTGGGCACGGGCCAGGACCTCATCATTGATGACTCATGGTTATTGGACTCAAGAATAGCCTTATCATGGTTAGAAACACATTTAACAGGGAAAAAACATCTCTGGTGGGCTCTCGAGAAGCTGCTGCAAGTATACATGTTGCCATCTTACCGGCAGAAAATCTTGTTACCACACAGCTGGTCATAAAGCTTTTTGATGTCAAAATAGACTTTTTGATGTCAAATATTGTGTTTGAGACTTATTTTTAAAATATGCAAATCATTTCTAAATATTTGCAGTTCAACTGAATCTACAAGCTGAGCAAAGAAAGCAGTACAACTTCACAGACCATCGCTATGAAACAACAAGCCATTTCTCATTAATAATCTGTAGGTTCATGCAATAACAGTTATTTGAAACCTTGAGTTGATGAAAGCTTAAAGTATATTGAATTGTGTCAAACCATATCATGATGGTATAAAGAGATATCTACTCCCACACTCTCTTTTGCTCTTTATGTATCAGACCACTGGAAAACTATGCTGAAGCGGAAGTAATGGGGGACAAGGAAATGGAGGATTAACTTAAGTATTTTGCATCAGCTTATACACCAGCAGTATGCCAAAAATTTGAGTGCCCGGGGGCAGAAGTAAATGTAATTGCTGTTACCAAAGAGAAGGTGCTATGGAAGCTGAAAGATCTGAAGGTAGATAAAGTCACCTGGATCATATGGACTGCATGTCATGGTTTAGAAACAGGTAGCTGAAGAGATTGTGGAGACATGTGTAGTGATCTTTCAATTATCACTAGGTTCCAGAATGGTTCTGGAGGATTGAAAATTGTAAATATTACTCCAGTCTTTAAGAAGGCAAACGCAAGAAAATCTGCAGATGCTGGAAATCCAAGCAACACGCACAAAATGCTGGAGTAACTCAGCAGACCAGGCAGCATCTATGGAAAACAGAAAAACAGACTGTTTACTGAGTTCCTGCATCATTTTCTATGTGTGATGCTTGGATGATGGAATTGATGGTCAGGTTAAAAGATGATACAAGGAAAGATGGAGGAGCAGATAGTGTTGAGGAAGCAGGGTTTCTGCAGCACAACTTTGACAGATTGGAGGAATGGGTAAAGAAGTCACAAATGGAATGTAGTGTTGGTAAGAGTGTGGTCATTCACTTTGGTAGAGGGATTAAAGGTGTAGACTATTTTCTGAACTGAGAAAATTAAAATCCTAAAGGGGAAAAGGGATTTGGGAGTCATTGTGCTGGATTTCCTAATGATTAACTTGTAGGATGAATTAATGAGAAGGAAGACAAATGGAATGTCAGCATTCATATCAAGAGCATTAGAATGTATGAGCAAGGATGTAATGCTGAGGTTTTTAAAGCATTGATCAGACCATACTTGCAGTTTAAAAAAAGATGTGTTGGCACTGGAGAGGGTCCAGAGGAAGTTCACAAGAATGATTTTGGGAATGAATCTGTTGTCCCCAGTTTGGGGTCCCCGGGAATAGAGGGACATCCATTTAGAACAAAGATGAGCAGGAATTTTTTTAGCTGGAAGGTAGTGACTTTGTGGAATTCACTGCCACATATGGCTGAGGAAGCCATGTTATTGAGTATATTGGATGGTTGACGGGTTCTTGATTAGTCTTTAATTCTGAAGACTATTGGTGATCAATAATTATTGTCTGTGTATTCAAGACAGAATAAAGGATGAAGTTGAGACTATTATGAGAATCAAGGGCCTAAAAGATAGCAGAGCAAGTGGAATAGCAGGACAGATGCAAAGGACTGTTTGACTAACTGGAACAATCAAAATAATAGAAGCAAGAATAGCCCATATTTTTCACACCTTCTTCACCATTCATGACATTGTAGCTGCTGTGATTTCAGCCAGGCTTCATATTCTCTTTATCGCTAAAGAATTTGATTCTGTTATCAACCAAAAAGAATTGTCTGGACCTCCACAGCTTTCTATGGTAGAGAAACCACAAAATTTCTGACCATTTGAAAGAAGTATCATCCTCTTAATTTTACGCCAATTTTCAACAGCCCAAAGGAGGAACATACGTTCAGCATCTAACCTATCTAATGTGCTCAGAATGTTTGATGTTTTTTTAAGGTTGCTTCTCATTCTAAGTTCAAATAAGAATGGAAAAAACCTGGCCTTAACTCACAACCTCTTCAGTTCTAAATTCATCCTGGTGAACCTTCTCTGAAAAGTATTCAGTGCAAGTTAATTCCCTTTTAAATAAAGGGAGGCAAGCGGTACACAATGTTCTGGTCTTGTCTCCGCAGAATTTGAAAGATTTTGGAATATTTCCTACTTTTATATTATATCATTCATGACAATGACTTCCACTTATCTTCTTAATTACTTTGCTGTACCAGATTATACTGTTGGTATTCCAGACAGGCAGATGCCTTGGTACAACATTCTGTTTTTCTTTTATTCCTATGAAAATAGAGCATACCATATTTCCTCACTTTATGTTCAGCTGTTACTTACCTCTATATATTTGCAGTTTCATTGCATCTTCCTCACCATTTGGTTTCCCACCTATCTTTGTAACATGATTAAATTTGGCAAATAGGTTTTCCATCCCTTGAAGTCTAATAATCCTGAAGCATTTGTGGACATAGCTTCCAAGTAAACGTCAATTTGCTTTTTGACCCTGTCTGCGATTTAGAGATTTATGGATTTTGAGATTCAGCGCAGTAACAAGCCCTTTTGGTCCAATGAGTCTGTGCTGCCCAATTACACCCATGTCTCCAAATAACACACTAACCATTTGCAATGTGGTAGGAAACCAGAACACCTGGAGGAAATGAACGTGATTATGGAGAGAAAGTAAAAAACTCATTATAGATAGCAACAGATCGAATCTGGATAGCTGGCAATGCGAAATGCTACAGCACTGGGCAGCTGCTTATTTGGGACAACTCTTAAAGGACAAAAAATAATTGAGAAAATAGCTGGGATTCTGTTTGTTTATTTGGGACGTTATGCTGCTTAAGTGGAACAGGAGATGGTTGCTGAACAGTCTCTAACTAGCGTCAGGTGTTGCACTTGTGCGGCCATTAGACACTACACCATGCACAGAACAAACAGGTTTTAAATACCATCAGTTTTGTATGCTTTGTTCAAAAAGCAGTCATTTTTGTCACTGATAATTGGCAAGATGTAAGCATTAAGACAATTCAGAACTGTTTTGCTCACAGCGGTTTCAGGCATTCGGGCTTAAAGATGCTAGAAATGGCTGGGAGTGAAAATGAACTTCGAGTTCTGAACTATGAAGAGTTTGGAGGTATCAACAATCATCTTGAATGTTACAGTGAAAATGAAGATTTGGAGGATGCAATCATTGAAAGCATTGTATGAAGGCCGTTCATTACCTGCACTAAGTAGTTGCACTGGTTTTGTTCTTTTACAGATGTGACAGAACAGGTTGGCGATAATAACTCTCCTGCTAGCTTTGCCCCTTTGCCAGGTTAGTCACTCCTCCCCGTTCTGTCCCTGGTCTAGTTTCCCAAGTAATTCACACGCTTTGCCCTCCCATTCTGCAGTTCTTGGAAATTCACCGTTTACACACCCCAACATTAAAATAATCATTAGCTTGGCAAATCAAAACAATCCCTTCATGCTTTACTGGTTTATAACTCATAAAAATAAGGATTCTAGACACGGCATTCCCAACATGTTTCTTTTATTTCCACTCATACTGTTTTATCGGTTCATAGACAACAGAATGGCTCCAAAAGACCTGAGAGACAGTTTGGGGCATCTTAAAATAATGCTTAGGTCAGCGGGAGCAGATGCATTACATTCTATGCGGACAACACCACTAGTAGAGAGGCATTATTCTTTTATGTTTACCTGAGTATGTGGATACTGACTTACGGGTCTAACTAATGGAAATAAAACTGTAGGATGTTAGAATACCTGTTTAAAATGTTCCAGTTCTGCATCTGAAATAATTATTATGGTCTGGTCATGTGATTATTCCCCCTCCTCCCCTCAGACCAGCAGTAGAATTTCTTAGTCCTTCGAGGTCAGATGAAGGCAGATTTAAGCCCTCATTTTGGCTTTGCTAGGGAGGTGTGAAGGATGGATTTGAATATATCTGAAAGTTAAAGACCAAGGTTGTCATGGAGAAAGCGTCGGGCACGCTTACCCACACTTGATAGTGAGGTGAGACACAGTAGATCAAAAGCATGGCAGCCTACTCTGAAAGAATTCTTCCATTGATAACTATTAGGAACTAATACAGTTTTCTAGTATTCTCGTATATTACTGATATAGTATTGGTAGTGTAATTTGTTCTGTACATAATTTGTTAAGTACTTAATTTGTTAGTCAGTTAAATGATAGTTGGTCTTTTTTATACCTTTTAAACTACTTCCATGAAACTTTGACTAATTGAGCTAAAATGTACTGGTCCTGATGTGGCGCAATTAACCAGAATCCAGTCTGGGATAGATTTCGGGAGTATGGAAGTTTTGAGGTTTATAGGGATAGGATTACAAAGAGGAAATGAGGCCAAGATCAGATTAGTCATGATCTTATTGGATTTTAGAATAGGTTCCATTAGCTATTTGGTTGTTTCAGCTTCTGCTATTATAAAGCTTTTAAGTGAAATGGCACCAAAATAGCTCTTTTAGCCTGTTAAGTTGCACTAATCAGCTGGCATTCACTTACACCAATCATACACAAATTCTATTTCATTTTCCACACATTCTGCTTCTTATGCATGGAGAATTGACTTTACCTTCAAAAGTGAATTCCAAGTAGCTTGATACAATGGCAATGGTGGTGGGGGTGGGGGTGGTGGGAGCTAGGATGATCTCAAATAGACTCTCTAAATCTCAAAGTTCAGGTACTTCTAATGTCATGTAGTTGGTCTAAATGCAATTTATATACTCAGCTCTGTTGCTTTTTACATTTTGCAATGAGTAATCTCTCTCTTCCTCGATGGTGCTGGAGCAAGGTCTAATCAATGCTGTTTGCGGATTGTAGTCTCTTATTCACATCTGTGATGTGTTCTAGTTTCTGGCCACTCCTTTTGTTCTGGTGCTTTTTGAATCAGGGCAGACTACCAAATGCCGAGCCGAACCAAAATACGTCTTCTGATTTTGTGTTTTTATTCTTTGTTTTTGCTTGGTTTATTTTGATGCCACTTGTGCAATTTCTTTGTTTTTGCCCAGGGAGGGAGTGATGTTTTTATTCTTTGAACGGGTTCCACGGTGCTTCTTTGTCTGTGGGGAAGACAAATCTCAGGGTTGTCTACTGCATACATACTTTGATAATAAATGTACTTTGTATCCTTTAATTTAGCTGCACAACCATAGTAATTGTCAAGAAAACATTTATGATCAGAACTCCATAGTCATAAATAATTAAAATTATATTTCTATCATCTCATTCGATTGTGTCCTCCTGCATCTTTCTACTAGTACTAATAATTTTCAGCAGTGGTGCCCTGAGAACTATTTTAATGACCCAAGATCTGCTGTAAAATGAATGGTCTCCATTTAGATTTTATTGTTATTCCAGCGACTGAATAATTGTGCGTATGAGTGACAAAAAAGTGATGTCATTTAGAACACTGTCTGGATTTCTGCCACAATGCAAATTTGGTTAGGCAGCGCTAATATCCATATCAGCACACGTTCTAAGAAACCATGCTATTGATGCTAATGAACAGAACTGAAACCATCCCATACTTATCTCTAGCTGATCCCAGCTTAATTCTGATAGAATGTTATAGTTTATCTTTGGCATTGATGGCAGAAAAAGCAGATGGATTGAACAGTTTATTTTTAGCTTATTTTTCTAGGTGCTGTGAAAGCCTTTAATTTTGATTTGGTTGTTATGGCTAATCTCTCTACTAAATGTCTTCTATCTCTGAGCAAGGATTCTGCCAATCTTTTATCAGTCAAGGCACACTGTCTGTCCCACAGGAGATTCTACTGTATCTTCTGTCTCCTTTTCTTCCTAGAGCCAATGAGATGGGATCAGATTTCAGAGGCTTAACGAATTAAAACATTATTAGTCCCAAATGGATTACCTAGCATTAAGCCATGAGAGCATGGATTTGTAAATACACTTGCAAATGTTCTTTTTACCAAATAAGGAGAAGTGTGGAATGAAACAAGTGTTTTAGACAGATCATGATGTTCTTAAATTATGAAATCTGGAATATCTCTTTTTTTCTGAATTTATATGAAGAACATTGCAGTGGATTTAAGCTGAACATAGAATAGTGCAGCACATTACAGGCCCTTCGGCCCACAATGTTGTGCCGACCCTCAAACCCTGCCTCCCATATAACCCCTCCTCCTTAAATTCCTCCATATACCTGTCTAGTAGTCTCTTAAACTTCACTAGTGTATCTGCCTCCACCACTGACTCAGGCAATGCATTCCACACACCAACCACTCTCTGAGTAAAAAACCTTCCTCTAATATCCCCCTTGAACTTCCCTCCGCTTATCTTAAAGCCATGTCCTCTTATACTGAGCAGTGGTGCCCTGGGGAAGAGGCGCTGGCTATCCACTCTATTATTCTTAATATCTTGTTTACCTCTATCATGTCTCCTCTCATCCTCCTCCTCTCCAAAGAGTAAAGCTCTAGCTGCCTTAATCTCTGATCATAATCCATACTCTCTAAACCAGGCAGCATCCTGGTAAATCTCCTCTGTACCCATTCCAATGCTTCCACGTCCTTCTTTTAGTGAGGCGACCAGAACTGGACACAGTACTCCAAGTGTGGCCTAACCAGAGTTTTATCGAGCTGCATCATTACATCGCGTCTCTTAAACCCCATCCCTCAACTTATGAAAGCTAACACCCCATAAGCTTTCTTAACCACCCTATCTGCCTGTGAGGCAACTTTTAGGGATCTGTGGACATGTACCTCCAGATTCCTCTGCTCCTCCACACTACCAAATATCCCGCCATTTACTTTGTACTCTGCCTTGGAGTTTGTCCTTCCAAAGTGTACCACCTCACACTTCTCTGGGTTGAACTCCATCTGCCACTTCTCAGCCCACTTCTGCATCCTATTGATGTCTCTCCGCAATCTTCGACAATCCTCTACACTATCTACAACACCACCAACCTTTGTGTCATCTTCAAACTTGCCAACCCACCCTTCTACCCCCACATCCAGGTCGATAATAAAAGTCACGAAAAGTACAGGTCCCAGAACAGACCCTTGTGGGACACCACTAGTCACAACCCTCCAACCTGAATGTACTCCCTCCACAATGACCCTCTGCCTTCTGCAGGCAAGCCAATTGTGAATCCACCTGGCCAAACTTTCCTGGATCCCATGCCTTCTGACTTTGTGAATAAGCCTACCATGTGGAACCTTGTCAAATGCCTTACTAAAATTCATGTAGATCACATCCACTGCACTACCTTCATCTATATGCCTGGTCACTTCCTCAAAGAACTCTATCAGGCTTGTTAGACAGTATCTGCCATTCACAAAGCCATGCTGACTGTCCCTGATCAGACCATGATTCTCTAAATGCCCATAGATCCTATCTCTAAGAATCTTTTCCAACAGCTTTCCCACTACAGACGTAAGGCTCTCTGGTCTATAATTACCCAGACTATCCCTACTACCTTTTTTGAACAAAGGGACAACATTCGCCTCCCTCCGACCCTCCGGTATCATTCCCATGGACAACAAGGACATAAAGATCCTAGCCAGAGGTTCAGCAATCTCTTCCCTTGCCTCGTGGAGCAGCCTGGGGAATATTCTGTCAGGCCCCGGGGACTTATCCATCCTAATGTATTTTAACAACTCCAACACCTCCTCTCCCTTAATATCAACATGCTCCAGAACATCAACCTCACTCATATTGTCCTCACCGTCATCAAGTTCCCTCTCAGTGGTGAATACTGAAGAGAAGTATTCATTGAGGATCTCGCTCACTTCCACAGCCTCCAGGCACATCTTTCCACTTTTATCTCTAATACATCATACCTTCACTCCTGTCATCCTTCTGTTCTTCACATAATTGAAGAATGCCTTGGGGTTTTCCTTTACCCTACTTGCCAAGGCTTTCTCATGTCCCCTTCTTCCTCTTCTCAGCCCCTTCTTAAGCTCCTTTCTTGCTACCCTATATTCCTCAAAAGACCCATCTGATCCTTGCTTCCTAAACCTCATGTATGCTGCCTTCTTGCACCTGACTAGATTTTCCACTTCACTTGTCACCCATGGTTCCTTCACCCTACCATTCTTTATCATCCTCACTGGGACAAATTTATCCCTAACATCCTGCAAGAGATCCTTAAACATCGACTACATGTTCATAGTACATTTCCCTGCAAAATCATCATCGGAATTCACACCGGCAAGTTCTAGCCTTATCGCCCCATAATTTGCCCTTTCCCAATTAAAAATTTTCCTGTTCTCTCTGATTCTATCCTTTTCCATGATAATGCTAAAGGCCGGGGATTGGTGATCACTGTCTCCCAGATGCTCACCCACTGACAGATCTGTGACCTGACCCGGTTCGTTACCTAATACTAGATCTAGTATGGAATTCCCTCTAGTCGGCCTGTCAACATACTGTGACAGGAATGCATCCTGGGCACACTTAACAAACTCTGCCCCATCTAAACCCTTGGAACTAATCAGGTGCTAATCAATATTAGGGAAGTTAAAGTCACGCATGATAACAACACTGTTATTTTTTGCACCTTTCCAAAATCTGCCTCGCAATCTGCTCCTCAGTATCCCTGCTGCTACCAGGGGTGCTATAGAATACCCCCAGTAGAGTAACTGCTCCTTTCCTGTTCTGGAAAGATGATTTTGATTAGTTAGGTAACATGAAAGGTTGATTGGACATCTAGCAAATCAGGTGCTTACAAATGTATTATCATGATCACCTTAATTTTCAGAGCATGCGTACCTAATGGTTAACAATCTGTAGTGGAAAATATAAAGCTTAATCTATAGTTATTAGGTGCAAAAATACTACCAGACAAAGAATATGATGAGCGCAGGAATGTTTTATATTCTTGTTGCCAGTGACATTTCCTGCTATCATTTACATTTGTGTATTGCTAACTTATGTGCCAGTTGTAACAATGATCATTCAAGGTTAACGAGTTAAACTCAAATGGAACTGGAAGATACAATGTGCTGTGGTTGCTGAAACAATCTGGAAATATTGGTCGTATGAAATTGTTGATTTCAGCACTGAGTTCCAAAGGTTGTAATAAGTGAACTTGGAAGGTGAAATGCTATTCCACAATCTTTGCATTCATTGGGACTGTGTAAATGGACAAAAATGACAGGCATTTGGAAGTGCAAGTGAACGTATTGACTGAATAGCGGTCTTCTACAAAGTGATTTTCTCATCCACATTTGGTTTCTCCATTGTGAAGATACTTGCATTATAAGTTCCAACTGCAGTACATTAAATTGGAAAGTTACAAGTGAGTTACTGCTTCACCCAGAAGGACTGTTTGAGCTTACATAGACAGTGGGAGGTTAAGAGTTAAAGGGCAGATGATTCATTTCATGGTGTCTTCCCATGAACCTCCATGAAAAGTTGTGTATGGTGAAGATGCAAAAGTCCCAGAGGAAGTTATCCATTTTTAAATGCTGAAAATAAATCGCTGCCCCCATCAAGCAAAGGCCCAGCACAGTATATTATAGACAACCCAACAGCCAGCAGGATTTAGAGGACCAAATTTGTAGAAAGATTACAGACTGTTGCAAGAACATAAGACTGTGATAGTAAGTGATTTTAACGTTGCACATTTTGATTGGGACACCCATACGGAAAAGGGCTCAATGAGATAGGGTTTGACAAATGCGTTCAGGAAAATTTTCTTAATCAGTACATAGTGGTCCCAACTGCAGAGAGATATATAGTAGATCTCTTCTTATGGAATGGGACAGGGCAGGTGACAGAAATTTGTGAAGGGCGACACTTTGCACGTATTGATCATAATGACATTAGTTTCAAGTTAATTATGGAGAAGAATTGGTCTGATTCATAGGTTGAGATTCCAAGTTGGAGAAAGGCCAATTTTGATGGTATCAGGAAAGATCTGGCAGGTGTGGATTAGAATAGGTTGTTTTCTGGCAAAGGTGTATTTGGCAACTGGGAGGCCTTCAAATGCGGAAATTTGCAAGCACACGGTTTGTCTGTTCCTGTCAGAATAAAAGGCAACGATAACAGGTTTATGGAACCTTGGCTTTCAAGTGATATTGAGACCTGATTAAAGAGAAGGAGGTGCATAGCAGGTGTAGGCAGGAAGGAGCAAATAAGGTACGTGAAGAATATAAGAAATGCAAGGGAACTCATAAGAAGGAAATCAGGAGGGCTAAAAAAAAAGCATGAAGTTGCTCTAACATGGAGGTTTTCAACCTTTCTCTGCTCATGGCCCACCTGTGACTTTCTTCACCTCAGCAGTCCTCACACTCCATAGTCTCCATTAGTTGCTATTTTGTTTTTGGTGAACTGTACTAATTATCCTAATGTACCGTCAATATTTATGTTTTAACAGGTTATAGGTATTACATGTTAAATATAATATTACAGCTGAAAAATAAAAGTATTTCAAGGCTCTGAATTACGATACCATTTAAAATATATATGATGTTCTTCCAACCAATGAAAAAAAAGTTTAATATTGTTACTTTGGGTATTTAGTGAGGTCCTTGTGATGGACACAAACTAGCAAGTTTCTGAATATCCAGTTGCATCCTTTCAAAAGATCAAGAAGTTTACAAGCTTCTGCGAGCAGGTGAAGGGCATGAGTAAAACCACATTCTACTAGATAAAAGGTGGGAAATCCAATGAAAAACAACTTTGCTTTCTCCTAGAGCTGTGGAAACTTATTTTGAATATCACTATTTATCCAGAAATTTTTGCTTGCTGCAGTTGAATTTAGCCTGTGCTGTTATATTTCTCTGCACTTCAATAAGACATTTTTGCAATGTGGTGTCAGCATCATTTACATTTGCCCCAGTCAAAACCACCTCCCGATCTGGAATAGGTCTCTGATCTGAAGTTCGATATCAGTGTGCGGTTGTTTCAAATTATTAAGACATACAATCATGTCATTACCTTGGAATTCTATTTTAAGAGTGGCCAGTAAAGGAAATTGCATACATTCGCAATGTCAAATATTGCTGATGAAAATTTTGACTTTTCCAAGGAAAGGAGTAAAAACCTCTTTGCATGATATGAGATTGTAGTTTCATCCTTGTAACTGTTTGTTTAATATATTCAGTTTTTAAAATATATCTGACAGGTAAAATATGTCAGACTTAGCAACCACAATTTGTTCTCCCAGCTGCTTATCACTTAGAAACGCTATAATAACATGCCAAAGTGCAGCAAAACAACAAAGACAATCACCTTTTGAAAACCATCAAATGCATTGGTAGCCGTTCATAATCTTTCTCGTTTTCCTCACAAGCTGGCAAAAATGACGATTTTAAATTACATTTGTTTTGATGAAATTGACAGCCACTATTACAGCAGCCACGGTGTCATGCAAACATGCTCCTAATTTTTTTTTTGCAACCTAATGCTGACGGTGGATGATATATGGTATGCAAGAAATATCAGGCACAGCACTTTTTAATGAGCAAGAATCCTTCGTATCTTCTTACCATGAAAACTGTATCATTATATTTTCCAGCAGCACAAGCCATTATATTTGCCTGTGGAATATTGTTTTCCAAGAAACAGTCTTGACTTCTTCAAAAATATTTTTTCCTTTTGTATCTGTCTTAAGATTTTGGGCAAAAAACATTTCTTTACTGGCCTGATCATCATTCGAAAACCCAACATATGTCATCAGAAGGACTTCATTATTATGTAATGTGCTTTCATCGATTTGCAGGGCAAACTTCTTAACTTGTGCAATTAATAGTTTATCTACATCATCTGACATTTCATCAATATGCCTTGAAACTGATGGAGTTACTCAGGGAGATAGCTTGAATAGTTTCATATAGTTTCATAACAGTAGAAATTATAACAGAATCAATGTTTCACCTATGTTATCTGGCTTGCCAGCTTTTGCAATGAAGTTTGAAATCTCATAGGATGCAAGTAAACTTTGACCATCTTTGCTGCTTTTTCACTAAACATTTTCTTTACTGTCGGCCTTGATTGAAAATTATTTACATAGTTTTTGAAGTAATGCTATCTTGACTTTCTTGCCCTTATGCACTGTCTCTAAGTGTTTCTTCTGCTTATGTGGCCGCATGCTTTCATTTGTAAGTGTAGTAGGACAAACTGGACACAGTGGCATCCTTTTGTTCTGTGGGGATGGAATAAAACCATGGACAAGGTACTCAATGCAAGATCGCTGACATTTTTTCTTTACCGCGGTAGCTGATATGTTAAAAAAAGATGTCTTTATTTATGTATATGAACAATAATGACAGTATAATTGTGTGAGTAGGTTCTATAAAAAATTAGTAAATGTCAAAAAAATTGTACTAAGTAAAATCTCATGTGGAAAAAATATCAATATTGAATATACATACAAAAATAAAACTAGTCTTTAGGCAATTCTTAGATATGTGTCAGAAATAATATTTTCAAAATGCTGTTTATACGTGCAAATTCTATGTGGCCATAAAGAGCGTGTATTCATCAAGAAAAATGAATTGATCTTAAAATATGGTAACTACAAGGAATTTAACAGAAGTTGTAGTGGTGGATAATAGTGCATTCTTGCCTCTCTGTTGTTTAGCCAGTGCTGGCAGATGACCCCACTGCAGTAACTGTAGCCTTTGTGTAACATTTTATAAGTATTATAACACGTGATTTGTGCGTGCTCCAACAGGAGCAGAGATAACAATTGACGTGCTGCTCCATCTGTACAGACAGGTTAAGCTGTTTTGCTGCCTTATTTGCATAATGTACCATATTTTCCCATTTACTTCATTCAAGGTGCTAATTACATATATTCATTTCACTTTTATTTATATAAATTAGTAATATTTCATTAAACTGTAAACTTAACATGGCTCATTCATGTTAAGTTTCTTGCTTTTTTTAACTTGTGCCCTTGCAAAATCTGGCATGACCCCTGGGGAACCATATGACCACACTGAGAACCACTGCTCTAGCAGACAGGGTGCAGGAGTATCCCAAGGTCTTCGACAGGTATACTAAGAGCAAAAGGATAGTAAGGAATAAAATTGCCCCTTTGGATGATCAGAGTAGTCATCAATGCATGGAGCTGAAAGAGATAGGAGAGATCTTAAATGGACTTTTTTTTTACTTTGTTGATGGGCACAGAGTCTGTAGAAGTAAGGCTAATCAGCAGTGAGGTCCCAGGTTACAGAGGAGGAGGTGTTTGCTGCTTTGAAGAAAGTTAGAGTGCATGAATCCCCCAGGGCTTGACAAGGTGTTCCTTCAGACCTGGTGTGAGGCTAGTGCAGAAATTGTAGGTGCCTTAGCAGAAATATTTTTAAAATATCCTTAGCCACAGTGAGGTGGCAACAGATCAGATGACAGCTAATGATGTTAAATTAGACCACTGGACATAGGAGCAGAATTAGGCCATTTGGCACATCAATTGCTTAAGAAAGAGTTAGGTCTGATGAGGAGTATTTCTTAAAGCTGTAGGAACCCCAATCAAGAATGGCCAATTAAGCCAAGTACTTATGGATGTCATACAACTGCTGTCAGAATTTTCTGTATTAAAACGTCAAAGCCACTCCAAAATGATTACAGTGGAATGCATTCATAGATGAAATTGCTCAAAGGCCTGCACCCTGTACAGATTACAGAGGAGCAGACGTTTGCTGTCTTGAGGGAAATTAGGGTGGATAAATCTCCAGGATGTTGATTTCTCTTAAACCCTGTGGGAGGCTACTGCGAAATTGCAGGGGCCCTAACAGAGATATTTAAAATATCTTTAGCCGTGGGTGAGGCGCCAGAGGATTGGAGGATTCCTAATTGTATTCTGTTGTTTAAGAATGAGTTTAAGAATAAGCCAGAAAATTATAGGCCAGTGAAAGATGTGGGAAAGATATTGGAAGGTATTCTAAAGGACCAGATGTTTAAGTATTTATATAGGCAGGAATTGATTAGGTATTGTCAACATGTCTTTCTGTGTGGTAGATATTGTTTAACTAATCTTAAAGAGTTTTTCAAAGAAGTTACCAAGAAGGTTGCTGAAGGCAAAGCAGTTGATGTCGACAGGTCCTGCATTGGAGGTAGGTCAAGTTCAATCGCTTGGCATTCAAGATGAGCTAGTAAATTGGAATAGACTTTCAATTTGCAGGAGAAACCAGAGAGTGCTAGTAGATGGTTGCTTCTCTGACCAGAGGCCTGTGACTAGTGGTGTGCCACCGAGATCAGTGCTGGGTCTGTTGTTGTTTGTCATCTATATCAGTGATCTGGATCATAATGTGGTTAACTGAATCAGCAAATTTGCAAATGATATCAGGATTGATTAATGTAGTAGAAAGTGAGGAAGACTATCAAAGCTTGCTGTGGGGACTCAATCAGCTGGAAAAATGGACTGAAAACTGGCATATGGAATATAATGTAGACATCTGTGGGTTGGTGTACTTTGGGAGGACCTACTTTGTGAGCGGTAGGACACTGAGGAATATGGTTGAACAGAAGAACCTGGGAAAACATATGCATAATTCATAGAGAGTGGTATCACAGGTAGATAGGTTTGTAAAGAAAGCTTTTGGCGTATTGATTTTCATAAATCAAAGTATTGAGTACAAGAGTGAGGATGTTAGGTTGAAATTGCATAAGATGTGGTGAGGCCTAATTTAGGGTGTTGAGTGCATTTTTGGTCACCTACCTATAGAAAAGATGTCAATAGTATTGCAAGAACTGTAGAGAAAATTTACAAGGATGTTGCCAGAACTTGAGGACCTGAGTTACAGGCAAAGCTTCAATAGATTAGAACTTAATTCCCGCGAACACGGTTCCCAGTCTGGGATCCACCAACCCCTCCATTAATGGTAACGCTCCATGGCATAAAACAGTTTGGAAACCTCTGCCTTCGAGCATAGAAGAATGATGAGAGATTTGTTAGGGGTATACAAATTTATGAGGGAGTATAGATAGGGTAAATGCAAGCAGGCTTTTTCCTCTGAGGCAGCATACACAAAGTGCTGCTGAATTCCTCCGGTATTTTACATGTGTTGCTTTGTATTTCCAGAAGCTGCAGATTTTCTCATGTTTGTGTTTTCATTCTGAAGTTGGGAGATACTAGAAAAAAAGGTCATTGGTTAAGAGTGAAAGATGAAATGTTCTAGGGGGACGTGAGTGAGATTTCTTCATTTAGACGGTGCTCAGTGTGTGGAATGAGTTGCCAGCGGAAGTGGTGGACGTGGGTTTGATTCCAACATTTAAAAGAAATATAAATAGATACCTGGATAAGAGGGGTATGAAGAGCTGGTCCTTGTGCAGTTCAATGGGACAAGGCAGTTTAATAGATCAGCACAGACTAGATGGGCCAAAGGGTCTGCCTCTGTGTTGTAGTGTTCTATAACTCTATTTCTTACTACTTGTAAGTCTTCCACATGGTCCAGATGCAACTAACAAGCCTTCCCCACCTTTTCTCAGCTGGTACCACTATCATTTAATTTGTTTTGGTCTCCTTCTCATCATTGATATTTTTTACATCACTGCCACTTCTCTGCAAATGTAAATATAAGATTTCTAACAATTCCAGTTCTGATGAAATGTTACCTAAGTTTCCGTTTCCACATATGTTGCCTGTGATATTGCATATTTCCTCTATTTCTCATTTCATCAGATAATTTATATGCAATTGAAATCGCTCCTTAGAGCTGAGTATTTTCCAGAAAGGAATATAATGACAGGCAGGAGTTCAGATTATTCAGGAGATGCTATTGCACCAGATTTATAGAAGGAGGTCAGGAGGTTAGTGGCCGAAAGCTGGTTGGTGCTTGTGCATGACACCGCTCAAAAACACGATTCTATCTCAATTAATTGCTTGTGGTTCATTAACTTGGAAGCTTTCTGTTCTACAGTGAGGAAGTTGTTAATGATTTTTTTTGTATGATGAATTTTTGTGTTCATGAATTGAAAGAGATCAATGTTTGAAGTGGAGAGGAGACCATCTGACTGCAGGAATAGAAGTATTGTTCTTGTACCAACCCTAATGGTCACAGCATGCTTATGTTTGAAAGTTGTCACCAGATACAAGACATCAAGAAATAACTCCTTGCATAAATGAATGAAATTCATTGTACACCCAGGGATACATTGAAGAATAGAGACTAATATAACATTATTAATATTACATCTTTCTCAAAAGTAATGAATGTTGCTCAGAATCTGTATGCCAACAATTATTAGAGCATAAAGTGAAGCTCTCATTAGACCATAGACAGACTAGTGGAGTTCAGTTTTGATTGATCAGAATACAAAAAAAAAGCTCCAAGAATTAATTAGGAGGAGAGAGCTTGTATTTCTGTAACTTATAAGGGTCAGGTAAGATTGGATGATGATTTGAAGACATTAAGGGAGTATGATATGATGGATAAAGAGAAGCAGTTTACACTGATGAATCCATACCAGGAAACTCGGACTTGAAATTTTAAGCAAAGTCTTTTATTGGGCTTGACAGTCCTTTAATTGTCATCAGAATTTTCTTGATGTGTGAATTTTCTTGATGTTGGCATTTCTTCTTCAAATGTGTTCAAAGCAATGGTTGACTACATGATGCATAAGCAGTATTTCACATTCACTCTCTGTGTTTAGTTTTCTGAAGAAGATGGCCCTCCTACATTGTTTATTTTTAATTCAGTGCAACCCATAATCTTCTGTACAGTTTGAATCCAGGCAGATCCTATATAGAATCTTCAGTTGAATGCTTAATTGTGATTAAGGCCAATTAAATCAACAGAAGTGTTTTCACCGGATTCCGGTTTGCAGCATCTCAACATGGAAATAAGTACTTGTTAATGCTATTTAAGGATAACCAGGGTTTTATGGTGTTTTGATAGAAGAGTACAGCACAGGAACAGGCCATTCAGCCACAGTGTTGTGCTGAACCAGCTAAAAAGCAAATCAAAAACACCCAAACAACTGATCTGTCCTATCTTTATTATGTCAATTTCCCTCCATCTTCCTTACATCCATGTGCCTATCCAAACATCTCTTGAAAGCCTCTTTTTCATTTGCCTCTACCACCTGACCAGGCAGGGCATTCCAGCCATCCATGACTCTGAGTAAAAAAACTTACCTGGCACATCCCCCTTGAATCTACCCCCCCTCACCTTTCAATACCCTCTGGTATTAAACATTTGAACACTGGGAAACAGATGGTCTCTGTCCACTCTATCTATGCCTTTAGTAAACTTACAAGCTTCTATCAGATCGCCCTCAGCCTCCAGCAGTACAGAGAAAACAAGCCAATTTTTAATGCATTTTCTACAACACTACAAATAAAAAAAAACCCAAAACAAAGTAGAAAATTAGTACAGTGCAAGATAAACATACAATAGTAATATACAAAATAAGATAATTGAGAAAGCACCCAAATTGAAGTCATGTAAAGTTAGTATCCTCCCCAAGCCCCATGACAAAAAAACTCCAGACCAACCAAGACAAAATGTAGAAAATATAAATCAGAACATTCAAACCCCAAAAACTGTAAATACTCTTGAAAACAGAAGATAATAACGCCTACTACCAAAAAAAAAGCTGAAAGCAAGGGACTGAAAAGAAACTTAATTAAGAGGAAAATTATGAAAATACTCAATAAAAGGTCTCCAGACCTTATGAAACTTTATATCCAAATTAAAAATTGAATAATGGATTTTCTCAAGGTCTAAACAGGACATGATATCATTAAGCCATTGAGCATGCATGGGCGGGGCAACATCTCTCCATCTAAGTAGGATTAGACGTCTCGCCAGGAGAGAAGCAAAAGATAATATTCAACATTTAGTCAAACTCAATCGTATATCTGTCTCACTCAAGAAACCAAACAGAGCAATTAAAGGGTTAGGTTCTACGTGGTGATTCAGAATACAGGATAAAGTTATACAAGCACCTTTCCAAAATTTCTCTAAGCTAGGACAGGTCCAGTACATATGAATAAGAGAAGCCTCGCCACTTTTGCATTTATTACAAAGAGGACTAATATTAGGGTAAAATCAAGATAATTTAGATTTGGACATATGAGCCAATTTTATCCAGCCCCTCTAAACCAGGCAGCATCCTGGTAAACCTCTTCTGCACCCTCTGCAAAATCTCAACGTCCCTTCTATAGCATTCTTGAATACAGCTCCGTCGTGCCAGTTATCTGTTAGTAAGATCATGGAGAAAGAGGCGATGGTGGATTTGAGTCTTTTACTGATCAAACAGCCAAGAAGAGCAGGGTGAGCTGCCTCAAAGACTGTCACACCCAGTGGCTCTCACATGCACTCAGATAAAGTGCTTTGAGAAGGTGGTCAATCAACTCATGCCTAAGCAAGCACTAGGTTCGTTACAAGTGGCCTATCGCCGCCGTGGGTTGATAGCAGATGCACTCTCATTGGCTGTCCACTCAGCTTTGGATCACCTCGACAATAGTATTATCTATGTCAGACTGCAGATTATTGAACAATAGAGCAGACTGTTATCTAAATGGGGAGAAAATTCAAAGATCAGAGGTGTAAAAGGACTTGTGTGTTCTCATGCAAGACTCCTAGAAGGTCAATTCGCAGTTTGAGTCTGTGGTAAAGAAGGCAAATGCAATGTTGCCATTTATTTCAAAGGGAATAGAATATAAAAACAAGGAGGTAATAAAGCTTATTATCCTGATGAAGGGTCTCAGCCCGAAACATCGACAGTGCTTCTCCTGATAGATGCTGCCTGGCCTGCTGTGTTCCACCAGCATTTTGTGTGTGTTGCAGATAATAAACCTTTATAAGACACTAGTCAAGTCACACACTAACAGTTTTGGGCCCTTTATCTCAGAAAAGATGTATTGTCATCGGAGAGAGTCCAGAGGAGATTCGTGAGGATGATTCTGGGAATGAAGGAGTTATCATATGAGGAGCATTTGACAGCTTTGGGCCTGCACTCACTGGAATATAGAAGAGTGTGTGGGGATCTCACTGAAACCTACTAAATGTTGGAAGGACTAGATAACGTGACTGTGGAGAGGAGTTTTCCTCAGGTGGGTGTATCCAGAACTAGAGGGCACAGCCTCAAAATTGAGGGGTGTCTTTTTTGAACAGAAGTAAGGAGGTTTTTTTTAGCCAATGTGTGGTGAATCTGTGGAATGCTCTGCCACAGACTGTGGTTGAGTCCAAGTCCATGAGTATATTTAAGGCAGGTTGACAAATTCCTGATTAGTTGGAACATCAAGGAATATGGTGAGAGGGCAGGTGTATGGGGTTGAACGGAATCTGGGATCAGCCATATTGAAATGGCGGAGTGGACTCGATGGGCTGAATGGCTTAATTCTGCTCCTGTGTCTTATGGTGTTACCATTGGTTCTAGAGCTTAATGGTTGAAATGTAATAACTGTTCCTGAACCTAGTGGTGTGAGCCCTGAGGCTTCTGTACCTCCTTCCTGATGGCAGCAGTGAGAAGAGAGCATGGCCTGGATGGTGGAGGGTGCTAATGATGGATGCTGCTTTCCTGTGACAGTGTTCTATGTAGATGTGCTCAATGGTGGGAATAGCTTTACCCATGATGCATTGGGCTGTATCCACTGTTCTCTGTAGGACTTTCCATTCAAGGGCATTGGTGTTTCTATACCAGGCTGTGGTACAACTAGTCAATGTACTCTCCACTGCACATCTTTAGAGGTTTGTCAATGTTTTAGCTGTCATGCTGTATTTTCACAACCTTCAAAGGAAGTAGAGGTGCTGCCATGCTTTTTTTTGTAATTGCACTTGTGTGCTGGGCCAAGGATAGGTCCTCTGAAATGAAGGCACTAAGGAACTTAAAGTTGCTGATCCTTCTCACCTTTGACCTCCCAATGAGGACAGTTTCATGCCCCTCTAGTTTCCTCCTCCTGAAGTCAACAATCAGCTCCTTGGTCTTGCTGATAATTGAGCAGGAGGTTGTTGTTGTGGCACGACTCAGCCAGATTTTCAATCTCCCTTCTATCTGCTGAGTCATCACCCCCTTTGATTCAGCCAATGACAGTGGTGCCATCAGCAAACTTAAATATGGCATTGGAGCTGTGCTTAACTATGCAGTCATAAGTGTAAAGTGAGGAAAGCAGAAGGCTAAGCACTCAGCCTTGGGGTACTCCTGTGCTGATAGAAGTTGTGGAGGAGATGTTGTTGCCAATGCAAATTGACTGGGGTCTGCAGGTGAGGAAATCGAGGATCCAATTGCACAAGGGGTTATTGAGGCCAACATCTTGAAGCTTATTGATTAATTTTGAGGAGGACGTACATCAGCCTGAAGACTCGCACTCAATGTTCCAGGAACAGCTTCTTTCCCTCCACCATCAGATTTCTGTATGGACAATGAACCCATAAACTCTTCCTCACTTTTTTCAAAGGTCAAATTTAATGTCAGAGAAATGAATACAATATACATCCTGAAATGCTTTTTCTTTGCAAACATCCACAAGAACAGAGAAGTGTCTGAAAGAATGAATTTCAGTTAAACATGAGAACCCTGAAGTCCCCCCCCCCAGCTCCCCCCTCCTGCGTGTAAGCATCGGTGAGCAACAATCCCCCTCTCCCCCACCGGCAAAACAAAAAGCACACCCACTACTAAGCACAAGCATATGCCAAGCGATAGCAAAGACACAGACCAAATTTACCCCAAAGGCTTCACATTTCTTTCAACATTTGACAAACCACAGGTTCTCTCTCTCCCATTTTCATAGCGAGCGGGAGACATAACAACAGCCCACTGGTTTACAATGTTAAAGGTCTGGTTCGTCGCTTTTCTTGAGCTTTGGGCCCGAAGATTGCAAAGACCTTTGGTCTTCAAGCCCACAGTGAAAGATTTTCTGGCCTCCCTGAGACACACGAGTCTCCTGCCATGACACCGACCCTCGATCCGCCTGACTCCAGAGCCCCGAGATCTTAGGCTTCTGAACACGATCGAGACTCTCAGGCCAAACCCTTGGCTTGTCGAATAACACCCAGTCCTGGGACAAAAAGGATGGGTGCCATTCACGCAAAGATCCAAAACCTGTGTGTAACTCCAGGTCAGAGTCTTCAAAAGAACTCTGAAAGGGGAAAAATAAAGTTATTAAGGATGGAAATAGAGCTGTTTCCAAAGGTGGAAGCAAAGGAGTCGCTGTTAGGTGCCATTATCCCTCCTAAGCTCCTTTCTTCTTGCACTACTTAGTTAATTTATTTTTTTATATATACAGTAACCTTATTAGAACCATAGAACCATAGAACATTTCAGCACAGAAGCAGGACTTTTGGCCATTCTTGGCTGTGCAGAACCATTTTTTTGCCTAGTCCCACTGACCTGCACCTGGACCATATCCCTCCATACACCTCTCATCCATGTACCTGTCCAACTTTTTCATTAATGTTAGAAGTGAATCCGCATTTACAACTTCATCTGGCAGCTCATTCCATACTCCCACCACTCTCTGTGTGAAATAGCTCCTGTTAATGTTCCCTTTAAACTTTTCCCCCTTCACCCTTAACCAATGATTTTTTTTCTCCCCTAGCCTCAGTGGAAAAAGCCTGCTTGCATTCACTCTATCTATACCCATCATAATTTTATATACCTCTGTCAAATCTCCCCTCATTCTTCTATGCTCTTGGGAATAAAGTCCTAACCTACTTAACCTTTCTCTGTAACTCAGTTTCTCAAGTCCCGGCAACATCCATGTAAACCTTCTCTGCACTCTTTCAACCTTATTAATATCCTTCCTGTAATTAGGTGACCAAAACTGCACACAATACTCCAAATTCGGTCTCACCAATGTCTTATACAACCTCACCATAACATTCCAACTATTATACTCAATACTTTGATTTATAAAGGCCAACGTACCAAAAGCTCTCTTTACTACCCTATCTACCTGTTGTGCCACTTTTAGGGAATTTTGTATCTGTATTCCCAGATCCCTCTGTTCTACTGCACTCCTCAGTGCCCTACCATTTACCTTGTATGTTCTACCTTGGTTTGTCCTTCCAAAGTGCAATACCTCACACTTGTCTGCACTAAATTCCATCTGCCATTTTTCAGCACATTTTTCCAACTGGTCCAGATCCCTGTGCAAGCTTTGAAAACTCACTGTCCTCACTGTCCCCTACACCTCCAATCTTTGTAGCATCAGCGAATTTGCTAATCCAATTTACCACATTATCATCCAGATCATTGATATAGATGACAAATAACAATAGACCCAGCACTGATCCCTGTGACACACCACTAGTCACAGGCCTCCACTCAGAGAAGCAATCCTCCACTACCACTCTCTGACTTCTCCCATTGAGCCAATGTCAAATCCAATTTACTATCTCTCCATGTATACCTAGCGACTGAATCTCCCTAACTAACCTCCCATGCAGGACCTTGTCAAAGGCCTTACTGAAGTCCATGTAGACAACACCCACTGCCTTCTCTTCCTCCACTTTCCTTGTAACCTCCTCGAAAAACTCTAATAGATTTGTTAAACATGACCTATCACGTACAAAGCCATGTTGACTAAGTCGCTGATTATCAAAATACTTGTAGATCCTATTTCTTAGCACTCCTTCCAATAACTTACATACTACTAACGTCAAACTTACCGGCCTATAATTTCCTTGATTACTTTTAGAGCCATTTTTAAACAACGGAACAACATGAGCTATCCTCAAATCCTCTGGCACCTCACCCATAGATACCGACATTTTAAATATTATCTGCCAGGGCCCCTGCAATTTCAACACTAGTCTCCTTCAGTGTCCGAGGGAATACCTTGTCATGTCCTGGGGATTTATCTACTCTGATTTGCCTCAAGATAGCAAGCACCTCCTCCTCTTAATCAATATAAGTTCCATGACCTCACTACTTGTTTGCCTTATTTCCATTGACTCCAAGCCAGTTTCCTCAGTAAATACAGACACAAAAATCCCATTTAAGATCTTCCCCATTTCTTTTGGTTCCATACATAGCCGACCACTCTGATCTTCAAGAGGACCAATTTTATTCCTTACTACCCTTTTGCTCTTAATAAATCTGTAGAAGCATTTTGGATTATCCTTCACCTTGACTGCCAAAGCTACCTCTTGTCTTCTGTTAGCCCTCCTGATTTCTTTCTTAAGTTTTTTTTTGCACTTTTTATACTCCTCAAGTACCTTATTTGCTCTCTGTTTCCTATACATGACATACATCTCTCTTCTTCTTTATCAGAGTTCCAATATCCCCAGAGAACCAAGGTTCCTTATTCTTATTCACTTTGCCTTTAATCCTGACAGGAACATATAAACTCTGCACTCTCAAAATTTTCTCCTTTGAAGGCTTTCCACTTACCAACGACATCCTTGCCAGAGAACATCCTGTCCCAATCCGTGCTTTTTAGATCCTTTCTCATTTCTTCAAATTTGGCCTTTTTCCAGTTTAGAATCTCAACCTGAGAACCAGAACTATCTTTGTTCATGATCAAGTTGAAATTAATGGTATTATGATCACTGGAAACAAACTTCTGTCACCTGTCCCAACTCATTTCCTAATAGGAGATCTAATATTGCATCCTCTCTTGTCGGTACCTCTATGTATTGATTTAGAAAACTTTCCTGAAGACATTTTACAAACTCTAACCCATCTCGACCTTTAAGAGTATGTGAGTCCCAATCAATACGTGGAAAATTAAAATCCCCTACTATCACAACTTTATGTTTCCTGCAGTTGTCTGCTATCTCTGTGATTTATTGAAATGCACTGTTGTTGCAAAGCAACAGATGTCATGACATATGCCAGTGATATTAAACCCAATTCTGAATCCTTTCTTATGGTAGCTTTGGTTTTTCCCTATCACTGAGGTTTACCTCTGAGCCAGAATGTATAATTGCAGTGATGCCAGGACAGCGCATTTGTCATCACCCAAAAAGTTTGCAGACTGTCAGGAGGAACATCACAAAACTCATTCTACAGGATTTAGTGATCTCAGAATCAGGGTGGAAGGTAGAGATCATAGTCTTGGTTTCATGGATTCACACGCCATTTTGAGGAGTGTGAGACATACAACTTTGAAATTCTGTGGTCTAGTCTCAGGAATATCACTTGTGTAAAGATTAATAAGGATTAGTACCAGAGCAGAACTCTGTAATGGTTTGTTATTCACATGGCTGGTTTTTTCTGCTAGGTAGAATGTTAAAATTTCTGGTTGACATGTTGTAATTGGATTGCTGAGGGCTTGAGAGTCAAAGACCTGGATAGCTTCAGTATAATTTTCTGCCTCACAGAGGAAAGATTAAACCATGTTCAACAAGCTTTAAAATTACATTGATATTCAGCTTTTGTTGACTTACCAGTACAAACAAATATTAATTTATTAAGTTGGCACGCTCTTTTGAGATGACAGGTCTAATCCTTACTTGGAGGTTATGCACCATGACCTTGTAACTGAACTAAAGAGCACAGTATTCTTGACTGGAGTATTGAGCCACCAGACTCGTTCCAGGTTTGAAGAAGACCTTGGACTTCTGCTCTGCAGATAAAATATCAGTGAGGATTGTTGCAATTTATAAGCAAAAGTTTATCATGTTTCTGGATTCTGTTGGAAGTTTTGGAAATCTCCATCGTAATTTGCTATAGAACATAGAACAGGAAGCAGATCCTCACAGGAACAAACCCTTCAGCCCTTGATATTGTGCAATGTGTTTTGTCTTCCCATCTTTGATAGCCATCAGCTTTGACCTGAGAATGGCCATGGGAGGATGAGAGCTAACACTTGGCTCTTCATGTGTCGCTTGTTACTTTTTTTCCCACTTGAGAAATTGGAGTTCCTGAGTGTGTGGAGATAAATTCAGCACATTATTTTGTTGCTTTGATGGTAAATGGGAACAATTGAGCAGTTCTTCAACATGGTGAGGTTTTGGAATATTTGGCTATACAATAAATGCAATTGTTGCAAGTGAGTTGTTAATAATTTTAAATATGAAACTGATCAGTTTTTGTTTGGTACTAAAGGAAGTGAGGAAAGCAGGTTGGATAAAGATGAGCCATCATCTCATGTACGGCAGTGAAGGCTCAAGGGATTTTTTTGCCTTAGTTTGTAGTATTAGTATATTAAAGACTTAATTTGAGAATGATTGTGAATTTGTGAGAGGATTTTCTTGATCAAAAAAAATGGTTCACATGTGATAAATAGTGCACATAACCCCAGTAAATGATCTATTTGAATTTCACCTTGTCAAGCTATACATGGGAATTAGTTATCATGGGCATAGATTTCAAGCAGACAGCCATGTTTCATAACTATCATGTATAAATCATTAAGTAATGAGTAATTAATGAGTTATGTTTCATATTCATCATTATTATTATTCAATTCAAAACTTATTATTTGAAATGTCATGACCTCAAGTTAGAAGTATTAAAAATATGCAGATAGGAATTAATTGGAACCAGCCTCATAAATTAGTAAGAAAATTACACTGTAGCAAAATGTACCTGTTCAGTCAGTTTAAATAAAATGACACTTAACAAAGCCTTCAAATTGTCCTTGAAGCTTATTTCAAGAGTAATTACTGTTAATAGGTTCACAAATCCTTCCCATATTTCAAACAGTTCTCCAAAGAAAGGATATGAAAAAGGGACCAAGATATAGTAGTTTTCAGTTGATTAGTGTGAGCATGAGAATGTCGTGCACTAACATTTGGACTGTGAGAATTTGAATTAGTTATTTATGACTGCTTGAAATTGTAGCAAATTTACTTCACTATTTATAGGATGGAAGAATGAAGTCAGTTCCAGGAGTAAATTTAGCAGCACAGATCAACATCATCACTTTCGAATCATTGGATATGCTGCACAGTGTATAATATATTATCAAGGCATCTTACAGTGATTGCAAAAATCAAACAGCACCTACTGTTGAAGTGATGGATATATCCACATTCAATCCTGTAATTATGTTGGTGGTTGTGTCAAAATCATAAATCAGTATGTTTGATTGTCATGCTATTAAGGATTTGTTTAATCTCTTTTATTAGCCTCCAAGGCAGGGAAGGAAATGGTGGGAACCGTGTTGATAGGTTGTTGGAACCACAATGAATGGGAGGTGGCTGATTCTGTGGTTTGTGAGCAGAGTTTGATAGCTAGTGGGAGCCAGAGCTGGCATGTGAAATCTGGGAGGCAGAAGAAATGTTGCACTATCTTTGATAGTTTAGAGCATGTTAGCTCCCTGATGGAAAAATGGCAAGGATGTTAAGAAATAGCAAGATCAGAGGAAGAAGTCCTGCCCTGTGGGAGCAGTTTCTGAGTGTGCCAGAGATGGGGATATTTGGAAAGTGCAAGTATGTGCTGGTGGTGGTCCTGTGTATAAGCGTTAAGGAAGGTGATTATAGATTTTAGAAGCACTGAGGAAGGTTCTATGGAACAACACGCTCAGATGTATGCTGTTAGTGATGGTCTTATGAGCAGTGTGAAGAACAGCATGAAAGCTAGGTTTTGGGAGAAGGGGAAAAATATTCGGCATTCTACCTGAAGGTTGCTGTGAAAGGCTCTTGAAAAATTTCAGGCCTGGTGCCAGGAGCAGTTGAAAACACAACTTGAGTCAATGCAGGTGCTATGTTTCAAACTCCCAGTTAACAATAATGGTGGCAGTTGTGAGAGCAATTAACAAACTTCAAGTCATTAATCCCCTTATTGTTAAGTGTTCTTGACTTTATTACAAGGTCAAAAGTTAGACAGAAGTGCTGGATGCACTCTGTACAAGAAATGAGGATGTGAATTTCAACTTATCCTGTCAGCTGGAGCTGGTGTGTGATTTGGAAAGCTGGAGGACTGAGAGAAAAACAGATAACGTACTGGGAACGGGTGAGACAGTGTTTAAAATACAGGTTGGAAAGCTGGAGACTTGGATTAGCAATCTGCACAGCTGGATTCAACTCCCACCACAGCAGTGATGACATTTAAATATGTAATTTAGTAAAACTCTGATAATTTATGATGTATTTGAAATCCCATTTGTTCACTGGTGATGTTTGTGCCACTCCCTTCCCACTCCATTGGGCCACGATTCCAGTTCTCCCTCCCTACTTACTCTGTCTCAAGTTCTGTACTTTTTTCTGACACACTGAGGTCCTGGTTGCTGCACTCTCTTCTGACTCACTCAGACCCCAGATCCCATGTTGCTTTCAAACTCACTTAGTTCCATTTCCCAAGCTCCCTTAAAACTTTCCATGTTCTCATTTCTCATTTGTACTGTGCAACATCTGAAAAATGAACAGAAAAGTGTATTGGATCCATTTGCCATGCACCAGTCCTGAAAATTTGATTGTATGATACCACCAAACTCTTGTGAGTGCCAGATTAAAATAATTTTACTCTAGCAACATAAAAATTATAACATTGGTAGTTTGTAGTTGCAACCTCAAAATGACTTGATGTTGTGAAAACCCATCTTGTTCATTAATTTTCTTCACAGGAAGAAATCCCTTAATTTTATGCAGTTTGGTCAAAATGTGATTCCAAATCTACTAATGTAGCTGACCCTTACATGCTTCTTTACAATTGCAGCAAGCCATCTGTTAAAGAGAAACAGGAGATATCAAATATATGATTGGAATGCTTAAACCCTGAATGCTGAAGAAAGAAAATAATTTCTGGAATATTCAGTTAAGTCTACCCACATAATTAAGAATTGTAATATGCTTAATTGCAACAATGGCACTCAATGTCAGTAAGACTGAAGAGCTGATTGTGGACTTCAGGTAGGGTAAGACGAAGGAACACATACCAATCTGCATAGAGGGATCAGAAGTGGAAAGAGTGAGCAGTTTGAAGTTCCTGGGTGTCAAGATCTCTGAGGATCTAACCTGGTCCCAACATATCGATGTAGTTATAAAGAAGGCAAGTCAGCGGCTATACTTCATTAAGAATTTGAAGAGATTTGGCATGTCAACAAATACACTCAAAACTTCTATAGATGTACTGTGGAGAGCATTCTGACAGGCTGCATCACTGTCTGGTATAGGGGGTGGGGGTGGTACTTGGTACTACACAGGATCGAAAGAAGCTGCAGAGGGTTGTAAATTTAGTCAGCTCCATCTTGGGTACTGGCCTACTAAGTACCCAGGACATCTTCAGAAAGTGGTGTCTCAGAAAGGCAGCATCCATTATTAAGGATCTTCAGCACACAGGGCATGCCCTTTTCTCACTGTTACCATCAGGTAAGATACAGAAGCCTGAAGGCCCACACTCAGTGATTCAGGAACAGGTTCTTTCCTTCTGCTATTCAATTCCTAAATGGACATTGAACCCATGGACACTACCTCACTTTTTTTTTAATATACAGTGTTTTAACAAATTTCAATCACATGACAGTGATAATAAGCCCAATTCTGAAAACTGTACCATCCTGAATTGTAATGCTAATACCAAGATGCACCAATAAATTCACAAGCTTAGGAAGTTTTTGCTTGAAGTTACTGATTAGAAACCAACAACTATCGAAGTAATCTCGGGGAGAAGGCTGAGAACCGGGGCTGAGAAGGAGATTAGGCCAGATGGCCTAATTCTGCTCCTATGTCTTATGGTCTTATGATCTAATTAAATGTGATGCACATAACATGCTGGAGGAACTTTGCAGGTCAGTTGAATCTAGCAGTTGACATGTTAGCCAAGACCTTCATCAAGACTGCAAAGGAAGGGTGAGGAAGCCCAAATCAGAAGGTAGGGGATAGGAAGAGTACAAGTTGGCAGGTGATAGTTGAAGGTAGGTGAGGGCGAATGAATTGAGAAGTTGGGAGATGATAGGTGGAAAAGGAAAAGGACTAAAGAAGAAGGATTCTGATAGGAGAGGAGAGCGGTCCTTGGGAGAAAGGGAAGTAGGAAGTGTGCCAGTGGGAGGTGTTCGGCAGGTGAGGGGAAGAGAAGGGGTAAGAGGAGCAAGAGAGAAGAATGGAAAAAGAGAGAAAAGGGAGTGGAGGTATGTGATCTATTTGCTCATTTTTTTCAATTACCACAATGTTTTGTCAGTGAGTAAGATAAAGCCAAATCTCATGGAGCCAAATTATACAATTTATAATGGTTAAAATGCTTAACATATTAAGGGTATTACTTTCAAATCAAATGTAACACAGACTTCACTTTAAATGTGTTTTTCTTTTGGCTTAGCCACTTGTTCTCATGACAATTTAAGTTTAGCTTTTCTCATGTATGCCTTGTCCCTCTCTTCCCTTTGTTTTCTCTGTATTTCCCAAGTACCTTCATGAAAAAGCAGTTTAAATGCCTGGAGCCTTTACATTTGGGAAGGCAATGTAATTTGTGACTTGGATGTAATGTTTCTGATACTAGTATACAGGAAAACCAATCCAAGGTAATTCAAATATATGAAGAGCGGAATGACGTTGAAAGGTTCACACAAGTGCGTTAGTTTGTAAGATAAATATGGCTGCTAGATTTTTACTTATTCCACTGCTAACATTCCTAATTTTATCATTGACACCTATGTTGTGTGACAGTTCTCACACAGCTCAAGTCACATAATAGGAGCTTGAGGGTCACTGTGATGGCAATATTATAATGGTGGCCAAGCCAATTTAACTTGGGTGGTGCATGCAAGCATGCTTGGATGTTTAAGAGCCAAAGGATGAGTTTTATCCAGTGTGTTTTTGTTGTTATAATTCCATTTTATAAGATTTGTAAGAAAAACGTGGCTTAGACTTGCAGCATTGTGTCTTTTCACTGATAGAATTTCAGGCCTTGTGCATCTCCATCCTGGACGCAAGTCATTTGAAATCTTGAATATGATCATCAGTGACTGAGTTTTTAAAAAATAATAATATTGTAGAGATAGAGGATGATAACTGGCCCTTCTGGCGCAGTAAGCCCGTGTCACCTAATTATACACATGTGAGCAATTAACTATACCCGTCCATCTTAGGAATGTGATCACAGAGAGAAAGTACCCACTCCTCACACACAATGGTGGTAATTGAACCATGGTCACTGGTGCTGTAATGCGATGTGCTAACAATTACACTACCGTACTGCCCAACTGAGTGTTTGTGCTACTTGAATCTACAATTGCGGCCACCTCTGCAGGATTCTTTTGAATAGACTCTCCTTCATGATTTGGACAAGTAGTGCAAACAGCGTTTCACAAGCTTCCATACTGATATACAATTGATTACTGTGGAGAGCAATCTAACTGGTTATCACCATCTGATATGGAAGAGCCACTGCACAGGATCAGAAAAAGCTGCTGAATGTTGCAACCTCAGCCAACTCCATCATGGTCAGTAGTCCACCCAGCATCAAAGGCATCTTCAATGGCGATACCTTAGAGAGGCAGCATTTGTCACTAAGGACGTCTATCACCTAGGACAGTGGTCCCCAACCTCTGGGCTGTGGACCGATACCGCCTGGCACCTAATTAATTAGCTTGTTTATTTCAGCTTTTTTCTTAAAGATGTGCTGGGTGCGTTCCAGCTACTACTGCACCGCTGCAAGCTTCGCGGCCCGGTATCAGTCTGTGGCCCAGAGGTTGGGGACCACTGACATAGGACATGCCCCCTTCTCATTGCTACCATCAAGGAGGAGGTACAGGAGCTTCAAGACACAATTTCTAAGATTTAGGAACAGCTTCTTCCCCACTGCCATCAGATTTCTGAATGGACAATGAACCCATGAACACAACCATTTTGCACTTCTAATTTAATATATATATGGTGATTCAGATTAATTGGGACACATCAGGACCAGTACATTTTGGCCCAATTAACTGGCTGCCCAATCAGCTGACATTTCATGGAAATATTTTAAAAAAGACAATCTAAATAACAAATTATATACTTGAATTAAATACAGCTCAAATGAGAGCAATACTAGTAATACTACAGTACTATAAAACTGTGTAACAGTTCCTAATAGTTTTCAATGGAGGAATTCCTCCAGTGTACACTGCTGTGTTCTTTTCACTGACTATAAATGAGCAAAATCAGCATAGACACTAGTGCAGATGATGGGCTACCTTCATACAAAGCTTTCAATGATTACATCCTCCAAAACATCATTTTCATTGTAACACTTAAGTTGATTATTGATTCCTTCAAATTTATTGTAGTTCCTAACTTGTTAAAGTTATGAAATCATTTCATTTTCATTCCATTCCATTTCTGGCATCTCTAAGCCTGAATGCCTGCAAGCACAGTGTGCACAACAGATCTGAATTGTCTTATTGCTGATTTATCACCAACTATTAGTGACAAAAATCACTGCTTTTTGAATGGAAACACTCTCAACCTTTCCACTACCTCACAACACTACCATACTACTTTCTTATTTCTGTTTCTTATACTAGCTATTTTACCTTAACAATTTCGTGGACATATACTGTATATATTAAATGTAACTTAGTATTTTTCTCTATATAGGAACTCAGTCCCTTATCTGAAATCCTTAGGGCCAGTTGCATTTTGGAATTCAGAATTTTTCGGATTGCAGAATCCCTCCTTATTGGTTCCGGGACCTCCCGTGGATACTAAAACCCACGTATGCTCAAGTCCCTTATTTAACCTGTCTCAGTGCGGGTGGACTTTAGGACCCAGCGGAGCTCTGGACCTATGCACATCCTGCTGTATACTTTAAATTAGTGGTCGCCAACCAGTTGATCACGATCGACTGGTCGATCTTTGAGACTTTCCCAGTAGATCCCGAAAAAAAAAGAAAAATAAATACACAAATTCTGTTGTAATGTGAGCATTATAAAAATAAGTAATACGAATTAGGATAATGGTAATATAGCAATACTCCTGCTATGGAAAACTGTTTGTAACGAGAGGTTGCTTCTGGGGTTGCAGGGTTTTACTTCCATTCTTTCTGCCCGGCGCGCACGTATGCTTTGCCCCTCTGCCACACATCGCAGTTCAGTGAAAACCTCTGTATGTTAAATATTGGATTTGCCATCCCAGATAAAGTTGTAACTTTGGGCATGAAGTTGTCGAGTGGCCCTTTTTCAAAGAAGTTACTACAAATGCATTATGCCTGATAAACCTTTTGATGCAAAAGCAAATTTTACCTCTAGCGCGCATGTGTGAGTTGTTTTTAACCCACACTTAGTTGCTTTCCCTGGTTACTGTGTTTCTCTTTCTCCACTGCCCAGCCTTGTGAGTCACATGTGCGCTGACATCATGTGACTGTTGTATTTTTTTCAGCTTAGCTTGTGCTGCATCAAAGTGACCAATTAGATTAGATAAGAGTACAGACTGTCACAAACATCAATATACAGCACTCGCTGTTGATATCCTGCAAGGCAACTAGCTAGCATGGCGGAGGCTCCACGAAAGAAGGCGAAAACGTACAAATTCCATCCAGAATGGGAAGAGGAATTTCTATTTACTTTGGTGAAAGAGAAGTGTGTATGTACATTGTGCCACCAAACACAAGCACTGACTAAAAGAGGGAATCTGGAGCGGCAACACAACACCAACCACCAGAAATTTAAAGACAACTACCCCCCAAAGAGCGCAATCCGTGCCAGGAAAGTTGAGGAGCTGAAATTGGTTTGAGGGCCCAGCAATCATTTTTCACAAAACATGCTGCTCAAAATATTGAAGCATCATTTCGTGTAAGTCACCTTTTAGCTAAACACAAGAAGCCTTTTACAGATGGCGATTTATTCAAGGAAGCAATGGCCATTTCTGCAAAGACTGTTTTTAATGACTTTAAAAATAAAAATGACATCAAAACCGCAATACATAATACACTGCTTGGCCCTGCAACAGTGACAAGGAGGGTAGAGTCACTGTCAGAGGACGTGGATCGACAAGTGTTAAAGGACTTGACACTCCATGAATTTTTTTCACTACAGTTCAATGAATCCCTGGATGTAATGAAAACAGCTCAGCTTGTTTTATTTGTCAGAATGGTTTTCCAGGATTTTACAACAAAGGAGGACTTCCTCACTCTTTTGCACTTAAAGGAAAGAACGAGAGGTGAGGATATTTACAATGAGTTTAAAAAATATGTCTGTGAAAATGACATACACATTCATAAACTGGTGGCAATTACTACTGACGGGTCCCCAGCAATGCACAGTGTGCGTGTTGGTTTTATAGCACTGTGCCGTAATGACCCTGATTTTCCCGACTTCCTGGATTATCACTGTGTGATTCATCAGCAGGCCTTGGCTGGGAAGCTCATGGATTTTTCTCATGTAATGACACTGATGGTCAAACTAATGAACTTGATTCGAGCAAAGGCGTTTCAGCACCGCTTGTTCAAGGCGTTATTGGATGAACTCGATGCCGTTTACGGATACATACTTCTTCATACTGATGTTTGGTGGTTGAGTCGCGGCAAACTGCTGCAACGATTTGTTGACTTGCTGCTTGAGATAAGGACTTTTCTATCGACGAGAAACAAGGAGCACGAGGAACTTTCAGATGATGCTTGGCTACTGGATTTAGGGTTTCTGACAAACCTAGCGGCTAAATTAAATGCACTTAACGAGCTCATGGGAAAAGACCCACACCTGCCCCACATGATAAGCGCAGTAAATGCGTTTAAGGCCAAGCTCGGTGTTTGGATTTCAATTTTAAAGAATGGGAGGCTGACACACTTTCCCAACTTGGAGAAAATGTTACAGGCCATCAAGGAAAAAAAATGCTTTTCGCCCTGAGCAGTACCGTGCTTACCTAGACCAACTAGCAATAAAGTTCGATCAGCGTTTTGGGGAGTTAAATGTCATGAAAGATATTGCTGCATTTATTTTAAACCCATTTCTGCTGATTGATATAGAACAGACAGCAGCCAAATTCCAGCAAGTATTTAGTGTGACAAGTGATATTGAAATGGAAATAATTGATTTGCAAAATGATATTGAGCTTAAAGCAAGATCAAGGGACAATGACTTTTGGGGGCTTGTCAGCAGGGAGAAGTTTCCTCATCTCACCCATGTGCACTAAAATTCAGTGCCTACTCCGGGTCAACTTATCTGTGTGAAATCGCATTATCACAGATGAAAATTATTAAATCTAAGTACAGGAGCTGTCTTACTGACAGACACTTCACAGACTGTCTCAGACTGGCTGTCTGTCGTTAAGAGCCAAATTTCAGAGAACTAGCAGAAAGTATTCAGCCCCAGTCATCACACTGAGTGCAACAGTCAATTTTTATTCATTTATTTTTAGTGTTAAAATAAAAGTAAATAATGAAACTTAGAATTAAAGGTATGAAGTATTGTAATATTCTTAAAGAAATACAGCTATGGCCTCATTGATATGCTAGTTAGTGTTTTCTTGGATGAATTAATTTGAAAGTTTGACAAAAGCATTTTCTTTAATTCAAATACAATTAGCCCAAATAACAGGCCTCAAGTTGGAAGTACAATCAGCTGTTTTTTCTCTAAATGATTTAGTAGGTCGATATTGCCTTTCACTAAGGCCGAGGTAGGTGAACTTGGGCTTAAAAAGGTTGGTGACCACTACTTTAAATCATCTCTAGTTTACTTATAATACCTAATACAATTTAAATGCTATGTACATAATTGTTATACTGTATTGTTTATGAAATAATGACAAGAAAAATATTTTATTTCCAACAAAAACATTCAATAAAACATGAAATTATGCAGCTTCAAACAAACCGAAACAAACACATGGTAAATGACTTGTTGGAATAAATGTAGAATGTCGCTGTCACTATAAAGCTTAAGTAACTTGTCTTTCTGTTTCTTTAAATCATATACAGTGGTAGTTCTGATACCATATTCTTCAGTAAGAGGCCGCACACAGTACGTTCAGCTTCTGCAATAACTCCACTTTCTGCGTTATTGATAATGATAGATGCTTCCTTCTCTTTTTCTCATTATTACCTATAGGGGTATCTGCAGCTCTTTTTGACATTTTCACAGTGAAATTAAACACAAAGTCAACAATGAACACAAAATATCAGCAAACAGCAAATGTACGTGTAGCCAGTACGAGCGCTGAGACACAACTGAAGTCTGGTGGCCTCTGCTAGCACTGCTACATCACACCTGAGTGACGTCAGCTGTTGGCGGAAAATACTTTGGGTTTTGGAGCATTTCGGATCTCAGAACTTCGGATAAGGGATTGTTGACCTGTATTTATTTGTCATGTATTTCATTGTACTGCTGCTGTAAGGTTAACAGGTTTCACAACATATGCTGGTGATGTTAAATCTGATTCTGATAATGTCACTGCCATCCTTGAAGGTAAAGTTAGGGTTACCAATACTTAAATCTGAGGAGTTGTGGTCACAGAGAATCATACACTTTCCATATACAGTAGTCTATGGCAATAGTCACACTTCACTATGAATGTTTTATGTCCAGTGAAGTTGAAAGGCAGTGTAGGATGGTTATAGTAGCATCACACCCCAATTCAGATACGTTGGAGAAAATCAAAGGGCATTGGAGGTAACTTCCTTCCTGACAGGCACCACTGGAATTCGCAAGGTCCATGCAGTCAATGTTACAGACCCTGGACAGGTGTCTGCTGAAGTTGCAAAGTCAGAATACTGACACCTCCCCCACCCCCCCCCCCCCCCCCCACAAATGTTGACCGTGTTTCCAACAATCTCCAGACTCATAATTGAAAGTCTGGTGGCATAAAAATGAAAAATTCATTCTGCTGAAATTGAGAATGTTAAAATCATTTCCATTCACAACTCCACAGAAAATAAAATAAAATCTGTCTATGTGTAGGAAGAGTAAGGGTGACCACAATTCAACCGTTACCTTCAAGTGCTGTCTATGTGGAGTTGTAATGTAGTTTTTATGTCTGTTTGGGTTTCCTCTGGGTGCACTGAGTTCATCGTACCGGCTAAAGATGTGTGACTTGGCAGTTCATTGTCCACTATCAATTACTCTTGTGTAAGGGAACGTAGGGAGAAGGGGTTTATGGGACACTTAGTGGAGAAATGGGATTACTATATGAGTTGGCATAGAATCAATGTGCTCAAATACCTCCTATGTTGTAAGGAATATGGAAATAATTTGCATTGAACAGTCATGCTGGAAGAAGTGCCAGGCAATCTCTGTCAAGAGGGAGTGTAAGTACCTTCCCTTGGCAATCAGAAGCATTTTCATAGCCAAGTCCAACAACATCAACATTGGTGCCGTATTGACTAGTTTGAAAAATCACAAGTTTACAGGAGCTCATTTTGTGCCAAGTGATTGGCTCCCAAGTCTTCGCACTACATAAATGGTATTCTGTGGAGTATCTTGCACATTGCACTGACGAGGCCAGTCCCAATAATGCTCAAAATGGACAGCACACTGGTGCAGATGATGGAGCTGCTACCTCTGAGTGCGAGAGATCCATGTTCAATCCTGACCTCTTGTATTCTATTTGTGTGGAGCCTTTACATTCTCCCCATGGCTGTATGGGTTTCCTCTGAGTTTTCTCCCACATGCCAAAGTTGTGCAAATTGGTAGGTTAATTGATCACCTTAAGTTGCCTCTTGTGCATGGTACGATATGGGAGGATCATAAAGGATGTGGGAAAGGATAAAAGAAAGGAATTAATGTAGGAATAATATAAACAGGGTTCGGATGTCTAGTGTAGGCTTGTTAGGCCAAAGAGCCTGTTTCTCTGCTATATTCTTCTTGGCCTCTTGACTCCATGCTCTTCATTCTCTTGGTCAAAGAAACACTCTTGATTGGCATTCATCTGTCAGCTTGCATGTTTATTCCCTCGCCACTGGAGAAGTGGGCCACATTGCCAAAATATATGGCAGTCACACAGAAGTACTTTACAACAGCACGTCTCAAATCCACAATCCCGATCAAGAAGCACTACAGCTACAGGACTAAGGGAACACTGCCCACCGTTTTCCCTCCACGACGTACATCAATCAACGTTTGACATTCCTCAGCATGCCCTGTCATCCTGGAACTTCCTTATTTTTCAACACTGAATGCTTTTACCTGAAGGAATGCCATAATTGAAAAGGGTCACCTTCACAAAGGCTGATTAGTGATGAGTAATAGGTGTTGGCTTTGCCAGGAATTCCCACATCTTGAAATAGCAATTGAAAAAAAGTGCTCTAACCATACAGTAAATTGATAGAACTTTAAGCTCTCCTCTGATAGGAAAAGGAATATATGGAAGAGCCAAGATCATTAAATATTCCAAGCCATTAATTGATTTGTTTGGGTGAAGCTTGATTAATCAGATTTCACAGAAACCAACTTGCCAAATGACTTGGCTCCATTCCCACAGCATTTAACACCTTAGCAAAATTACCTTCCTTAAGCTTGGGGAGCGAATTTGTAACGCTCTTTATGAAGTAGTCTTCCTGTGATTATACATCTAAATCACTGTTCATTCAAACTTTACTAAGAAATCATGACTTTTGTCCATGTTCCCCAATAGGCCCAGTTGGACTGACAATTAAGGGCAGCTGTTAATGGGTGGTGTTGCTGTGTGGGGCAGTGCAGAGAGCTCTGCTGTAGGTGTTGCTTTATTCCAAGTGGATTATATAACATAATTATCCAGAGTAGCTATCCATGATAATTAGTTGATGATCAATGATATCAATGCACTATATGCCAAAATAACATACTGGAATACCTCAGGGCAATTCATTGTAGGGCTCTTGTATAGCCTGTCTCAGTTATCTGCCTTTTAATTTTCACAATGTTATCTTTTGTCTGTATCATAACATCTTAAATCCTTTCATTCAACTCTCTGTCTGCTTGACCTAAATTGCTGTCAGTTTAGCAATAGTGCAGTGTTTATATTTTTTTTGTATTAACTGTCAAATCACTCAATGGCCTTGCTCCTCTCTAACTTTCATATGGTTCTACAATCTTCATGACCCTATCCTGGCCTCTTGATCTCTACACCAATAAGAAAGGAAGCTATGAAACTTTAGCAATCTCTCCATCCCCAGCTTTTTTTTAAAATGACATTCTTCAAAATTATCATTTTGACCCTGCTTTTGACCCACCTTTAATATTTCTTGAAGTCTCAATTTTTTTATGTAACACCTGGTGGGATATCTTGCAGGATTTTGCTGTGTTAAAATTGCTATGCATGATGAAGTCGTTGTAGATAAAGATGTTATACTGCTTGGAAATAAGATCATAGTTGCCCAGAATCTGCTTTTCGCTCTCCGAAGGTGCATAAAATGCAGTGATGTTATTTGTCAAGACAATGGCAAAATAGGACAAAATTTTACCCATATGATTGCTTTTGGGACTTCCTTATAGAACTTCAAATTCCATATCAACACTGGAGAGTTAAACTATCAAGCCTCAAAGATCTACCATGGCTGCAATGATGCAAGAAAACATCTGAGTTGAGACAACAGAGTAATCTCTTGTCTATGCATTTTCTGAGAGTATTTGTTCCCAATTTATTCTCCTAAATTCCTGGCTAAAATGATCATAATTAGCTCTCCCCCAGTCAATTGCTTTTCCATACTGTCTGCTCCAATCCCTGTCCTAGGCCATTGTAAGGGTCAGGGAGATGTGGTAGCTGTCTCTGAAATACTTACTCTCTGAGATATCTGTCTTCTGACCAGGTTCATTGCCCTGTACTAGATCCACTATGGCCTCTCATCTCATTGGCCTTTCTACATATTGTGTCAGAAATCCTTCCTGGACACACCTAAGAAATTCTACCCCAAAATCTAAACCCCTTGTGCTAAAAAAACTCCAATCAATATTTGGGAAGTTGAAGTCACTCATGACAACAACCCTGTTATTTTTTAACTTTTCCAACATCTGCCGACTAATCAGCTCCTCAGTGCCCCTGTTGCTAAGGAGGGGGGTAGATTTGCATAGAGCATTCCCAATGGAGTGATTTCCTAATGAATGATGATGTCCTGCATTCAGATGGACCTTGTTTGGGAATACCAGGGTGATGTTTATCTTGGAATGATCTCTAACGCAATCTGACCCAGAAATTTTTTTTTCTTAAGCCTCGTTTGCACAATAAAACTGTAAAAGTTTTATGTTATTTCAAGGCAAATTAGTAATATACAACATGCTATGGGTTGAAGAGAAAAGGATCAAATGAAAAATTGACATTTACTTTTTATAGCTGAAATCAAAGTAAAAGCAATGATCGGCAGCCTTCACATTTAATTGTATTTATATTGTTTTCATTCTATCTGCTTATGATTCTATGCTAGGTACATACTTCTAAGAGAAAAGTGATTCAGTAATGAATCTGATTTTATGAACGTGCTTTTAGCTTCTCCTGTCTTCAATTGCACCAGAATATTTTTCCATCTCTGCTCTTAAGCTCTGCAAGAGGCGACAATGGACTATAGACGCAACCAGCAAACAGCTTAACAGGCACAACCTTTCTCACCATTGAGGACGTCTTCAAGAGGCAATGCCTCAAGAAGGTGACACCCATCATTAAAAACACTCACATTCTGGGACATGCCCTCTTGCTACTTCATTACGGAGGAGGTAACTGCGCCTGAAGACATATACTCACTGATTTAGAAGGAGCTTCCTCCCTTCTGCCATCAGATTTTTGAATGCTCCATAATCCCATGAATTTCACCTCATTATTTCTTTTTTATGCTGTTGGTTTTGTAATTTATAGTAATTTTCTGTCTTTGCACTATAGTGCTTCCAGAAAACAATGTATTTCATGTCACGTAAGGGGATGATAATAAATTTAATTCTGATTAATCAACTTGTCATTCACAATTGAGTTGGATTGCTTATTTATTGACATCCAAATCGCTGCTGTCGCAATATTTTGATCATTGCTTTGTATTTATTCTTCTTTGTCGATGTTACCAGGGCATGTTCTCCCAAAATTATCATTTATGTTTTAACATGCCAATTGTTAACAAGATGTTTCATGTTTTGATTACCAGATTACTTAGAAAAGCAAGTTTCCCCAAGCTAAAAATCTCTCACGATTCTGTTGCCAACTGGCAAATAAAAGAAAGAGTTGTATCTTTGAAAGGACTGTGGCCAGTGCTGCAGGCGATTTATTATGTTGTGCATCAAAGATACAGTAGACAAAAAACGGATTATGGTGCATAGAGATATTTACATAGCACGTAGGAGCAGGACTTTTAGCCTCTTTAGCTATTCAACAGGATTGTGGCTGATATATAATCTCAGTCCTTTGCCATCTTTCCCCTAAAATCTTTGGTTAATGAAAATGATAATAAATTTTTATCATTTTTATCAATTAATTATTTATCAACTTCAGCAATTTTTCAATCCTTTCATAGGTTCTTTTCAGACAGTATTTCAGTTCTACATCAAATAAATAAGCCAGAACTGCAAAAAAGAATAGCTGCATGAGTCACATTGTAATGTTTTAGTGCTTAAATGACGTGCCTTTTAACCTTTCTTTAGCTGTCTGTACAGGAGAAAGCGCAGTTTCTATTGTGTTTTGCCTGTTTATTATTTCATTTCTGAAGAGCCTGGCTTTTAAGTCTATGTCCTTTAATCCCTAACTCCACAAACTGTAGAAATAGTTTTTTTTTCCCCTTTCTCTCTATTGATATTCCTAGCTATCCTTTAAAAATACTTGATCCAATCACCTCTCAACTTTAATAGCAGGGTATGAAGTCTTAGTTTGCTTAACGCAGCCTTGGTTTACACAGATCTTGTTCCACTGGAAGATAATCTCTTTGTTACTGGTATGATTCAGGCGTATCTATACTAAACATACATAGGATGTACTTTAGTTTGGAATATGCAACCAGTCAGTTGGGACTGGGTGACCGCTTCTAAATTATAAATATGGGGTCCAATTAGGTAAATGTTTTTCTTTACTAAATACATCAATAATAGTTAGGGGATTACGATTCAGTCATTGTGAATTAAGAGTTACAGTCCAGGGATTAGGGACTTGGTTAGTTAGAATTGCTATTCACAGTTTTGGGATTAGATTTTCATCAATTTGGTTCAGTAAGAATTTGGTCATTTAGAATAGAGAGTTACAATGTGGTGATAAACAGTTTGTTGGTAAGAAGTTGGTAGAGTCAAAGGATTGGCAATCAGTTGGAAAATCTTGTTTGGAGAATAAACAGTCAATCAACTAGCACTGGGTTTAAAGTTTTGGGATTTTGAATTGGTCTGTCAGATCAGGCGTGCATCTCAAAACAAAAGTCTTTCAATTAGAGCAGCATGTCCCACTCTGTGGATAAGGTGCCCAATCGATTACAACAGTGCTTGAACATATGATTGCTGTACACTAAGTAAATTATTCAGATAATAAAGAATTAGATTGTCCATACCTGAGAGCAAGAGTCCACTGAATAATCTAGAGCAGGCCACTCACTATATTTATAACATTTATTAAAGGATTAAGACAAGAATATTCCCCAAAGGAGGATGATCTGAACTGTCGAGTTATGACTCGGACTGTGGAAATGGTGGTCTATTTTGGTGTGTTTATGTAAGAACGGTCTTGGTGATGTTCATATCTACTAACAGAATGACTTGAATTCACTATTCACATATATGTATTTTGTTTTGTATTAACTGTTGTTGCAATGCGTGATTTTGTTGTCTGAAAGAGCAGACGTGTTTTATCATGCACAAGCCAGCAGGGTTTTTCCTGAAAGAATACTTGTCAATAAATGGATTTGTATACTTCTGAAGCCATGAAGTCATGTTAGTTGAACGTGCCTGTGCATTCAAACAGAATAGCTTGACCTGGGATGGAACATGTCTGAATGCAAATCAGTTTAATTGATTACTTTCAGACACCATTATCAGTTCTGCACCAGAAATATTGGATTTCCAATATATACGCCAAGCTATCCAATTCGCTTCATTGCATTGTACTCTTCAGATGTATAAAAGGAATGCTCTTATATTCCATTTCAAATAGATTTGTGCAGCTATCGTTCAGCGCTGCTCTGCACCTAAGCAGAAAGGAAGAACCTGTTTCTCCTTGAGCAGAGAGCCTCTTAACTTCATGTGTAGCACTCTGTAAATAGAATGATGTGGCTTGTTTCTTCAACACTGGACTAGAATCAATTTGTTATAAGGATTGATACCAAATCCTTACTCATTTATATACCACGTGTATTTTCAACACCCATGCTAGAATTTCTGGATTAGTGTAGGTCAAGTTAAAAATACGCACTTCCCTTTTTGTTTACCTGCAGCGCCAAAAAGAAGTTTAATAGACAATAGGTCCTTTCAGAACTCAATTCGCTGATGCTGAGAATGGATTACAGATGCCAAACCATTCATTATAGAGGCTAAACATTAATCAGCATGGACCTTTGCATTGACTTAGACAGCTTAAATGATGTTAAACAATCTAGGTGAAGCACAATCTTGACCAGAGATGTTTTAGGCAACACATCAGTAAAACAAAATTTGATACCATGACAATACACACAAAGTGCTGGAGGAATTCAGCAGGCCGGGCAGCATCTAAGGAAAAAAGAAAACAGTTGACGTTTCAGCTGAGGCCCTTCAGCAGGACTGGAAAAAAAGGATGAGGAGTTGGAGTTAAAAGGGGACGGACACTGAGGCATTTCTGTATGTCCCTTGCATTTTAGAGTAAAAGTGATATTTGTACAACCTAATATAAAGTACAAGTTTAAAACATGATAATGTTTAAGTTTTACTTTGCAGATACAGCAGTTCTTGTATAAAATTTATGCATAAGGCAATTAATAGTATTGGATCTTGAATGAGTAATTGGTGTATCATTGTGCAAATACAGAAAACAAGGGTTTATTGTGAACTTCATTCAGTAAACTGTAATGTTAAAAATTCTATCCGGTGCTGCGTACAAAACATTCAGAGATAGAAGCTTATGTGTATGGTTGTTTAGATATTATTACATATTATTTATGAATGCTGGTTTTAAATAACCTGTTCATCAAATGAGGATTGTCTCAGCAAAATACAATTTGACATGGTTAAAAAGTGCAACAGGAAGAGAACAAAAAAGCAAATTTTTTATCAATCATAGCATTGTAGTTTTGAATTAATGATGCATGAAGATTAAGCAATCTTAATCATTTCACATTTCTGGTGGGTCTCAGGAAAATAGGTCAGTATGCCGGATTAGCATCACTTCACAACTTTCAGGGGAGGCACAGCAACTTTGAAGCGGACGGAACTGAATGAAGAACTGGGAATGGTTGAAGTAACAAAAGGTTGAATTGAGCTTTGTCATTGTATGTCCATCCTTGTAGCTATCAAATATAGTTGTCCTAATATATTTCATATTCATAGAGTGCCTAATGTTTAATAAATATGCATGAGTAGTAGAACAGAATCCAGTTACAGTTACTCAATTAAGGGATTAATTAGTAGATAATTAACTGGTCATGCAAGAGCATTAATTGGATTCCCTTCCCCATACTGTAATAATGTACCAAAGCCAAAGCAGTCTTGGAACATCTTAAGTACTCGTGTATTATTCAGATACATAATGTTTACATTTGTCAAAAATATAAAAAAAATGGGCCAGGGATATTGTCTTCAACTGTATAGGGTAACGACAACCCTCTGATGCTGTTTCTTTTTGTTCATTTATTCTCATTGTGCCAACCTTGTTGAAGATCTTGTTCAGTGAGGTGATCAATTTTATTTATGCTTCTGTAGCTAGGTTACGTGACTTGACCCAAGTGTTGCAACTTTGCACTGACTTGGCACTGCATGAGTAAGTACAGCAGCTCCATTATAGTTGTTTACTTTTGGGGAGGGCGAATGTAAGTATTTGCTGTCCTGAAGGGTTCTTGTGCTTTTGAGATTGGATTTTGCAAACTTGCAACAAAGGAAGGTTTGCAACAAAGGAAATGTTACATCAATTTGCCATACTGCTCTTAGGATCTCTGCGTGTTCCTGTTTGGTTTACAAACTCCTTTAATTTAGTAGCAAAAGTACCAAAGTTCCAAGTATATAGCAAGCAAGTATCAGCTGTTGAGCTTTGAAGTCACTGTTTGTGGTGACTACATTTAATTTTTTTAAATTTTGTGGTGCAAGTAATCATCCTCACAATTTCTATACACGCTCATCAACCCATCTTGCCTGCTCCATAATGTTTAGACTCAGAACTCTGCCTGCTGTTTTAACATTCATTTTGATTGAAAAAATCAAATAAAAACACAAATATGCTATAACCTGCATTACAGCTGATCTCCTATTTCTCAACAACAGACTTTTCCCTGTGTTGTGATTAAAAATGAACCAATCAAAAAAAGTATGTGATAGCTACTTGTTCACCAATTAGAAATTTGCAATGTACGTCTGTGTATATATTTAAAATGTGTTTTGTGGAGGAGTAAGGAAATAATAAATAAGAAAATTTTTTGTTTGAAATTTTAGAATTGCACAATATGCATTGGTCTCAATGATCAATTTTTTTAAAATTGGAAAATTGATTTCCTTCTGAATAACTTGCTCTCCTTATGGTCTGTCTACTTTGAATTTAGAATTGTAAAATAACTTTGAATTGCATGCCTCAAACCTCCCCAGTTTTGAATCATATGGTTCTTTTTCATGCATTTATCTCATTATCTTCCTCCCTCTTGTTTTGAAGATGCCGGCTTATGCTGGCAATAATTCTTAAGCAGCAAGCATTCCTGGTGCTCTGTAGCAAATAGTACTTCTTGTGTCTGTGGAGTGATTATTGACAAGATGTCTGATGTGGATGAGGACATGATCTTTTGAGCCTTCTTAGGAGTCCTTCCATCCAGGAGTCATTGGTGAGAAATTGTTCTTTAGAGTCTCTTAAAGCTATTCACCCAAGATTATTGTGATTTGACAGGTGCCACAGCTAAGAAAAAAATCACTTAATGCGGATTTATTTAAATCTATTCAATTTGTAATGCACATGTTTCAGTACTGTATTATGGAGCAATTTTACCATGCAAAGCCATGCTTTATTTAAAAATCGTGTTATGTTAAAGTCTGCCAATTTGACATAAGCTCAACAGCACAGATTATGTCTATTGAAGCCAAGTCAGGCATCAAAACACACTACAGATTCTCAGACTTGCCTTGGGTTGGATTGAGCCCATCCACCTTGTGTAAACGCTGTACATACATGGAAGCTTGCAACAGAACTGGGGTTGTGCTAAGGCTGACCATCTTCATACATCCTGGAGGGCGTATGGATCACAAGGAGCCCATCCTATGTTTCATTGTAAGACTTCACTGAAACATTTCCAATTGAACAAGAGCCCAGTGGGACCCAGTTGTGTGCATTGATCCAGGTTGCAGTCAAAATGTCATAGAATCATAGAACACCATAGCACAGACATGTGCCCTTTGGCCTATCTAGTCCATACTGAACTATTAATCTGTCTAGTCTCATTGACCTGCATCTGGATCATAGCCCTCCAGACCCCTCCCATCTGTGTACCTACCCAAATTTCTCTTAAATGTTGAAATTAACCCTACATCCATCAATTCCACTGTCGCAGCTTATCTCACATTCTGGCCACCCTCTGAGTGAAGAAAATCCCATTCATGTTTCCCTTAAATATTTCATCCTTCACCCTTAACCTATGACCTCTTTGTTATAGTCTCAGTAGAAAAACTTGCTTGCATTTATGCTATCTATACCCCTCAAAATATCGAGTACGTCCATCAAAGCTCCTCTTATTCTACTATGCTCTTGGAAATAAAGTCCTAACCTATTCAATCTTAACCAGTAACTCAGGTTCTAACTCCTGGCATATTCCTTGCAAATTTTCTCTGCACGTGAGTGTCCTTAAGTGCAGGTAGGGTTTGGAGTGACTGTGGGGTCATGTTGAGTTTTACTTTAGACCTTTAATAATGTAACAAATACACACTCCTGAGACTCTTCAGGCTATAGCCTCCTCCTGATGCTACGTTTCTCTTTACACGGCGTCTAACCCAAACTTTGAGGGCGTCAAAAAAAAGACCCAAACTTTGATTATCAGGATACACAATACCTCACCAATTGGACCCTGAGAGGACTCACCATAATGGGCTCTGAAGTCAACACAGTAACAAATTATCCATCCATCCGTCAACATGCCCTTCTGGCCCAACAAGCCATACTACCCAACAACTCATTGATTTAACTCTAACCTAATCACACATTTCAATGACCAATTAACCTACTAGCATAGTCTTTGGACTGTGAGAGGAACCCGGAGGACACCTACACGGTCACGCGGAGAACATACAAAACTGCTTACAGATGGCACTGTGATTGAACTCCAAACTCCAATGCACCGGGGTGAATTAGCGTAGCACTAACTGCCACGTTACTGATTCTAGAAAGTTCTATGCTGTGCCGGTACGTAGGCATCAAGCCCAAATATCTGAGCAGCTTTCTAATCGTGTGTTTTATGGGAAATTTTGATATTAAATCGTGTCATTAGTCATCTTCGGCAAATATCTGTACCAACTTGTTTCTCAATTAACTGAATACACTACTCCACTGAACTCAATAGCTTCAGGTAGTCCAGTCATCTAAATGTTGATACACCCTTGACATTTTCTGTGATTTCATCCATATGCCTAAGTCAAAAACTGAGAACTTCAAAAACACAAACTTGTTCTGTAGTTAAGCTGTTTTGTATGAGGTATGGTACAAGGGGGAAAAAAATCATTTTCTCTACATTGCTCGACTTTTGATCCATTGCGAGAGTGTTCAGATTTAATAAAAAATCCTATTTTGGTTGTTTTCCTTCCCATTGAGGCATGGCTCAAACACACACTCAAGACTTTATAAAATACAATTCAATTTGCATTTCTTTCTTTTCCCCCCAGTAGTAGTCTCTCAAGGTCAAAGGTGACTTGTTTCCACTCCCTTATCAGTGAGTCACAGGCTGGTTAGAAATCTTTGTTAATAGAAAATGAGTATCTGGTTGTGGGAAATAAAGCCTTTCTTTAGAAATCCAGAAGTTAATGTTTGCTCTTTAGTCAAAAATGGGGCCTGAACTTTATGTGGTTTATTATAAATTCTGACTAATTTCTCCTAACAAGTATTTCAGTAAGATTCAGTCAACTTATGAATAAGGAAAAGTCATGGTTTCATAATGGGCAAATAAACTCGGAGAGGCTACATCATTTGGTTCCACATGTTCAATGTGAGAGATTTCATGTTGTTTTACAATATGAACCTCATAAATTCAAATGGGAATAAAGAGATTTCAATATGAGAAAATTCTTACTCTGTAAAAACTTCGGGAGTTTGCTCTTACATTTATACCCACTTAAACTGTTTACTCTGGATGGCAAATCATTCAAGAGCATCACATGCTCCAAAAATACACATTAATTGCAAAGACCATTTCCAGAATATTGAATGGTGCCTAAATAGTGTTAAATTATAATGTATGGGAGGCCAAACACATTATAATTGAAAGCTCACCAGCAGAAAATCTAAAGTTAACTTGTCTTAGATATTTTCATCACGCTCTTTCCCAAACTGGACATGCAAAGGAAATCAGGAAAGTTTAGGAATTATTGGATAAAGAAGGGAATAGTTATCTGTTGTTTTATTTGCTGAAAAAGAAGAGTATGATCCAAGAAGAGAGACAATAGAGGAATTTTTTACAGAATTAACTTCTAAGGAGACCCATGATGGGCAATCTTCATGATAAATATAATAGGACCAAAAAGTAATATTCCTTATATTGGCAGCCCAATAGTAAAACCTAAAATTGGGTAGGCTAATCCACCTATCTCTTTATTTCTTTGTAGGTAAACTTTAATTAAATGTGCTTGTTTATTACTCCAAATATAAGATGTTAAAATTGAATCTAAAGAATCAAAGTAGGTCTTAGGAATAAAAATAGGTAAAGCCTGTAAAAGATATAAAAAATTAGGAAGAATCTTCATTTTAATCAAATTAATTCAGCCAATTAGGGATAAAGAAAGAGGAGACCATTTAGAAAGTGTCTTTTTCACATAATTCAATAAGGGGTTTAAGTTTTCTTTAAATAAATTCTTGAAGTTTTTAGTAATTGGCGGGAAGTATTCCATACCTTCTCACAACTTTTTAGGGTCCAATTTGACCCAAATCCCCTTACTGCCTTGTTTGGTATTATTGCAAATGAAGATATAACTTTAAATACTCCTAACCTACAGGTTTTAGTTTTTACCTCTCTCTTAGCAAGGAGAGCAATCTTGCTTAAATGGAAGGAGTCTATCCCTCCTACACATCTTCAATGGCTACGTGATATTATGTCTTATTTAAATTTAGAGAAGATCTGCTGCTCAGTCTTAAATTCGAAGCAACTTTTTATGATATCTGGGGACCTTTCCTAAATTACTTTTCCAATTTATAAAGTTTAACAGTACACAGACTTTTATGTATATTTTTATCTTCTCTTCTTAAGTGAATATGTTTTTTTTTCTAATTACCCATTATCATCCATCAGCTTTTTTCTTTGGTAGTTGGTAGGGGGTTGACTTTTTTTTAACATAAAAAAAATTATTTTATGATGTATGACTTATCTTTAAATTTTTGATTACAGAGTGGTATACCTTTATTGTGATATGCTATAATATTTTGATCAATTTTATTACAATATATGAATGTACACAATTTATGTTGAGATGTATCTATGTGTTGCACTCTAAATCTTGTTTTTTCTTTTGAATAAAAATACTGTAAAAAGAAAAAAGAAGGGAATAGTAATTGGAGAGGTGGTGGTGGTCGTGGGGAAGGAGTTGTTATAAATGAGTGAAGAATGTACTAAATGTTTTGGTAATCAATGGGATACTTTTAGATCTTTCTTTGGGGATGAGGGTCAAGTGGCTGATGGACTGATAGGTGGGATGGAAAGAGGATTAAGCAACCGATGGACTAGTTGATGAGGAGGCTTGCATATCAGTAGGGAGTAGAGAAGAGGCCACATTCTGGATTCTGGAAAATAACCATGTCAGAGTAAGTACTGAAGTAGGTCTTAAGGTGTGTTGACAGTGCTTAGAATCTATATCTGCCACCTGCTCAGCAAACCCATGTGAAGTAATGGTGAGGAGTCCCAGGTGTGTGTATTTGCTGCGTTATTAGTTTTGTGAGGACCTGTTTCAACACTGCAGACAGGGCAGAAAAATGATAGAAGGACCATCTGTTTCATTTAATTTCAAATTTATTTAGAGATCCAGTAATAGGCCCTTACTGCTTTTCAAGCTGTACTGTCTAGCAGTGCCCCCCCCCCCCCACCAACAACCCCAATTTAACCCTAATCTAATCACGAGAGAATTTACAATGACCAGTTAACCTACTCAGTAGGTCATTGGACTTTGGGAGGAAATCAGATGACCCAGCGAAAGCACACACATTCCACAGGGAGGATGTACAAACTCCTTACAGAGGATGCCTGGATTGAACTCCAAACTCTGATGTCCCAAGTTATAATGGAGTTGCCCTAACTGGTGTGCTACCATGGTGCCCTATCCCAAGAGCATGTGTTGAACTCATTTCCAGGCGCTTTCACATGTTCATCAAAACCCAAAATATAAGCTCCTTGCTTATCACTACAGTAGATCTCTCACTGAAAATAAATTGCATATTACACAGCAGTGCACAGTCCTATTTCTGGGCTCCTACCTCTGAACTTTGACCCATATCCAAGTTCAATAACAGGTGCAAATTCTAGTCAGCAGATTTGGAGAGAGTGTGTTCCTACCAACCCAGCAAAATTTGAGTGTGTTCAAAAATGCCATTGTGGAAGCAATGTTATTGTTTATATTAGCTATATTAGCTGCCCTGCAAGTTAGAAAAGATATTTATTTTCTGTTACACCAGTTTATCTGAACACAATGGTGAAATTGCTTCCTCATTTGCAAAATTTTTCTGTGAACTCTTGTATAACTGGAGAATTTGACAACTCTGACATTGAAACCCGTGAATCTCAGCTTGAAACATTTATGCTTGCTGAACTAATATCCATTATCAAAACTATGGTTATGATATGAATGTGTCTGAATTTTACTCTGCTCTCTTGATATTTTCATATAAATAAATCAGCTTTAGAGATTAGGCTGAGAACTTGAAGAGTTGAATATTGTTAAATAATTTATGTTAACACTAAAACATTTAATTTGACACTATTTCAAATGCCCAAGTATTTTGCCAGGAACTTAATGGAGAATGCAGACTTAATGCAGACAAATGTTTATTTGAAATATTTTGCTAACTTCAACAAATGCATTAGGAAAAACTTTGACTAATTACATACATAACTGAAACTGATATTCAAGTCATTGTTTTTGTAACCCTGATGTTTTTTCCTTTTACACATATCTCCTTCTGTTAAGTGTTTAACCTTTCTTTATATCTTGCAGTATTTCAGTGAAATGATTGAAGATTGAGTCGGTTTACCCAGATGATATTAGGGTAAGTTGTTTTATCTCAAGTAATTTGACATGGTGTTTTGGCAGAATTGTTATTTAACATCCAGTGCTTCAGAACAATGATTTATTATTTTTGTAAATTTTGACCTCCTATACTCCTTTATTAGTATGCTTTCAAATTAATTCTTATTGTATCAGCAAAATAAATACCACATTCTGTGGCTCAGATGGTAAATCAAATTTTATCTTCTAATTAAACACATCTGAAAATCAAAATTATTGAATGTTTCATATGTTCACCTATTAATATAATGCTAGTCGCATTTGTTATCTGTCACCCTGTCTTGTATGTGGTATGAGCTTGCTGGGGTCAGTAAATGGAGGAGGAGATGGGGTGTTGCAAAGCATAAATATACAGTTATTATTGGCATGTATTTCACTCATAAACTGCAGCTGGGATAAGTATGAGATTATATTTTAAGAAAAATAATAATTTTGTATACAGTAATAAGTAAGAGGGACAAAGGAAGGAATAGAAATTTGCTGTACAAAATACAGGAAAGTAACCTTAGCATTCAAATCCATAGAGTGGTACAGTAGTGTAGCTGATAGCATATCACCATTACAGCAAGAGTAAGCTAGATTCAGTTCTACTGTTTTTTATAAAGGGTTTGTACGTTCTCCCCCTGATCGCGTGGTTTTCCTCCAGGCGTTTCTATTTCCTCCCACACTCCAAAGACATCTGTCCTGACGAAGGGTCTCGGCCCGAAACGTCGACAGTGCCTCTCCCTATAGATGCTGCCTGGGCTGCTGCGTTCCAGCAGCATTTTGTGTGTGGTGTCTTTGTAGGTTAATTGGTCACATAGATGTAATCAGGCAGCACAGATCCATTGGGCTGGAAGGGCCTGTGTTGTATCTCTAAATAAAATCAATAATCACATAAAATAGAACCACAATTTTAAATATTTCAAAGCAAACCAAATGACAGAGTTTGCTGCTTAAAAGAAAAATAAAATGAGAAACGTTGGTAAAGTTTACCATATTATTGAAGGGTGCTTCTGAAGCTCTGGGGAAAAAAGTACAAGGACATGTTAAACCTATAGGTTTATCCATTGGGAAATTAATTGTGTCTGTTTTCTCATATGAAGTGCTAAGGCATGATCTAAGAGAGGCCTTCTAATTAATTTTTGAAATCCCCTGTTTCTGATAGCCCATATGAAGATGGCTTTCAGTTTTACAAGAGGAGAAAAACCAGACACTAGTGAAATTAAAGCAACTAATGAGATAAAATATCTTTTACCAAGAGTAGAGAGGGAATCTGAAACTTTTATAAAAGAGTGTGACTGAAGGGAATAAATTGAATCAAGTTTGGAAAGCACATGTGGAACAGAAGTGCCACATGAAAGGGTTGGACCACGCAACCACTTTCTTAACTGCATAGTCAAAATAACTTTTGAAAGGCCTTTGATATATTATCTTCATTTGTAAAAGTCAGAACTTGTATAATCAGCATTCCATGATAATAAGATGTTATGATGAGTGTGATAAGATGTTGACTAAACAGAAACTGTTATCGGTAGCAATAAACTGATATAGGTGGGACATGGGAGGTTGTATGCATTGGGGCTGTGACAACTGTTGTTCACATTTTGGCTTTGAAATATGAGGAATACTTTCAAAATTGGTGAGCAACATCAGTTTGAGGGTGTTATAAACACCAAGGAATGAGTTCAATAGTTGCTTATTAGAATAATAAACATTAGATAAAGATCAATCTCTACACACCAGAATACAGCAGGCCATTGATGTTCTAACACACATAAATTGGGAATATTAGATATCATTGGGTTACCTGTTTTGATATCCATCAACAGTTGTATTATCAAAGTAAATGGTTAGTTATCCTTGCCCACACTAAATTTATATTCAGTAAATTATGGATGTTGTAAGAGGTTAGATATTCATTTTCTGGAAATAGTGAAATAAATATTTCTATGTTGTGGCTTCATTTTGGTTGATATGATTTCTGACTTAATTTCAATATTACTTTAAAAGCTGGGTATTGTCATCAATATGCTTGCTTCAGTTTTCTTGTCCCCTGTTGAATCCATCTGGTTGTAGATTGATTATTGCTAATGTTTCAGAAGAAAATTAATGACATGCTTTTTGTGCTAATCACACATTGCAATCTGGCACATATTTCTCAGTAAATAGATTTGTAACTATTATTCATGAGAACATTTTGACAGTTTACAGACTCCAGCACGTTTTGTTCATTTAGGTGTTACTAACTTCATTTTATTCCTCCAAGGAAAATGTTCTTCCTCTGGGTCTGAATGGAGTTGATTTTAAAATAAAATGAAGATATCATTACTGGTGTAAATCAGTCTGTTGGTTATTGTGATACTGTTTTATATAGCCTTAATGTGTGCACATTAAGAATCCATCACTGGGAATGGAACTTTATTATTTGGCATGTAAGATATTATGTACAAAAGAAATTACATGTTAGGTATTGTAATGTTGTCACTTTGTGTTAAATTTTCTTTGTCAGTTGCTTTAATCCATTCACATCAAGTTAATCAATACCTCTGACAACGTGTTAGACTTCACTACGATATTGCACATGATTTTATTAGTGAATGCACCTGGACAAAGAAAAAGTTGATCTCAGTTATGAGTTCTGATGTGATCTTCCTTTTTGAAAGGAATTAAACATTTTGACAATAAAGACGGATCAATGATGCACAACAATCTTGTGGAGAGAGCCAAAATGTACAATCCAAAGCACTTCCAGGACCACTCACAAAAACATCTTTCATTTGATCCAATGATATATTGACCTGTGCTCAAACATTCCCCAATATCATGCTCAGGTGCCATACAATGGCATACTTGCTCCCCCAGAACTTGATCTCAGTGTTATACAGTGACAGACCTAAGCCCACCAGTAATGTACATCAGTGTCACACAGTTTCACTACTGTGTCAGATAATTTGCAAAGCCATATCAGTGTCCAATAACGCTATACAGTGTGAGATGTGTACCCACCAGTACCATGATGTTTGTATCATATATTATACACCAGGATCTACATATTTTGTTGCAGCAGACACGTGCCCACCAGTTCAATAAACCTAGGTGTGGAGCTGGATTGAAAGCTGGAATTAGGTGTAGACTAGATTGGCCCTGACAAGATCATGGTCCTGGATCTAGTTGGGTCCCTGGTACAGGGTGAACCTGAGGTTAGGCCAGTATTCCAAGGTCTGGCTTCAGCAGAGATGAAGGGATGTCATGATTCTGAGTGTTGGATGGGTGGACTCCTACCACTTATTGGTTATGGCACATAGTGTTGTTCTTCTGGCTGGAAGTTCACTTTCTATAATTTCATTCATAAAGCATTATGACAAGATAGGCCAAAGCCAGCATGGTTTCCTGAAAGGAAGATCCAGCCTGGCAAACCTACTGCAATTCTTTGAGGAAATCACAAGCAGGGTCGACAAAGGAGATGCAGTAGATGTGGTGTACTTGGATTTTCAGAAAGCCCTTGACAAGGTGCCACACATGAGGCTGCTTAGCAAGATAAGAGCCCATGGAATTGCAGTGAAGTTACTAGCATTGGCTGGTCGGCAGAAAACAGAGTAGGAATAAAGGGATCCTATTCTGGCTGGCTGCCAGTACCAGTGGAGTTCCACAGGGGTTGATGTTGGGACCGTTACTTTTTATGATGTATGTCAATGATTTGGACTATGGTATTAAGGAATTTGTGGCTAAATTTGCCGATGATACACAGATAAGTGGAGGTAGTGTTGAGAAAACAGAGAGCCTGCAGAGAGACTTAGATAGTTTATGGGAATGGGCAAAGAAGTGGCAAAAGAAATATAATGTTGAAAAGTGTATGGTCATGCACTTTGGTGGAAGAAATAAACAGGCAGACTATTATTTAGATGGAAACAGCATTCAAAATGCAAAGATACAAAGGGACTTGGGAGTCCTTGTGCAAGATACCCTAAAGGTTAACCTGCAGGTTGAGTTGGTTGTGAAGTAGGCAAATGCAATGTTGGCATTTATTTCTAGAGGTATAGAATTTAAGATCAGGGATGTGATGTTGAGGCTCAATAATTCACTCATGAGACCACACTTGGAGTATTGTGGGCAGTTTTGGGCTCCTTATTTTAGAAAAGATTGGAGAGGGTTCAGAGAAGATTCACGAGAATGATTCCGGGAATGAGAGGGTTACTGTATGAGGAATGTCTGGCAGCTTTTGGTCTGTAGTCCCTGGAGTTCAGGAGAATAAGGGGGGATTTTATAGAAACATTCCAAATGTTAAAAGGCCTGAACAGGTTAGATATGGCAAAGTTATTTCTCATGGTAGAGGATTCTGGGACAAGAGGGCACAACTTCAGGATTGAAGGACACCCTTTTAGAACTGAGATGCAAAGAATTTACTTTAGTCAGAGGGTGGTAAATCTGTGGAATTTGTTGCCACAAGCGGCTGTGGAGGCCAAGTCATTGGGTGTATTTAAGGCAGAGATAGATAGGTTCTTATTAGCCAGGGCATCAAAGGGTATGGGAAGAAGACAGAAGAGTGGTGATGATTGGAGGAATTGGATCAGTGCATGATTGAATGACGGAGCAGACTCGATGGGCCGAATAGCCTACTTCTGCTCCTAAATCTTATGGTCTTATTATTTTAATGTTTTGATTCTTTTGTTGCCTTTTTATTAATGACATGACAATAATTGTAGTAGACATTTAACAATAGGTTGCTCTATATTTATACTTGGTGTTCTCCCTGAGAGCTGTGATCACATTTTGAATGTGGATAGTAGGATTTGCCATTGCAAAATGTTTTAGGAGAAAGTCACACAGAAGTTTTAAGTAACTATGTCAGAGCTTGATTGCTTTTTAAATGTAATTTTCCAACATGCTGTAATTGTATTCTATATTATCTACTTTAAGTCAATTTAAAACAACTTTTTCTGAACAGTATTGTACAGTATGTCTGACAAAAGTTTCATAGTAAGTGAAACTGTTTTGTAGCAATTACTTTGTGTCAAGAGAAACTTCAGTTGGCCTGACTTTTTGTTGTACCTTGAGAATCAGAAAGTGTATTTGGAAGTCATATGAATGATAAAGGAAGAATTAATCCAGTAAATCCAGGGTTACCAGTCTCATTATCACTGAATGTAAATGTTAATTCAATTTTCCTCCTTTTTTTACACTGTTCGCAAAGTGTAATAAAATCATTGTTTTAATTAAACAACTTGTTACAAGGAGCGGGGGACAAAAGCAAACCCAAGTGCAGGACACAGGCGGGTAGAATAAATAGAAACGTATTTATTGATGGAAGGACAAACTTCAAGGCAGAGTAAAAAGTAAATGGCAGGATACTTGGTAGTGTGGAGGAGCAGGGGGATCTGGGGGTACATGTCCACAGATCCCTGAAAGTTGCCTCACAGGTAGATAGGGTAGTTAAGAAAGCTTATGGGGTGTTCGCTTTCATAAGTCGAGGAATAGAGTTTAAGAGACACGATATAATGATGCAGCTCTATAAAACTCTGGTTAGGCCACACTTGGAGTACTGTGTCCAGTTCTGGTCGCCTCACTATAGGAAGGATGTGGAAGCATTGGAAAGGGTACAGAGGAGATTTACCAGGATACTGCCTGGTTTAGACAGTATGGATTATGATCAGAGATTAAGGGAGCTAGGGCTTTACTCTTTGGAGAGAAGGAGGATGAGAGGAGACATGATAGAGGTGTACAAGATATTAAGAGGAATAGACAGAGTGGACAGCCAGCGCCTCTTCCCCAGGGCACCACCTCTCAGTATAAGAGGACATGGCTTTAAGGTAAGGGGAGGGGAGTACAAGGGGGATTTTAGAGGAAGGTTTTTCACTCAGAGAGTGGTTGTGCGTGGAATGCACTGCCTGATTCAGTGGTGGAGGCAGATACACTAGTGAAGTTTAAGAGACTGTTAGACAGGTATATGGAGGAACTTAAGGTGGGGGAGTTATATGGGAGGCAGGGTTTGAGGGGTGGCACAAAATTGTGGGCCGAAGGACCTGTAATGTGTTGTACTATTGTATGCTCTATATTCTATAGCTGCTAAGAAGGCCAGGCAGCAAGGATAAAAAGCCAACCTGGACATGGATGTTGGATAACAGATCAGTAAAACCTGGTCTGGGACTTTGGCTTAGACACAATGCCTGGACTTGGACTTGGACGTGGACTGGGAAGCTGGACTTGAACTTGGGCTCCGACACAGAGCCAGGACTTGAGTTTGAACTTGGACTAGAACTCGGACACGAAGCCGGGACTTGGACATGACAAAACAAGTGGCCTGCCTATTGAGCTGGATATGGGATGTCAAAACAATGACGGTTCATTTGAGTAGCAGCAAACTGCCTGCCTACTCAGCTGGCCATGGAAACGGCAGAATTCGTACCTCTGGCTCGGAGTGGCGGCAAACGGCCGGCAACTGCACTGGGCACGAAAACGACCAAATTCACAAAGCAACCCTGGGCACCAGAGCCACTTGGAGTCCCCAATGAACGGGAACCCAAATTGGGCACAACTGCACTTGCTCAGGTGATGGTTCAGCAGCCGAGTAACTGTAAGCCAGAGCTTTTCTGCTCCCGGCTCAGATGGGAGTCAGGTGCCTTAATCAAGGCACCCGATGGACAACGGGGAAAGGAAATAAGTGGAATGAGGAGTCAATGGACCGGACTGTGACAGTAGTGAATGGACTGGGTCGTGACACTACTGTGCACTACAGCCCAACCAGAAGTGACAAACTGGTATTCTGCCTAGTTCCAATGATCCGCACCTGGACCATAGCCCTCCATGCCCTCCCATCCATGTACTTATCCGGACTTCTCTTAACTGTTAAACTGAATCTGTATCTACCACTTCTGCTAGTAGCTTGTTCCATGCTCATGCCATCCTCTGAGTAAAGAAGATCCCCTTCAGTTTTCCCTTCAGGTATTTCACCTTTCACCTTTAACATATGACCTCTAGTTTCAGTCTCGCCCAACCTCACTGGGAAAAGCCTGCTTGCATTTAACCTGTCTATACCCCTCATAATGTTGTACTCATCTATCAAATCTCCCCTCATTCTCCTACGCTCCAAGGGAAAAAAGAACTAATTTATTCAACCTTGGGTTTGAGGATTATTTGCAGCCTTTCTAGATCTGCTGGTTCTGAGGTGGCTGATGAAGCAAATGCTTGGGCAATGCATGAGACGATGTATTCCAGGGTTCTGCTGCTTTCCCAGTGCATGGCTTCTAGGTTCTCAGTAAAATTGCTCAGCTCATGTAAAGCAGCTTCTTGAAGTACCTTTCATTTACTCAACAAGAAGTGCCATTTAAATTTGGCAACAAGCTAAGTATACTTCTGGTAGTGTAGCTGAAAGAATTCCTGTTTGGATATCCTTTCACAATCAGTATTCAGTATGACCTGAACAGATGATTTGAGGTGACCTAATTGGAAGTTAGTTCATTCATCTTTGAAGATTAGCAGCTCAGAAGTACTCCAGTTTCCCCATAACCAAGCCTTTAAGTTTTGTTTGCATCATTAATTTTGCTTTATAGTTCAGAACTGATTAACAAATTAAACTTTAGAACAGTGTGATTGAAAAAGAAATGAGCTGTGATGTATATCCAGACTAGTATGGAGGCAAGAGGTACATGGGAAATGAGTTATGAAATATTGAGATAAAGCGTGATTACACTGAACTACTAGAAATGTGTGGGAGGAATGCCATAAGGTAATAATAATGCTTTCCTTGAGCTGTTTCTCCATCTTTTAATTTTCTAACACAGCCAACTGGTTCCTATCTCCTAACGATCATAGTGTAATGATAATTTACAGCTCAGTAAAGACCTTTAAGCCCCATTGCGCCATCACTAGCCACAAATGATCTTTAAGGTAATTCCACTCCTTCCTTTTATCCATATTGATAGGAACTTAGAAGGCTGACTGAAATTTGTAAAATCCTGAAGTGTCTGGTCAGGGTGGATGTAGAGTGTGAAATTGAAAAGAAAACAATATAGCAGTAGCTAGAATTCCGAATAAAGAAGCAGAAAATACTGGATAGTCGCAGTAAAGATTTCAGTTTGTAAACCCTTCATCTGATGACTCTGCCCTGCTGATTATTTCCACCATTTCCACTGGATTTGTGGAGGATGAGAGAGAAAACAGAATAGGAGTCAGTTTAAAACAGAGTAAGCGGATACCCATTTAAACTAGAGGTAATATCAATGTTTCCTTCTCTTAGAAGGCCATGAATCTTTGGAAGTCTCTTGCTCAGAGGGAGGTTTGATCAGAGAATTTGAATGTTTTTAAGGCAAAAATGGTTCTTTGTGAGCAAGTAAGTGAAAAGTTACTATGTGTAGATCAGAATATAGGATTGAGGTTACAATTAGTTTAGTTATAATTTAGTTGACATTCTATTTCTTAGGTGGAGTGCATTTAAAGCAGAAGCCATGCTATTAAATGTTTCTGGTGCGTTGTGCTTTATTAACTATCATTTCTTCCACTACATACTGAAGTTCATTGCCTCAGGCCAGGGGTACAATTGGACTCATTTTCAGCATCTGCTACTGAAGCAGATGAACCTGGGTCTGGAGCAAGATGTGCCAACAGCTGAGATGGTGATCAGAAATCTCAGGAGCAGTTGAGAGAAAAGCCAGAGACTCAGACGCAGATGTGGGTCAAATGATCTGGACCATTGTGGCACAGAGATAATATTTTAGGATTCACAATTCCTACATTGTGGTAACGTCTATGCTACTTAGACAATAGACAATAGACAATAGGTGCAGAAGTAGACCATTCGGCCCCTCGAGTCTGCACCGCCATTCTGAGATCATGGCTGATCATTCACTATCAATATCCAGTCCCTGCCTTGTCCCCATATCCCTTGATTCCCCTATCCATCAGATATCTATCCAGCTCCATCTTGAAAGCATCCAGAGAATTGGCCTCCACCGTCTTCCGAGGCAGTGCATTCCACACCTCCACAACTCTCTGGGAGAAGAAGCTCTTCCTCAATTCTGTTTTAAATAACTGACCTCTTATTCTCAATCCATGCCCTCTGGTACTGGACTCTCCCAACATCTGGAACATATTTCCTGCCTCAATCCTATCAAATCCTTTAATTATCTTAAACGTTTCAATCAGATCCCCTCTCAATCTCCTCAATTCCAGCGTGTACAAGCCCAATCTCTCCAATCTCTCTGCGTAAGACAGCCCTGCCATCCCAGGAATCAACCTAGTGAATCTACGCTGCACTTCCTCAATTGCCAGAATGTCCTTCCTTAAACCTGGAGACCAAAACTGTACACAATATTCCAGGTGTGGTCTCACCAGGGCCCTGTACAAATGCAAAAGAACATCCTTGCTCTTGTATTCAATTCCCCTTGTAACAAAGGCCAACATTCCATTTGCCCTCTTCACTGCCTGTTGCACTTGCTCATTCACCTTCATTGACTGGTGAACTAGGACTCCTAGGTCTCTTTGCATTTCTCCCTTACCTAACTCGACACCGTTCAGACAATACTTTGCCCTATTGTTCCTGCTTCCAAAGTGGATAACTTCACATTTATTCACATTGAATGACATCTGCCAAGTATCTGCCCACTCACTCAGCCTATCCAAGTCTCCCTGTATTCTCCTAACGTCCTCTTCGCATGTCACACTGCCACCCAGTTTAGTATCATCAGCAAACTTGCTGATATAGTTTTCAATGCCCTCATCTAAATCATTGACATAAATCGTAAAGAGCTGTGGTCCCAATACAGAGCCCTGTGGTACCCCACTAGTCACCTCCAGCCAGTCTGAGAAACACCCATTCACTGCTACCCTTTGCTTTCTATCTGCCAACCAGTTTTCTATCCATGTTGAAACCCTGCCCCCAATGCCATGAGCTCTGATTTTACTCACCAATCTCCTATGTGGCACCTTATCGAATGCCTTCTGAAAATCTAGGTACACAACATCTACTGGCTTACCCTCGTCTAACATCCTTGTTACACCCTCAAAAAACTCCAACAGATTAGTCAAGCATGATTTGCCCTTGGTAAATCCATGCTGGCTCGGCCTAATCCTATTTCTGCCATCGAGATGTGCCACTATTTCGTCCTTAATAATGGACTCAAGCATCTTCCCCACGACTGACGTTAGGCTAAAAGGGCGATAGTTCTCCGTTTTCTCCTTCCCTCCCTTCTTGAAAAGTGGGACAACATTAGCCACTCTCCAATCTTCAGGAACTGATCCTGAATCTAAGGAACATTGGAAAATGATTACCAATGCATCCGCAATTTCCTGAGCCACCTCTTTTAGAACCCTCGGATGCAGACCATCTGGACCCAGGGATTTATTAGCCTTCAGTCCTACCAATCTACTCATCACAGTTTCTTTCCTAATGTCAATCTGTCTCAATTCCTCTGATATCTTATGACCCTGGCCCATCCATACATCTGGGAGATTGCTTGTGTCCTCCCTGGTGAAGACAGATCTAAAGTATGCATTAAATTCTGTTGCCATTTCCCTGTTTCCCATAACAATTTCTCCCAATTCATTCTTCAATGGGCCAACATTGTTCTTAACTATCTTCTTTCTCTTCACATAGCTAAAAAAGCTTTTGCTATCCACTTTTATATTCCTGGCTAGACTGAGCTCATACCTGATTTTTTCTCTCCGTATTGCTTTTTTAGTTAAGATCTGCTGTTCCTTAAAACTTTCCCAAACATCTGTATTCCCACTCATCTTAGCCCTGTCATACTTCTTTTTCTTTAATGCTATACAATCTCTGACTTCCTTTGTCAACCACTGTGGCCCCTTCCCCCTCTTTGAATCCTTCCTTCTCATTGGAATGAACTGCATTTGCATCTTTTGTATTATGCCCAAGAATATCTGCCACTGCTGATCCACTGTCTTTCCTGCCAGGGCATCCGCCCATTTAACTTTGGCCAGCTCTTCCCTCATGGCTCCGTAGTCTCCTTTATTTAATTGCAACACTGACACCTCTGATCTGCCCCTATCCCTCTCAAATTGTAGATAAAAACTTATCATGTTATGATCACTACTTCCTAATGGCTCCTTTACTTCAAGATCACTTATCAATTCCTGTTCATTACACATCACTAAGTCCAAAATAGCCTCGTTCCTGGTTGGCTCAAGCACAAGCTGTTCCAAAAATACATCCCTTAGACACTCCACAAACTCCCTATCCTGGGGTCCAGCACCTACCTGATTCTCCCAGTCCACCTGCATGTTGAAATCTCCCATAACGACTGCATTACCTTTAGCACATGCCAATGTTAACTCCCTAATCAACTTGTACCCAATATCCTGTACACAACACCCATTAGGGTCTTTTTACCCTTACTGTTCCTCAGCTCAATCCACACAGACTCTACTTCCCCTGTTCCCAAGTCACCTCTTGCTAAGGACTGAATTTCATTCCTACCCAGGACATCTTTAGAGAGCGGTGTTTCAGAAAGGCAGTGTCCTTTATTAAGGAGCTCCAGCAACCCAGGGCATGCCCTTTTCTTACTGTTACCATCAGGTAGGAGGTACAGAAGCCTGAAGGCCCACACTCAGTGATTCAGGAACAGTTTCTTACTCTCTGCCATCCGATTCCTAAATGGACATTGAATCTTTGGACACCACCTCACTTTTTTTTCAATGTATAGAACTTCTGTTTTTGCACATTTTTTTAAATCTATTCAATATAAATAATTGATTTACTTGTTATTATTTATTTATTTATTTTTTCTCTGCTAGATTATGTATTGCATTGAACTGCTGCTGCTAAGTTAACAAATTTCACGTCACATGCCGGTGATAATAAACCAGATAACAAATAAACTTCCAGCAATCCAATCCTATCTGTCCTATTGCTCTCACACTATTTCCCTGAAGCCTTGCAAACAATTCCCCCTCATACACCCATCACTTACCCTTGGGTTCTTTTGCCATATACCCACACTCAGAGTTACTTTACTGTTGACAGTCAATCTAGCAGCGCACTTTGGAAGGAACCAGAGCAATTGATGGAAATGCATTCAGTTACAGGAATGACATACAAACTCCACACCAACAGCATTGGAGGTCAGGATCAAACCTGTTTCACTAACTTCTTCACCACCATACTGCCAGTTCAATAAAAAAAAAAGACACTATTTAGACACATTGGCTACTCTGACAGCAAGTCGAATTCCTGCCTTAAACTTTGCATTTTAATACCCCAAACATATATTTTGTCAAACGTAATATATTGTGGGACTCTTTTGATTTGGTATTTTATGCTTTAATTAAAAACTAGCTGCCCTGAGGAGAATATCTGAATGAATAGTGAGTAGAGATCAAAACTGTCATAATGAACAGAGCTTTGTTTCTTGCTTTCTATTATTTGCAATTCTGTAAAGAATTTGATTGGTAAATATACAACTAAATTTCATCAATAGAAAGGAATTTATCATTAGAAAGTAGACCTTGAGTAGGTTTTGGACATAGGTATAATCAAACAATGATAATTCATTTTCTCTTCCAGTTCTGATCTTCTCTTTCTAGCAGTAATTCTCAGTCTAATTTTAAGAAAATCCCAGTTTACAAATCTCCAGTGAGGTCAGATTTGGGGATTTCAGTGTTAACAATGGTGCCAAGTTAGTTTCCCTTTCTTGTACAGCATAAAATTGAGGCCCAGTTATGTTTGCCCTGTGCTGTTCTTAACATTCACATGAGAGCGATGTTTATATAGTCCTGGGAGACATAAACATTTGGACAAAAAACAAGACCTGATTATAGAGTGGGAGCTGAAAAACAGAAATTAAACCCAATGCACATTTGAATTTGCACCTTACTAGCACTTAAGATTTACAAACAGAGAATTCAACATTTAATTATAAATGTGAAGAAAGGAAAATACCACCAGTGGAAGTTTATATGGTAGGTTTTATTGTTTGAGAGATCATTGCTCAGCATTTTTACCTAATCATTTTCTACATTTTGGCATCTTTGCCAAAGCTGGCACATGCTGATCATCCTTAGTTGCCCTAGAAAATGTGCTAGTGGCCTTTCTTCTTGAACTCTTGCATGTGGGCCAAATGCTCCCGTGGTGTAACGTCGGATGTGCCAGGATTTTGATCCAGCCGCATTGAGGACATCGCCATATGTTTCCAATCAGCAGGGTGAATGACTTGGGAGACCTGCCAACGATAGTGTTCCAGTGCATCTGCCGCTCTCTTCCTTCTAAATGGTGGAGATTGCAAGTTGAGGCTGTGTTGTTGGAGAAGCCTTGGCAAGTAGTTGCAGTGCATCTTGTAGCTAGTGTTTCTGTAGTCACGGTGTGCTGAAATCACAGGTGAGCCATTTGCTGCAGTGTCCAGCTCTGCTCTTCAGCACGCTTGCAATATACATGGTTGTTTCAGTCCAGTTTGTAATCAGAGTCTCCCCCCCCCCCCCAAGATATTGTGGGACATTTGTCAAAGTCTCTGTCCATATCATGCCAATGTTCTTGTGACGGTGCCAGTTTGACATAGCACTTTCAGGTGTCAGTGTGAAGTTTCAGTTTATTCCACTTCAACAGCAAAATTCCACTCAAACACAATTTTTTGATCTCATGTTTTGTACTCCTGAATCTTTTTGTCCTGCTTCACATGAAGGAATTGCCAAAAGCCACAAGTATCTGAAACATTCAGAATAAGCTTGGTCACAATAAGGACTTGCAATGGCCATTCCTACTTGCACTCAGATGTATCTATGATAGGCAAAGGATTTATTTCCTCATGCTGGTCCTACCACCATCTCTTGTAAAACTCATTTGGCATCAAAGTATGTTGGGATTTGGTAGTGCTAGTCAGTGGTTGGACTACTGAGTAATAACCTTATCTAACACTTGATGATCACTACTGAACTTCTGGTACCTAAAACAGAGCCAGCTCCTTCCTTATTCTAGGTTTTCTGCTAACGGTGATCAGTGTGGAGGAATAACACTTCACCTAAGTGATAAATAAGAACTCCCATTGCCATTTCTCTATGTTATTGTTGTTTGAGATCCTGCTCATTCTGGTGGTGTCGCCTACATAATTACAAATAGAGCTGAAGCAAGATTTAACCACACAGTCATGAGTGCATAGGGAGCATTGCAGAGGGACGAGGATGCAGCCTTGCAGAGTACTGGTGTTGAGGGTTATTTGTTGTCACCTAACATTATTGATTGTGGTTTGTTGGTCAGAAGACAAGAATTCAGTTGCAGAGGGGATTCTGAGCCCTAGGTCTGTGAGTTTGGAGAAGAGTTTGTTCAGAATTTTGCTATTAAAGGCGTTGGAGGACTCTGAGGTAGGTGTATTTGTTTTTACTCAGATGTTCCTGTGGTGATTGCAAGGCCAATGAGATGGCATCTATCTGTTAAGGCAGTAGGTGAATTGCAGTGGATTGAGATTTTCTGGGAAGCTGGAATTGATGTATGCCATGACCAATGAAGGTGGATGCTACCCAGGCAGAGGCCTCCAATGCATGCTATTACCTTATTTTTCTTCAGCATTGGAGTGTTACTCAAAGAAAGAGGGAATGCCAGATTTGTGTAGGGAGAGTCTAAAGCAAATCCTCCAACCAGTAGACCCAGGCAAGAGCTGAGGACGTGGCTGGGGACTCTATCCAGACCAGATGTTTTCCACAGTTTCACCCAGGAAGGCCGATCTAATGCCTGTGATGGTAATTGGTGGTACAGATGCCTCGAAGTCTGTTGGGATGGCTGGTGTCATTTCACTAAGCCTCTGCTCGAAATGTGCAAAGAAGATATTGAGCTCAGTCGTGAGGGACACCTTATTGCTAGTGATACTGCCTAACTTTGCTTTAAAGCCTGTTATCGCATGCAGGACATCATTACTGATCATGATAACTCTGGTCCGAATTTGTATTTGATTTTAATTTTCTGCATTGATCTGATATGAATTTAACAAGTGATAATTTATAATCTGTGCCCTGTTCATGTGTAGGATATTTTCGAAGTATACTTTGATATCTAACCAGCAAAATACAAATATTATTTGAAAATGGTTTGTTCACATGATACTGGCATACTTGTTGAAATGGAAGCCCAGGGCTGCTTGCCTATAACCTTAAGATTCTTGCGTAATAAGATGGAATGTTGAGGATATGTGAAAGTAATACAAATGATCGTAATTACAAATTTTGTTATTTTGTGGAACGTTATCACACATTACTGAAGAAAATCAATATAAACCAATTCCTTTCTCGTGTTGTACCCAAAAAAGTATATGAAGTGAATGACCTATGCCTGGAGAGAATGAAAATTATGTGTTTTGTCCGGTTAAAAAAGCACACATTTGATCTAAAGAGGCACTGCTTGCCTGCAGGTCCGCAGCAAGAATATTTGTGAAAATAACAAACACATCAGGATTAAATATTTACATTATTGGTTGAAAAACATGAATAAAGGAGAGAAATACTATTGAAGGTAGAGAACAATTTTCCCAACAATAGGAATTGATTTATAATTGATATTGAGCAGCACATTACAAAATATAGAACAAAAACTATATCTGACAATCTGAAAAATCTACCATTTCTCACAGATGGTAAATGCTCACAGAGTTTAACACAGTTGGACTTTATCAGAGTAATACATTCTAAATTATTTTCTGTTGTGCTGCTCTTGTTATAAAAAAAAACATTTGGTAATTTGCCATGGCTGCACAAAGTTCTGGCCAATGATATTCAAGATGTGCCTTTATCTCATAATAGCATTTCAAAAGTTAGCTGATCAATGTTGCAGTCATGAACTCTGTCGTAACTTGTAGTGTTTCTTTAATGTTTAAATGCAATTTAAAGTCAAGAATATTTAATTTTATTCTTGGTAATTATTTCAGACTTTTAAAACCAGAGGGATTTTTGTGGCTCTGTGTCACGAATGGCTGAGTTTATTACCTGCATCTAAAGAGTGTCAATGATTGCTTCCCTTTATTGTTTATTGATGATGCACACTATCAAACTGTCTGTGGTTGTTCTCAAATTTTGCCTACTTCAAATGTAACACATGGTAAGCAGAAATGAAGCCAAAGGTTTCTGTTCAATCTGGAAAGTGAAATTGGCTTTTAACATAATTGCTTTTTTTCAACAGATTACATTAGATTCGGCTGAAGAGGCCTAAATATTGCTTTTCCTCGTGCTCTTTGTTTGCTGTTCAGATCCAAATTCTAGCTTTCAGCTATGTCATAATTTCAGTAGTTAAAATTTTAATGCTGTTTTGCAGCCAGAAGCATAATGTTGCATCATGAGATTTCTGATTGTTTGTGTTGTCAAAAGAGTACCAATATGTAGAGAATGTACTTAACTCCAGCTTTAGAGCCGATCATGATGAACTGTAATTCACTTTCACCAAAACACATCTATAGCAGACTCCATTTCCCTGCCCCTGCACTGGTCTCTGGAGCATCAAAACAGTAAAGGCACCTGATGTATGTTAGACTATTGCTTGTTGACGACAGAAAACTGACTTCTAAACTCCTAAACGTGATAATCAACACCTCCCTTTACAACTGGATCCTTGACTTCCTCAATTACAGACCAGAGACAAACATTCAAAGCACATTTATTGTTTAAGAATGTATAAACCAGACACCTTGAACTTTGCTTAAAGGCAGCCACAAAGCAAGAAACCCAGATAAATCAACTTAAAAAAAAGACCAAAAACCAGTGCATGGAGAAAGAGAAAGAAAATAAAACGCACATCATGCAAACAATAGAATTAACCCAACAGCAACCCGAGCCAGACTGAATCCCAGATCTGCAGCTGGAGTATGCCCCAGTTTGTCACAGCAGCAGGTTAGAATTGCACAGCAGCTGGATCAGTTCATAGCCTCAGTGTTGCAAAGAAAGGTATAAACATTTGCAGGAAAGGAAGCAAAATTATCCCGACCCTCACCTCCGTACCCAACACTCGAGCTTTGAGTCTAGTAAGGATGGGCAGCAACAGCTCTTCCATGAGTATTTAAGTTCATTTAAGTTTATTGCTATCTGACTGAACATATATAGAGTACAACCAAATGAAACAACTCCAGACCATAGTGCACCCACAAAACCTATGTCACACACAGCAGAGAAGTCAAAATATTACCAAAACTAAGTTAATAAAATATAATTCAAAGTGCATGTAGTGTGCAGCCTTGGTATACAGAAAATGATATGCAACTCGCTATCCTAGTGACAAGACCTCAATGGTGGCAGGGTATTCATTAGTCTCTAAATCGAGGGAAGAAGCTGTTACCCAGATTGGCAATGCTAGTTCCGATGCTTCTGTATCTCTTCCTGATGCTCGTGGGCTAAAGGGATTGTGGGATGGTTGGAAGGGATCCTCAACAATGCTTTGCGCTCTTTGTATACAACACTCTTAATAGATGTCACAAATGCAGTGGGGGATGGGTGATCATCCTCACGGCAGATTTTACTATCCTCTGTAGGGTCTTGTGGTCCAATGCCTTTTAGCTTCTGTACCACACAGTATTTTTAATACTGGTGCCCCACAAAGCTGTGTCCTCAGCTCCCTACTCTACTTACTTCCATGCACAGATGACTACATGGCCAGATTCTGATCAAACCCCAGTGTTTCTACTTCCTCAGTTGCTACTTGAGTCTGCATTCTATTGTCTCCTACTGTTGTTCAAACTTCAAAGTAGATTTTATTATCGAAATGCATATATTGTATGTCATCATACGCAACCCCGAGATTTATTTTCTCGTGGGCATACTCAAACAATCTATAGAATAGTAACTGTAACAGAATCAACAAACTATGCAAATGCAAAAAGAAGAAAATATAATAGAAATAAATAACCAAGAAATATTGAGAACATGAGATGAAGAGTCCTTGAAAGTGAGTCCATTGGTTGTGTGAGCATTTCAATGTTGGGACAAGTGAAGTTGAGTTAAGTTATCCTTTTTGTTCAAGAACCTGATGCTTGAAGGGTAGTAGCTGTTCCTGAAACTCGTGGTGTGAGTCTTAAGACTCTTGTACTATTGTCTTTCCTTGTATTATTTTAATGCACTGTTGTAATGAATTGAGCTTAATGAATGATATGCAAGACAATTCTTTTATTGTACTGTGATGCACATGCTAATAATAAACTAATTTACCAAGTGATCATTGTCTTTTTCAATTATTTAGATTGTGTAGCAATTCATAAAATATCATTTAAAATGTTAGTTCTGTAATTCTTACACTGATTAAGTTTAGCTTGCATTAAAAATTGAATGGTTATAAGCTCATGAAATATTCTATGCAATATGTTTATGGAAACATATAGTTGTGGGCTCTCCCTACGTGCACAGAAATACTCACTAGGATCCGATAAATATGGTTTCATTGGAGGGTTCTTAGGGTTAAGCTTTAAATAGAAAATGCAGCTCTCATCTCATGGAAGCATCTAAGGTCATAGCTATATCAATGATGAGTACAAAATCCACAAAGTGCAAACACTCTACTTGTGTCTGAAGTAATGAATAATTCCCTTAACATTGCAAAGAAGAATTAAACTGAGCAGATAAACTACTTTTTATCTTGATAATGCACACAGGAGCCCATAAGCTTTTCTTTATTGAAGACAGGATCTTTTGGTCAATGGTGTTGGCTGGGACAAATCAGCATGAAGATAACTCATTTGGCTATCTCTTGGAATGTGTGAGATTTCAGTTGTTTTTTTGAGAGGTTTACATTTACATGTTCAAAAATAAGACATAGGAGCAGAATTATGCCATCGGGCCCTTGAGTCTGCTCCACCATTCAATCATATCTGATCCTTTTTTTTTATCTCCTCCTTAATCCCAGCCTTCTCCCCGTAACCTTTGATGCCATGTCCAATCAAGAATCTATCAATCTGTACCTTAAATACACCCAATGACCTGGCCTCCACAGCTGCATGTGGCAACAAATTCCACAAATTCACCACCCTTTGGCTAAAAAAAACTTCTCTGCATCTCCGTTTTGAAAGGGCATCCCTCTATCCTGAGGCTGTGCCCTCTTGTCCTAGACTCTCCCTCCATGGGAAACATCATTTCCACATCTACACTGTCTAGGCCTTTCAACATACAAAAGGTTTCAATGAGATCTCCCCTCATCCTTCTGAATTCCAGCGAGTACAGAGCCAGAGCCATCAAATGTTCTTTTCATTCCTGTAATCATCCTTGTGAATCTCCTCTGGACCTTCTCCAATGGCAGCATGCCTTTTCTAAGATGAGGGGCCCAAAGTTGTTCACAATACTTCACCAGTCCCTTATAAAGTGTCAGCATCACATCCTTGCTCTTGTATCATAGACTTCTTGAAATAAATACCATCATGGCATTTGCCTTTCTCAGCGCCAACTCAACCTCCAAGCGAACCTTTGGGGTATTCTGCACAAGGACTCCCAAGTCCCCCTCCATCTCAGATTCCTGGATTTTCTCCCCATTTAGAAAATAGTCTGCACATTTATTTCTACTACCAAAGTGCATGGGCATGCATTTTCCAACTTTGTATTTCGTTTGCGACCTTCTTGCCCATTATCCTAATCTGTCCATCTCCTTCTGCATCTTACCTGTTTCCTCAACACTACCTGCCTCTCCACTAATCTTCATATCATCTGCAAACTTGCAAACAAGGCCATCTATTCCATCATCTAAATCAGTTATATACAGCATAAAAAGAAGTGGTCCCAATACCAACCCCTGTGGAACAGCACTAGTCACTGGCAGCTAACCAGAAAAGTATCCTTTTATTCCCACTCGTTGCCTCCAATCAGCCAATGGTCTAACCATGTTATTAACTTTCTTGTAATACCATGAGCTCTTAATTTGAATGTGTAGCTTATAGACCCTTTGTCAAGACTGGGAAAGATAAAACAAGTTTTGCTTTAAGTTACAGAGAAAATCAAGGAGGGATTAACTGATGTTAAAGTTGCTATAGTGCTAGATTGTACTGTAGAGATCATCTGGTTGATAGGTTAATTGGGCCAGTTGCTGACTGTCTGTGATGTTCAGAATGCGGTCTTCTGTACAACAGAGAAACCAAACTCAGACAAGCTTATTTTGCAATTAGGAACTGGATTAATTATCAAACTGTTGCCCGCATCAGCCTGCAGTCTCCTGTACTGTTAGGACAAGGAACAATAGCTCATATTCTGTCTGGCTAAGTTGCAGCCTTCTGTACTTGTGATTAAATTTTACAACCATCTGCAGAAGTTACTGCTATAATAATATTTTCTTAGCTTTTCTCTCTCCAGAGAGAGAAGTGCTGAGCATGTCCAACAGCCATGAATTTTGAAACTTTGTATGTTTCTTTGACTGTATTTTAGGTCTTCAATGGTTCCCATAGATCTATCAAGTGGATGATCTTTGCAGCTTATCCTTATGGTGACACTGGCCATGTCCTGTCACAAACAATTCCTTTGTTCTTTTCATCCATTGTGCACCTTTGCAACTTAAAACTAACTTGTTTTCCGGCTCCCCTGTTCTGACAAAGGGTCCTTGAGCTGAGATTTAACTTTTTTTTCTCTCTCCAGTGGTGCAGCCTGATGTGGTCGCTGTTTCCTGCATTTTCTGTTTTTGTCAGGTGTTTTGTGTTTATGCTGCAAATTATTTCTTTGGTTATTCATAATGCAAGTAGTTTGAAATTAAGGCTTACATACTGTTTAGCACAGAGAAAGAAAATTGCTGTGTGGCTTTAATTTAATAAACTGATATTCTATACACTCACAAGGAAATCTACAGATGATGGAAATTCAAGCCACACACACAAAATGCTGGTGGAATGCAACAGGCCACGCAGCATCTATAGGAAGAAGCACAGTCACCGTTTCAGCCGAGACCCTTCATCATTTACTTCCGTTAATGCTCCTCCTCCCCTTCTTACCCCACCCCTCCTCTACTGTTAAGATGAAACCACACTCAGGTTGGAGGAACACCTTATATTCTGTCTGGGTAGCCTCCAACCTGTTGGCATGTACATTGATTTCTCTAACGTTTGTTAATGCCCCTCTTCCCCTTCTTACCCCATCCCTTATTTATCCCCCCCTTTTTATTCTCTCTCTGCCCCTCTCACAATCACTCCTTGCCTGCTTTCCATCTCCCTCTGGTGCTCCCCTCCCCCTTTCTTTCTCTCTAGGCCTCGCATCCCATGATTCTTTCCCTTCTCCAGCTGTGTATCCCTTTTGCCAATCACCTTCCCCGCTCTTAGTTTCACTCCTCTCCCTCCGGTCTTCTCCTATCAGTTTGGATTTTCCCCTCCCCCTCCTACTTTCAAATCTCTTACTATCTTTTCTTTCAGTTAGTCCTGATAAAGGGTCTCGGCCCAAAACGTCGACTGTACTTCTTCCTATAGATGCTTCCTGGCCTGCTGCGTTCCACCAGCATTTTGTGTGTGTTGCTTATATACACTCAATGACTAATTTATTAGATACCATTGTGGTCTTCTGCTACTATTTCCAATCCCCATGAATGTTTGAAAAGTTGTGTATTCAGAGCTGCTCTTCCACACATCACTGTTATAACGTGTGGTTATTGGAATTACTGTTGCCTTCTTGTCAGTTTGTACCAGTCTGGCCATTGTCCTCTGACCTCTCTCATTATCAAGCATTTTTGGCCACAGAATTGCTGGTCACTGGATGTTTTTTTTTAATTTTTCACACTATTTTCTGTGAACTCTGGAGACTGCTATGTGTGAAAATCGCAGATCATCAATTTCTGAGGTAGTCAAACCACCCCGTCTGGCACCAACAATAATTCCATTGTAAAAGTCACTTAATCACATATCTTCCCCATTCTGATATATGATCTGAATAACAACTGATCACGTCTGCATGCTTTTATGCATTGAGTTGCTGCTGCATACTTAAATATTAGCATTAATGAGCAGGTGTGCAGGCAGAAATGGGCAGATTAACAATAAAGCATATGCAAATAACTGTGTAAAGTCAGAATGAAAAACACATAAGCTATGGAATTACTTTTTTTATTCACAACTCTTAAAGAACAAAAGAAATTGAGGAAACGGCCAGGATTTAATTCATTTATTTAGGACACTATGTCACTTAATTGGGCAGAAGACTATTGCTAAACAGTTTCTTACTAGTGTCAGTCATATACATTTGTGCAGTCATTAGTGACTGCATCTTGCTTAGGGTGAACAGTTTTTAAATAGTGTCAGTTATATGTGTTTCTGGTAAAAAGCAATAATTTTTGTCACTGATATTTGACGAGAAATAAGCAGCAAGAAAATTTAGTTTTATAGTTCTGTAGTAGTTTTGGCAGCATTCTAATTTGTTCTGTATTTTATTTACATACATAATTTGATATTCAGTTAAGCAGCAGTTTGTCTTCTTTATACATTTTTAACCATTGCCTTGTAACTTTGGCTAATTGGAGCAGTAGCTTAATTGGACCAAAATGTACTGTCCCCGATGTGTCCCAATTCACCAAAATTGACTATTTTCAATTTTAAACTTGGCTGTCTATGTGATTGTTTCTGGTGGCAAAAAGGGGCTAAAAATGCAGATTTTCCTCCTCTCTGCAGTGTGTCAATTATAGATGCAATGTTGTGAACCCCACCCCATCCATACTTGTAAACTTAAGATTTTCAATATAGTGAATGATATGTTAGACTGATTGAAGTTTCCTGTCTTCTTCTGGCTAAGTGGATTTCAGCGATCTTCCTTGAAGTCAATTTAACTGCAACAAATTCACAGCATTTAATGAGGTTTCTGGGCCAACTAGTTCCTGTCAGCATGTATTAAGGGAAAGCAAACAGTTCTAATTTATTTATCCATCCTGTTTCCATATCTCCTCAACCATTTTATTTCATGTATCCAAATCCAAGCTAATCTTGACAATGAATGTATTTCGTGCCTCAAACTATAATTGTGGTAGCTAGTCAAAAAGGCTCTTACAATACTTAATGTAACACGTGTTTCTGAAGTGTAAGTTTTAAGCTACCACTCAGCTTGAAGAGCAAACAAGATGGCACTGGTAAACCGCAGCTTACAAAAGTTGTAAGTATACTTCTTCTGAACTGTTGTCACCGCAAAGTGTAATCTCCCTTTAAGTAAGAAACTTTTGAGCCATCTTAATGACCTGTCCATTTCGCAATCTTCTGAAGGACTTGGTGTCCTTAAATCTCGAAATGCAGGTATGACACCTATAAGCTGACAAAGTTGTGTTGCCATCGCAGAAGGAGAGGGAGGAAGGGAGGATTCCAAGCCAAACTGAAAAGCTGGGATATGAAATTCCTCTATCCAGCATCTTGTTATCAAATTTACAGTCAGTAGAAAATGGGACTGAGGACCTAAGGGCAAGTTTGCTTTATTGGAGGGAAATGAGAATACTCTGCATTATCTGTTTCATGGAGACATGGCAGGTACATTGTTAAGAGCCGAGGGCTTCTGATCAGACTGCTGACTTAAAGAAGGCAAAAGATGTGGGTCCGTGTTTAATGATTCACTAGAAGTAGGGGACATAGTCTCAAGAATTGGGGGAGTAGATTTATGATGGAGATAAGGAAGAACTACTTTTTTCAGAGGGAGGTGCATCTGTGGAATTCTCTGCCCAGTGAAGCAGTGGACATTACCTCAGTAAATATATTTAAGACACGGTTGGATAGATTTTTGCTTAGTAGGGGAATTAAGGGTTATGGGAAAAAAGGCAAGTAAGTGGAGATAAGATCATGGCCAGATCAGCCAGGTTCTTATTGAATGGCGGAGTAGGCTTGATGGCCAGATGGCCTACTCCTGCTCCTATTTCTTATGTTTTTATGTTAAGCTGTTTGTGGTGGTCAGATATGACAGTCTTGTTGCACTCTTGTTCCTGTGACCTGGAAAGTCTAATGATTAAGTGCCAACCATTCTACTTACCAAGAGAGTTCTCTGTGATACACTGATTATAGCAATTCCAGACCAAACTTGAATCACTGAAAGATGGATGAAGGCTGTGGCAGGGCTTGAATGCAATCACCTCCTAAAAAGTGGATCCAAGCAATATAGGTGACACTGGGCTTCGCTGCCAGATTAGCTCAATGCCTTTTACGCTCACTTCGACCATCAAAACATGGAGGAACTTTCACAAACTCCCACAGTAACCGATAACTCTGTGATCTCTGAGGCTGATGGAAGACCATCCTTCAGAAGGGTGAATCTACAGGAAGCATCTGGCTTATATGGTGTAGCTGATTGAGTACTAAAGACCTGTTCTCTCTAATATTTTCTGCTAACAAAAAATCCTGAGCTTCCCAAGTCCTTGTTGCTGCTTAAGGTAGATAAGACCATAAGATATAGGAGCAGAATTAGGCCATTTGGCTCATAAAGTCTGCTCTGCCATTTCATCATGGCTAATTCAATTTTCCTCTCAGCCCCAATCTCCTGTCTTCAGTCCATATCCCTTTATGCTCTGAACAATCAAGAATCCACCAACCTCTGCCTTAAATGTATATAAAGACTTGGCGTCCACAGATTTACGACTCTCTGGCTAAAGTAATTCCTTCTCTTCTTCATTCTAAAAGGACAACCCTCTCTTCTGAGGTTCTGAGGTTACAACCATAGGAAACAACCTCTCCTCATTCACTTTATCAAGGCCTTTCACCATTCTTCTGAATTCTGGTGAATACAGGCCCAGAGTTATCAAATGCTGGGGGAGCTCAGCAGGCCAGGCAGCATCTATGCAAAATAGTAAACAGTTAACATTTTAGACCAAGACCTTTCATCAAGACTGGCAGTGGTGGTGAGGTATTGTTGATAGGTACATTGTCAACCTATCAATCTCATTGTGATGCAGAAGAAATGGTTCATAAAATATTGAATGTTTGTCTTCTGACCCCTGTATCTCCTCCTTGATGGTAGCAATGAGAAGACAGCATGCACTGAATGAAGGGAGTCCTTAATAATGGATGCTGCCTTTTTGAGGCTTAGACTTATAAAGATATCCTTAACACTGTGGAGGCTAGCAACAACGATGGAGCTGGCTGAGTTTCCACAGCTTCTTCCAATCCTCTGCAGTGCCCCCTCCTTACCAAATGGTGATGCAACCAGTGAGAATATTTTTCACAATACACTTATCAAAATAAGAGAAAATTGGAGGCATACTAAATATCCTCAAACTACTAATGAAATACAGCCACTGCTATTCCTCCTTGGTAGTTCCATCAATATGTTGGGCTCTGGATAGTTCCTCAGAGATGCTGACATCCAGAATCTTGAAACTGCTCACCCTTTCCAATGCTGATCCCTCGATGAGGACTGGTGTGTGTTCCTTTGTCTTCCTCTTCTCGAAGCCCACCATCAGTTCCTTGGTCTTACTGATGTTGTTGTGACAGCACTCAACCGAATGATCTAGCTCATTTTTATATGCCTCCTCGTCACCATCCAAATTTCTGCCAACAATACAGACAGACATACTTTATTGATCCTGAGGGAAATTGGGTTTTGTTACAGCCACACCAACCAAGAATGGAGAAGAAATATAGCAATATAAAATTATAAATAATTAAATAATAATAAGTTAATCATGCCAAGTGGAAATAAGTCCAGGACCAGCCTATTAGCTTAGGGTGTCTGACACACCAAGGGAGGAGTTGTAAAGTTTGATGGCCACAGGTAGGAATGACTTCCTATGACGCTTCGTGTTACATCTCGGTGGAATGAGTCTCTGGCTGAATGTACTCCTGTGCCTAACCATTACATTATGGAGTGAATGGGAGTCATTGTCCAAGATGGCATGCAACTTGGACAGCATCCTCTTTTCAGACACCACCATCAGAGAGTCCAGTTCCACCCCCAGAACATCACTGAATGAGTTTGTTGATTCTGTTGGTGTCTGCTACCCTCAGTTATGTCATCGGCAAATTTACAGATGCTGTTTGAGCTGTGCCTAGCCATACAGTATTGGCTGTATAGAGTCAATCAGTGGGCTAAGCATGTGTCCTTGAGATGCACCAGTGTTGATTGTCAGCGAGTAGGAAATGTTATTTTCAATCTGTGCTAACTGTGGTCTCCTGATGAGGAAGTAAAGGATCCAGATGCAGAGGGAGGTCAGAGGGCCAGGTTTTGGAATTTGTTAATTAGTACTGAGGGTGCGATGTTGTTGAACGCTGAGCTGTAATCAATAAGCAGCAGGCTGAAGTCGGTGTTGCCTTTGTCCAGATGATCCAAGCACAAGTAAAGAGCCAGTGAGTTTGCATTCGCTGCAGACCTATTGTGGTCTTTGCTTAGGCAGGAGTTGGTTCTTGCAGTGGCCAACCACTCAAAGCATATCATGACAGTAAGTTTGAGTGATGGGCAACAGTCATTGAGGCTGCTCACCTTGCCCTTTCTTAGTCACCAGTATTTATTGTTGGCCTTTGAAACAGGTTGGAACCTTCGACTTTAGCAGTGTAAGCTTGAAGATGTCCTTGAACATTTCTGCTGGCACAAGTTTTTAGTGCTGTACCAGATACACTGTCAGGGCATGTTGCATTACAAGGGTGCATCGGCATGGAAGATTTTCTGACATCAGCCACCAAGGCAGAGATTATACCAGGGGTTCCCAACCTGGGGTCCACGGACCCCTCAGTTAATGGTAAGGTCCATGATAAAAAAGGTTCAGAATCCTGGATTATAGGGTCAACAGATGCTGTAGTGATTCACACAGGTGTAGTTTAATTCTTCCTTTCGAAGTGTGCATAGAATATATTTAGTTCATCTGGGAGTGTACAATCACAATTATTCATGATGTGAAATGATGTGATTCTGAATCTGTCTCTAACTTCAATCGGAATTGCTTTTTCACTCTTAAGGTACCCTTCTATAGGTCATACCTGGACTTCTTTTCTTTCTTTCTAAATCTTTTTATTATTATTAGTAATATGGACAGAATACAAATGATATATTAATAAAGAAATTACAAACATACGAATTCCATTACAGATGAAAAAAAACATAAACAATAGTTACAATATAAATGAGTTTACCAAGACATAAACCGTACAATATATGTATAACCATGGTAAGTCTAAATATTTCATAATATATGATATAAAAAAAACAGAAAAAAGAAAGAAAAAAATAAAAAAAATATAATGCAAAATTAGCTAATCTACTAATCTAATAACTAATAACTAATAAAGAAGAAAAAAGAAGCAAAAAAAAAGAAGAAAAAAAAGGGGGGCTGTTTATAATATCTCACAAGAATAAATATTCATCAATGCCGTTACTTCCGGTCCTCTCAACATACATAAGCTAAAAGCTGGGAAATCAAATGAACTTGGAACAGGGTCATATTACATCAAATGAAATGTTGAATAGACCAAAACATATGAGTTAAAGACGCAATTTCAGATTGACATCTATCACAGATAGGATTAATATAAGAGTAAAAATGTGCTAATTTATCCTTGGACATATGGGCCCTATGTATGACCTTAAATTGTATTAATGAATGTTTGGCACATATCGATGATGTATTAACTAATTGAAGAATTCTATCCCAATTCTCACTAGAAATAATGTTAAGCTCTCTTTCCCAATCCTTTTTGGTCTTATAAAGGGGCTCTGAACGTATCTTCATAATTATATTATAAAGTTTTCAAATAAGCCCTTTTTGAAAAGGGTCTAATTCAAATAAACTCTCCAAAATATATGAAGGCACAAAATTTGGAAACGTAGGGAGTACAGAACTTAAAAAAATGTCTAATCTGTAAATATCTAAAAAAATGAAATCTAGGCAAGTTATATTTGCTGGATAATTGCTCAAAAGACATAAAACAATTGTCCAAAAATAAATCAGAAAATCTTAGTAATCCCTTAGTTTTCCAAGCCGAATAAGCTTGATCTATAATGGAAGGGTGGAAAAAACAATTAGTTACAATAGGACTATTTAAAACGAATTGAGTCAACCCAAAAAATCTCCGAAATTGAAACCATATACGTAAAGTATGTTTAACTATCGGGTTGTCAATTCGTTTCGGCAATTTAGAAAGAGCAAAAGGGAGAGAAGTCCCTAAAATAGAACCCAGAGCATAAACTGATACAGATTTAATTTCTAAACTCACCCAACGAGGGCCGAAAGATCCACCCCAATCTTTCAACCAGCATAACAAGTATCTAGTATTAACTGCCCAATAATAAAATCTGAAATTAGGTAATGCTAACCCGCCTTCCTTCTTTGTCTTCTGTAAATATATTTTACCTAACCTGGGATTTTTATTCTGCCATATATATGAGGAAATTTCTGAATCAACATTAGTAAAAAAAGATTTTGGAATAAAAATTGGTATCACTTGAAAAATATATAAAAACTTAGGTAAAATAACCATTTTAGTAGCATTAATCCTACCTATTAGAGATAAAGATAATGGTGACCACTTAGTAAACAAACCTTTAATCTGATCAATTAAGGATAAAAAATTAAATCTAAATAAATCCTTATGGTTTTTTGTGATTTTGATCCCTAAATAAATAAAAGATTCATTAACTAATTTAAAAGGTAAATTTCCATGAATTGGGACCTGTCTATTCAAAGGAAACAATTCACTTTTATTAAGATTTAACTTATACCCAGAAAACTCACTAAATTGAGCCAATAATGATAAAACTGCTGGGATAGATTTCTCAGGGTTAGAAATGAATAGTAATAAATCATCTGCATACAAAGATAACTTATGAATGTCTGTCCCACGATTAATACCCAAAATATCCTGTGATTGTCTGATGGCAATTGCCAAAGGTTCTAAGGCAATGTTAAATAGTAATGGACTAAGAGGACATCCTTGTCTAGTGCCCCGAAATAGGCGAAAAAAGGGAGATCTTTGATTATTGGTAAACTCTGAGGCTACTGGAGTGTGATAAATCAATTTAATCCACGATATGAATATCGGACTAAAATTAAACTTCTCCAACACATTAAATAAGTAAGGCCATTCAACTCTATCAAATGCTTTCTCCACATCTAATGAAATCACGCATTCTGAAATGTCATGTGAGGGAGTATAAACAATATTCAATAATCTCCTAATGTTGAAAAAAGAATAGCGATTTTTAATAAAACCGGTTTGAACTTCTGAAATAATTTTGGGTAATACCTTCTCCAATCTGGATGCCAGTAACTTGGAAAAAATCTTGGAGTCTACATTCAATAAAGATATTGGTCTATAGGATGCACAGTTAGTAGGGTCTTTATCTTTCTTCAATATTAGAGAAATGGAAGCTCTATAAAAAGATGGTGGCAAATTCCCCAATCTAACGGCTTCCTCAAAAACCTTACATAACCAAGGGGAAAGGGTAGCGGAAAATTTTTTTAAAAATTCAACTGTATAAACATCTGGACCCGGTGCTTTCCCAGAATTCATTGAAGAAATAGCCCCTTTAATTTCTACATCCGTAATAGGAGTATCCAATATTGAAAGATCATCAGATGATAATCTTGGAAAATTCAATTTCCCAAGAAAATCACACATGGTATTACGATCCTGAGGAAATTCAGATTGATACAGGGAGGTATAGAAGTCTTGAAATGCCTTATTTATCTCATCACGATTAACTGTCAAATTCCCATTCTGCTGACAAACCTTAGTGATTTGACGTTTAACCAAAGCATTCTTCAATTGACTAGCTAACAGTTTACCAGATTTATCACTATGTCTATAAAAATCAGATCTAGTTTTCATTAATTGATTTTCAATCGAGGATGTAAGTAATAAACTATGTTCATACCTGGACTTCTTGTAGAGCTCTGGATCACTGGTCTTGAATGTCACAGATCTAGTCCACAGCAGACTACAAATCTCCTGGTTCATCCATGGTGTTTGTTTTCACTATGACCAGTATATTCACAAAGGCTAACACTCATCAACAGAGATCTTGATGAAGTTGCTGACAACAGTGGCATATTCTTTCAGATTTGAAGATGAATCATTGAATATTGTCCAGTCCACCGACTCAAGGCAGTCCTGTTAGTGTTCCTCTGCCTCCCTTGATCATGCCTTCTTGGTATGTGGTCATTATTCTGGTGCTGCAGTCTTTAGTCATTGCCTATACGTTGGGAGTAGAAGAACAACCAAGTGATCAGAATTTTCAAAGTGAGGTGTGGGATGTCCTGTAAGCTGTCTTGATGGTAGTATAACAGTGTTCAAGTGTGTTGGCTCCTCTGGTTCCACACACTTGTAATAAGTTGGTGGTAGTTGTTCAGAGACTTCTCCAAGTTGGCCTGGTTGAAATCCCTCGCAATGGTAGGGAAGGCATCAGGGTGGATTATTTTGTGAGTGCTGATCACGATGCTCAGCTCCTCCAGTGCCTGATGTTGGCTTGAGGTGGAATGTATACTACTACCTTGATGATGATGAAGAACTCTTTCGGCAGATAAAATGGACAACGCTTGACTGTTTGATGTCCCAGGTCAGGTGAGCACGGCTGTGAACTGCACACCGTGGTGAGTTAATCACCAGGCATACTTCACGTATGCTGCCATTAAAAGACTCTACTGACCTGTCTTTAAGGTGAATGGTGAAGCCATTGGACTGCAGTGCTGCATTCAAAATGGTTTGAAGCGAAGTTCACAACAAACTCTGATGTCCATCTGGCTGCTCTGAGGGCTTCAATTTTATTTTCCAGAGATTGCACATTTGACATCAGGAAATTTGGAAGAGAGGATCTAAGGTATCTGCATTTCAATTGAACCTGTAGTCCAGCATGCCTTCCCCACTTCCAATTTCTTAAGCGTCACCACTTGTCAGCACCATCATCTAGTTTCTGCTCTCTCAATTCCTTACTTGAGGCTGCCAGCACGTTACGAGGGGTGATTGATAACTTCATGGCCTAAGGTAGAAGGAGATGAGTTGTACAGCTCTCGTTACATGCACATGCAGGTCAGCTCTTTGCGTGATTATGCAGAAAATTTGAAGTTAATAACTCACCTCCTTCTACCTTTGGCCACAATATTATCAATCACCCCTGCTGTGGACACTTTCTGGAAGTCCAAGATCTGTATGCTGCATGACCACTGAAAGTGTGCTAGGTTTTGTAAAATGAACCCATTCTGCCTTAGGCCACAAACTTATCAATCACCCCTCGTATGGTAGCTGCCTATTAGGTGAACTACTCTCCAGTTTCCGTTTAGTCTCCTCTGGAATAGCACATAAATAAATCAATGAACAATCTTTTTTTTGACTTTTTTTCTTATAGGTAGCATATCTGAGATGAGTAGTTTGCTAAGGGGCAAATCTATGTATTGTGCAATGTTGTGCTGAATCCATGCTCATGCATATGGATTCTTGTTTCATTTGGACAATTATGTCCTGTGCAGTCTCTTTCTTCTCCATTGGTTTATCTGAAGTAACACTTTGTGTACAAAGAGCAATGTTGGTGACAATTCATAGATGTCAACTTAATTCTTTCTCAAGAAACACAGTGGTAATATGATTGATTGTTCTCAACCCAAGACTTGTGATGAGGGGCCATTGATAAGTGATCTTATCATTGCCAATTTTGTAATGTCTTATGAAGCTGTCTGTGCTACCTCTACCCACTTAAGTTGATTCTTCACACATTGCAGCACCATTGTGGTACCAAATGTGGGTAGCCATCATGGTGTGCACTGCAAATGTGCATACCTTCATGTATTGGTTGCACTGTGCAACAAATTTTACATCCACTTAATCTAAATAGCTGCTGAATATTGTGGTCATGATAAGTTACCTTGCATTCCATTGAAATGATGGTATTCATCTGTAAATATCCAAGGAAGGTAGAACATACAAGGTAAATGGTAGGGCACTGAGGAGTGCAGTAGAACAGAGGGATCTAGGAATACAGATACAAAATTCCCTAAAAGTGGCATAACAGGTGGATAGGGTAGTAAAGAGAGCTTTTGGTACATTGGCCTTTATAAATCAAAGTATTGAGTATAAGAGTTGAAATGTTATGGTGTGGTTGTATAAGGCATTGGTGAGGCCGAATTTGGAGTATTGTGTGCAGTTGTGGTCACCAAATTACAGGAAGGATATTAATAAGGTTGAAAGAGTGCAGAGAAGGTTTACAAGGATGTTGCCAGGACTTGAGAAACTGAGTTACAGAGAAAGGTTGAATAGGTTAGGACTTTATTCCCTGGAGTGTAGAAGAATGAGGGGAGATTTGATAGAGTTATATAAAATTATGATGGGTACAGATAGAGTGAATGCAAGCAGGCTTTTTCCACTGAAGCTAGGAGAGAAAAAAAAACAGAGGCCATGGGTTAAGGGTGAAGGGGGAAAAGTTTAAAGGGAACATGGGGGGGGGCTTCTTCACACAGAGAGTGGTGGGAGTGTGGAATGAGCTGCCAGATGAAATTGTAAATGCGGGCTCACTTCTAACATTAATGAAAAAGTTGGACAGGTGCATGGATGAGAGGTGTATGGAGGGATATGGTCCAGGTGCAGGTCAGTGGAACTTGGCAGAAAAATGGTTCGACACAGCCAAGAAGGGCCAAAAGGCCTGTTTCTGTGCTGTAATTTTCTATGGTTCTGTGATTTCCACTTTGAAATAAAGAATGAAACAAATGAATGAACAAAGAAACTAACTTTCCAGTGGAGGCGTCTTTTTGTCTCGCAGGCTTTATGCACTTCACTCATTCAGTATTTTGTTTAATAACCACATGATGATCTTTTAATGCTATTTCTAGTTTATTTTTTGAGTATGTAGTTCCAGTAAGCCTAACTTCAGAAAACTCAAATAATTGAAGGACATGCTAATTCCACTTGTTTGCTTGTTCCGGATGATTAAGCATGTATTTAACATTCTATTTTCTGAAAATACAGTGCCTATAAAAAGTATTATTTTGCAGGTTTTCTCCTTGGAAGTTTTCATGTTTTATTGTTTTACAAAATTGAATCACAATGGATTTAATTTGGCCTTTTTGGCCCTGATGAACAGAGAAAGTCTCTTCTGTGTCAAAGTGAGAAAAGTTCTCTACAAAATTATCTAAACTATTTACAAAGATAAAACACAAAATAATTGCTTGCGTAAGTATTGACCCTCTTATAGTATGACACACCAAATCATCACTGGTGCAGCCAATTCATTTTAGAAGTCAGGTAATTAGTTAAATGGAGATCTATTTTTGGAGACCTGTGTGCACTCAAGGTGTTTCAATTGATTGTAGTAAAGAAATGGAATGTACATGGCACAACTGTAGATCCGCCTAGAACAGACCAACCTCAAAAACTCGGTGACCATGCAAGAAGAGGACTAGTGAGGGAGGCCACTAAGAGACCTATGACAACTCTGGAGGACCTATAAGCTTCAGTGGCTGAGATGGGAGAGACTACGCAGACAACAACTCTTGCCCAGGAGCTTCATCAGCTGCAGCTTTATGGGAGAGTGGCAATGAGAAAACCAGAGTTGAAAAAAAACCCACATGAAATCTCAGCTAGAGTTTGCCAGAGGGCATGTGGGAGGCTCTGAAGTCAGTTGGAAAAAGGTTCTGTGGTTTGATGAAACCAAAATTGAGCCTTTTAGCCATCAGATTAAATCTTACGTTTAGCACAAGCCAAACACTGCACATTATCAAAGCATAGCATCCTTACAGTGAAGCATGGTAGAGGCTGCATCATGCTGTAGGGTTGTTTCACTACAGCAGGCAGTGAAAGGCTTGTGAAGATAAAATTTATGCAGCCAAATACAGGAATATCCTGGAGAAAAACCTGATATAGTCTGCAACTGAACTGCGACTTAGGAGAAGATTTGTTTTTTAGCAAGGCAATGACCATAAGGCCAAAGCTATAGGAATGGCTTAAAAACACCAATGTTAATGTCCTGGTGTGGCCAAGTCAAGAGTCTAACCTCAATCCAATTGAGAATTTATGGCTGGACTTGAAAAGAGCAGTTCACTCACGATCCCCATGCAATCTGACAGAGCTTGAGCAATTTTTTAAAGAAAAATAGGGAAAATTTACAGTGTCCAGATGTGTAAAGTTGATAGAGACTTATCCACACAGACTCAAGGCTGTAATTGTTGCCAAAGGTGCATCTATTAAATACTGACCCAAAGGGGTGAATACTTTAGCGATCAATTATTTTGTGTTCTGTATTTGTAACTAATGCAAGATCCAACTTGTCTGCACCAGATTCCTTTTATGCAAATTTCTAAGTTAACAGTATTTTATTAGAAACAGTCAAGTAGCTTAATTGTAAGTAATATATTTTATTTATATTCATCTAAAGTCATTTTTTTAAATTTGCACCAACAATTCTGTTCCACTTAAGTTTGTAGATAAATTGAAAGAACTCTTCCTATATCTGAAGAAAACAATATTTAATTTTAAAATCTAAAAATCAGGTCCAGGCACCCACATCATGCAGGCCAAAGCTCTCACACCGAGACAAATTTTTTAAGGAAATCTTAGTGTTGAATTAATTGTTTGGCATTTGCCCATACTTTCAAAGTTACTGTTGTGCCTGGCTATAAGCTTATTTCATAAAATAAACATAGAATAGTGGTGCAACTAATAGAGCTAGTAGAGTATTGAAGAATCCTTAATATCAACAATGCAAAGGAGATGGTTATTGACTTCAGGAGAACTTGAACCACTCATATCTGCCTTTACATCAGTGGCACAGTTGTGGAAACTACAAGCAGTTTCAAGCTCCTCGGATTGCATATCATACACAATCTCTCGTGGTCCAAGAACTCATTCTACATGATCAAGAAAGCTCATCAATGTTTCTGCTTCTGGAGAAGGCTGCAGAGAACTGGACTTTGTACATCCATACTCACATCATTCTACAACAGTGGAGAGCACCTTGACAAACTACATCACTGCTTGGAATGGAAACTGCACTATGGCAGACTCAAAACTACCCAATACATCAGCAGCATCAGCCTACCTGCCATCAAACACATATATAGAAACGTGCCAGAAAAGGGCCAGTAACTTCATGAAGAGGATCCCACACACTCTGGTCATGGACTGTTTGTCCCACTCTTTTCAGGGCGGAGACTATGTAGCATCCATAGTTATAAAAATGTTATAGAAGATCTGAAAGGAACTCTTTTCTTCCAGGGTGTTGTTGCATTGTGATAGAGGCAGATGCTTTCACAAAAGTTAGTCAGTATTTGCATGAGCAATTTGATTGCCAAGTCATAGAAGCTTGAATCGATGAGCACTCGAAAGTTGGTTCTGTGATCCTAAAATGAAACGAGCAACCTGCTGATGCTATATCTGTGAAATTACAAACAGAAAATTCAGGAAAAACATCCTCCACCTTATTTTCAACTTCAACTTGATATATTTTCTCTCTTTCCCAGTTCCAAGGAAGGGTCTTCGATCTGAAATGACAGCTCTATTGCTGTTTCCATAGATGCTGCCTGACCAGTTTATTGCTTGTAGCATTTACTGTTTTCGTTTCAGTGTGTTACAAAAATCCTACTTCAATTTATCTGCTACATAAACTGATTAAACTACATCTCATGTACCTCTGTTGTGAATTAAGTTAGACCCCCTCTTTTTCTGGGTGGACCTAACCCATAGACCATTTGATCACTCCTTATTTTGATAACTAATCTTATTTTATGTTCTCTCTTTGCCTTCTTTTGAATCTGGTACAATATGCATAGTTTTAACTTGTGCTTATCATTTTCTTTGTTCCTGTTTTCATTCTATCTATAGTTGATCAAATTCATATTTATGCGTCTGTCACCACTAGACTATTGAATGATATGCCACTTTCTTGACTAATTAATCTGGATTTTGTCCATGGCCATGTCACTTAAGTTAGCTAATTGGTAGTCCGAAGACAGTTAACTTCATTTATTTTCAATGCAGACCTAATTAGCTTATGCCCATTATCACTGAGCAGTTCTTGCTTCCAATAATTTACATGTGCTGCTTCATTATTCAGAACAAGATCAGACAAAGCAGCCTTTCCAATTGAAAATGCAATCTGTTGATTAAGAAAGTTGAAGCATCCATACTATGACTTCATCACTAAAATTATGTTTAAGACAATGCTGTTCTTCTGCTTCCCAGTCATACTTAGTCTTTGTATTCACTCTTTACACTATTCCCTTTTGTCCACCATTTAATATAGCTCTTAAAGTTTTACAGGCTGGAATATCTTACAAGACAATAACAATTTAGATTTAGTTTTGTGTGTTTGACACAATAAAATGTCTTCTGTGCTTCGTAGGCCATTGTAAAACAAAAGCTGACATCAAGCCATGCAGGAGGATATTTAGAGAGAGTAGCTTTAGGCTCACATAGTACAAAATATCATCAACAGTGGTGGCATGATTATAAAATAAACCTGGTGTCATATATGACACTGAGATGTAATTCAGATTTCAAATCTGTGTCATCACTAGAATAACCTAAAGTTCTGTAATATTGCTGAAACTCCTCAACTCAGAGTATCTGTTTCAGAAGTCCCCTTGAATACTTTTGTTTCCTTGAGACTTCTCCAATGATCCCTTGGATAGTCTGTTTCATTAAATGTTCCACATATCCCATTCCCCTTTTGTGCTCATTTACTTTGCTACACTAGGTAAAGTCATAATTTTAATATTTTGAAGCTTTATTGAAATTCCTCCATGGCCTGGTAAGTCTCTTTCTCTGAATCTCCTCATCCATCTAACTCCCTGAGATTTCTGCATTCCTCCATTACTTGTCCTTTGAACATTAATTGATACAGTAGTGGTAAACTTGCTTATGACTACCAGGCTCTAAACTTTGGAATTCCTTCCCTAAACTACTCCATTTAATTTAATTCTTTTTTTCAGTTTTTAAGATGTTCCCTAAGAGCTATCTCTTGAGCCAAACTTTTAACTGTCTGCCTCAATATCTGCATGTGGGTTTTATTAATGTATTGTCTGATTATAATATTTTTGTAAAGGGTATTGGGACATCTTGTTGCATTAAAGCTGATGTACAAATATAGCAATAATGAGAGACCATCAGCCTGAAATACTAACTTCATATCTCCAACCACAGTTATTATCTGACTTGCTGAGTGTCTCAGCAATTTCCATTGTTTGTGCAAATACTCGTTGTGTTTGTAGATAAATGAAATAATTTATGTAAAATTACATGAGAAATAATGCCTTCAACTTTTTGATATAATAGAACAAACAATGAACATCTAGTATATATTTTGATAAAAATATCCTCAATCGTTTAACAAATGGACTTGCATACTAAAATGTTCAGTATACCAATTCTGCAAGACTGTCTCATTTTATAATCTCTGTCATGAAGGAATGGATTTTGAAACAATGGATATATCATGAGATTTAACATGTTTCTTCACAACAATCTGAGAATTTGGAATTAAAAAAACATCAGTAAAAGATCAATATTAAAATTGCCATGTATAATTAGTAAAGTTTCAATGAAAAATAAATCAAGACTATTGACTTAAAACTTTTGAAAAGCTTTCTCCTTTGGTTATTTGTGTAAGAAAAGCAACTTGCGTTACAGATCCTGTTGAGTGCTATAAGTGTGATAGTATGTTAAAGGACTTGTCATTGTTGGAAAAGTTGGGCAATAATCATAAATAAGTATAAAAGAAAAGACTTAAAAATGATATCAAGGAAATGAAAATGCTTTGCCTTGGAGATCCATGCAGCTGAATTTCAGAACAACACACAATATACTGACACTAATTCATCGTGCATTTAGCACAATCACCTGAGGATGAATCTTTAGGCCTGCTCAATGAACAATGCATTCCATTCAACCAATAATCTTAGTTAAGAAGACTCTGCTGCATGTATAATTGTTTAATTGTGGTTATCCTTCTCTTCACTTTACAATTGTTTCTATTTTCTTTACATCTCTGTAGTTTTATTTGTGTTTCTTTTTATTCTCTTGGTCTGCTCTAGTCCACAGAGTACAATGTTGTTTGATGCTTTTCAGCTTTGGCATTTTTTTCCGTCTGATGAAAAGAAACACTTGCAGCTTTAAACATGTTGATGGTTCTGGGGAAGCCAGGAGTCTGGCCAAGGTGCAGTACAGCATTCATGAAAGCAATGTGAATACAGTTGCTTCAACTATCTTGATTTACTGTCTTGTTCTCCAGTGAACTCCTCCTTATTCTGCACATCCCTCATTGGTCCCCAAATTCTTTTGTTCAGTATACTGGTACCACGCTGTGTTGTACCTTCACTATCTAATCACTTACTCTACAGTAGTCCTTGTAATCTTTCTGATTTTAAAATACCAGTGCTCTTCTCAGTGCTTTCAAACCACTGCTGTTTATCAAACTGTATAAGATGCTAGAGGATATCACACTTTCCCTGATCCTGTACTATCTGAAATTTTAAAATTCCTCGTCAGAATGTGTAAACTAAATCAGTGCACAGATGCCCACGTAATTCAATGATAAGAACATGATCATATTCACAATTTTACTCTGAAGAAGGCCAATGCATATACTACATAGTCAGAGCTTTCTGATGTTAACCTTCATCTGCATTTTCAAAAGGGCTCGAGTCAAAGTCAAAGTTACTGAAGTTTCTTTGAATAAGGGCAGTGTTTGGAAGGCTTTTGTACATCATGCATTCCTTTGAAGATTATTTGGCCAGCACGTGAAATCATCTAGTTTCACTTTTCGCCATTTCTGTAGCCGACCACACAATTGTGCTAATAAACAATCAGGTTACTGACAGTAAAACTGCAAAGTAGCTAGAGGAATAGTTACTGTACTGACTGTGAGGTTGTAGCTGATGTATAGGCCCCATCTTTTATTAACGTCAAAAAGTCCTATTATTCTTTGTTTTTCAATTGCTTGTGACTGGAATTGTCAAAGATTAATTTAAGGCATGAAATAACATAAGTACTGTGAATTACAGCCGCAAATATTTAAATGTATTATCACAAAATCAATAACTTTTCAATTAATTTCAAGCGATAATGTTTACCCCTTAGCCTTGAGAATGAAGGTAGTGGGGATCCAGTTCAAGTACTGTTGTGTTCCGAGTGAGGGAGTTTCAGTACTTAGATCCAATACTAGTGAAGGAATGGTAATGTGTTTCTAACACATGATCATTTGCACCATGGAGACGAATCTGTTGATGGTGGCGTTCATTCCACTTATTGCCCTCTAGTGATAATAGTTGCTGGTTTTGGAGATGGTTTGATTTCTTTGGAAATAGCCTAGTTTGGTGTTTATGCAGATGGTATATAAAGATACACACTGCATTTATAGAGACACAGATATGACAGAAGCTGAAATACAGTACAAACAAGCTGCATGAACTCAGCAGGTCGGGCAGCATCCATTGAAACGAGCAGTCAATGTTTTGGGCTGAGACCTTTCGTCAGGACACAGCATCTGCTGTGTACTTTGTGTTTGCTAAAATACATTGCCTTTAACATAGCAGCATTTCTCACTGTTTCCAAGAACTATCAATAAATGTCGATGTTTGAAATTCTTTTATTGTTTTCATTTTAATTCATAAATCAATTAACAATACAAAGCCACAAATGCATACAAACCTGTACCGTTTGTCCAAACTTAAACTTAAGATACCTTAACCTTGAAAAATAATTAGCAAAGAACAGGTACAGTGGATTCCAGTTAATTGGGCTATGGCAGCCACTTAATTGAGACAACCCTTAAAGAACAAAAACTAATTGAGAAAATAGCTGGAATTCCCTTCATTTATTTTGGATGCTATGTCACTTAATTGGAGCAGGAGACTGTTGCTTAAAAAATTCTAACTAGAGTAAATAGTTTTTAAATAGCATCAGCTGCGTGCATTTCTGTTGAAAGAACAGTGATTTTTGTCACTGATAGTTGGTGAGAAATAAGCCGTAAGACAATTCAGAACTATCTTGCTCACTGTGGTTTCAAACATTCAGGCTGGGAGATGTCAGAAACAATCGTTAGTCATTATGGAGAAAACAGTTTTTTATATAGTTTTGGTTGTAGGTACTTGTGTTATGTTATCCATTTGAGCTGACAGACATCAATACAAAAAGCAATGATGTTTGATAATTTTTTTATTATTTTAACTTTATGCACAAAGGCACAGAAGGTAGTCCATTATCTGCACTAGGTGTCTTAGTGTATTTTGTTTATTTGCAGTCAATTCAAAGAGCAGAACAGCAATGAATTCTTCTGTCAATACCTATTAGGAACTAATACACCCCTCACCCCTCCTTTATTTCCCACTCCTGAATTGTTATGCAGCTCTAATGAAGAACAATGAGTTAGGTTATCAACAATCGGGTGGACCTCACTGGTTGCCAGCCCTGTTGGGTTCAGTCTTTTATGGATTCTTTTATGGTTATGAGTATGCCTGCAAGAAAATGAATTCAGGGTTGTATATGGTGACAGATATGTACTTTGATAATAAATTTACTTCGAACTTGGTATATGTCACCATATACTACCTTGAAATTCATTTTTGCAGACTCTCCCTGTACAGCAACAAGATACGATAGAATCAGTATAAAGTTACACACAAAGACTGACAATCAAAAGAAGACAAACTGTAATTACAAAAAAAATGCCAGTATTAAATAGATAAATAAATGATACTATGAATTTGAGTTGTAAACATTGTGAAAAAGAATCCATGGGCTGTGAATTCAGTTTAGTATTATAGTGTAACCATGCAAGATCCATAACAGGTATTGCAGGGAGGCCAATAAGACCTAGAAAGGAAGTGCCAAGTTGTCCCAATTAGAGTGAGTGTTGATTGACAGGACTACTTAAGGTTTTTGGCCGAGGTACAGAGAATTAGTCTTTTTCCCAGTTTTCATCTGAACATGCACAGCCCATTTCTTTGTCAAATAAAAGTACATTCAATTTTCTTGCCTTAAGTCAAGCTTTGGCTGGTTACTCAAAGGTTAATCATCTTCACTGCACCCATCTACACATCTGCCCAATTGCAGATTCTTAGTATTGCCAACACCCATTTCCTAACATAATGACTTCATTCATGCGGAAATGGTTTCTAATGTAGAAGCATGAATCTGAGTTGCAAAGTGTATCGCAGGCTTCAGATGGATTTTCTTTCCGTGGAGATTTAAAATTCAACGTAGTAGGAAGAGCAGAGTTGGGAGCAGTAAAGCAGTTTGGCCTTTCGATCTTCTGGTCTTTTCTTTCTTGTGCATCAGGACAAAAGAAAATTGATTTTACTGCTCTGCTAAGGTAACTTTTGCTTAATATACTTTACTCTGTTTAACCGTGATAATAGCAGTCTCATCTATCTTAAATCCAGGTATGACCATTGATCTTGGTGTATTATTTAAGGTTGTCACAGACAGCTTTTACTACTTGGAAGTTTTTAGCAATGATTAGAAAGTCCTTGTGGAGTCTCTGCAGGCCAGCTGTATGTTGCTCTGTTTCTTTATCCCCAAATATCACTATTCTTCACTGCTGTACTGTGTACAATATTATTAATATGTGTTGATCTTAAAATTCTCCCTCTAAAAAGTCCTCTCATCATCTTAACCTATTTTCTTTCATAGAAAGCTGATCAGGGCTTATCATAATGGTATGATTGAGAATTGTGATTCAGAAAAATACAGTATAATCACACCTGTAACACCTGTATTTTACATTTGTTACTAGTAGAGGAAATGAGATCTTTTCTAGTAAAGAAATTGCATATTTTGTCTGTTGAGTTGATTATTTGTAAATTTCTGTAATATATGACCAACATTTTATTAGTTATTTTAGGATATACATATTTTATCAGTTTCCATAAATATATTGATTTGTTAAAGCAATTTGTTGAACCTTTGCATGGACAACATCTACTATATTACTGTGTTTAAAATGGGGAAAATAATTTAGGTCCTACAACTTGTCTCTTGAATATTGCAAAATGGTTCTGTCTGTTTTACTTTGTTTTGGGAGGATTGTTTCATAAAATATGTCAAAGATTTCATGATTTATCAAATGAGAGAAGCAGATGCCAGAATACATGTTGTGTAAAAGGCCAATATTCGAAATAATTGTGTGGTTCCTGTGAAAACCTCCGTCTCTCTGGAACTGAGTAATGAAAATGAATGCTTTGGGATGTTCTACAGCTGGATTAAATACACTTGGCAACATAAGCAACTGCATACTATGTCTTCAACTTGTGCTAAGGCTGCCTTTATCTGTCCTCTTTCATTCCCACGAGTGCAGTTCCAGTACAGGGGTTTGACTGTTATAATCTTTTCCACAACAGCTTATTCTGAATACGGTTAAATTCAACTTTTTTTCTGTCTCATGTTCAGCTGACATGGCAAATGCTTTTTATGTAGCTGAAGTCTGTAGGAACAAGGAAACTTTGTGATAGCAATTCCAAGAAGATGAAACCTTTTTAGGTAGTGCAGGCTGCTCTGCAAAAAGAATTTAAAATGGCATGCCAACAAAAGCTTTTCTCAAAACTGTAATTAATGTTATAGTTAAAGGCTATGTCATATGTTCTATTTAATTTCTTTGCAGCAAAGGTGGAGATAAGTACTGTTTATATAAAATCCATGTATTGTTATTTCCTTTATTAACATTTCTCAGATGCTTGGTGATTGATGCTGGTAGACCTGGTTGAACAGGTTTTACTATAATTTTATAATTGAAAAGGTTTAAAAAAGATTTTCAATCAATCTCACTCATGCATGTACTGTACTCACTGCCTGGAACAAAAAACCACAGAAGTCCACTGTAAATGAGATTGAAAAGGAACTCAATTCTGTTTTAACCAGCACACTTTCAATTTATTTCTTTTTCTAAGTCGAAGTAAATTTATTATCAAAGTACATAAAGGCCACCACATATTAACCAGAGATTAATTTTCTTGCAAGCATTTACAGGAAAATAAAAAATATATAATAGAATTAATAAAATCTTTCTTTAAACCAAGACAGGTAAACAAACAATGTGCAAAAGAAGACAAATCGTTCAAAAAATAATTTAAAAATTAAATAAATAAAACTGAAACATGATTTGTAGAGTCCTTACTATAGAAAATGAGGTTATAGTTTGTGGAGTCATTTCAATATTGAGGTGAGAAGTTATCCATGTTGGTTTGGGATCCTGATGGTTGTAGCATTTACAACTGTTCCTGAACCTGATGGTGTGGGACTTAAGGCTCCTGTGCATCTTGCCTATTGTTAATAAGACCCCAAGATATAGGAGCAGAAAAGGGCCATTCAGCCCATCAAGTCTGCTCCACCATTCAATCATGGGCTGATCCAGTTCTTCCAGTCATCACCACTCCCTTTCTTTCACCCCATACCCTTGGATGTCCTGGCTAATCAAAAACTTAGCTATCTCTGCCTTAAATGCACCCAATGACTTGGCCTCCATAGACCAGACACTCATGGCAACAAACTCCACAGATTTACCACCCTCTGACTTAAAGTAATATTTCTGCATCTCAGTTCTAAAAGGATGTGTTCAATCCCGAAAGTCATGCCCTCTTGTCCTAGAATCCTCTACCATGGGGAATAATTAATCGGTTCAGGCATTTTAACATTTGGAATGCTTCTATGAGACCCCCCCTTATTCTCCTGAACTCCAGGGAATACAGCCCAAAATCTGCCAGACATTCCTCATCCGGTAACCCTTTCATTCCTGGAATCATTCTCATGAATCTTCTGTGAAACCTCTTCAATGTCAGTATATCCTTTCTAAAATAAGGAGCCCAAAACTGCACACAATACTCCAAGTGTGGTCTCACAAGTGCCTTATAGAGCTTCAACATCACATCCCTGCTCTTATATTCTAAACCTCTAGAAATGAATGCCAACATTGCATTTGCCTTCTTCACAACTGACTCACCCTGGAGGTTAACCTTTAGGGTATCCTGCACAAGGACTCCCAAGTTCCTTTGTATCTCTGCATTTTGAATTCTCTCCCCATCTAAATAATAGTCTGCCTGTGTATTTCTTCCACCAAAGTGCATGACAATATTCTTTCTAACATTGCATTTCATTTGCCACTTCTTTGCACATTCCCCTCTACTATCTAAGTCTCTCTGCAGGCTCTCTGTTTTCTCAACACTACCCGCTTCTCCACCGATCTTTGTATCACCAGCAAATTTAAATCCAAGATGGCGCGCGACGCAGCTTGCAGCGGCCACCCCAGAGCTGATTATCTGTTATTTGTGAAAGGGGTTGCCGTGTGCAATCATAATCGGATGAAAAACGGACATGGGAGGAACATCTGAAAATCTCCACGAAGACCTTTTTCGTTGCTGCTGCTGCTGTGAGGTCCGGGTCTCTGCTGAGAAGAACAGGCCCCCAGTCCTCGGGGTCGCGTTGCCGATGGCCGTTAGTGGGGTCGTCTTAATACGCTCGGCAGAGGATGGTGCTCAGAGAAGCTGTGTCGGAGGGAATGGTCGGAGGCTTGGAGGTTTGACGGACTTGGAGTCCACTGCGGTCAGGTCACTTTCAGTGTGTGTTGCGTCTGCGAGGGTCAGTCAGGTGGCGTAGTGGAAGTCCATAGCGGGGGTATTCCCTTCTGTCGCCGGTGTGGGATAATGAGTCAATTGGGGACCCTGAGGACTTGTGGAAACTGTGTGGTGGTTTCTTTCAAGCTTAGTGTTTTAACATCTTTGGACTATTTTTACTGTGCCCATGGTCTTTTTTTTAAATCAATTATGCTATTGTTTGCACTGTTGTAACTATATGTGATAAATATGTGGTTTTGTGCAGGTCTTGTAGCTTTAGTTTTTGGTCTTATTTGTCTGGTGGGATTGGAGCTCCTTTCCGGGGATCGCGCTAAGATGGTAACATGATATTAATACGCAGCAGCCTCTCCGGACTCTGGATTGGGGATTACCAAACGTTATGTGGATTTTCTGGTGTAGTCTGTTTTGTCATGTGTTTTTGTGATAACATTCTGGAGGAAAGTTGTCTCAGTTTTTAACTGCATTGCATTTGTGGTTTTTAAATGACAATAAACTGAACCTGAAATTTAACCACAAATTCCTTAATACCGTATTCCAAATCATTAACATACATCATAAAAAGTAACGGTCCCAACACCGACCCCTGTGAAACTCCACTAGTAACTAGCAGCCAGCCAGAATAGGATCCCTTTATTCCTACTCTCTGTTTTCTGTCAACCAGCCAATACTCAGCCAATGTTACTAACTCCATTGTAATTCCATGGGCTCTTATCTTGCTAAGCAGCCTCATGTGTGGCACCTTGTCAAAAGCCTTCTGGAAATCCAAACACACCACGTCTACTGCATCTCCTTTGTCGACCCTGCTTGTGATTTCCTCAAAGAGTTGCAGTAGGTTTGTCAGGCAGGATCTTCCTTTCAGGAAATCATGCTGGCTTTAGCCTATCTTGTCATGTGCCTCCGGGTACTCTGTAATCTCATCCCTAACAATCGATTCCAATAACTTCCACTGATGTCAGGCTAACAGGTCTATAGTTTCCTTTCTACTGCCTCCTACCCTTCTTAGATAGCAGAGTAACATTTACAATTTTCCAGTCATCCGATACAATGCTAGAATCTATCAATTCTTGAAAGATCAACATCAATGCCTCTGCAATCCCTCCAGCTACTTTATTCAGAACCTGAGGGTGCATTCCATCAGGTCCAGGAGATTTATCCACCCTCAGACCATTAGGCTTCCTGAGCACCTTCTCAGTCATAATTTTCACTACACAAACTTCACTTCCCTGACACTCCTGAATGTCTGGTATACTACAGACATCTTCCACTGTGAAGACTGATGCAAAATATGGATTCAGTTCCGCTGCCATCTCTGCATCTCTCATTCCAATATCTCCAGTGTCATTTTGTATTTGTTCTATATCTACCCTTGACTTTCTTTTACCCTTTATATATGTATTGTTAATAGCAAGAAGAGAACATGGCCTGAAAGCTGGGATCCTTGCTACTTTTTTGTGCCATCGCTCCTTGCAAATGTGCTCAATTGTAAGAAGTGTTGTTTGTGATAGACTGGGCTGTACTCACCACATTTTGTAGACATTTTCTGGGCATTGATGATTTCCTACCAGGCAGTGATGGTACCAATTAGGATACACTCCACAGTGTATCTATTGAAGTCTGTCAGAGTTTTAGATGACATGCCAAATCTAAACAAACTTCTATGAAAGTAGAAGTGCTGTCATGCCTTCTTTGAGATGGCACTTATGATTCACGATACTCTGCAATCATTTGAATATTCCCTGTGTTTTCTGAGTGTTGGCTTTACATTTCCAACATCCACAACATTTTATTCTTTATTTTAGATAATAAGTACGGTCTACATAAACTAGTTACCCTTTGCTTGTGATCACTACTGATTAGATTGCACATGTGTTGGATGTAAAACACAAACAGCTTAATACATACAATCAAATACAGATTAAAAGCATTAATGTGGATTAGGTCATAATGTTAACATATAAGAATAGCAGAAGTACATTCTGTGATTTCCCAGAGCTGCCAAGCCTAACTACTTGCAGCTGATTTCCACGGCATGCATCAGGGAATTTGAGTTAGGGTTCCACAACTGGCTAGGAAGCATGAGTGTCATCATTTCACATCCCTTTTCTCAGCTATTGAAATTTACATGTAGACCATAAGTCCAGCCTGTAAAGCCTGTGAGAGGCAGAGAACCAGGTGCACTAGAGCAGACTTAACAGGAGGTAGAAACAATCATTTTGCTCTTAAGTATGTTTATTTTTCTGGTCATTTTTTTCAGCAGGCTTTTCTTAATGCTTTTGTTGTTTTCTTGGTTTTCTGACTTCATTATTCTTGGCTGCAGATGACTCTGATGTTATGCTTTGCATAATAAGGATAGTGATTTTTTTTAAAACTTTGAACTGAGGGAACATTGTGTAATAGTTGAAGAGATACAGGTATGACATACTTCTTGGTATGCTGGTCATACACAAGCCTTGGAACTTGACATATCAAAAAAATTCTCCACCTAAGGAGCCAGGTTATTGGAACCATAAGTTCCTGTAGATTGTTACGTGCTTGTAATATATTTTATGATAAGGAACTAATGGAATCATAGAATTAGCTAATGCAGCCTGTCATCTGTGTTAGTTTGTGGTAAGGTCTTTTTAATGGCTTTGTGGCTTACAAAAAAAAGAGGAAGATTTCAAGTTGCTGGATTCTTAGACTATTGAGGAAGCAATATGCTTGTCAGATAGTCCTCAGCATTTTTAAAGGAATCAGTCCTGGCTTACCTGCAAGAACTAATCCTTTACATTGGTTTGTAGGGAACAGAAAAAAATCCTACAGTTCTAAATATTATTTGCAATGCTCAGATTGCTATTAGTGATTTTTGTTCACTCTTTGTTATTCAATTCAAAATTTTCAAATGATTCACTTATTTAAAAAAAGTGTTGCCAAAAGCAGCAACTGTACTTTATTAAGTGGCATTCTATGGTGTAAATATTCTTTGAAAAAGTTGAGGAGAATGCGCCATTGCTGTACTCCAGAGGTAAAGGCTATAACAAACTTGTGGCAATTTGAAACTTTTGTATAAAGAGATTAAATCTGTCTTGCCTTACTAATTCATTCTGCTGGTGTGACATTGTTATCATTATGATGATTGAAGATGATAACAATCTTCTTTTTAAGCATAAGCAAATAGTCCACAAGATATATATAATTTAAGAGATAATTTTAACTCTCTAGTAGTTTGTTGGGCATGTAATTATAGTGGTTAAAACATATTTTAATTAGGGTGGGGATCTCATTTAAATATTTAATTATGGTTATATACCTCAGATTTTTTTGAAACTATTCCTATCCCCAAATACTGAACCTGTTTGTACTTTGATGACTACAGTTGCCCCACCTCTCAGCCCCACACTCACCTGTATTATTCACCCTAGATGATCTCCCACTACTGTCCTTTCTGTCTGCAAATCCCACTTTCTAATATTCTCCAAACAGCCACATCTCTCTGCCCTTTCCTCTGTCTGGTGCATACTTTCTGCATAGCAGCAGGTCAGGCTGACTGGATACTGGGATGAAAATTGTCTTAAGTAGGTGTTGGGCTTGGATGAGGGAAGTTGAGTGATTCCTTTGTTATACCATAACTCTATTACCTCTGATTGCTCAAATGGTATTAAATAGTCAAAGATTAAACACATCAAAGAACATTGAATTCATGTCTAATCTTAATCCTGATGTTATGCCTAAGAAAATAAGTTGTAGAAACCTTCCTGGCACAGACCAGAAATCAGATAACTTGCTTTTGCTAAGGTAATTATTATGAATTTAATGTAATTGAGTACATGATGTCCATTGGCAAGAGTAAGAGTACAAATGTGTGCTCACTGATCTATTGAGGATTTAATTTATCTGCATTTCTCAAAATCTAAACTTATTTTCTGAACTTTGTTACGTATCCCGTAACTGGATAACTTACCAGCAAAGATAGAGAGGTCCGTTGAAGTCTGATGTCACTATTTTCAAACGTTTTTATTTATAAAGGGGCACAAAAGTAAGGTTAATACAAACATTCAGATAATGCACGTCGTCAATACTCAATCTAAAACGCGGGTATAGTACTAATCATCATTAAGAAGTGAGCTCTACTGGTGTCTAGGGGATAATGTCCGTTCGAAATATAAAAGTCACTCAGAAGTCTGCAGGCTTCAGCCTTTTGGGAATCGCTGGGTTTCACGTGGGGCACCCAAGAGAGAGAGATTGGGAAGAGGAAAAACTTGCCGGGTCTTTATGAAGCTTCCGTGGAATCGGGGAGCATTGGTTCCCTCTCCCCGATGTTAGTTAAAAGCAGTTTTCCATGATTCCAGCCACAAATTCCAATCCCGGAATCTAACGCATGTGGCTTCCTTCAAAATGGCTTCCCGCTACTGCGGGATCACTCTTGTGTCTTCTTGGTGAGTCTGAAAGGGCTGTCCCCCTTAGACCCTCCTTTATACTTCCTCACGGGGTTGCAGGTGTCAATCAGGTTGGGATGATGCAATCTCTCTCTCAACCAGCCCACCTTGCCCGAGGGCTTTACACGTGGTCTTCATGAGACAATAGTCACTGTCGCCTTATTTTGCATCCTGTGTGGAATGTGCAATTTGGCACGTTTCTCTCTCTCTCTCTCTCTCTCTCTCTCTCTCTCTCTCTTCCTGGGTCTACTGACCCCCCTCCCCCCCCCCCCCCCCCCCCGATGGGTGCTCTTGCAATTCTCACAAAGGAGGGGGCTGGGATCATAACAACTTCAATAATACTGCTAGGATAAAAGTAATGTCTGTGAGTCAATCACTTCTCTAAAGACATGGCAAGGAGAAAAATACAATTGCTGTGTATTTGAGAATGTGATAACTAGGCTAAATTAATAGGTGGTTGTGGGTGTAGTGGATTTTATTTCTTGAATGCTCAAGGTATAAAGCTAAGTAAAAATTACTGCACAAGATGAGGTTTGTTTAATAGTGTGAGTAGAAGATTGCTTAATAGAGAGAAGCAAAGAATGGGAATAAATGAATGATTTCTAAGTTGGCAAGCTGTAATTAGAAGAAACCCTCAGAGACCTTTGCCTCGGGCGTACCTATGTACAATATGAACCTTAGGACTTAGACAGTTAGGAGTATTTGCCAGAGCGATATTGTGGAAATAAGCTGCAAAACAAAGCATCTTATGTATGCTGGATGGGCAAAATGGCAGATGGAATTTAACCTGGGAAGGTATAGGTAATTCCAGTCTGATAGGAATATTAAACAAAAACAAGGTACTGATGAATTTGTGCGAGTTTATTGTATGTTGGCATTCAGAAAGCTGTGGATTTTTGTTTCAGAAGCAATATCTTAACATGTAGGGACAGCAAGTAAAAAGTTAATGGAACATTGACCTTAATTACAAAGGGACTAAAGACAAGAATGAAAGACTTGCTGTCATTATATTGGACTTGAGATGAAAGCAAGCCTGGTATCGCACTGAGTCTGTTCTCACCCACTTTACAAGCACATACTTGTCTCTTTCTTGTGTCATCAGCACCATGCTTGCGAGCATTTACATAATCGCCTATGTGGCGTTACTTACATCAAATGGCAGGTGGTAGACTTAAAATTGACGTAAACAGCTTATTTTTATATTTTCCCACACCCTTTATGGCATTCACGTGGTTTACAAAATGAGCATGTCATCACAACCGTTGTTGGGTGAATCATAGATTGCAATGATTCAGCATAGCGGAGAAAGTAGGACACCTGGTTGAATGGTACCACAGTAACAACGTCTTGCTCAGTTGCAGCAAACCTAAAGAGCTGATTGCTGACTTCAGGGAGGGAAAAGAGAGTTAGCATACGCCAGTCTACATTGGGGGATTGGCAGTGTTAACATATTGGATGACTTGTACTAGGTTCAGCACGTAGATGCAATCAAGGAGAACTTTACCTTCCTAGGACGTTAATGAGGTTTGGCTTCTTCTGGAGCACTCAAACAAGCCTCGACAGATGTATTGTTGAAATTACCCTGACTGTTTGATTAATGGTCTGGTATGGAGATTCAAAAGTGCTGGAATGTAAGAAGCTGTAGAGAGTAGTGGACTCTGCCCAATATATCATGAGCACGTTGCTCCCAAACATTGGTAGTATCTGCAGGAGGTATTGTGAGAGAGAGCAACATATACTATCAAAGATCCCCACCATCCAACCCATACCATCTTCTCACAGATACCATTGAGCAGGATGTATAGAAGCCTGAAATCCCACACCACCAGGTTCAAGAACAGCATCTTCAACCAATCGGCAAAGCTCTAGTCACCACTATAGTTTAGAAATAACATGACCTCACTGATCACTTGGCACTTTAATAGTCTTAGTTTTTCTTAGTTCTAATTCTGTTTTGTTCTTGTAAAACTTGGGTATAATCCATGTTTCATTGTTGTTTTCCTTATGAATGCTGCTTAAGTGATACTATATGCCTGTGATGCTGCAGCAAGAAAATTTCTTATTGCACCCCTGCATGCGTCAACTTGTGGACAAGGCACTAAACCCAACTTTCATCATTTTGAGATTAGTGCAGTTTAAAACAAATGGCTAGTTAATTGATGATTCTTTCCAAGATGGCGGCACGACGCAGCTTGCAGCGGCCCCTCCGGAGCGAATTATCTGTTATTTGTGAAGTGGGATGCCATGCGCAATCATAATCAATTGAAAATGGATGTGGGAGCATGGAGGAACATCGGGAAATCTCCAGGAAGACCTTCTTCATTGCTGCTGCTGCTGCTGTGAGGTCCGGGTCTCTGCTGGGAAGAACGGGGTCGCGATGCCAGTGGCCGTTGGCAGGGGTGTCTTAATACACTCGGCAGAGGATGGTGCTCGGAGAAGCTGTGCCAGAGGGGATGGTCGGAGGCTCGGAGGCTCGATGGACTCTGAGTCCGCTGCGGTCAGGTCGCTTTCGGTGTCTGCTACGTCTGCGAGGCTGGGTTTGACGGAGCTTTCATTGTCTGCTGCATCTGTGAGGCTGGGTTGGGTGGCACCGTGTAAGTCCACAGTGGGGGTATTCCCTTCTGCCGCCGGCGTGGGATGGCGAGTCTGTCGGGACCCTGGGGACTTGTGGAAACTGTGTGGTGATTTCTTTCATACTTATAGTCTTTTAACATCTTTGGACTATTTTTACTGTGCCCATGGTCTGTTTTTTATCAATTGTGCTATTGTTTGCACTGTTGTAACTATATGTTGTAACTATGTGGTTTTGTGCAGCTTTAGATTTTGGTCTTGTTTGTCTGGTGGGATTGGAGCTCCTTTCCGGGGATCGCGCTAAGATGGTAACATGATATTAATACGCAGCAGCCTCTCTGGACTCTGGATTGGGGATTGCCAAACGTTATGTGGATTTTCTGGTGTAGTCTGTTTTGTCATGTGTTTTTGTGATATCATTCTGGAGGAAAGTTGTCTCATTTTTTAACTGCATTGCATTTGTGGTTTCTAAATGACAATAAACTGAATCTGAATCTGATTCTGAATTCTGCATGTTGAAGAAAGTTGAAATAGATAGAACAATGAAGCAGCATATTCATAACCTGGGTCACTGATACAGTAGTTTAGGCTTCATCGGGTCCACTCCAGACCTCTATGGCTCAAACCAAAGATATGAGTTTCAGAGATAAAGTGAGATTGGCTTCTCTTGATGTTAAGGCAGCATTTGAGTGTGGCATCATGGAGTTTTGCTAAAGCTGAAATTCATGGGCCTGAAGGAGGGACCAGGCCAGTGGCAAGAGTCATTTTTTGTACCAAGGAAGTAGGTTATACTTAATGGAAATCAATCATCTCAGTTTAGTGTAATGTTGCAGTTGTTACTTAGGATAGTAACCTCATTCCAACCATCTTCAGCTATTTCGTTTATTCAAAGGAGGAATTTATTCACTGATAATTGCATGTGGTTCGACTCTATTTGCAACTCTTAAAAAAATGAAGCTGTCTCTGACTGCATGAAGAAACATTTAGATAAAAGCCAAAATTCCAAACTGAAAATGTTGGAAATACTCAACAGGTCAGGAAGCTAGTGTGGGGAGAGAGGGAAGTGTTGGAACAAATTAGTGGAGTTAAAGGAGAAGTTCTTCAACATGAAAATTTTCTCAGCTGAGTAAAGGAGGGAGATAGTATAAGGGGATTGACTGAGCATTTGTCAATGATACCTTTTCCATCAGAATTAAGAATATTTACAGATCAGAAGGAGATGATTCATTCCATTGTATCTCTGCCAGTTGAAACAAAGTTAACCAAACTACTTCCAATTTCCATCACTAAGTCATCAGTCCCAAAAATCATAGCTCTTCAAGGATGCTTACAAGTACATTTTAAAATATTTTGAGATTTTTTCCTCTGCTACCATTTGAGATTTGTTCAAGCCCCTGCCATTTTCTGGGTGGTAAAAAATACAATTCCTTATCTTCTCTCTCATCGTTGAACTAATTATTTAAATAAGTTCCTTACCATCTTTTACTCCTCAACTGTGGGATATAGGTGCTTTCAGCTTGTATTTGTCTGTCATCCCATCGTTTAAGCCATCTTCCACTTTATTCTGCTGCATAGAAGATGCTCCAAGTGAGGTTTACACAGTGCCCAACTCAATTTGCAATTCCTTAGCAATTTAGTCAATATTTTCAAATCGAGACAAATTTCAGGTATGAGCTAATAAATGTCAAGTCACACAAATGCCACAAAGTTTCAAACAGTGGCCATTTTAAACAAGGCAGATTCTAACCAGCTAATCTTAGGGTGTTATTGGAGTCTGGGTAATCTGTGGCAAGTGATACACTTCTTAGTACTCAAAGTCGTCCCATCATCTAGAATGCACAATGGATGAGCTTAACTTGAGCAGCACTATAGACGCTGAACCAAATCAAGGATAAAGCAGCCCAATTAGTTGGCACCCCATCTTCCACTCTAAGCATTCACTCTCTCCACCTCCGGCACAATGCGTACTATCTACAGACTGCTTACTATTGTCTGCACAAAGCTACTCTAGCAATATCTCTCAGATTTGTGACCTCTTCACCTTGGTTTCAAATACATATGAATGCCACCACTTGCTTGTTCCCCTCCATAATGGACACCATCCAGACTTGAAATCTATCACTACTAATTTTTTAAAAACATTTTATTTAGAGATAGACACAGTAACAGACCCTTCCAGCCCAATGAGCCTATCCTGCCTAATTACACACGTGACCAAGTCACCTGCTAAGCCATTTGTCTTTGGAATGTGAGAGGAAACCGGAGCACCTGGAGGAAACCCAAGCAGTCATGGGGAGAATGTGCAAACTCCTTACAGACAGTGGCGGAATTTTATCTGTAATAGCAATATGCTAACCATTATGCTACTGTGCCACCCCCTAAATTTATTTCGGAGTCTAAACCTTGGTCGCTCCTGTCCAGCAGATTTATGGGATTAACTTCACCAGAAGGGGTTCAGTACTTCAAGAAGGTGGATCAGCATCACCTACCCAATAAGAATTAGTGATGAGACTGAATGTTGGCAATGTCCATACCTTGAAAAATAAATAAATAAAATGTATTGTTTTTGTGTACCTGTCATATTCTTAATTAACTGCCTCATTGTATAAGGCATTTCAGTAAATGCTATTAGACAAGAAAATTAGGTTTATTGGTTTTTAGCTGAACTTAAAATTATCCATATCAGGGCAATTTTGAAATTCATGAATAAATTCAAAAGGGTCAAGTTCAAACTACTTTGGATTTCCATTTACAATTTATGCTCCTTCAGTGGCTGCCTATATTATCATAACTACTTCTAAGAAATGAATTTTCATGGTATTTTGAATCAAGCAAACCTGTCTAATGACATTAGACCTTCTGGCCAGTACATGATGAAAATGTGCTTGCGGACTGTGAAGGAAAAAAACCCATTTAATATAAGAAACCATTTTACGTGTTAGTAACATATCGTGCTATGAATTCTGCAGTTTTACAACATGATTTTGTAAACATTTATTCATTGAGACAATGGCCCCTTAAGTTGCAATGATGAAAATAATCACAGGAAAGAAAGTAATCATATCAATGAGGTTCCTTTGTGCTGAGGTCTCTGGAAGGGATGAAAAGTATAAACTAGATTTTTGGGATGTAGTACAAAGAGGCGGGCATGTTCTTCTTTCTGTGGTCATTTTATTCTGTCTTTGTACCTCTTTGTATCTGCTGCTTTTTCTTCCTCTCCAGCACTGTAAACTCCACTAACCTGTGTTCTTTCTCTCAAAATTCTGATGCTTCAGTACAGATTGGTTTTCAGCCTAGTAGAAAGAAGATTGCAACGTTTGATGAGCAGAAGTCTGAGAAAGTTACATTTATGGCAATTTCTGGGTTTAATCATGTTAGTCAGGTAATGCAATTAAGCAATTTTGGTCTCAAGCTACACTTATAATCATTAGATAAAATGATTATATAAAATGCTGCATAAAATGGTGATGTTCATTATGTGGCTCCAATCTGGAGCATTCCAAAGGAACTTCCACACGTTGTTTTGGATGTGCCCATCATTTAACATTCCCAGGACAGTGTGGTGCCGCCAGGAACAATTGGCCTAACAATAAACCACTGCTCCTGCCTCCCACATTCCCCCATCTACTTCCCTCTCTTAGTTGCTCCTGCCATACACCCATCATTATCCCACCTCCCCACCAAATATCTATCACTGATCTGATGTTGCCATCTCCTACTTCTCTTGGGTGTGAGCCTGGCCTCCCTGATTTCTCAATCTCATGATTGTTCTCAATATCATCTCTCCTTCTCATTCTCAAGCAATGCTGGGATCTCATGCTTGTATTCCCACCATCCTGGGACTGGATTGACCTAACTAACATAGCCGCAAGAGAAGAGAGTGCCATTGTTCCATCATGCCATTCCCCAGTCCAGAAACCTTTCATGGACGCAAAGACTCAGGAAACTCAGCATATTCCTGACAGACATAACGTGATCAGATTCTTCAGAGCTGTTAAGGCCACGTACAAGCTAAATGCCCAAGGATCCTTTCCACCAAGAATAGAACTGAAATGCACCATCATCATTAACATGATTGAGGAAAAGATTCTTGAGGTTCTCAACTCCAAACCTTGTAAAAATCCACTGGATCTGTAGGGTATCAGTAATCCGCACCCACCTACTGTACATATATTGTTCTGAGACCCAAGGTAACTACAGCAGACATCTCGAGACACTAGAAAGGTGTTACTTATGTCCTCTTTGCAAAATACTTCATGTTTGCTGGAGGAATAAGTGAACCAGTGTTAGGGTAAACTGCAAGGCCAATATTATGAGCATTAAGTCACTGGTTATATTTATTCAACTCTTTTGAAGAGGCCAAGTCATTCAGACAACCTGAATCAAGCTTCAAAAATAGATACTATATTTCAAGATGTATCTCAAGAAGGATTAATCGGTAGGCAGAGGAAAAGGTTCCAGACTATGTCCAGAGTTTTCTTGCAACATTTCCATTGACTTCTGGGAATTGCTAGCCACCAGTCATTGAAAATGGAAGGGCATTTGGGATAGAAACATAGAAAATAGGTGCAGGAGTAGGTCATTCGGCCCTTCAAGCCTGCATCACCATTCAGTATGACCATGGCTGATCATCCAACTCAGAACCCTGTACCTGCCTTCTCTCCATACCCCCTGATGCCTTTAGCCACGAGGGCCATATCTAACTTACACTTAAATATAGCCAATGAACCGGCCTCAACTGTTTCCTGTGGCAGAGAATTCCACAGATTCACCACTCTCTATGTGAAGAAGTTTCTCCTCATCTTGGTCCTAAAAGGCTTCCCCTTTATCCTTAAATTGGGGCGATGTTAGTTAGGTCAATCCAGGCCCAGGATGGTGGGAATACACGATGGCATTGAGAAGCTTGAGTTTGTGCATCAGGTGCTGAGTAAGTGGCAGAAAGTATGTATGCTTGTCATTTGAGGAACATTTGATGGCTCTGGGCCTGTATTCACTACAATTCCGAAGAATGAGGGATGACCTCATTGAAACCTATCAAATGTTGAAAGGCTTTGAGTGAGTGGATGTGGAGAAGTCTAAGCCCAGGTGACACAGCCTCAGAATAGAGGGGCATCCGCTTAGAAAAGAGATGGATTTCTTTAGCCAGAGGTTGGTGAATGTATGAAATCTTTGCCACGGACAGCTGTGGAGGCCAAGCCTATGTATATTTAAGGCAGAGGTTGATAGATTTTTGATTGGTCATGGCATGAAGGGATATGGGAAGAAAACAGGATGTTGGGGCTGAGAGGAAAATTGGATTAGTCATAATGAAATGGTGGAGTAGACTCTATGGGCCAAATTGTCTAATTCTGCTCCAGTATGTTATGGTCTTATAAACTCCCCAATCCAACACCTCCTTCCCACACATGGAGAAGTCTGCAGTTCCCTCATTTGCTACAATTGTCACGTCAGAAGCCACAAAACTGCTAATCACCCTTGATCCTGAGGTACTACCTCTGAAAAAGACTGGAATTTCCTTTTATAGTAGAGCAGAGTCACATGACAGGAAATGGAATAGTGTAGAATCATGGAGTAACTTGAAACTACTACGTGTGTTGCAAGTAGTTATTTTCAACAAGCATTGTAATTCAATTGTTCTTTAAGTGGTTCTTATCTGAAGTGTTGCATTTATTCTAAATCGAAAAATAAAACAGAGTGAACTTGCCTTGGAAGTGTTTCCGTGATGTGTAGACAGGTCACTACATAACAAAGGTAATCACTGTAAGGTTACTTCAGAATGATAAAAATTTTGATTGCAATTCAATTAACCAGTCCATTCAGAGCCATCAAATAAAGTGGTGATAAAGAGCAAATTGTAGAGTCTGCGAACACTGGTGTAAGTTAAAATCTGTCAGTTAAAAATCTGCCGTGAAACGTTAGTAAGCATTCAAATATTAAATGTGTAAAAATATGGATTAAAATTATTTTAGATTATCAATTAATCAAGTTAGTTATGTTAATACATACACAAAATGCTGGAGGAACTCAGCAGGACAGGCAGCATTTGTAGAGAGGAATAAACAGTTGGTGTGTCAGGCTGAGACCTTTACTGATAAAGCATTTGTGTGATACTCTGGATTTCCAGCATCAACAGAACCTCTTCTGTTTAAGATGCATTAACATCTCTCATTTGTAGGAAATTCACTTTGATACATTGTTGAGCTTATATTAAACTGTTAGTGAGGATAACTGTGATGATCACTACAAGTGTTCCAAGATTTAAACCTGAAAATAAGAAATCAAGACTTTTTCCCAGACACTTTGTTGACGCTTTAATCACTCTTGAGTTGGGTTCTGAAAGTGACTAATGGGTTTAAAAATTGATGGGGTGTCGGAATCCTGAAGTGTACCTGCTGATTTCCAGATTAAAACTCAAGCACATAAAGTTGCCATTAGAAAGACCCCACAGGAGAAGTGAGTTGTCAACTTAACTATGTTAACACCACTCTGGATAATTAATCAGGAGTGCTTCTGAATTTAACTCTGAGTGCATGGATTTCCCAAGCTCACCGGATCTCACCATGGAGAGAGCGCGGCAACATTGAATGGGACCAAGGCAGTTGGCAATTAAGTCTGCCTATAAATACTGCTGTGCCACTCTGTGAAAGAGTGTTATTTCCACAGTCATTGTTTTGATTTCCTAGGGCAGTTACAAAAAAAGATTCTAAAGATTTGCATTGATTTTTTCTGCATTATAATTTAGTTTTAGAGCTTTTTGTACCTGTCGATGTGGGTCATTGCACTTTGGTGCTCTCTGCAGCCTGTTTCAATGGCCAGAGGTATGTGATTACACAGTGGGATGCAGCAGGCAATCACAGTGGGCAGCTATGGGAGATACAGGATCAACAGCAAGTTACTATTTGTTCCTCACAGTTTCACACAAGAAAAGGGTTCAAGAGGGGCAGCTCAAAGAGGCCAAAGCCCCGAAAGTACTTTGGATGAAGTTGACACATCTGGAAATTAATGAAGGTTATTGCCTATAGAGCCTCGGGTGGCAGCATCTTTACAAATTCAAATAAGGCCTGTTAGACCCAGTGGACATGATTTACAAGTGATTGTAAGGATGTCTACTTTTATGTCTCAAAGTCCTTCCAGGGTTCTGCTGGAGTTACATGCGGGGGATCTTGCAAACAGCTATTCATAAATGAGCCGTGCAACTGCTGATGTTTTGTTTACAAGAGCTGATGATGAAATCAATTGTCTTCAATTAATGAAGGTAGTCAGAGTGAATGTAGCCTTTTGTGTTTTTAGTTCTGACTGGTTAACCTCAAGTGCGGGGAATTATTGACTGCATAGAAGTGCCTTTCATGCCGATACTAATCACCCAGTATGGTTGTAGAGTGAAATGTTTAGTGATAAATACATAGAAAGAACTTTTCCCTGTTGTGCACAGAAGTCCCAAGCAGCTATCTGGGTGTATACAAACATCTAGATCTGCCAGATCTTTCATCTCATGTTTTTGAATTTTTTGTTTATTTATTATCATTCTTTATTTCTTTTGTACATTCACAGTTCATTCTCTTTTGTACACTGGTTGAACACCCAATTTGCTGTGATCTTTCAATGATTCTTTTATGATTATTATTCAGTCTTACTTGGATTTGGCATTTTTCCTCCTGATTCAAGATTGGACATACTTCATGCTTGAGTTGCATTCTATCCCGACATGATTGATCTCCCATAAAGACTCATTGATCAGTACTTTTGATTTTGGAACTGCCAACATCTTGATTCCGGAAACTTCTGTGGTAGTTTCTTCTTTGCTTTTGTGTGAGCTTGTCTTGACACGCGAACTAAGAACCCAAACATACTTGTTTAGCTTGAAGCTACATTCCTTTTCATTTGTGTCATGAGGCTGAACAAACCTGAAGGTTTTGAAAAGATTCACTAAGTATCCGTGAACTCCATGAAAAGATTTAATAGGCGATAGGCTGAAGGCTGAAGACACAGCTTTATTGGCTTGTTTTGACAGGTTTGATTCTAAGTCTTTGTCCAAGCAAGACCAATGAACAAAGCTGTTGCTCTTTCTTTCGACCTGACAATTACTATGCATTTAGTATGCAGTTCAATTAAAATATTTCTACCAAATTAGTAGTTCCTACTTACTAGATAATCCAACTTGCTCAGTCTGAAAACTGTGGAACAGCTTTAGTTTTCACTTGAACATGCATCAAGTTCTGACAATCCTTTGTGTGTTCATTAACCATTTTCAACACTACACATTTCTGGGTCTTACCTTTTTGACAGTCACTAGAAATTCCTCATCCACCACATTTCACACATTTATCATTTCCAACATGCATAACTATACTCTTCCCACTCTGTCACCTGTAAAAGTGCTATTTCTTTTTCTCAGTTTCTTCTCTTCCACTGCATCTGTTCCCAACATGTAGCTTTCCATTCCAGGACATCAGTGACGTCCTCCTTTTTTAAAGAACAGGATTTCCCTCTCTCCACTATTGACGCTGCCCTCCATTTCCCAAGCATCCATGCTCACCCCATCTTCCTGCCACCTTAACAGTGATAGAGTTCCTTGTCTAACACCTCATCAGCCTCTGCATCTAACACATTATCTTTCACAACTCCTGCCATCTCCAAAGGGATCTTACCACTAAACACATGTTTACCTTCCCCCAATCCACCTCTCCACTTTCTACTGGAATCGCTCCCTCCGCAATTCCCTTATTCATTCATTATTCCCCGCTGATCTTCTTCCCGGCACTTATCCCCGCAAGTGGCCTAAGTGTTACACCTGCCAAATACACCTCCTCCCTTACCTCCATTCAGGGCCCCAGGCAGTCCTACCAGGTGAGGTAACACTTCACCTGTGGATCTACTGGGGTTGAAGATTGTGTCTGGTACTCTTAGTCAGCCACGTCTACACTGGTGAAGCCCATCGTATGTTGGGGGGCAGTTTTGTTGCACACCTCCACTCTATGTGCCACATGCGGGACTTCACAGTGGTCAAATATTTCACTTCCCATTCCTCTTCCTGTCCATGGCCTCCTCAGGGTGGAGGAATACCACCTTATATTCCATCTGGACAGCTTCCAACCTGATGGCACGAACATCAACTTCTCCTTCCAGTCAACAAATTCCACCCTACATTTCCAATTCCCCACTCCGACCTTTTACTTCTTGTCACCTGCCTATTACTTCCCTCACGGTTCCCTTTCTCCAATGATCCACTGTCCTGTCCCATCAGATCATTTCTCCTCCAGCTCGTGACCTTTCTTTCCACCTGGTTTCACAATCACCTGCCAGCAAGCCCCTTCCCCTCCCCCTGCCTCTTTATTCTAGCATCTTCCCCCTTCATTCTCAGTCCTGAAGAAGGGTCTCAGCTCTCTATTCATTTTCCATAGACGCTGCCTGACCTGCTGGGCTCCTCCAGCAACTTGTGTGTGTGTGTGTTGCTAAGGTAGGAGTTCTTGTTTTCACTTTGAAGCCACAGAATTGCATATTTGGGACTTGACAGTGATACGTGTTTGCATTAGACTAGCTTTGACTCTGATCAAAGAGGATTTGCATTTGTGCTCTGTTATGCCAGTGGAATGCCATATGTTTCCAACACTGTACGAGGCTGTGGACTTAGAAGTGTCAGGTTGAATTTCCTCAATCTATTCCCATAGAAGCTGGACTGTTTTCATACTTAGTATGGTGGTGGGCATAACTATTTCTTTACAGTGAGTATTCCATTTACTCTAATATAAAATATGAGAGTGTTAGAGTTCGTTTTGTAGGTGTTGTCACCAAGAGCAATTGTCTTGATGTATTATGAAATGGTCTGCAGCTTGAATGCATGTTTTCGTGTTAATGTAATGGCATTTTGTGGCCAGTTAAAGCTGCAGACCTGGGTTCAATCCTGAACTCTGATTCTGCCATTTGCAGAGTTTGCATTTTTTTCCTTGCGACTGTTTAGGTTTTCTTTCACATTCCAGTGGAATGCCCTTTGGTTAATTGGTCACAGTAAATTGCACATAGAATAGTGGGTGGCAGGAGAGTGGAGTTTGTGAGCAGTTACACGGAGGAACGAGGTTGATGAGAATATTTTGAGAACTGCTGAGACCAGGCATCCTCCTTGGTCATGAGAGACTACTGAGATCGATCCTGCCATTCTGGAAGCGTTTGGTGATGCTCTCTGAAACCTTACATATTGTTGGTGCTGCTTCAGAAATATAGTTAGCCTTGAGGTGCAGTACCTGGTTCGGGTCAGACAGAATTTGATGTATCCTGCACTTTCTGCCTGGGTATTTTTATTTCTGTCCTTTCCATTACTATTTGTTTTGGTTTTCACAAAGGACCCTGAAGTGAATCACTTTGTATTTCTAGTATCTGCAATTTACTTGACTTTCATGCTTTCGCATAGTCATCTTTTGCAAGTCACCAGCTCGACCTGATTATCTCACTGAGACTCACTCCAACAAAAGTGTAATCTGGAGGCACAAAAGACTGCAGTTGCTGGAATCTGGAGCAACTCACAACAAACTGGAGGAGCTCAAATGTTCAGGCAGCATCTGTGGAGGGAAATGGACAGTTTCAGGTCAACCCCCTTCACCTGGACTGAGAGGATGAAGGGAGATAGCCAGTATAAAAAGATAGAGTAAAGGGCCACCAGGTAATAGGTGCATTCAGGTGAGGAGGGGTGATAGGCATATGGGGCGGGTGGCGGGGGGGGGGGATAGTAAAGATTGTGCAAAAAGCTGGGAGGTGATAGGTGGATGTAATAAACAACTGGGATCTGATAGGAGAAGAGGGTGGAGTGTGGAATGAAGGGAGGCAGGAAGTGAGAAGGGTCAGTGGAAGTATTAGGGAGGGAAACCATTGGGAGGAATGTTTGAGTGGAGGGGAGGGAAGCAGGATGACACAGAAACATCTAAACTAGTGCCTGGTAGGCTTCTAATGTGTAACTAAAGAAAAAGCAACTTCCTTTGAGATAGAATCACCAGTCTGCATATCCTGTGGTATGCTGGAATAAATTAGATCTGTCAAGATTAGTTTCTTTTTGAAGATTGCCATGATATACCTCATTTTTGAGCTTGGTAAGGATGAAGAGGAATATTTTGTTTCTGTCAGGATTACTACAGGCTTCATTTATATTGTTGTAGAGAAGGTGGAAAATCTATACCTGTTTTTAGTGTCAGGTGAGGTTGCCTTCAATTTGTAATCAAACTCATTTGCATGTTAATCACAGGAAAAGAACTTTGAAAGCAAAGAAATAAACTGTTTCATGAACGTTTTGGGGGCTTCGCTCACAAGTTGCTATTATGCGAAGAAAAGACCATGTTCCCTTCCTCAATTCTTCACAATCCAAAAGACCCTGGACAACATGTTCTATATTTAGTGGTGCATCTATTAGAGCTGCTGCTTCACAACTCTGATAATCCAGAGTCAATCCTGACCTCCAGTGCTCTCTGTTTGTATATTCTGCCTGTGACAGGATGATTTCCTAAATATGTTAAGGTTATGACAATTGGGAGTTTAATTGGCACTGTAAATTGCTTCTCATATACAAGTGATTGGTAAAATCTGTGAATTTGAGGAAGGTAAAAGGGAATTGGTGTAAGTGGTTGCTTGATGGTCAACATGGACGATAGGTTGAGGGACCTATCTCCATACTCCTTAATAGAGCTCTTTCAGTGTCATGGTATAATTGAAATCAAGTTTTATTTTCAGACAAGGAGTTGCAGAAAAGATGGTCACATGGAAGGGATTGTGCTATCTTTAAGATTTTTGCAGTAAAATAGAGGTTTGGTCATTGTATTGTGGTGCAGGGTGGATGTATCCCAAACAGACTAGTAATAGTTATAGAACAGATTAGAGAAAGGGGCCTTTCATAAATTCTTATGATTCAGCACCCTCAGTATTTTGGTCTATCAGCAGATTTTATGGACAATTTTATTCCATTCCTTTTAAAACCTCAGCATACTTTGAATCCATTTTTAAAGATGGTGATGCACCATCAATAACTCACTCTGAGACATGAAGGCGAGATATCGGCTTTTATTTACTGGAAGAAGGAACAAGCAGTAGTTGACCACCATACCACATCCTGGAGACTGAGGGGCTGGGCTTAGGCCTCGATTGCCTTTATACAGGGGTCTGTGGGAGGAGCCACAGGAACAGTCAGCAGGGGGCGTGTCCAGACAGGTATATATATGTAGTTCACCACAGATGGCATAGTATTAAAATACATTTTCCACTGAACTTGTGTAATTTAAAGGGAGACCAGGTAATTGGACCTTGGTGATCTTAAAGGGAAAAGGTGGGAGATAAGTTCAAGAGAGCACGAGGAGCAGGACCCAGTGAGCCAGATGGTGAATCACCAGGTGAGATTTATGGAGAAAAAAAATTGCTTATGCGGACAGGACAAAGTGGGTGATGTCCTTAGGAGAAAAGTTTGAGAAAATGAGGAAAAATGCAAGCTTGAGGGTGTGACTATGAGGGAATTGTTTCAGACTGACCCTCTGCACTAAGAAAGAAGGAATTAGTAGATATGTTTAAGTGGAAGATCTCTTTCTAAGTCAGTAGCTTGCATTTGCTGCTGATAGTAGAGTAAAGCGTAGAAACTTATAGGAAGATGAAGGAAGAATAGGGAAGATGTCAGAGGTAGTGTTTTTGCATGGAGTGTTGGATGCTGGGTGTGATGGTAGAAGGCAATGAAATAGGGACATTGAGAGACTGTCAGGGAGGCATGTGGATGGAAAAAATGGAGGGCTTTGGGTTGTGTAAGAGGGAAGTGTTCGATTGACAGTGGATTAGGATTACATAAATCAGTACAACAATGTGGACCAAAGGACTCTTACTGCGCTCTATCATTCCGTATTCTAAGATGGTTTGAGAAGTACAAAAGAAGCCAGAGGGTTATTGTTCCAGGAACATTCTGGGATAATGATCAAAACTGACAGTCTCTCAATCATACCTAGTTTCAGCAAACCAGAGAGAAATTCAAGTATGCAATTACAGTTACCAAAAATAGAATATCAGAAGATTGCCAGCATTTCATAATTCAACAAAAGAGGCCGAAGTATTTAGGAAGAAATGAAAGATGGATTTTTGGAATGTTGAGATATGACAAAGTTTACAAAAATATTGCCAGAATTCAAGGGGCTAAGCTAAAAGGATAGGCTGTTTATGCTAGTACTTCATTCCTTGAAGTGTAGGACATTGAGGGATTGTTTATGGGGGTACATGAATTAATGAAGGACATTTATGCAGTATTTTTGCAGGATCAAAAGCAAGAGGACTTAGGCTTAAAGTGTTAGGATAAAGACTTAATATTAATATGTGGAGCAGATTTCTAAAACAGAATATAATATGTATATGGAACAGGTAACCGGAGGAAATAGTTGAGCCAGGTACAATAACAACATTTAAAAGACATTTGAACAGGTACATGAATAGGAAAGAGTTTGAGAAATATGGTCAGATGAGGCAATTAGGACTAGTCTAGGTGGGCATGGGTGAGGTGGTTCAAAGAGCCTGTTTCTGTGCTGGATAAACTGGAGAAGCTATTATTGGTCTGTATAAAGGTAAGGAATAGCTAGGCATGTGTTGCCGTTTAACAGTCAGACACAAGAGAATTTCTAGTGATGAATAAGGAAATTGAACAGTCATTAACACTTAAAATGTGTCAAATCTGCCAGATACTGTATGTATTTTGCTCCATTACAAAGCAAATAGAGTGAGTTTGCAAAGTGGTGGGAGAAAAGGAAGTTGGAATTGATAACAGTGGAGCACTGCGAGAGGTGTTTGGGACGGGTGGCAGAGAAGGCACGTCGGGTTGCGAGTGTGGGTGCAGACACACCCAATGCTGTGACAACAGGCAAGCTCATTTGATTCCAAACAACTGGTTTATTGATCATTATAGAATGTCTTTCTGGAGCTTCACTCTCCTTTTCGCTTTGCCCAACCAAGATTCCCCTCTCCCTGCTCCCTTCGCGCTCGCGGTCTGCATTAGAGATCCATAACAAAATCATCACCCCCATATGTCATGAAATTTGGCAGCAGTACAGTGCAGTACATAAAATTACCGCAGTATTTTGCAAAAGTCATAGGTACCCTAGCTATCTATATGTGTCTAAGACTCTTGCACATACATAGTTCAGGTTAATTGGGACACATCGGGACCAGTACATTGGCCCAATTAAGCAGCTGCGCCAATTAGCCGTAGTTTCATGGAAATAGTTAAAAGGCATAAAAAAGATAAACTACCATTTAAATAACAAATTAAATACATAACAAATTAGAACACTAGAAATACTTCATTATTATGTAACTGTGTATTAGTTCCTAATAGTTATCAATGGAGGAATTCATATGCCATGCTCTTTTGATTGACTGCAAATGAGCAAAACCTAGTGCAGATAATGGACTGTTCTCATACAATGCTTTCGATAATTGCATTTTCATTATAACATTCACTTTTTTCATTATTCCTAACTTGTTGAAGTAGTGAAATAATTCATTTTCACTCCTGGCCATTTCTAGCATTTCCAAGCCTGAATACTTGAACCTATGATGAGCAAAACAGTTCCAAGTTGTCTTACTGCTTATTTTTCACCAGCTATCAGTGACAAAAATACTCCTTTTTGAATACAGACACACACACTGATGCTACTTAAAAACAGATTGCTCTAAGCATGGAACAGTGGCTGACAGCCATGCAAGTGCATAACTACACTCATTAGAAACTGTTCGGCAACAGCTTACCACCTCAGTAAAGTGGCATTGTGTCCCAAATAAATGAAAGGAATCATAACTATTTTCTTGATTTAGTTTTTGTTCTTTAAGAGATGTCCCAATTAACCAGAGTCCACTGTACAATATATAAAATTAAATTAAATAAGTAGTGGTAAAAAGAAAACTAAAATAATAAAGGTTCTATAATGTTCATGGGTTGGTTTATTACTCATTCAGAAATCTGATGGCAGAGGGAAGACACTGTTTCTAAGATGTTCAAGCATATATATTTCCATTCTGATAGTAGTATTAAGAAGAGAGCATGTCCTGGGTGATGAGCGACTATAATAATAGATGCTACCTTTTCAAGGCATTGCCTTTTGAAAATGTTCTTGATGCTGGGGAGGCTAGTGCCCATGATGGAGCTGATCAGTTTGAAATTCTCTGTAGCTTTTTCTGATCCTATCTTCCATATCAGATAGTCATGCAACCAGAAAGTATGTTCTTCGCTGTACATCTGTAGAAATTTATTAAAGTCTTTGGAGGCATAACACGTCCCCTCAACCTGCTAATAAAATATAGCCATTGTCATACATTCTTTGTAATTGCATCAATACTTTGGATCCAAGAGAGATCTTCAGACAACTTGACACCCTAGAACTTGAAATTGCTCACCCTTTCCACTGCTGATCCCTAGATGAGGACCGGTGTGTGTTCCCCTGACTTTCCCTTCCTGAAGTCCACAATCAATTCCTTGGTCTTGTTCCACTGATGTTTAATGCAAGGTTATTGTCGTGATGCCACTCAACCAGCTGATTTATCTCAAAACTCTTTGTCACCATCTATTTAGAAGGAAGGCAGAGAGAAAAAGGAAACAACTGAATTGTTAAGCTAATGTAAGTGGCAGAGAAAATGCTGGAATCTGCAATGAGGTTGTAATTAGAGAAAATCTTGAAAATAGGATTAACCAGAACCTATATGGATTTTATGAGAGGAAAATTAAGTTTGACTAGCCTGTTGGAGTTGGATGCAGATGTGATTCAAATAACAGATCAGGAGGATCCAGTGCATTTGGTGTGTTTGGATTTCTGGAAGACATTTATAAGCTCTTGCAACCGGATATTGATCTGCAAGGTTAGAGCATGTTGAACTGAGAAATTATACTGACATTAATTAAGTATAAGTTATTGGACACATGGGCAAGACAGAAGACTTGGTATAGATTAATCATTCTTAGCTTAGAAAGCTGTATTTGGTGGGGTAGAGCAGGGATTGGTTTTAGTTACATGTGGTTGTTTCTAAACTAGATAGGATTGAGAGTAAACAGGAAGCTGTAAAGAGGTTTCAAGGGAAATGGGACAATCTGAGTGAATAGGCAAGAACATTGCAAATGGAATATAATGTGGAAAAATATTAAATTAGTCACTTTGGAGAAAAAATGGTTAATGTATCACTAATACAGCACCAGTGACCTGGGTTTATTTCCATTACTGCCTGTAAAGACTTCCTATGTTCTCCCCATGATCAATGTGGATTTCCTTTGTCTGCGCTGGTTTCCTCCCACATTATGAAGATGTACAGGTTAGTATGTTAATTGGTCATATTGCTGTAATTGGACCAGAATGTACTGTTACTGTATCTCTAATTAAAAATAAAAGAAAGAAAAGCACAAGTATTTATTAACTGGATATTCAAGGAGATTTAATGATTTAATGAGAGTCACAAACAAACCACAGGGAAAAAGAAAAGGTGGTGTTGTGGGATCAGTACTGGACTTTGGCTTCGAATCCAGCTGGCTCCCTTGCACGCTTTCCATCTGTCCTGGGTTGAGCATCGAGCTAGCAACTTGACATCGCAAAAAAAAAAATTGCCTGCTACAGAAATATCAACAGCGAAAAAGTTGATTGCCATTACTGTCTTGTGAGTTGAATGGCAATTTCTTTTCTTTCTTTTTTTCAAGGAGATCTAATGATTTAATGAGAGTCACAAACGAACCACAGGGCTTCTAGAATAAATTACTGGGTGACTCAAACCATGAGCAAACCAGAATGGTTGGCAGTCACAATGCGAATGATTCTTCAAATATATAATTATATATTCTCCTTCGTCATAATTATGCTGTTTGGAGAATTCAAGTTTTCCGTAGACTGAATGATGTTTTGGATAACTCTTAATTATCTGAGGTTGACCTTTCTTGTGCTTGATGGGAAATGTATGAAAATTATTAACTGGCTGTCCAATGCATTCAAAAGATGTTTAATGTAAGCTGTGTCCTTGATTTCCTTTTCTGTTCAGTGCAAGAGGTAATTTCTGGGTCAGTATTTCTCCCTTCCTTGTGCTTGTGTACAGAGACCCCAAACTTTCCTATAAATTCTGTGGTGTCTGTCTGATTGGTGCTTGCTGTAGTGAAAAATGGAGATCCTGTGATGTCATGAATGCTGCTCTCTTCCAAAAACTTACCCACTCGTCCCTGATCTGTTGTCCTCCAGTACCTCGAATTTCTCTCCTGCCCTTTGATATTTTGTCCTGTTTACCTTGCTGCAACCCTGTCCAATTAATCTACACTTTCTTTTCATTCTCTACTCTTCTGCTTCTTTCCCTCTCTTACACATTCATCCTTTTTTATCTCTTAGAATTCCTTTCAGCTCTGGAGTTCCTTTCCATGCCCTGGTTCCCTACAAATTATGAGTCCCCAATTTCCTTTGCTTTCTCCATGTCCTTTGCTACCAATCTTCTCTCCTAGCCCATTCCTTTCCCATCATCATCTGGTTTCTCCCCCCACTCCATTTTCACCATCTCACCTACCACTCTGATTTTGCAAATGACTGTTCAGTTTTTCCTAACTGTGCTTTGCTTTCTCAGATGATGTGTTGTGAATACTACCAACAGGGCTGTGGGGTGAAGGTGTAAGGCACTCCTTACCTCGGCTAGCCTGCAGGTCACCCTTGAACAAGGTGTTTCACCTGCTTAGCACTACCCCCACCCAATCAAGGTGATGGGAGGAGGTGATAGATGGTCATATGAGCACCTGGTGCATATCACAGTCCTGGTATTGTGACCACTCTTGCCAGGCAGACAGCCTCCGAAGAGTATTGATAATGGCTGGGATCACCTGTCTTGCACAGACACTGCCCAGAAGAAGGCAATGGCAAACTACTTCTGTTGAAGCATTTGTAAAGAACAATCATGGTCATGGAAAGACTGCAGTGGGTCAAATCATACAACATGGCACATAATGAATGGACCCACAGATATAGGATTGAGTGATGAAAATCCAAGGTGTGAAAGTTGTATCATTCAAGCATGAATTTCATTTCAGAGGTTGAGGCAAAATTGTTGCAGCAATGCGAATCAGGTATCAATCAGCTCTTTTCAATCAACCAGCCTGCTTTGTTTGACATAAAAGGAATCATTGTTAAGGATTGAGGTAAACATATTATAAATATAAATTTATCAAGACATATCTGCAATGTGTGTTAGTGTGAAGAGGTTGGTATGAAACAAGTGCCTTTTTTTTATCGACTTGTCCCTGTGAAGTATGAACAATATATGTGGTATCATTTTCTAAATCTTTTTATTATTATTGATAATATGGACAGAATACAAATGATATATTAATAAAGAAATTACAAACATACAAATTCCATTACAGATGAAAAAAAACAAACAGTAGTTACAGTATAAATGAGTTTACCAAGACATAAACCATACAGTATATGTATGAACATGGTATGGTAAGTCTAAATATTTCATAATATATGATATAAAAAAAGAGAAAAGAAAGAAAAAAAAATACAATGCAAAATTAGCTAATCTACTAATCTAATAACTAATAAAGAAGAAAAAAGAAGCAAAAAAAAAGAAAAAAAAGAAACATTGGAAAAAGAAAGAAAAAAAGGGGCTGTTTATAATATCTCACAAGAATAAATATTCATCAATGCCGTCATTTCCGGGCCTTTCAACATACATAAGCTAAAAGCTGGGAAATCAAATAAACTTGGAAAAGGGTCATATTACATCATATGAAAATGTTGAATAAATGGTCTCCATAACTTTTCAAATTTAATAGAAGTATCAAAAACACCACTTCTAATTTTTTCTAAATTTAAACATAACATAGTTTGAGAAAACCAATTAAATACAGTGGGAGGCTTAATTTCCTTCCAATTCAACAATATAGATCTTCTAGCCATCAGAGTTAGAAATGCAATCATTCGACAGGCAGAAGAAGATAAATGCAGTGAGTCTAACATTGGTAAACCAAAAATTGCGGTAATAGGATGAGGTTGTAAATCAATATTCAAAACCGCAGAAATAATATCAAAAATATCTTTCCAATATTTTTTCAAAAATGAACAAGACCAAAACGTATGAGTTAAAGACGCGATTTCAGATTGACATCTATCACAGATAGGATTAATATAAGAGTAAAAATGAGCTAATTTATCCTTGGACATATGGGCCCCATGTACGACCTTAAATTGTATTAATGAATGTTTGGCACATATCGATGATGTATTAACTAATTGAAGAATTCTATCCCAATTCTCACTAGAAATAATAAGGTTAAGCTCTCTTTCCCAAACCTTTTTGGTCTTATAAAGGGGCTCTGAACGTATCTTCATAATTATATTATAAAGTTTTGAAATAAGCCCTTTTTGAAAAGGGTCTAATTCAAACAAACTCTCCAAAATATCTGATGGCTGAAAATTTGGAAACATAGGGAGTATTGAACTTAACAAATGTCTAATCTGTAAATATCTAAAAAAAATGAAATCTAGGCAAGTTATATTTGTTGGATAATTGCTCAAAAGACATAAAACAATTGTCCAAAAATAAATCAGAAAATCTTACTAATCCCTTAGTTTCCAAGCCGAATAAGCTTGATCTATAATGGAAGGGTGGAAAAAACAGATATATGTGGTATCACGAGCCACATATGTGAATTACAAGGCATATGATGTTAACAAACTCATATCCTTAATCTGTATTAAAATGGTTCTATGATAAAATTGATTTGCTGCTGTACACAAAATCTGGTATTGTGTATTTATCTATTAGCTGGAATTAGTACACATTTTGTCTTTAATATTTGATAGAGTCAAAACATATGTGGCCTTATTGGGAAACGATGCTTACTAACAGGGAAAAAGTATTTCCTCCAAAGTTCACCCTTCCTCTTTCACCTTCATGCTCCCATATTCTTACTGTGTACCTCGACTGGTTGGTGCCGGAATGCGTGGCGACACTTGTGGGCTGTATTTCACTGTATGTCTCTAAGTAGCTGTGACAAATAAATATGAAGCTGAATCTAAGTGATCACTTGGATTACTTACATGAATTTCTACCTATTGACACTACTTATTGCTCAAATCTACATATCAAATTAAGTTTGACTTGGGCTTAATGATCATTCATGTCTCCTTGCAAAGTCTGAGTAATCAGTTCCTTCTATTATTCAATTTTATGAAAGTTTAGGTTCATATTTTCATGTCATGTTCTATGAATCATTTTAATCAAAGAACTTACCTTGTTTAAGATTTTAATAAAACTTGAAATGATTTCTTATGGGTTCCCCAGCCACCAGCTGCAGCAGTAATAGACTTATTTTCAACAGGGATTGGTGTCATCTTCACTTTCTGCTTCTATCTTCTTACAGTTGTGAATAGTGCTTCCTTGTGGAAATGGATTTGTCAGCAGCATTTTTTGCAGTTGCTGTTTCATCCTGAGATAAACCATTCTAATAAAATGAATTAAGTTTAACCACAACCAGAGACATTGGTATTCAGTCTGTCATTTCAGTTATTGATTTGAACTCAAGTTTGAACGATATAACACTATTGAGTTAAGACATCAGCAAATGTAAATGGAGAAGAAGATTTTGCTAGCTGGATGTCCGAGAGCTTGTTGCCATTTTTCGATAGGATTCTAGGGTAACTCGTCAGCTCAATGTATGCAAATTATAGAAACCCCTCCTTATATTAGATGGGAAATCAGTGAGTGAACTTCTGCAGTGTGTTTAACTTGATCTTAAAAGGATTTCTAAAAGCTATTCACAGGCAGCATTTTTCCATTTAATTAGTGACTGAAATTAATGGGAAATCTCTTCACTTCAATTGTGAGTGCTTTTTTTCTCTCAATCTTGGAAAATCACGAACATCTCTGTGACGCATTTGTAATTTCAGAGGGTTTCAAGACATATGCAGGCCTCAGATATGTGGAGCAAAGTGTGTCTTAAAACTTTAGAGTTTTAAGATGTAAACAAATACATTCTTTGAAGAATTGAATCAATTTGTATTTTTTTCATCTGAATATTGTTCAGCACAAGAGTATGAAAATATTAGTTTACATCTTTTGGTCTACTGGTTTTTATTGTGCATAATCAGGTCACTTTCAGGTTTATGAACTTTTAGTTCAGTAGGAAATTAATTTTTACTCAGTTTCATTAATGTCTATCATAGAAGTTGCATAATTTCTGAACAGTGTTTGAAGAGGTTGTTAAACGCTGAATTTGTATATACATACAAATACACTATTCTTCATGTGCTTAACAATCATTGGGAAGCCACCTTGGCCCAACAGGAATAATCCCTGTCCACCCCCATCCACACCCTCATATGTTCCCACAGAGAAAACCCTTCAAAGTTTGCATCATACCAAACCTCAAAACGGATTGAAGCGAGCTCAAAGTTGGACACTGAATGTGCTATTGTTAACCTCATCTGGCAATGGTGACTAACGCACCTCAAATAATATTAGTAATCAAACTCACTGAAGGAAAATTACAAATTTTCTAGCATTTTCTTCAAATTCATTACGTATTTTGAGGATGCATTTCTTGACCAGAAGATTGAGACTGCAGGGCGTTCTGTGGGATCTTCAGCTAATTGGTTACATTCCAAAATCTGAGAGGAATGTTCTCAAGGTCCCATGGGATAAACTGTATATATGGTCATTGATGCTTGTGAATTGCAAATGGCCTGAAAATACAGAATCTATGAATTGTAGCATATTGGCATCAACAGCATCCTGGCATATATTTTTGAAAGTAGCATTAATCTGAGGCGGTGGAATGGCTTAGGCAAACATGACTTTGCCTCAAAATGTGTAACTATATTTATTTTAAAGGAGTCGGGTGTTATGTTGGTCAGACTGAATTTGAAGTATTGTGTGGAGTTCTGGTCACCTACCTACAGGAAAGATATCAATAAGTTTCAAAGAGTGCAGAGAAAATTTTCACAGATGTTGCCTGGAGTACCTGAGTTATTACAGGGATAAGCTGAATAGTTTAGGGCTGTATTCCCTGAAGAGCAGGGAATAAGGGGCAATCTTGTAGAGATACATAAAATTATGAGGGGTATAGATGGGGTGAATTCAGGCATGCCTTTTTCCCCTCAGGTTGGTTGAGATTAGAACATGAGGTCATAGGTGTAGTGTGAAAAGTGAAATACTTAAGGAGAATCTGAATGGAAATTGTTTCACTCGAGGGTGGAGAGCGTGAAGAGAGTGGAGACCGAACTGCCAGCTAAGTGGTAGATGCAGGTTCAGTTGTAATATTTAAGAGAAATTTGGATTGATACATGGATGAGAGAACTATGGGGTTGGTCCAGGTGCAGATAAATGGTAGAAAACCAGACTAGCACAGACAAAGTGGGCCAAATGGCCCTTTACTGAGCTTTATGACTCCATCTAAGGATTTTCACTGCCTCAAATCAATAAAAAACAATGCTGCAAATTGTGGAGCAAAACATTCTTACCATTATCATTTCACACATCACTGTTTATGATATAAAAATAAACCATTTAAGATGATATTGAAATTATCATAAGTTGAGACCATGCTCATTTTTCTTTGCAATTATTGAAGACCTGTTTGTTTTCTTAGCAATGATCACAAAGGGATAATGAATGGTATTTTACTGTCAGGCATGCAATAGTTTGTATTATATTGTCAGTTAGTAAAGAATGAATTTATATTTATTGTCCCTTTTTTTTACTGTTCACCTTATGTTGTCAATTTGTCTAACAAGACTGTTTATGCATAATTGCACTTGTGACAGAAATCATTAAAATATGGCAATAAAATGCAGTGCAGAATATACATGATGAGAAGCTCAGACAAGCACCTCCACAGTAACACTTGTGTGAATTATTAAAATGAGGTGCTCCTTTTTCAGGGATGGTCCAGCAATAATCGCACAGAGTGATGGATGTCATGACATGAAGACAGGCTCATTCCTTATTGCGAAATTAGCTGATCTCAATTGCTGCAGGAATGGAGAAGGCGAGGAAGTCACCCAATAAATTCAGCCAGTGACTGATAAAACCAAGAGCTATTAGTCTTATTTATCAAGTGGCCAGCCCAAGTTGAACACAGTGACCACCTAAAGCTGGGTCAAGAGTGTCAGACAGCCTTAAGTGACCAGCTGAAGCTGGATACAGAGTCATTGGGTGTTTTTGAAATCCTAAACACTAATTGTGATTAGTTTAATTCAGCATTATGGTTGGTGCAGACATTCCATGCTGAAGAACTCGTTCCTGTTCTGCTCTGCTCTCTTCAATATTATGTGTCCCACTAATGCACACTATTAAAATTTTACTTAGCAATTCTGAAATGTATCCTCGGGCACATTACCTATTCTTTTGAGAGGCAGAAGGAATGTTAAGCCAGGAATGGTTATGCACTGTATTTTGACAAGGAGACCCGACAGGGTAGTTAGGCTATAATTCACTTCAGCAGTTCACTCAATTCTTACTGCATTGCTTATTTCTCAGCCACAAATAAAATGTGCTTTTGCCTTTGATTTACACTGAATCTTTACTTTGAAATGCAAAAAAAAAAGATATTTTAGCTGCAGAACTGTAGATTTGGCCTGATCACACCTATCAATAATTTTACTTCCACTCAATCTGCAAAGTTGCGCCTGGGAATTCAGTTGCACCATGCTTGGTGGCAAGGGAGAAAGTTTATGAGAGGGTGAGAAGTTTCTGTCACAATGCAATTGAAAATCGTTTAAGGCTATGCAACAAAAATTTGGAAAAGGAGTCCCACATTGAAATGGTTATTGGCTCCCGACTGCAATATTTATCCAGTTTATTTAAATGCACCAGAATTTTTTTTTTGAGCCTTCTACCTGTGAAACTTTTTTTATCTGCAGCTTCCTGAGGGGGAACATTCCTCAACTGTGTCGGCATTTTAACCTAGTTTTCTTATAAGATTATTTTCCTCCAGCATTCCACTTCAGAAGAATCTACCTTAATTATGCATTCCAACTGTAACAATATGCTGCGGTTGTCTGGGATTTGGTCCTAATTCACCTATCTGGTGAATATTGCAGAAAAATAGAAGTTACAAGTGAGAACTTGAAGAAGCTCACTACAGCAAGAAGGGGCTTGGCCTAGCATAATTTAAACTATATACATTGAACATATTGAGCAGTATCAGATGAAACTTTAAAGAGATATAATTACATTGACATGCTTAGTGAACATGATTAGGTTAATTTTGAAGAACTTTTCTTTGATGTTCGTTAGCAGCCTCTGAGCATTTAATCTACATCTGTTGTCTGGTCTGCAAGGAGCTTGGTTAACTCCTGGGACAATATGTGAAGATTTGTAATTTTATAAAAGGGTCAAAGCCTGCAATAGCTAAATGATCAGATGTATCCTACTGGGAAGTCAACATCTGAACATTAACAACTGGGTTTTGTTAGGTTTGAATTTGGTAAAGAGTTTATGAAATAATCATTCGCTTCACAGCTGATGGAAATAAATGTAACTGCTTGTAGGTCAAAGAGATATATTGCTACTTCAATTAGCCTAAGATTGATTTAAGATGCTAAAAGCTCTCTGAATTGGACATCATTGGAGGCCAATCACAAATTCTCACACCTGAGACAGAGCAGGTAGGATCATATATTAACCTTGTTAATCTGGACAGAATCCATAATACTGCAGTGAAAATGAGCTGTCCTCAATATTTGGGGATTCTTCCTGAGATATCTCCCATAAATGAGATCCCTTGCTTTTGGGAATTGGGAGGAAGGATGGATAGTGCAATTTTACTTGTTCATGATTTACTATTTCAACTTTATTTTAAATGGTTTATTTAATTGATGCTTTCAATTACATTTTAAGAACATCTTTGAAGCAATTTTTAAGAACTTGAAAAGCTGAGCTATGTTAAAGCTGTTATTGGAGGTCCTGCATCTTACCTTCTGTTTAAGATTGTAGGGCATTCAGGAGGCAGGGCACCATGGCCTTGAAGGCATTAGCTCATTTAGCTCAGTCAAGCTTGGGTGTATTGGAAGTCTAGGAATGAAATGTGCTGGATTAATTAACTGTCCCTAAAATGATTATGACTGTTTGATGTACATCATGCAGCCATCTAGAAAATATTTCTTTCATGTTGCTCAGTAACTATTGCAAGCATTCACGTTTTTGCCTCCATACCTGTTTTTTTAAAGCACCCTGTTGTTTCTCTTTGCTCTCTTATGCGAGTGATCCATATCGAATCCCTTTTGCTTTCTTCATGTTTACATGTTCTTGCAATCAGTCCAGGTGACTACTTTGCTGATTTTCACCATGACCTGTTGCCCCTCCTCTTTCAATCTTGGTTTGAAAGTGGATCCAGTTTGCTTACAGATGTCCAATAAAACTGTTATACTTAAATAGTAGATCTCTGACCATGATAATAAGCTAGAAAAATAGAACAAATTTAACTTCTTTCTTAAAAAATTAGTCTTTATGGGGTGAAGAATGCCTCGCAGTTGACTGGTAATCAGAAGTATTGCAGTTTGTGAGAATGTTAAGCCCTGACTTGTCTTTTCAACCATTTAATGGAATGGTTTTGACTGACTGTTGTTGTTTATTACTGTTAATGCATATGGTGATCATTGAGTATAGGAAATCTTTTATGGTTTCATTATCTGACAATAATCACAATTATTACTGACCATCTTTTTCACTGTGATAGCAGAGGTGTAATTAATTTGAGGTTCACTGAATTACTATGTGTTTTACTCAAATCAGTCATATTAAAAATAGTTCTATGATCATTATGCATTTTGAAAGTTGTTCACCTTCTATCAATTATAATTAAAGTTATTTATTTTAATGTGTGCTTTGTATGGTGTAGAATCAGGAAATTAGTTAATATTTGTCTATTCTGCTTCCTATCAATTTAGCATGAATGCTTTTTAAAATGAAATCTGAAATGGACCAGATAGATATAGGGAAAATTCCAGCTTTAAATTAATGGAGTTAGTTGAAAATTGTTGGAGAGCTGCAGCTTGAAGGAAATAGCAAAAGGCTCTTAACCCAGCTGTTGCTGTTAGAAGATCTGCACTGATACAGCTTATTATCAGTTGATGCTGAGATACATCCTGGGACACATCATCAGTGATGTAACCTAGTGTTTTGGGTCTTTCAACATCAGATTACTTTCGCCTCACCCAGGCATCCAGCCAGTGTTGAACAGGTCCTGGCTTGTGTGTCCCAGCAGCATTGGTCTACAGGTCACACTTCTTGATCCATAGCCATCTGGAGTCAAATTGGCTTTCAAAAATTCATTGGATGCACATGTGAATGTTTGCCAAACAAAGCTCAAGCTCAATGGAAACCAGCAATGTCAAATATCTGTTCTAACAGCATATTCTCTGTCAGTGCAGCAGCTGGACTTGTCTCACATCTGCTTTTGGTCATAGATTTCCCTTTCCTGAACAAAATTTCTAAAGCTATAAATCATTGACGCTATTCCATACTTTACATACAACATTTGCTTTAAGGCATCTCATAATGGAAGGAACATTGAAGGATTCAACGAGGGGTGGTGTAAATTGTTTCCTTGTCGTGAAGCTCCAGAAGATGTGATCCAGTTGATGCAGACTGAAAAAGCACATTACTAGCGAGCCAGAGGAGAAACTCTTAATTGAAGTACACATCAGGAAAAATGCCATGCTTAGGTTAGAATGAGGTCAAAGCAAAGGGAAATTAGAACTTGGATTCTGTACAAAAAAATGTCAGAGGAAGCCAGAAAAGAGTGAAATAGTTCCAAAGTAAATACGTGAGAGCAGAACTCTGTTTAGAACGTTTATTCATGAATGGTGATGAATATTTAGTAATAATAAAAGTCCTCAGCACTTGCATTCAAGAAAAGGTATGAAATCTTTTCATTTTACCCAAGCTGTGAGATAAGTATGTTAACTACTCTATATGCTGTCTGCTGCATTTAAATCAACAAGGTTATTTTCACAAGAAGGTTTCTTCCCTAGTAGTTGTATCACTGCGAAAAAGCATTTGGCATGTCATGGGATCTCCATGACTTCCAGATTGACGACAGATCTACACATTTGTTCCTTTCTTCCATCTTGTGTAAACTGCTGTGGTTCCAGAATACTTTAAGCTAATGGAAATGGTTTAGATAATTGGATAGGGGTTATTAAAAGAACTTGATGACATCTGTAACTGGACAAATCAATGACAAATAACTGTAATGAGAAGGGTTGCAGATAAAATAACATCAGATTTATGCTGGTGAGATGCATTATTAGCTGAAGATGAGACGGAAACTCATCTGTGACATGGTGGTAATTTTTACGTTTAGCACAGAGTCTAATGTGACTTTATGCTAATGAATTTTTACATTCAGCACAGTGTGAAGCAGAATTAAGCAAAGAAAATAGTATTAAACCAAAAAAAAAAATAGGAACAGAATGTATTGTTAATGTAAAATAAAATGGCTAATGTCATGGAAAAATTAGAAAGCTAATCTAAGATTCATGCTGACTGAAACTAACTTGCTCAGCATTTTTAACCAGCCCAAAGTAAGTGAAGTAATCTTTGTGGTGATAGAAGATTTATGAAGTTGCTGTCCAATCCCTAAAGAATTGAACGATTAGACTTATTGGCTGCAAAAGGAAGTGATTTATGAAAGAATATAAATAAATTATAACTGAGAACACTACTATAAGGTACACCATGAAAATAGAAGGAGTACAAGGTAAAGACATTGGGGGAGAAAATGTAAGATACATTTAGAACTGACTACCCTCATTCAAAATGGATAACACAGTCTCCACTGTTGCGGTATACAAGAGCAGCTATGCCTCGAAGGCATTATTGCCACACTAACTTGTTTTAGCATTTTCTCTTTGTTGCTGGATCAAGATTTATGAATTCTCGATCTTAAATTGGTAACGATGTCCTGATGATATAAGAGTTGAAGTGGTCATAAGGACTGCAATGGTTCAAGGAGTATATGACACATTTCTGGAAATATTGCAGTTATTATGGTCACTCCAGAGATCCATTATCCTGAGCATGGAATTATTAATGTTGAATCATTAGTAATAAAATTGAGCAACAGTAAGTGAACGTGAGATGAGGAGGGCAACTGGTGACGATAGAAATCAGAATCAGGTTTAATATCACCGGCATATAGTATGAAATTAGTTAATGTAGCAGCAGTGATATGATGGAATACATGATAATATAGAAAAAAAGTAAATCAATTACAGTAAGCATATATATGTATATTAACTAGTTAAATTTAAAATAGTGCAATAAAATAATAAAAACATGAGGTAATGTTCATGGGTTCAATATCCATTTAGGAATTGGATGGCAGAGGGGAAGAAGCTGTTTGAATCAATGAAAGTGTGCAAATGACTGCAGTCCCCGAAATATGGAAATACATATAGTTGAACTGTATTCCACTGACCTAAAAAATTGGCAAATGAAACTGGTTTAAGTACCAAATAATATTGGAAAAGAAAGTGATGAAACTTACTTTAATCATCTGTGGATAGTATTAGCTATTTCTGGTGCACACCTTAAGGAGTTAGGAGAAATTGAATCAGAATCATGTTTATTATCACTGGTCTATGTCATGAAATTTATTACTTTGCAGCAACAGTAGATTATAATGCATAAAAATTACTCTAAGTTGCAATAAGAAATATATAAAAATAAATGAGTGGGGCAAAAAGAGAACAAAATAGTCCTCTTACTATCTTTCCTTTCGGTTAGTCCTGACGAAGGGTCTTGGCCCGAAACGTCGACAGTGCTTCTCCTATAGATGCTGCCTGGCCTGCTGTGTTCCACCAGCATTTTGTGTGTGTTGTTGTTTGAATTTCCAGCATCTGCAGATTTCCTCGTGTTTGTTCACAAAATAGTGAGGTAGTGTTCATAGCTTCATGGATCATTCAGAATCTGATGGTAGAGGGGAAGAAATTGTTTCTAAAACATGGACTGAGAGTCTTCAGGCTCCCTTGCCTCATCATTGATAGCAGAAATGAAAAGAGGGCACTTCCTGGTTGGTGAGGGTCCTGCATGTTGGATGCCACATTTTTGTGGCATCACCTTTTGAAGGTGCCCTCAATGGTGGGGAGGCTAGTGTCTATGATTGCAGCCTCATTTGATTCTGTGCATTACTGCCTCCACATCAAGTAGTGATGAAACCAGTCAAAATGCTCTCCATGGTGCATCTGTTTTTAAAAAAAAAATAATTTAAATTGCTAGAGTTTTTGGTGACATACCAAATCTCCTTAAACTCCTGATGAAATATTGCTGCTGGTGCGCCTTCTTTGTAATAGCAGGTTGGGCCTGGGATAGATCTTCATAGGTGTTGACACCTATGCACATGTGGTTGCTCTCCTTTCCCACTGCTGACTCCTCAATGAGGACTGGTGTGTGTTCTTCTGATATCCCTTCCTGATCTCCACAGGTCTTAATAGCATTGACTGCAAAGTTATTCTTGAAATGCCACTAGTAATCTATCTCACTTCTGTATGCCTCCTCATCACCGTTCTGAGAAAAAGAAAAGAATGCATTATGGAAAAGACTGATTTGAAATTGAAAGTAATTTACTTATTTCGAGAGCACTGTAATGAGCAAAGTGGCCTTGTGTTGTTATTACTGTTGATGTTTGTATGCAAGAAATGTCAACAATGAATAACATTATGAAAATCCTGAAAATGAACTTAAAGTATTAAATTAAGAATTGCCAATAATTTTCTTAAATCAGTTGTTTAGAGTCAAATGTGTTGAGTCATTGCTTGCCATCCTCCCCACAATCATTCTGTAAGTATTTCAGATTAGTACATACTTGGGAAGCATTTAATGCACTTCTGTTTTTAGCCTTTGTCATGGTCACTAACCTTAATAAAAATCACTTAAGATCATAAGACATAGGAGCAGAATTAGGTATTTGGCCCATCGAGTCTGTTCCACAATTCGGTCATGGCTGAATTATTTTCTCTCTCATCTCCATTCTCCCGCCTTCTCTCTATGATCTTTGACACCCTTACTAATCAAGAACCTATCAATCTCCACTTTAAGTTTACCCAGTAACTCGGGCTCTGCAGCCATTTGCAGTCACTAATTCCACAGATTCACCACCCGCAGGATAAAGAAATTCCTCCTTATTAATTCATAAAGCAGTATGATGAAGTTAATTCAGCTAAAGGGATTTATGTTCCTTGAGTTTTCCCCACTGTACTTAGCATTGATTAATATCAACATTAATTTCAGTTGCAGAAATATGCACAAAGTAATATATGTGGTTTCTATAATGGAGTAGTTGGTGTGACAGAAGCAAAATGGAAAAGAAAAATGTATATTATAAACATCATAATTCCAGAAGTACATGGAAATTTACCTGAGAATAAATTTTATAGCTGCATTGATGTAGATAACAAATCCAGAGAATAAATTTTAAAGTAACATTAATGTCGATATATCATTTAAACAGAGACCTTGTTACCCTCACAAGAAAACATTTGGCTTAATTGTCCTTGGACATAATTATTTTTGCTGACTGATTTTGAAGTATAAATTAGAAAGTACTCATTCAGTTGTTAATTATTCTACATTTACATTAAGAGCAAGAGGATAGAACTTCTCATGGATAAAGGAGGGAATATGTGCTTGGAAGCAGAGGATTTGGGTAAGGTCCAAAATGAGGAGGAAGTAGAGATCGCTGTGAAGCACGTGGGGTGTGTTCATATGATAGGGTGTTTTGAGATTATGGAGGAGGCAGTGTTAAATGTCTTGAAAAATATTTAATTCCTGAGGATGTTCAGTAGTTTAAGAAGCAATATTGTGATAATCCCTGTAGTTATTCACAGGTGAGTGTCACATCAATGGTAGGGAAACTACAGAAGAGGATTCTAAACATCTTGAGAGCCATGGCCTAATTAAGGATTGTCAGCGTGACTTAGTACAAGGGTAAGTCATGTCTTACTAATTTCACTTAGTTCATTGAGAAGGGTCAAAGGTGATTGTGATGAAGGTAGAGATAAATGGCATGGATGAAAATGTAAAAGGATGGGTTGATACATTTCAGAGTTCGAAGATAAAATTCAAAGTAAATTTATTCACGAAGTATATTTATGTCACCAAATACAATTCTGAGATTCGTTTACCTGCGGGCATACTCAGTAAATTCAATAACCATAATAGAGTCAGTGAAAGACTGTACCCAACGGGGTGAACAATCTGTGTGCAAAAGACAACAAACTGTTCCATTACATAAAAATAATAATAATTCATAAATAAGCAATAATAAGATGAAGAGTCCTCGAAAGTGAACCCAAATGTTGTGGGAACACTTCAGTAATCGGGAAAATGAAGTTGAGTGAAGTTAACCCCATTGGTTCACAAGCCTGATAGTTGAGGGATAATAACTGTTCCTGAACCTGGTGGGGCGAGTGCTGAGGCTCCTGTATCTTCTTCCTGATGGCAGCAGTGAGAGGACAGCATGGTGTGGATGGTGGAGGTCCCTAATGATGGATGCTGATTTCCGGTGACAACGCTCCATGTAGACATCCTCAATAGCGGAGAAGGCTTTACCCATGATGGACTGGGGCTGTATCTGCTATTTTCTTTACGGTTTTCCATTCAAAGGAAATGGTGCTTCAATGTCAGGCTGTGCTGCAGCCAGCCAATATATTCTCCACCACACAGCTATAGGTTTGTCAAAGTTTAAGATGTCACGCTGAACCTTTGCTAGATTCTACAGAAGTAGAGGCACTGCCGTACTTTCTTCATACTTGTACTTACATGCTGGGTCGAAGTCAGATCCTCTGAAATGATAACACTAAGGAATTCAAAGTTGCTGACTGTCTCCATCTCTTATTTCCTCAGTGAGGAACGGCTCATGGATTTCAGGTTTCCTCCTCCTCTTCAAGTTAATAATCTGCTCCTGGTTTTGCTGAAATTGAGTGAGAGGTTGTTGTTGTAGTACCATTCAGCAAGATTTTCAGTCTCCCTTCTATATATTGATTCATCACCACTGTTGAGTCAGCCAATGACAGTGATGTCATCATCAAACTTAAATTTGGCTTTGGAGCTATGCATAGCCACACAATCGTAGAGTAATGCAAGTAGATCAGGGATAAGCACACAGCCTTGTGGTGCTTGTATGGTGACGGAGATTGTGGAGGAGATGTTGCTAATCCAAACTGACTGGGGTTTGCAAGTGAAGAAACTGAGGACCCAGTTGCACAAGAGGTATTGAGCACAAGGTCTTGAAGCTTATTGATTAGTTTTGAGGGAATGATGGTATTGATTGTTGAGCCGTAGTTGATAAAGAGTCTCCTGATGTATGCACCTTTGCTGTCCAAATGTCTAAAATTGAAGAGGCGATGAAATAACCCTGTTGTGCCAGATTTAACGAAGATTGTGCAGAAATTTGCTAAAGGATAGACCAGAATATAGATGTATTACAGATATGGGAGAGAAATATCAGATGGAGTTCAACTTAAACAACTGTGAAGTGTTGCTCTTTTGGTGATCAAATGCAAAGGGATAGTACACAGTTAATGACAAGACCTGTAACAGTGCTGCTGTGCGAGGGATCTTGGGTTCTACGTCCACAGTTCCCTGTAAATGGCTACACAGGTTGATAGGATGATTGAAAATACATATGGCATGCTTGCCTTTATTAGTTGAGGCATTTGAAAGTTCATGAGTCAGCGTGTCATGTTGCAACTTTGTTAAACCACGGTGAGGCTGCATCTGGAGTATTGCATTCAATTCTACGCCTCCTTATAGAATGGTTATGAAGGATTAGGAGTGGGTGCAGAGGTTTACCAGGTTGCTGCCTGGATTAGACAGGTGCTATGAGGAGAGGCTGAACAAATCATGTTGTTCGTCTGGAGCTGATAACTATTGGAAGTTTAAAAGATTAAGAGGGGCATAGATAGAGAAAACACTCAATATCTTTTCCCGAGGGTCAAAACATCTATGACTAGAAGGCATGCCTTTAAGGTGAGAGGGGTGATTTCAAAGGAGATGTATGAGGCGAGTCTTTTACCTGGAGAATGATGGGTGTCCGGAATGCATTGCCTGGGGTGAAAGTAGAGGTAAATATGATAGAGGTATTTAGGGGACTCCTGGTAGGCACATGAATGTTCAGGAAGTGGAAAGTTGTGGATATTTTGTAGGCAAAAGGAATTAACACAGAGAGCTTATAATTACTAGTTTAATTAATTCAGCACAATGTTGTGGGCCAAAGGGCCTGTGCATGTACTCTACTTTTCAATGATTTATCACATGAAAAAAAAACTGCGTTAATTTGGTTAATTGCTTCATTTTTTTTTACTAAAGACTTAACTCAAAAGGATGTTAAAATGCACAATGTACATGGTAAAACCCAGTTCAGTTTGTCACAGGGACTATTGGGCTATGATTTCCATTAGTAAGTGGTGGAAATTGTACCTGGTAATATAATGATATATTGAGGTCTGCTATGGATATCAAGCTATCTTGACAGACTATCTGTGTGAGGCAGGCTTACAACATTAAATGGATCCAGATAATAATCAAATGAGCTCAAGAATGGGAGATAACTATGGTAACATGGTATAGAAAATATGATAATGGGACTTGTTTTCAGTAATCTACCTATCTTTAAGTATTAGAAACTGTCAGATAGAATTATGTACCTGGACTTGCAGGTACATGTAATCAGCTTTGAGTCATTGTACCTGTGGTACTGTGCGATATAAAGACTTGCAGCAGTAGTAATGTTCATCGAGTGTGCATCCTTCTGGCAGTTGTTCAACATAATAGGAAGACCTCCAGTCCCAATAGAGCACCTGCTCATTCTCATTTGAAGGTCACATCACCCTGTGGCTTTGTTGCCTTCCTTTCTCAAATTTTCGGAGCTCAGGGGTTGGCTGCAAATTCTTATTTATAATTTGTGTGTCTGCTTCAAACTGCACTCTGTCCCAATGCAAGGGGACGAGGAAACAGAACCCTTTATTATTAATTTCACCTCTTGTTTCTTCATTTGCATAATGTTCCAAGATGCAACGCAACCAGAGGCATTCTTCAGTGCGAGAGCACCTGAAAGGAGTTGGCAGCTTGCAGCACAGAAACCCTGCTTTTTTCCCTCTGTTTAGTATTCAGCAAATGTGTGTCTCACAGTATGAAGCGAAGGAAAATCAGCTCCAGTCAATGGACCTCCAATGCCAAGGCTCAAGAAAGATGTGAATGCGATTATTACTATTAACTCATAATTTTCAATGAATAGGTGGCTCTATCAACAAGACTATTTCAGTATGCACCTCCATTTGCAGAGTATATTATGATAAGTAATATGTTTGTGTGGTCATATTTAGAATTTAGTCAGCTATGCTTTTCAGTGTCTGCTCACTATGATAAAATTCAGAGAAGTTTGGAAAGGACTGATTAAAGGTATAGACAATTATATGGATTAATACATGGAATAACATTGTTGATGCCATTACAGAAACCCGGTACTGTGAGGAACAAGACTGCAGCTCAACATTGCTAAGTTTTGTTGTTTTAGACATGATAGGGTAGGGATAAAGGAGGTAGAGGAGTTGTACTGCTGATACAGGAGAATGTCACAGTGGCATTCAGCGATATCACATGAGAGGACTCATTCACAGAGACAATTCGGGTGGAGCTTAGAAATAAAGTTTAATTTTGCTGATGGCTTATCCTATAGCCTCCCACAGGCAGTAAGGGGTGGAGGAACAGATATGTAATAGTGCAGTAACAGCAAGGTTGTCATTGTGGGGGACATCAACTTCCCCAATATTGATTAGCATTCTTTAATACAAGAGGCATAGATGGGGTGGGATTTCTTCAAAGCATTCAAGAGAGGTTCTTGAAACAGTACATGGAGAGTCCAAGGAGAGGAGAAAACATACTTGACCTAGTTTGGGAAATAAACCAAGCCGAGTGACAGGTATGATAGAGGGAGAATATTTTAGGAATAATAACCACAACTCATTATGCTTTAAGATAGTTATGGGTACAGAACAAGTCGGATCTTGCAGGAAGATATGGATGGGCAAATTACAACAAGAGCCAAGGGGTATTGATTGGGAGCTGCAGTCAAACATGTGCATGTCTGACATGTGGGAATTGTTTAAAGACCAGATGATCAGAGTTTCGAGCTGACATTTTCTGGTAAGGAGTAAGGACAAGGATAAAGTAAGAGAATCTTGGAATACACAAGAGGTTCTAACTTTAGTCAGTAAGAAAAGGGAAACAAATATCAGGTTTAAGAAGGTAAAACGAGACTGGGGCATTGTGGAATATAAAGAAGCAGGAAAGTAGGAGAGCAGGTGATTAGCAAGGCCAAAAGAAGCCATAAAATATCCATGGTAAGCAGGTTCAAAGGGAATCTCAAGGCATTTCATACTTTAATTAAGAAAAAGAGGATATCTAAGGAGGATATCAATCAAGGCTACAGGAGTGAAGTTGTGATGGAGTCTGAGGTACTAAGTAAATATTTTGCATCAGCATTTACTGAGGAGAATTAATTTGTGAATTCTGAGAACAAAGTAGGGTGTGCTATCGTGCTGGGAAGTTCTAAGATGAAGGAGGAGGTAGTACCATGTCTTCCAAAAAGTGTTAAAGTGAATAAGTCTTCAGGCCTGATGGCCTATATCTCAGGATATTGAAAGAAACATGTGAGGAGATTTCACATCTTGATGTGTCCTCCGTTACATCAAGTGAAGATCCAGAGGACTGGAGAGTATCAAATGTCTCCTTGTTTATGAATGAAATAGGGATATTGCAGGTGGTAATAAAGCAGTGAGCCTCATGTCAGTAGTCAGGAAGCTTTTGGAGAGGATATTGAGGAATAGGGTTTATGCACATTTGGAAAGGCATGGCCTTTTCGGGGACAGTCAGCATGGCTTTGTGTGGGACAGGTCATACCTTATACACTTGATTACATTTTTTTGAGGAAATGACAAAGGAGCTTGATGAGGATAAGGGAATGGATGTTATCAATATGAACTTTTGTAAGGCATTTGATGAAGAACCTCATAGTAAGTTAGTTCAGAAGATAAAGTTGCATGATACCCAAGGTGAAATACGAGTTTATATTCAGAATTAGCTTGTCAATAGAAGGCACAAAGAATGGATGGAAGGCTGTTGTTCTGGCTATAAGTCCATGACCACTAGTGTTCTGTGAGGATCGGTGCTAGGACCTCTGTAATATATCAAAGAATGAAAATGTAAATGAGTAGATTAGAAAATTTGCAGACACGAAGATTGGTGGATTTGTGGACAGTGTAAAGACGTCAAAGCAAGATATAGGTTAATTACAGATATAGGCTGAGAGCTGGCAGGTACAGTTTAATCTAGACAAGTGTGAGATGTTGCATGTTGGGAAGTCAAATGAAAGAAAAAATTGGATAATATGGTTGACCCCCTTAAGAGCACTGAGGTACAGAGGGATCATTAGGTCTAGGTGTATAGTTTACTGAAAGGGGCTACGTATGGATGACGTAATAAAGAAGACATATCACATGCTTGCCTTCATTGGGAAGAGGTGTTAAGTGTAAGATTAAGGAAATAATGTTGCTGCTATATAAAACTTTAGTCAGACTGCACTTGTCGTATTGTGTGCAGTACTGGTTGCCACATTATAAGAAGGATGTGACGAGGGTGCAGAAGAGGCTTGCTAGGATTCTGCCTGGATTAGAGAGTAAGAACTATGAGGAAAGTTTGGACAAACTTGGGTTGTTCCAGCTGGAGTGTTGGAGGCTAAAGGGAGACCTGATAGAGGATTATGGCAGGCAATGAAGGTGTAGACAGTCAGAATCATTTCCCCAAGGTGGTAATGTCAAATACAAGATGACATAAAGGTTAGAGGGGGGAGTGTAAATGAAATGTGATGGCTAAGTTTTAATGCAGAGTAGTAGGTGCCTAGAATAGATTACCTGGGATAGTAGTGGAAGTAGACAGCATGTTGGAGTTCAACAGGCTTTTAGCCAAACACATGAATATGAAGGACGTGGAGAAATATGGATGATACAAATAGGACATTTAGTATAAATCGGCATCAAGATCAGCTGAATAGCCTGTCCAATGCCATGTTTAATGTTCATTTTTGTGAGATATCTACGTTTGAGTTGTGGATTTAAGTTTTTCATTTTAAAACACATAGATTTTTAGCTAATATCTCTTTATGCAAAAATTTGATGATGTAATGTGAATAAATATTAGCATCAGCGCTGTATTGATAGCACTAACTTACAATACTGGTGAAATACATGTAATTTTAGATTCTAATTTGACTAGTTTAGAGTTAAGTGATGATCAAGCATATGAAAATGGAAAGTGCAATTTCACCGCACTTTTCTTGAAAGGTTGGTTAGAGTGCTTGGAGAAGATGGTAGTTAATGTAGAGATTGGAAAATAAAAAGGATATCATAACTCAGCAATAGCTCAGATCAGAGGTTCCCAACCTTTGTTACGCCATGGATCAATACCATTAAGCAAGGGGTCCGAGGAGCCCAGGTTGGAAACTCCTGGTTTAGATGGATTTTGATGTATCAAAGGCATTCAGGTTTTGTTGAAAAATACAAGACTTGAACAGTCAATGTAAAAGGGAATAATACATTGCTGCTGTTTTAGAGTGTTGCACAACATACAACATGACAAGTTACACAGTGACAAGTAATTTGGGCCACAATATCTATGTCAAAAAAAGACATCAAATTAAACTATTTCCTTCTGCTTGCACATGATCTATATCCCTTCATTCCTCACATATTTAGTTGCCTATTTAAGAAACTATTATCATTTCTGCTTTCACCAGCACCCCAGTACCATATTCCAGGTACCCACCCTCTCGGAGTAAAACAAAAAGTTGGCCATATATCTCCTTTAATAATGCCATCCTTCACCTCAAAACTCTGCCTGCTAGTATCTGATATTTCTACCCTGGGTAATAAAGAGTCTCCTTTAGATTTTGACATCTTTTGACAAGTAAGAAAAATACAATTTTCTTGATCTCATAAGTATTTTCCTTTACAGTTGTTGATATAACTGCACATCACAATGTGATTGACAGCTGGGAAAAGAAAGGAAAATTATTCCCTGAACTATTTCCAGAATCCCGACACATATAAAAAGAATTAATATATTTCCTCTCTGCATTTTTATATTCTGTAAATATGATGGAAACACTTGGAATGTAAGGAATTTTCTATGCAGATGATATTTCAGGTTGATAAACTTATCAGAACTGGAGTCTGTTAGGGAAGGACTGATTTTATACAGAACTGGAGAAAAGGGAATGGTTGGGAAAATGTGGGCAAGAATATGAAAAATGGTGGAGGTAAGAGGAATTGAGGTTAAGAGAATGGAACAGATATAAGAAAAAAATATCCAGGTTGTAAATGTTTCCATGGAATATTCGATGGCTGGAAAAGCAAAGGAAAGATTGGGTGTTGGGATTTCAGAATTGTGGTATATCAATAACTTATACTTGCAGAAAGGAAGCATAATTAGCAGTATCACAGGTAATACAAAACTTGACCTTGTATCTTCTACAAGGTGAAGAGAAATTGTAAATTATTTTTTAAAAAAGCTATGTTTTGATATATACTTAACAAATAAAGTTAATCTTTATAACTTCATTTATAATATATTATTGTTCTAGAGCAATGCTTTCAATGCCTGGGTCACTCTAAAGGAGTCTTGTCATAATTGACATAGCAGATGTCAACCTCTTAAGGGCACTGCTGTCTCCATGTTCATTTAGTATAGTTGAGGAACAGGAGAAAGGTTTAGAGAAAAAAAGTGAGAATCATGGAAAGCAGTTTCTGTGCCAATGAACATAGTTTTTAGAAATTACAGTCTCAATTCCCCCAATTGCCCACAGTCTATACTTTCCCTTGTTTGTTGATCTGTTCAGCTACAGAATTAAACCAGAATAAAAGAGGAAACCAAAGGAAACTTGTGAAACTTGTGTCGTATCCAAAACACGCAAACTTGTAAATAAACCATTTGCATATCTTTCTGCATTGGCCTTCTTGTGTACCCCCTATTCATCGTTCTAATAGGGATTGTAGCATATCTGTGGAAGGATGCTAACTTAACATGGAGAAGACTGGAGATGGTTTTGGAGGGTGGAGTACCTGGAGCCCCTTTCAGCTTCAAATATCTAGAAGAAAAAGCACCATTTCCCTAAAAGATGTCAGTAGTCTGGACTGCAAGGAAGTCAAGGAAGATGTCAGTAGTCTGGACTTCGAAGGAAGAAGTGTAGTGCAATAAGGGGTGGAGGAGGAGGCGATACAAGTTTACCCACTGAAATATTGCTACTCCACCATTATGGGGAGAGATTTCTGCACTGTTTTAATACATTGTAAGCCTTATTTTATACTCTTGTCCCACAACCACAGGGTCAGCATTTGGTGCCATTGCTTGGGCTGTATTACAGGAGGCAGTCGCATTCTGTATCATGGATGGGTGCATAGGTTAGATGGATAATCCTTTCAACAAACTTCGTGACAACTGGTGCCAGCTTGATCTGATACTCATCCATACCCTTTGAATACTGAATGCAAAATTGCCCCATAACCATCATTTTGTTGAATATTCTCATCCATCTTTAGGCACAACCTTCTGACAATTAGCACCTATGGTAAACTTTCCCTTCGTCCTGGCTGCAAGTCATTCCAACTCTAAATGTTTACAACTCCATCTCTTCCCACTTCCACCTGCTAAAGTATCCAGTCAGTGAACAAGATGGCAAACAGGAGCTGGTAGCCACTGTCACCTGGATGTAGATGGCACCAATTCTTTGTTAATTTCACTATTTCTTCACTGAAATTTCACTAATTCTTTTGTACATGTGGTCTGAGGATTATTGTGCATCCCTACCCCTATACTTTGGTTGGCAACGTGACCACAACCATTCCTTCAATGTTAGCAAAACAAAAGAGCTGGTCAATGACTTCAAGAAGACGCAGTGCACATGCTCCTCTTTTCATCAATGGTTTGAGGTTGAGTGGGTGTTGGGATTCAAGTTCTGAGGTTTGACTATCACTAGTAGCCTGTCCTGGTTCAACCACATGAATGACGTGTCTAAGAAAGCTCACCAACTCCTTTACTTTCTCAGGGAGACTAAAGAAATTCGCCATGTCTGCATCAACCACTACCTATTTTATTGATGCACCATAGAAAGCAGTTCACTTGGATGCACCATCACTTGGTATGACAATTGCTCTTCCCATAACTGCAAGAAACTGTAGGTACAGCTCAGCACATCATGGAAATTGCCACCTCTCCATGGACTCCATCAATGCTTCTTACTACTTCAGAAAAGCTGCCTAGACAAGATCGAAAACTCCACCCTACCTATTTATTCTCTCTTCTCGCCTCTTCCACAGGGGAGAAAATAGAAAAACATGAAAGTATGAACCATCAGGCTCAAGGACAACTTCTACTCCACTGTTATCAGACTGTTGAATGGTTCATAGTACAATAGATGGACTATTGCTGGACTACCTCACATTCTACATTGTTATAATCTTGCATCATATTGTCTGCCTGTACTGCATTTTATCTTGTTCTGCTTCAATACACTGTGTAATGATTTTCTTCCTGTGGTGAACAGTATGACAAGCTTTTCATCGTACCTTCAAAGTTCAAAGTAAATATATTAGGATATACAATCCTGAGATTTGCTTTTTTTTTTTGCAGACATACACTGTAAATCCAAGAAACACAACAGAATCAGTGGAAGACTGCACCCAACAAATATACAAACAACCAATGTGCAAAAGATAATAAACTGCAAATACAAAAGAAAAAAAAAGCAATAAATAGAACATAGAACATTGAATAGTACAGCACATTACAGGCCCTTTGGCCCACAATGTTGTGCCGACCCTCAAACCCTACCTCCCATATAACTCTCCCACCTTAAGTTCCTCCATATACCTGTCTAGTAGTCTCTTAAACTTCACTAATGTATCTGCCTCCACCACTGACTCAGGCAGTGCATTCCACACACCAACCACTCTCTGAGTGAAAAACCTTCCTCTAATATCCCCCTTGAACTTACCTCTCCTTACCTTAAAGCCATGTCCTCTTGTACTGAGCAGTGGTGCCCTGGGGAAGAGGCGCTGGCTGTCCACTCTATCTATTCCTCTTAATATCTTGTACACCTCTATTGTGTCTCCTCTCATCCTCCTTCTCTCCAAAGAGTAAAGTCCTAGCTCCCTTAATCTCTGATCATAATCCATACTCTCTAAACCAGGCGGCATCCTGGTAAATCTCCTCTGTACCCTTTCCAATGCTTCCACTTCCTTCCTATAGTGAGGCGACCAGAACTGGACACAGTACTCCAAGTGTGGCCTAACCAGAGTTTTATAGAGCTGCATCATTACATCGCGTCTCTTAAACTCTATCCCTCGACTTATGAAAGTGAACACCCCATAAGCTTTCTTAACTACCCTATCTACCTGTGAGGCAACTTTCAGGGATCTGTGGACATGTACTCCCAGATCCCTCTGGTCCTCCACACTACCAAGTATCCTGCCATTTACTTTGTACTCTGTCTTGGAGTTTGTCCTTCCAAAGTGTACCACCTCACACTTCTCCAGGTTGAGCTCCATCTGCCACTTCTCAGCTCACTTCTGCATCCGATCAATGTCTCTCTGCAATCTTTGACAATCCTCTACACTATCTACAACACCACCAATCTTTGTGTCGTCTGCAAACTTGCCAACCCACCCTTCTAACCCCACATCCAGGTTGTTACTAAAAATCACGAAAAGTAGAGGTCCCAGAACAGATTCTTGTGGGACACCACTAGTCACAACCCTCCAATTTGAATGTACTCCCTCCACCATGACCCTCTGCCTTGTGCAGGCAAGCCAATTCTGAATCCACCTGGGCAAATTTCCCTGGATCCCATGCCTTCTGACTTCTGAATAAGCCTACCATGTGGAACCTTGTCAAATGCCTTATTAAAATCCATGTAGATCATATCCACTGCACTACCCTCATCTATATGCCTGGTCACATCCTCAAAGAACTCTATCAGGCTTGTTAGGCATGATCTGCCCTTCACAAAGCCATGCTGACTGTCCCTGATCAGACCACGATTCTTTAAATGCCCATAGATCCTATCTCTAAGAATCTTTTCCAACAGCTTTCCCACCACAGACGTAAGGCTCACTGATCTATAATTACCTGGACTATCAGTACTACCTATTTTGAACAAAGGGACAACATTCGCCTCCCTCCAATCCACCGGTATCATTCTTGTGGACAACGAGGACATAAAAATCCTAGTCAGAGGCTCAGCAATCTCTTCCCTCGCCTCATGGGGTGGCCTGGGGAATATTCCATCAGGCCCCGGGGACTTATCTGTCCTAATGTATTTTAACAACTCCAACACCTCCTCTCCCTTAATATCAACATGCTCTAGAACATCAACCTCACTCATGTTGTCCCCACCGTCATCAAGTTCCCTCTCATTGGTGAATACCGAAGAGAAGTATTCATTGCAGACCTCGCTCACTTCCACAGCCTCCAGGCTCATCTTCCCACTTTTATCTCTAATCAGTCCGACCTTCACTCCTGTCATCTTTTTGTTCTTCACATAATTGAAGAATGCCTTGTGGTTTTCCTTTACCCTACTTGCCAAGGCCTTCTCATGCTCCCTTCTTGCTCTTCTCAGTCCCTTCTTAAGCTCCTTTCTTGCTACTCTATATTCCTCAATAGACCCATCTGATTCTTGTTTCCTAAACCTCATGTATGCTGCCTTCTTCCACCTGACTAGATTTTCCACTTCACTTGTGGTTCCTTCACCCTACCATTCTTTATCTTCCTCACCGGGATAAATTTATCCCAAACATCCTGCAAAAGTTCCTTAAACATCAACCAAATGTCCATGGTACATTTCCCTGCAAAAACATCATCCCAATTCACAACCAAAAGTTCTAGCCTTATAGCCTCATAATCTGCCCTTCCCCAATTAAAAATTTTCCTGTCCTCTCTGATTCTATCCTTTTCCATGATAATGCTAAAGGTGAGGGAATGGTGATCACTGTCCCCCAGATGCTCAACCACTGACAGATCTGTGACCTGACCCAGTTCGTTACCTAATACTAGATCTAGTATGGCATTCCCTTCTAGTCGGCCTGTCAACATACTGTGACAGGAATCCATCCTGGGCACACTTAACAAACTCTGCCCCATCTAAACCCTTGGAACTAATCAAGTGCCAATCAATATTAGGGAAGTTAAAATCACCCATGATAACAATTCTGTTATTTTTGCACCTTTCCAAAATCTGCCTCCCAGTCTACTCCTGTAACAGTGCTCCTTGGAGAAGTGCTTAGTGGTGGGAAGGGCTTTACCCATGATGGACTGGGCCATATTCACTACATTTTGTAGGGCTTTCCATTCAAAGGCATTGGTGTTTCCATACCCAGTCAGTATACTGTCCACCACACATCTATAGAAGTTTGTCAAAGTTTTATATGTTATGCTGAGTCTTAGCAAACTCCTAAGGAAGTAGAGGTGCTGCCATGCTTGCTTTGTAATTGCACTTAAGTGCTGGGCCCAGGACAGATCCTCCAAAATAATAACACCGAGGAATTTAAAGTTGCTGGCCCTCTACACTTCTGATTCCCCCAAGGAGGACTGGTTCATGTATTTCTGGTTTCTTCTTCCTGAAGTCAATAATCAGCTCCTTGGTCTTGCTGGCATTGAGCAAGAGGTTGTTGTTGTGGCACGACTCAGCCAGAATTTCAATCTCCCTCCGACACGCTGATTCACCTGCACCTCTGATTTGGCCTCCTCTAGTCATGTCATCACCAAATTAAAATACGTCATTGGAGCTGTGCTTAGCCTCACAGTCAGAAGTATAAAGCAAGTAGGGCAAGGGGCTAAACGCACAGCTTTGTGGTGTATCTGCGCTGATGGAGATTGTGGAGGAGATGTTGTTGCCAATCTGTACTGACTGGAGGCTGCAAGGGAGGAAATCCAGGATCCAATTGCACATGGAGGTATTGAGGTTTATTGATCAATTTTGAGGGGATGATGGTATTGAATGCTGAGGTGTAGTTGACGAAGAGCATCCTGCCAAATTTATCTTTACTGCACAGCTGTTCCAGGTTGAATGAAAAGGCAATGAAATGGCATCTTCTGTGGATCTGTTATGCTGGTAGGCAAGTTGGAGCAGATGCAAGTGGCTTCTCAGACAGGAATTGAAATGTTTCATCATCAGCTTCTCAAAGCACTCCATCAGAGAGGATGTAAGTGCCATTGGGTGACGGTCAGTGAGGCAGGTTACCACATTCTTCTTAGGCACCGATATAATTGAAGCCTGTTTGAAGCAGGTGGGTCCCTCAGACTGCCAAAGTGAGTGTTTAAAGATATGGGTGAACACTCAAACCAGTTAATTAGTACAGGTCTTTAGTATTTGGCCAGGTACCCCGTCTGGTCCAGATGCTTTCTGTGAGCTCACCCTCCTGAAAGATGCTGTCATGTTGGCCTCGGAGACTGAAGGTCCTCTGGTACATATACCATGTGACAATAATAAATCAATTCAAACTCCGATTTACAGGGCCATCACGTTGAGCTTTATTCAGCCATACAGAATGGAAGTTAAGATCACCAATTCCTTGCTGACATCTAAATAAACAAATAAAACATCTTTTTTAGACCTTGGGTATACAGTTAGTATTCAATTACTCAGTTACTACAGATCAGAAACATGTAGCACTGAACTGTGGAAATGAAAGTGATTGCTCAGTTTAGACTGGAATTATTTCTTCTTGTAACCTTGAATAAAACTGTTGCATGTGATTAACTGTTATGATTTGTAGGTACAAATGAATCATTTTGTTAAAATTTACAGTAAACACTTGTTATCCCCGTATGGTATATCCCTGCCTGATGATGTTTTTCAAGAGTAATTATTTAAAGAGTTAAATGCTTTTCTTTGCATTTTTTTGAACCAAAGGATTCTAATCTTGATTAGCTCCATCTGCTGGTGGGTTATTTGACCATCACTAGGTCTGTAAGTCTCAAAATTAATTTGATGATTCTTAGTGGAGCAGCTATCTTGTTAAAAGAATTCATGGAAATGTTATGTTTAAATTTTAATCTGAAGAATCTTCGCTAAGGTATTATTATAATACCACTTTTGATTTAAAAAAGGAAAGAAATATTGCATTTATATAAGGTCTCTTTTCACTCATCTTAAAATGTATTCTGGTGGCCACTTAGATAGGTACACCCTTAACACCTGATTGTTAATGCAAATATCTAATCAACAGAATGCATAAAAGCATGGTCAAGAGGTTCAATTGTTTTTCAGACCAAACACCAAAATGGAAAAATAATGAAATCTAAGTGACTTTGACTGTGGAATGATTGTTGGTGCCATAATGGGTGGTTTGAGTAACTCAAAAAATGCTCATCTGCTTGGATTTTCATGCACAACAGTCTCGAGAGTTTACTGAAAACAGTGCAGGAAACAAAATATAACATCCAGAGATTGGCAGTTCTGTGGGTGAAAATGCCTTGTAAATGAGAGGGGTCAGAAGAGAATGACCAAACTGACAGGAAGGAGACAGTAACTCAAATAGCCATGCATTGTGACAGTGATGTGCAGAAGAACATCTCTGAACACACAGCACATTGGACCATGAAGTGGATGGGCTACTGCAGCAGAAGACCATGAACATTCACTATGTGGCCACTTTATTGCTACAGAAGGTACCAAATAAAGTGGTCACTGAGCGTATGTCCTCTAGTTTATGACTCCCCTATATGAGGGAAAAGACTGCGACTGTACAATTAATGAGTTTATTCTATGCTTCTTAAGATTTTATATACCTCCATAAGGCTTCTGTGCTCCAGCCTATCCATTCTTTAACCCAAGCCTTCCATTGCTGGTAATGTCACCATGAATCTTTTCTGCGCTGTTCCTGCTGAAGTATTTTATATTACTTTTCATAATTCCTTAAGGATGACCCAAAGTGTTTTGGAGCTCATATTAAACTCTTGAATTGTACACAAAATGCAAGAAACATGGCAGCCAATTTGCTGTGACCTACTGACTATAATATGATGGTGACCGGATAATCTATTTTGATAAAGTTAATCTCCTCTGCTCTTTGAAAGAATTTTAACAGCTTCCGGAGTGAAGAAGCCCATCAATTATTGTAGTAACGTGCAAATGGCAGAAATGCTATGGGTGGGTAGGAATGTAACAGAACAGTACAGAAAGCATTGACTGAATGTGAGAATGAAAATATTTATGCACAGTTTGTTCTTGTAAGTATTTTTTAAATTATGAATAAAACTTACTTCAATATTTTAAAAAATCCTGAGAGAATACATAGAGAATACTGAAAGAATTGCTGAAGACCATTCAGTAAATGAGGCTTAATTTTAACATCTAATCTGATAAATATGTGATGATAAATTATTTTGGTAGCTACCATGTGTAATAGCAGTTATGACAATATAGAAATGTTCCTTGTTTCTTGGTCTTAGGCTCAGGATTGTTACCTTATCAGGGCCACCCATTCCAGTTAGAATGACGGAGACACAGTCTGTGGGTTAAAGAAATAAGTTATTGCAAGATTTTTTGGAGAAGGTATCTTGTAGTTAAGTGTTAAATTTAAGGGCAGCCAATCCCTCTGATGTTGAGGTAGGCACCTACTTCCAATCGCTGTTGGTAGTGTATTGGCATTGTTGGGTGTTACAACAAAGTTCAGGGATGCCCCTGGATTCCTCTACCTTGACTGCCCTGTATCGTTTCATAGTCTGAGTGTACCATCATATCACACGGCTTCAGAACCAGACGGTTATGGTCTAATTCTCATTAAGAAGAATATGAGCTTATGTGTCAGGACGTGTAAAGGCATTTGTAGTGAAATTTAAAGTCTGCTGCAAAGCTAACAGATATGAGTTAATAGGAGCTGGAATGTGTTTGTTAATTTTCTGGAAAGGCACATCTGCTGTCCAGGTGTTGGGAAAGATAAGAGAACAAAAAATCATTATCCCCAAAAATACCGAAAAAGGAGTGGAATTTAAGGGGCAGGACTTTGATTTCAGTAGACTAATTTAGCTTTTCAATGAACCTAGCTAATAGGAGAGGATCTCCTCGTAAAACAAGCTTAATCGCATTTGATGGATTATCCTTCATTATATCTGTCACATCCAATGGTGATCTGCCATACCCAGTCCATTGTATCCAATGGGATTTCACCAATAGATACATCTTCCCTTTCACTCCACTGTCACCATTTTAGACAAAGTATTTTCTCGACGACAGCACGGTCCACTCTTTCATCTTAACCACCCACTCCCCATCTCACAACATTATTGGTTATAACCTCAAGAGATGCAACATCTCTTCCATTCCCACCAGGAAGCCAAACAACACCTATAAATGAAACAGCAACTACTTGCACTTTGAATTTAGTGAGGTGCTGATGATGTGATTCTTGTCTATCTGGAGAAGCTGAATGCAGATTGCAAGATGGCTTGGCAAAATGCCTCCATTCACTCTGCTAGAATGGCCTCACACTTCTGAATGCACTTCTTTATTCCAGTCTCAATCTGACCTCTCCATCTTTGCTCCAGTCAGACCTAGTATAAGTTCAGGTAACACTTTGTAAAGCCAATATCAAATTTAACAATTGCAAATAATCCTTTTTTTCCTTCAGTCTTCACAGATGTGGATTAATCACTCTGTTTCAAGTTGTTTGGTCTTTCTTTCCAGCCTCTACTACTGCCAGTTTAATCAAATATTATTTTCACAATTTGGGCCTGCATCTTTTCACAGACATTTCCCCTGTTCACTACACCTTCTCCTACTCTATGACATAAAACATTCTGATCAAAACTTTTCCTGTTTTGACGAAGGGTACTTGATCCAAAATGTAGATTCTGGATCTTCCCCCAACTGAGAGCTCCATTTTTTTTTAGGGAATGTCCTCATCTGCTGTCTTTGCTATAATTAATGATATTATTTTAAGAACTAGTAGACAGGACTCATGTAAATGAGCATTAATTAGGAAAGTACAGAAGTGAAATAATAGTCTTTCTCTTTTACTGCAGTTTCCAGTTGCAAATTGAGAAAGCATCAGGACAAGTGTGTATTTATTTTGCTGGGATATTTACTGCAAGTGCCCTTCACATTACTGTAAGACAATAAGATTAGAGGAGCAGAATTAGGCCACTCAGACCATCATGGCTGATCCCAGATCCCACTCAACCCCATACACCTGCCTTCTTGCCATATCCTTTGATGCGCTGACTAATCAGGAAACTATCAGTTTTCACTTTAAATAAACGCACGGTCTTGTCCTCCACAGATGTCTGTGGCAAAGCATTCCGCAGATTCACTACTCTCTGACTAAAAAAAGAAATTCCTTGTCGCTGATCTAAAATGTTACCCCTAAATTTTGAGGCTATGCCATCTAGTTCTGGACACCCCACCACAGGAAATATACTCTCCACATCTACCTTATCTAGTCCTTTCAATATTTGGTAGGTTTTAATGAAATCCCTCCACATTCTTCTAAATTCCAGTGAGTACAGTCCCAAAGTTGTAAATACCCCTCATGTGTTAACCCCTTTATTCCCAGAATTATCCTTGTGAGCCTCCTCTGGACTCTCTCCAATGACAACATATCCTTTCTGAGATATGGGTCCCAAAACTATTGCCAATACTCAAGTGTGGCATGACTGGTGCCCTATAAAGCCTCAGCATTATCTCCTTGTTTTCTATTCCCCTTGAAATGAATGCCAACACTGCATTTGCCTTCTTTACCACATACTCAACTTGTAAATTAACATTCTGGGCGTCTTGCACGAGGACTCCTCAGTCCCACTGCTCCTCTGATGTTTGAATGTTTTTCCCATTTAGATTTCAGTCCACACTTTTATTCCAAAATGCATTATCATACATTTCCCAACACTGTATTCCATCTGCCACTATTTTGCCCGTTCTTCCAATTTGTCTAAGTCCTTCTGTAATCACATTGCTTCCTCAGCTCTACCTACACTTCCTCCGATCTTTGTACCATCTGCAAACTTTGCCAGAAAGCTGCGAATATCAGGCTACAATATTAGCCATTCTACTCTACAATATGTGTATTTTTAAATATTTATTATTTACCTGTAATTATGAGAATGAAGTTAAAGATTGTAGCAAGTGTAGAAAATGCTATTATGTAATACTACTGAATAGAAAAACAAGAACACTAGGTATCATAAACAGGAGAAAGTCTGCAGATGCAGGAAATCCAAAGCAACACGTGTAAAATTGTGGAGGACCTTAGCAGGTCAGGCAGTATCTACGGAGGGGAACAAAGAGTCAACATATCAGGCTGAGACTTTCTTCAGGACTGGAAAAGAAGAGAAGAGACATGACAATAAAAAGTGACAAAGGACATCTAGAAGGTGATAAGTGAAGCCAGGTGTGTAGGGAAGGAATCTGATAGGAGAGGAGAGTGGACCATAGGAGGAGGGAACCCAGGGGAGGTGATAGGCAGGTGGGAAGAGGTAAGAGGTCAGTGGGAAATAGAGGGATGAGGGAGGGAAACTTTTTTTACCAGAAGGAGAGATCAATATTCATGCCATCAGTTTGGAGGCTACCCAGACAGAACATAAGGTGTTGCTCCTCCGCTTTGAGGACGGCCTCATCATAGCACAAGAGGAAACCATGGACCAACATATTGGAGCAGGAATAGGAATTAATATGTTTGGCCATGGGAAGTTCCGGTTTTGGTGGATGGAGCAGAGGTGCGCAAAAAAACAGTTCCCCAATTTACAATGGGTCTCACAAACATAGAGGAGACTGCATTGGGAGCACTGGGCACAATAGGCTACCCCAGTGGATTTCAGCAAGAAGGAATATTAACCTGCAATGTTACTTATAGCAATTGTGAAGTATTACAGCTTGCTTGTGCAAGCATCACATGAAGGACCCTGAGCCAGTTGCATTTGAACTAGTCTCTTTTTAACTGAATACTTGTCTCTTAGCAAATATGTCAGGGCCAGCATGAATTTGAGAAAACAAATCCCAAATCTGCATTGATGCCAACAGATGTGAGTTAATATGCACTGGATACTTCTTGTCTATTCCTTGGTGCTGAGCATCTGTAGAAAAATGCAAGCTAAGTGTATGCATATCTTGGGAATTGTCAGGTTTTTTTTTTCCATTTTATTTGATGTCAGACTCAAAATAGCAATAAGCATGTATTTTTTTTAATATGTGCAATAGAGAGTAGAAAGCCTTGAGGCATATACCAATGTTACAATTCCCTGCCCAAGGGAAATTCAATATTTTGCAGGTAATTTGCAATTTTACTACTTTGATGGAAAAAAATTAGGCACAGTCTGTGTGCATGCACATCACCCACTGAACTTCTTCAAAAACCGAGCTTGGATTGCTGTTAAATATCAAGCATATTTCACATTAGCATATCCACCTGGAAACTAATTAAGAGAATTTTTTTGTAAAATAAAGAATACAATATTTGCATGCAATACAATTTTTCATACTAATATGCATGTAACACATTTCATTAATCAACAGGCATTAAGGTAAAATAAAATTATGTTACTTCATAATTGTCAGCTGCAATATTTAAATAGCATGACACAGCCATATACAAATATAGATGTCCTCAATGGCAGGTGTTCCCAATCTGGGGTTCATGAATCCCATAGTTAATGATAGGACCCATAGCATAAAAAAAATTGGGAACCCCTGCCTAATGGTAAAGTAGTCCTCAGCTTTGTTTATGTAATGTCCTGGTTAAGAATTTTTCTGCTAATGCTATAGAGTATTTCATTTAGTAGCTTTCTGTAGAATCAGTGTGTTCTGCTGTTAGTGTTTGGGCTTCACATACAGGTAAGTGACTATAATGTTCAACTGTGAATGCTGGGTCAGCCAATCAGGATGATGGAATTGGGAGAAGGTTCCAGAGAAAGCTGGGCAGAGAGGGTTTTGTGACGTACACTGGTGGGGTTTGAGGTCCTTCGCCGGGAGGTGGAGAGAGAAGATGATTGGGAGAGATCACTATACAATTTGATTCAACTGAAATGTGCGATCACTGGAGTCTGAGAGGGGAAGTTCTACCAGTGGCCGGTGATAAGGAATCAATGCTGTAAGAAAGGGACATATGCAGCTATTGGAAAATATGAACTTCAAAACTGTGCACATTTAGACTTTAATTATAAACCTTTTATTTTTTTTTTCTTTTCTTTTTCTTCTTTTAATAATTGTCCGATTGAGCTGACATTCATAAATATGCCTTCTTTCTAATTGTATGCAGTGTTTGATCTGTTATTTCTTGCCAACAGATAATTGTAAGTGGGGAGTGTTTACACTGTATTCGCTCAGATTGGGGCTTGGGTAGTTGAAACATCCTGGTTTCTTGGTTTGGTGGGACCCAATCATACCAACCTGAGATGTACGGAGTTCAAGAAAGTTGGCTTTCTCACCGCTGTCCGTTGGCTTGTTAGCAGAATGACTAATGAGCCGTGTTTCTATTTGAAGGGCTGGGGGGTTCCTTTGTTTGTTCAATTTGTTGGTACATTGTGCAGTTTTGGCATGATTGACAAGATGATGTGAGGAATGAAACCACCAGTTGTAAATTTAGTGACCTTTCCACTTTGACGTCTGTAACCTGTTTGCTTCTGTGAATGCTGCTGATGTTAACAAAGCCATGGACTACTTAGCAGTTATTGATGCTTATTGGAGGGGTGTGCTATTAGCCATTTCATTTTTGTGTCTGCGAAGTTCAGAGTGAATCTTTGTTTAAAAAACACTATATACTTTCAGTTTTTGAGATGAAGTCTGTGATCGGAGTTGTTGTGGGCTGACAACTTTGGTGAAGGATTAGGCTCTGAAGTGTTGTTTGTGAGCAGAATAGGCACTGGAGAGGAGTGGAGCAGGGTTGTGTGTGGAGCTGATGTTTGATGGCTGTTTGATAGAAGGCCTGGAGCTATGAAGGTCAGATGTCTGTAAGTGGAGTTTGAGAAAGTGTCTGAGAAGCAGAATGGCGTGGGTCAATGTCAGAGATTGGGTTGCCTTTGGTACTAAAAAAAAAAATGGGTTGATGGGTTAATTAGGTCCATACAGAATTAACTTACTTTTAGAAAGTTAATCCACAAATCCTGCAAAAATCAGTTTGTCTCAGGCTATAGAATGTGGTAGTGATCATTTCTTTGTGAAATGCTGCCCTTTCATGCACTATTAATGTATATTTGTCTTGTGTTTTCTATTTCTGGAAACAAATGCTTACCTAATGATGTTTATAAATTCATGATAACCATTCCTGTCATCACCGACGTAGAATGTAGCTTAAAGGTGCAACTCATTCTGGGACAGTGTCAGCACAAACATTGTTTCTCTGCTGTTACCTGGAGTCTGAACTGGGCATCAGGCTAATGAAAACTTCCAGCTGCACTACATGGCCACATTAACAGAAAGCCCTTGCCCCAGCACCGACCTCAGGAGCTGAATGTCTGAAGTTGCATGCAGTGTCTCCATGGACACCATTTGGGTTTCCTTTCACATTCTAAGAATGTACCAGCTAATAGGTGATTTGCCCCTGGTTTGTTGGTGAGTGGTGGAATATGGGAGATATTGATGGGAATGTGAAGAGAATAGGTCTAGGTTAAGGTTAAGGTAAGATCAGTGTAAAAGTAGTTACTTGGTTAGTATGGATTTGATGAGCCAAAGGGCCAATTTCTGTACTCCATCTCAATGACTATGATGCTATATAACACAAATTAGTCCACAATTGGAGCATCGTTTCTAGTTCTGGTTTCCAAACTACAGAATGCACATGATACCACTAAAGAAGGGGAAATGTTGTCAGAACTGAACTATGTCATTATAATAAGAAACCTTAGTTACTTTCTATAGACCAAAGGATGTTGTGTGAGATTGTATTATGAGAAACCTACAATAAAACAAAAGGAAAGGCTGATTTCCTTTAGCACAGAGTAAGTGGACCACATATTTAATTGATACAAGCATTATAGGGGATTCAGGGATTTTTTTTTAATCTAAGTAGCTGTGGGCTTCTGAAGCATGTGAGCTGAAAGGATGGTGGTGGTAAAAATCACTTGGAAATGTACCTCCATGAACACCTTCGCAGCAATTGTCTGCAAAGCTGGAATGTTGGATTAACCTGTGTAGCTATGTTTTGCATTGCAGTGTTTAGATGGAGAATGGCTCCTGCTGTAAATTACTATGATTCTACAGTGTAGCTAGTTAAATTAAAATGTAAGTACAGTCATGTTTTTATTTGTAATATGCTGCTGGTACATATTAAAAGATAGAAAGAACACTAACAGATTATGCTGGATAACAGTTGAACAATTACCCCTTCTTCAGGCATTCTCTTGTACAGAACCTATTCTTAATCGCATTAGCAAATTTAGTATGTAAGGTAACCCTGCTTTTTACGTGCCTCTCCTAATTCTCCCTCACAACCCACATGATAGATATGAATTGTTGAGTGGCAAGCATTCTTGGTGTGGCAACCCAGTGACTCTTCCAGTTAGTGTTCCTCTATGGAGAAGTTCAATAACATGTGAAGTTTAAGTTGTTGGGTGCTATTTATACATGTTGGCGCTCACAAAAAAAAGGTAATATCTGCTGCACGTGAATCTGGGAGATTGCCAGAAAAAAAAGGGCCAGTATCTCCATTTGCTTAGGATGGGGGGAGTGTGCAAAAGAGTCAGGGATTGAGACAAGACAGATTTCAACAAAGTGGCACATGCTTGGTGTGACAGGCAAACAGTTGCTCGGGAGTAATTACCATGGGAGGAAGAGAAGGCTTATAACCAAGGGGCAAGGCAGATAGAAGGTGTTGCTGAGAGTTTGAAGAGATAGTGACATAACTATCCTGAGTAATGCTTGTGGAACTAACTTTGTTGTTTTACTGAAAAGAAAACAATGCTGTGAGTATCTGGTTGTATAAAGTATGTTGAGCAAAGTGTTAACACAGTTGTATTTTCTCATTGACACAGTAAAGGCACCTTGGAGGGATAACAAGGTCTTTGGGAGTTCTCAATATAAATCACAATTGCAGGCATAACTCATGACCAAAAGTTCTTGCTTGAATTTTAGAGAGTAACACTCAGGAGTAAGCCATTTGGCCCTGCTCATCTAGTTCACCATTCAGAGAAAAAAACATTTGTCTCAATGCCTGTTCTCTCCTTATACCCCTTGAGGCCTTTTCTATCAACTAATTTATCTATTTCCTTCAATGTGATTCTTAGTGAGCTACAGTTAAAAGTGTACCCTAATATTTGATTTGTAATTGATAAAGTTAAAAGCCAAGCACATTGATCTGAGAGAGAAGGCATGGAAATATCCTGTTCTTCAGTTCTGTCGTCTGCCACTATGTCTGCACCAGAGTGAACAAGACAACATTACAGGAATTATGCAGTGTCTCCTTCAAAAGTCTTAGGGCAATAAAATCCAAAGATGAAAATTATTCAGTGCCACTGCTAAAGTTGAATAGTGAACAAGAAAGCAGTATAATCATGTTCCAGATTACCTTTCACATAATGGCTGTAAAAATAGTACCACATGTCTGAATTTCCAAGGTATAAATACAACTGTAAGATCTGAGGTACCTTTCAGAGAGAATTGATTTGTTCTGAGCATTTAAATGATTTTTTTATTGTCCATCTGACTTGCTAATTGTAATTTAACAATACATCCTAATGTTGTTAAACAGGAGATGCAGAGCCAACAGTTCCCAAATTTAAAGAAAGATAAATTATTTATGTATACATGTGTGTGTTTGTGTTAATGAGGCTGGAAGATGGAGTGATAAGAATCTTGCATTCTTTTATCTCAAACAAGTTATATTTCTAAATACTTTTGTGGCAAACCTTCATTCTTTTATTTCAAGTCACAATCCAGAGTTTGCAAGAAAAACCTCCTTCATAATGGGGGAAATATTCTATACTCTGTCACATTGTCAACGATTAATGATTTGTACACTCTCGTGTGAATGATTTTGCTGAGGTGATTCATTTTAAATAGCACTTAAGTAACATTCAATGCCAAACAATTAGTCAATCCAATTTATAACAGTGCATATATCCGGAGTATTTTAACCATCTGATGTTTTCAGTCGTTGCTAAAATATGTTGGCTTCTTGGAATAGAAACTCTATGAAGCATGTTGGTCTATCACTAGAAAGTATCTTTAGAGTTGTACTGTAGTCTGTGAGCAGATTTTTAAATGTTGCTGTTGACCTTTATTGAAAGTTGATCCCAGTCAGGGGAAAGGTTAGCAATGACAAATTTTCTAATTCCCATCTAAAACTGAATGGATTAGAAACTGCAATGTGTGAACTGTCCAAAATGAGTCAATTGTCCTTGGGGAAATGTAGGTTAAAGATGAGGAAAAACTGAAATGTCATATGATATTCCTGAATGCATTTCTAATATCTGATCTGTGATTGATAAAACTATAATCTTTACAGGCTGGCAGGAGAGAGAATAGAAACATCCTGTTCTTCCGCTTTGTCATCTCCCACTATGTCTGCACCAAAGCAGTATCAGTGGAATTATGCAGCGTCTGCTTTAATGTCTGAAGGCAATAAGATGTGGAGGTGAAGATTATTCAGTGCTTGTCACTGCTGAAGTTGAATATTCTATGATGCTACCAATATTATTTGACAAAACTGTGAGAAATGGGCTGGCCCAATAGAATCAGTTTAGCTTTTTATATTAACTGTTTTTTCTACACACCACATGTTTTACTACTTGGTCAATACAAACATTGTAAGATGGCAAAATATTAACATAATGAATGTACAGCATTTATTTAGATCTTTCTTCACTTCTCGTATCATAATTATCCTTACCCTTCATGATTGTGATTAAAAAATTAGATCTTCTAACCCAAGGACAGCTGAAAAGCTTCCATCAGACCATATTTTGATCATGTTGCTATGAAACATGCTCAGAATTTATGAGGGACCATCACACTGTCGTGCGTATTCATTTCCCTTGAGTGATCCATCTGGGACTGGAAAAACCAAACCCCTCCTTCAATAGAAGTTCAAATGATTTTCACACACCCCCCAACATTTAAATTTCAGTAATTTGTTATTATAATTTTATCAAAATTATTTTAGTTTTAACCATGCTACAATTATTGTGAAGTCCTTAGTTAAAGATAGCAATTTAATTTGCTGAAAAGAATGACATAAACAACTAAAAAAAATCAGATTTCTACGATATGCTGTGAACACCTGTAAATGTGAGGTTATTCACACCAGAAAAATGATGCCAGTTGCAAGAGAAAAGTTAAGCATCCTAATCAAAAAGTCTGCTTAAAAAGACAGATTTGATGAGACCTGCGAAGGCAAGAGAGAAATCATATGGTGATGAGGTTCACCGAGAAAGCTCCAGACACTACTGGGAGATTAAGTGAAGTTGATGCTGCCAATGATCCAATGAATAAGAATGTGCTCAGGAAATAGAAATAAATCAATAAGAAGCCTTAAACTTGGAATGTTAAGCAAGCAAACACAAAGAAAATGGATTAGTTCATTTATATTATGCCTATCACAAATTAGAGAGATTGCAAAGTGTTTACAGGGCATTTATTTCATTAGTTGCTTTTGTTTTGCACAACAAGAGTTTTATAAACAATGCTGACAGTTTGAGGTCAATACCTTGGCACTCAAAAGCAAATATAAATCTAAAATGTGTGACCTCCTGAGTTAGACATGAGAGTGTCGTCTAAAAGCTGGGACCAACATATTGTACAACAAGATGATGCCGCACAAAGAAGTGTAGAACAGAATTCAGGATTTAGATGTTGACAGACTGGAAGCCAGTAAGGTCCATGAATACGTCCTTTTGAGCTTTGAAAGGTCCGAGATGATGGGGATGACAAGAACAGTGAGAGAAGGTAGTGTGGAGACAAAAATTGAAAAGCACAATTCCTGCCTGACAAAATGAATTCTGAAAACTAATGATAAATGTAACAGTCTCAACTGAAGATCAAATAGGATTGTGTTTATTTTTGAATGAGGCAGAACCATGTTGAGGTACAGTATTTTCATATTCCAGTTTAAACTGGTCTGTTGATCTTCATCAGGTTTTTTTAATAAAGAAATTATATTTTGATTTGATATATTCAAAATTTATCCTTGGATTTTTCTGTGTGTGAGGAAGAATGCTCCCAAGAATTCTGGAAGTGGTTAAAGATTGATAGGAACACAGTGTAGAAGTCTTAAAATAGTAGGTGCTATTTCAAATAATCCCACTCTAAATTTAATGGGAGTCTGAGGGAAAGTATGCCAGAATCAAAGCTTCCATTGAATGTATTCTCAATAGGCATGAAGAGAAAGTGAAACTATTTATGTTTATTATTTAAAAAGGTATTCAATGATTACAAACTGGTTACCATCTTTAGAAAGCAAAGAGGTTATTTTTTGTTAATAAATGGGGCTGCCACTATAGCACAAAGAGCAGTCTCAGTTTGGTCATGCTCATTACTGAGGTGTCATACATTCAATGTTTTCCTTTCCCTCTCTTTTAATTAAAGGTACAAAAATCTGAATTTTTCTTGTAAGGTTATCAATTAATGAAGAAAAGCTGCCAAGTCTTATTTCAATACCAGGTTGCAATTGTTTCTATGACAACAATTTTTAATTGACAGTGTGTCCTTTACACACCTGACATGTGTCAATGTTGTATTATGCATGTGCTGTTATGACATCACCCTAATTGTTGATGCCTGGTCACCTTAATGGAGATGGCTAAAATGCATCATTAGATTCTTATCATCATAACACTTTTTAGATTGCTATTATAAGCAGCAGCATTTCTTTCAGCCACATTTGAATGTCCGCAAAAGCAAAAAATATTTTTGAATCAAAGAACAAATAGATTGTACTGTAGGTTTAGACACTAGCCTTTATCTTTAAACCCGAGGAAGCATCGCTTTGCATTTTTATCTGATTTTGGAATACAGGATGTTGATTCTGATCTAATTAATACAGCCATGTGCAAAAATTAGAATGAAAATTAGAATTACCCAAGCAAATTAAAATGAAGCTTTTATATGTGAATTAAATATCAAAAACAGAGAGATATTTCTCAGCAACTGTCAGATGTATGTGCAACCCACCAGATTAATTTTGCAGAGTACACTAATTATTTTCATGTAAAATAAGTGCTCAGTCAATAATATTTATAAAGGTGAAGGAGGAAGACCGAGATTAGAGGTCATGAAGATTAGTGTTCAGAACTTGGCTGTAATTATGAGTAATTGTAATCTTCCAGGCATGGGCTGGGATCTTTTAATGTCGGCAATCAGTAAGCACCAGGGAATTTTTTGAAGTACTTAATGGAAATTGCTTCTTAACCTGATGATGTGGGTACCCCTAAAAAAGATCAAAGTTACTTTTAATAATTGAAGTGGGAGTGGTGAGCCAACTTGAAATAAGTTGACTTCTGGGATCTTACCATTATTGTTTTAATTTTAAGGTCAATATAAATACATACTAGGTAATAAAGAAGTTATATTTTAAAAAAAAAGTAGATGGGAAGAAGTTAAAACATTATTATGAAATAAATTAATGAACTAAATAAAGATGGATCCAGCAGGAATAGTTCTTACAATGCCATGGCATTTCAACTTTGAATTTTATTCAGGCTTGGAATGACAGCATGTTGGGCTGCAAAAATTTTGGACTTCGTGACTGATAAGCTATAGATGTTTCAGATAGGACAGGGAAGAGGTCAAAACAGCTGGGGGCAAAAGATGTGGGGGCATGGCACTGTTGATCAGAGATAGTGTCACAGCTGCTGAAATGGAAGAAGTCATGGAGAGATTGTCTACTGAGTCTCTGGATGGAAGTTAGGAACAGGAAGGGGTCACTAACTCTACTGGGTATCTTTTATAGACCATCCAATAGTAACAGGGACATCGAGCAGATGAGGAGACAGATTCTGAAACGGTGCAATAATAACAGGGTTGTTGTGATGGGAGATTTTAATTTCCTCAATATTGATTGCTATCTCCCTAGAGCAAGGGGTTTAGATAGGGTGGAGTTTGTTAGGTGTATTCAAGAAGGTATCCTGCACAATATGTAGACAAGCCTACAAGAGGAGAGGCTGTACTTGATCTGGTATTGGGAAATGAACTTGGTCAGGTGTCAGATCTCTCAGTGGGAGAGCATTTTGGAGATAGTGATAACAATTCTATCTCCTTTATCATAGCATTGGACAAGGATAGGAGCAGACAAGTTAGGAAAATGTTTAATTGGAGTAAGGGAATATGAAGCTATCAAGCAGGAACTTGGAACCATAAATTGAGAGCAGATGTTCTCAGGGTAATGTACAGCAGAAATGTGGCAAACATTTAGGGGATATTTGCATGGCAATCTGCATAGGTACACTCCAATGAGACAGGGAAAGGGTGGTAGGGTACAGGAACCAAAGGCTGTTGAAAATCTAGTCAAGAGGAAATGAAAAGCTTATAGAAGGTTCAAAAAACTAGGTAATGATAGAGATCTAGAAAATTATAAGGCTAGCTGGAAGGAGTTTAAGAATGAAATTAGGCCAACCAGAAGGGGCCATGAGAAGGCCTTGGCAAGCAGGATTAAGGAATACACCAAGGCATTCTGCAAGTATGTGAAGAGCAAGAGGATAATTTGTGAGAAAATAGGACCAATCAAGTGTGACAGTGGAAAAGTATGTATGGAACTGGAGGAGATAGCTGAGGTACTTAATGAATACTTTGCTTCAGTATTCATTACAGAAAAAGATCTTGGCGATTGTAGGAATATCTTACAGCAGATTGAAAAGCTTGAGCATATAGATATTAATAAAGAGGATGTGCTGGAGCTTTTGGAAAGCGTCAAGTTGGATAAGTCTTTGGGACCAGATGAGATGTACTCCAGGCTACTGTGGGAGGCAAGGGAGGAGATTGCTGAGCCGCTGGCAATGATCTTTGAATCGTCAATGGGGTTGGGAGATGTTCCGGAGGATTTGAGGATTACAGGTGTTGTTCCTTTATTCAAGAATGGGAGTAGAGATATCCCTGGAAATTATAGACCAGCGAGTCTTACTTCAGTAGTTGGTAAGTTGATGGAGAAGGTCCTGAGAGGCAGGATTTATGAATATTAAGAGAGGTATAATATGATTAAGAATAGTCAGCATGACGTTGTCAAAGGCAGGTTGTACTTACGAGCCTGATTGAATTATTTGAGGATGCAACTAAACACGTTGATGAAGGTAGAGCAATAGATGTAGTGTGTATGGATATCAGAAAAGCATTTGATAAGGTGCCGCATGCAAGGCTTACTGAAAAAGTAAGAAGGCATGGGATTACAGGGGACATTGATTTGTGGATCCAGAATTGGCTTGCCCACAGAAGACAAAGAGTGGTTGTTGACTGGTCATATCCTGCATAGAGGTCAGTGACCAATGGTATGCCTTAAGAATCTATTCTTGGACTCCTTCTCTTTGTGCTTTTTATAAATGATCTGAATGAGGAATTTGAGGGATGGGTTAATAAATTTGCTGATGACACAAAGGTTTGGGGTGTGGTGGATAGTGTAGAGGGCTGTCAGATGTTACAACGGGACATTGATAGAATGCAAAACTGGACTGAGAAATGGCAGATGGAGTTCAACCCAGATAAGTGTGAGGTGGTTCATTTTGGTAGGTCAAGTATGATGGCAGAATATAGTATTAATGGTAAGACTCTTGGCAGTGTGGAGGATTGGAGGGATTTTGGGGTCACACTCCAAGCTGCTGCACAGGTTGACTTAAGAAGGCATACGGTGTGTTGGCCTTCATCAACCGTGGGATTGAGTTCAAGAGCTGAGAGGTAATGTTGCAGCTATATAGGACCCTGGTCAGACACCACTTGGAGTACTGTGCTCAGTTCTGGTCACGTCACTACAGGAAGGATGTGAAAACTATAGAAAGGGTGCAGATGAGATTTAGAAGGATGTTGCCTGGATTGGGGAGCATGCCTTTGAGAATAGGTTCAGTGAACTTGGCCTTTTTCCCTTGGAGCGGCAGAGGTTGAGAGGTGACCTGACAGAGGTGTATAAGATGATGAGAGGCACTGATCGTGTGAATAGTCAGAGGTGTTTTCCCCGGGCTGAAATGGCTAACATGAGAGGGCACAGTTTTAAGGTGCTTGGACGGAGGTACAGAGGAGATGTCAGGGGTAAGTTTTTTTTATGCAGAGAGTGGTGAGTGCATGAAATGGGCTGCCGGCGACGGTGGTGGAGGCAAAAGTGACAGGGTCTTTTAAGAGACTCTTGGATAGGTACATTTAGCTTAGAAGAATAGAGAGCTATGGGTAACCCTAGGTAATTTCTAAAGTAAGTACATGTTCAGCATCGCTTTATGGGCTGAAGGGCCTTTATTGTGCTGTGGGTTTTCTGTTTTTCTAAGTGAGTCAGGAAGTGCAAGTTGGGTAACTCTACATTGCTCAATGGGTTTTAGGGCTGGACATAGTGAGGAGAGAATGTGAATGCAACTATACAACCTGGCACTTCAAGATTATCCATCATTAGCTAAGAATCATATCTGTACTTCAATCTCAGCACCTATTTTCATCACTACTCCTTAATCCATAGAATTCAAGTGATTATATTCTGAATGAATAACCAAAGTGCCACACTTCTCTGTGGTAGCATATTATATAAAGGAGTAGTTTGGAGCTCAATCTAAACAGTGGAGATTGTTGACCAGTCTAGTAGTCTGTCTGCAAGCAAACTTGTTCATCCTAAAAAAATGTCCCTGCTCTCAAACCTCTCAGAGCTACACATAAAATTCTTAAATTCATTGTGCTGAAAGGCCTGTATCCTTATATTACTATATGATTAGCTGAGGGTTCTCAACTTCTTTACAAGATGTTATGGAAGGATTTTTTTTCATTGAAAACTTGTTCAGATCAGGTTAAAAAACTTTAATATCCATTTCTGTAAAAGTTGCAATTGAAATTTATAATTATTTCTATGAGCAGCAAACAAACTGAACAATAATGAAAGTTCAATCAAGTGAGAAGTTAGAGAAACTTGTAACAAGAATAGAATTCTTCCCAAATTTTAAGTGGAGGCTAGGAGAAGGGATTCCAAGTGGCATGAAAGAGAAAGTGGAAAATATTATAGACATGGAGATAAAGGGGTTTTCAATCAAATATATCATGACTCACAACATACCACCACCAACCAGTTGGTACTGCATACTAGTTTATAATTGAGGTGAAATGAATTTTTGCTTATTAACTATTGAAAGGAAAGGGGTGTTGCTTAAGTTGGTAAGACATAGAGGAGATAGGCTTTCTTTTAAACCAGGAAAAATCATTAGAGAGTAGAAATCTCATGATGTGCCCGTGAAGCTACTGCAAAAAGTTTTTCATGGTACTATATTTGTATATACTTTCAGGTGTAATCATGCCATAGGAGATTTGCATCTGTGAATTTATGGCGTAGAATTGTGGCAAACGACTCAGATTTGCAATTGTGTTGAATCAGTTGGCCCCTTTATTTAATTTGAATGACCATAATTTACCATTCCTGATTGGAACTAGCAAGCTCAGGATAAAAGACCAAAATGCCTGTTTTCTTAAGAGTAGCTGCAAAAAGAATTGGGAAGTTTTGTATTTGGAATTCAAAGGTAAAAAAATAGGTCAAGCCTTACTTAGCTGTGATGTTTAATTATAAGGGGAAAAAACTTTTGTAATAGTTATATTATTTCTATAATAGTTATTATTTGAAATTTTAACTATGAATTGGCAGAAATCATTGAAAGGTTAAGCAGAACTTGGATGATAATTGTTTTTTTATCTAATCATGCTATACAATTCTAATGTATTGTTTCATTCATGGTGTACATCTACTGCAAGATGAGTTACAAGAATGCTGTGCAGTCTATAGATACTTTCTCTTAATGGTTCAAAGAATAAGTTGTAGCTTCATTTGCCTAGTGATTCTGAGCTGGAATTTCCAGGGCTTGATCTTGGTCTCGGATAGTGATAGATGCTGTCTTGGTTGAGGAAGCTGTAAATTAATCTGTTTCCCTGTTGTTAATGGTTGGACAGCAACCCCTGCTGAGGTTGCGTAATGAGGATAACGTTGTGGCATTGTCTGATGCCACCTCTGATTGGGAAACCTGCTGACAATCACTAGCAAGGCTCGTTCCTGAAGAACAGCTACATGAAGAGTTGCATCATCTACTGTGGATAGCAAAGGTCAGGTGCCTTTGAAGGAGAAATCAAGAATATCAACAAAGAAAGGTGGGAAGAAATGTTAAGCAGTTTTGCTTTTGAATGTAGGCTTTTCCCAAATAAGGATAAACCGAATAAAACAATAATTTCAGTAGAAGTGTGCTGGATAAACAACGGAAGTTGGAATCTAAAATCCACAAAGGCAAATCTGATTTCTATTAAGGACAGTTTATTTAAAATCCTTTGCCATTCACGCAGTCTGTACTATTTCCAATTAATGTTTTCAGTAGAGGTTTGATGAAAGACTGAGCAAAGTTTTTATATGTGCTACAACCTTAGCCTTCTCTCTGAAGTACTTCTGTGTGATGTTCAGTCAAAGAGCATAAGTGGTCTCCATGGCAAATCTTGCAGTGCAATAAATATTTAACATTGGTATCCATGGGAGACATGAAGATTGTTTAGGTAAGCTGAATGAACAATTTTCTAAAAAATACTCAGATCCTATGACCCAGTACTTGATGTATATTCCAGACGCAGCTATTTTCGTATTTTGTGGCTTTTTGAGATTTTCTTTCAGAACTCTACTTGTATGACCTCTGTGTTCATACACAGAGTTAATGCTTTGATTAGACTAGGTGGTAATAGACTTGGCATAATCACTAACGATGAAACCAGCAATATAGCAGTGCCAGACAGGTGCAACTTATTGGTAGTTTGTTGTACTGTGAATCCAGTGCATCCAGTTGTGCTTGCTGGATCACTGGTCCTTATCACTCAATTCACAGAAAGGTTGTACTGTTAAAGAGTGAGTATGATATAAATACACCTGACTGCTGCTATTTATAGAATCTCAAAATGGTTCTGGATGGTTACTAATATATCACAGGAGTGGGAATTGAATGTGGTTTACCAATATAGATTAACCTCACTGGGGATAATTTTAACATTGGGTGATAATAGAAATATCAAGTTGAAAGCCTACTTAAAAACTCTGCTTGATTTTCAGCCATTGCTTTCAATTGAAGGGAAAATCAGTTGTATGAAATATTAAGACTAATTTTACACAATGCACAAAATTATAGTTACTCTAACTGAGCCATAACATTAAAACATATTTCCCAAGTTTCTCCTTCTTTCAGAAGAGGAATTCTCATTCTCAGTGGATCTGAACAGACAATACAATTCTCACAGTAAAATTGCCACAGGAAAGTACCAAAGAAATCTCAAGAGAAATTAGATTGCATCGGGGGGGGGAAAAAAAACTGAACCATGAACTCATCATTCTGCTGTTTGGGTGTCAGTGTAAATCACTCACATCTTACATCACATCAGTGTGCTTTTCATAATACTTGAGCGCATTGTAGTAACATATTCCCAGTCATTACTTTCTCCTTGCAGCACTGCTATTTTTCTTGAAGTATGTGTATTGCAACGTGATTCCACTGCAAGTACACACATTACATTCAAATGGAAGGGCATTCCGTCCAATGTGTCAATGTAGATGGTTGATTTCTTTCAGAAAGTGAATCACTTGAATGGCTGTCTGATGTTTCTTCCTTGCTCTGATTGTCAGGGGTATAACTTGCTTTCATTAGGCAGGCGGCTTGCAGGGAACATCTGTTACCTGATTGAATTCCATCCCTATTGACTTATCATGTGGTGTTGCTCACTTAAAACCTGGGTTTTTGACCAATTTTGGCTGCTACAACTGAATATTTTATGGCAATAGAATTACAATTGAAAATCAAAGGGAATTTTACATTAATATTTAGTGACTGATTGAAAGTTGACGATAGGTGTTGTAACATCAAATATTGGTAAGGTTACTTGCCTACTGTTTGAGGGTAATCTAAGTGTTTTGTAAATGCTACAAACGTGATATTCCACCCAAGGACAATGCAGATTAGCAATCAAACTCAATTACTGCCACTCAGCTACTTGTTAGATGAATATGGTAACTTAAAACTGTTCCTCCAGACCAGATGGATATAATCTTGAAATGCTACAGAAACCTTTGATTGAAGGTTGGTTAAGACATGGACAATTATGAAATGTATAATCTGGTTTTAAATTCTAATGAATTTCCCTATTTGTTGAGAAACATTGAACATAGAACAATACAGCACTGGAGCAGACCCTCTGGCCCACAATGTAGTGCTGAGCCAATTAAATTAGTAGTCAAATGGGCAAATTCTCTCTGCCTACACAATGTGCATGTTCTTCCATTTTCCTTATATTAATGTGCCCATTTCTGCATCTCTTAAAAGTCTCAAATACAGAACCAATTCTATAGAATAGAGGAAACTGTCCACTAGCATTTTGTCTGTCAGAAAGGATAGAAATCAGGAAATGGAAGTGAAGTTAAAGCTTCAAGATTAGCAAAGTGTACACGATGATCTCATAAGGATACAGCAAAATCATACACGTGTGATTGATGTGTGGCTAGAAAAAACATCATCAAAAATTAAAGCACTGGTAAAGAGAAGGGGTGAAAATCCAGGATCTCTAAAGTCTTAAACTAGAAGTATTAGTGCACCTATAATTCGTAGAAGTAGGAAGTTAATAGAAAATTGGTGAAAGGAATACAAATCAAGTACATTATATTGTTATAGATTATTCAGAAATGCTAGCTGCAAGTATATTGCTGGAAGATTTCTTTTTACAAAAAGTAAAAGCATGACATTGTTTTAAAAGCAGGAAATTAAAGGAGTATTGGACAAACCAAATCCTGTAGGATTTCTGTTTGGATACCGTAATATAACCATCTTTTTTTTTAACCATATAGGCTGGTTCAGAATTGCTTTCACTTGTGTCATGTATACTGCCCAAAGAAGCAAATAGACAGATATGTTCAGATTTTCAATATGATTTTCAGCAATGTTCCTGGGAAGGAAATATAATTATTTATTTTGTAGTCCATGCCCTTAGATATTTTACACTTTGAATCATGATATGGATGTTTGACAATGGAAGCAGTTTGTTGCATTCTGGATCCTAGATTAGTTTATTGTCATATATAGCAGTGTGTAATGGAATTCCTTGCTTGTTTGGAAGCACACAGTATAAACGGATTTTATTGCAAAATAACAAAATACAATAACTACGGCAACAAGAACAAAAAAAATGGAATTGATGCAGATGGGAGCGCAGAAAGAAATGTCAGAATGGTAATAATTTAATAACTGAGAGAGGTAGAATTAAGTGTCTGAGATTGTGCAAGGGAAAATGAAGGAGGTGATTGGTTTAAAACACTGAGAGTAAATGGGAAAAGGCTGTTCTTGAGTCTGGTTGTTTGGGCTTTCAAACTTCAGTTTCTTCTCCCAGAAGGTAGAAGTGTGAAAAGGGAAAGGACCGGGTGGTAGGTTTCAGGACAAAAAAAAAGAAGCAGCATCTGGTGACCCAATCACAGTAATTCCACTCCTAAACATTCTGTGAGTGTGAAGCATCGATTGCAACAGAAATATTGCAAGTAAGGTCAGAGCAAATGACATAGGAACAGAATTAGGCCGTTCTGCCCATCACCTCTGCTCCATCAATCTATTATGTCTGATATATTATCCCTCTCAACCACATTCTTCTGCCTTCTCCCCATAACCTTTGACAACTTGGCTAATCAAGAACCTATCAATCTCCACTTTAAATATGCCCTCTGACTTAACCTCCACAGTCTGTGGCAATGAATTCCACATATTCACCACCTTCTGTCTACAGAAGTTCCTCCTCACCTCTATCTAAAGGAACTTCTCTCTATTCAGAGGCTGTGTCCTCTGATCCTAGACTCACCCACTATAGAGAACATCGTCTCCACATCCACTCTACCTGGGCCTTTCAGTATTCAAAAGGTTTCATTCTTCTAAACTCCATTTTTACAGGCTTAGAGCCATCAAATATTCCTCATACCTTAACCCTTTTATTCACAGGATTATTCTCATGAAGCTCTTCTGGACCCTTTCCAATGTTATCACATCTTAGAGAAGGGGCTGAAAAATGCTCTCAATACTCCAATTGCAGCCTTATAAAGCTTCAGCATTACATCTGTACATTTATATTCTAGTCCTCTTGGAATGAATGCTAACATTGCATTTGCCTTCCTTACCAGTGATTCAACCTGCAAGTTAACCTTTATGGAATCCTACATGAGGACTTTCAAGTCCATTTGCAACTCTGATTATTGAATTTTTTCCCCCATTTAGAAAATAGTCTACACCTCTGATCCTTCTGCAGACTATATGACCATACAGTAAACTTCATATGCCACTTCTTTGCCCATTCTCCTAATTTGTCTAGGCTCCTTGCTTCCACGGCACTACCTGCCTTTCCACCTATCTTTGCATGGTTCGCAAACTTGGCCACAGAGCCACCAATATTCATCCAAATCATTGACATTCAATGTGAAAGGAAGTGGTCCCAAAACTGAACCTGCTGAAAACCACTTGTCATCAGCAGCCATCCAGAATTCACCCCCTTTATTCCCACTCTGTGCCTTCTGCCAGTCAGCCTTTCTTCTATCTATGCTAGTATCTTTCCTGTATTAGCATGGGCTGTTATCTTGTAAAGCAACCTCATGTGAAGTACCTTGTCAAAGGCCTTCTGAAAATTCAAGTGTGTGCCATCCACTGATTCTCCTTTATCTATCCTGTCTGTTATATCCTCAAAGAATTGCATCAGATTTGCCAGGCAAGAATTCTCCTTAAGGAAACGATGCTAACTTTGGTATATTTTATCATGTTCCTCCAAGTGCCCCAAAACCACCTCCTTAATAATGAACTCCAACACCTTCCCGACCTCCAAAGTCAGGCTAACTGACCTGTAATTTCCTTTCTTCTGTCTCCCTCCCTTATTAAAGAGTGGAGGGACATTTGAAATTTTCCAGTCCTCTGAACTATTCCAGAAGCTAACGATTCTTGAAGGGTCATTACTACTGCCTCCACTGGTCCATCTGATCCAGGTGACTTATCTACCTTAACACCTTTCAGCTTCCTAAGTACCTTTTGTTTAGTAATGGTGACTACACTCACTTTTACCCTCTGACACTCTCAAATTCTGGCATACTGATAGTGTCTTCCACAGTGAAGTCTAGCACAAAACACTTATTCATTTCATCTGCTGTTTCATTATTCCTCCTTACTATGCCTCCAAATTTGCTTTCCAGTTCTTTGATGCCCACTCTAGCCTTTCTTTAAAGCTTTAAATTTCTGAACAAGCTTTTTGTATCCTTATTTATATTGTTGACTAGCTTATCTTCAATTTCAACTTATTTCTCGTTATGTTTTTTTTAGTTTCCTTCTGTGGTTTTTAAAGTCTTCCCAATCCTTTAATTTCCCACAAACTTTTGCTATATTGTATGCTCTCTCTTTTGCTTTTATTCCACCTTCCGAATTGCTCCCAGAAACTCAGGCCATTGCTGTTCTGCTGACAGTGGTCCCTTCCAATAAGCTTTGGATAGTGCTGATGCACCATCAATAACTCACACTGAGACGTAAGGCGAGATATCGGCTTTTATTGACTGGAAGAAGGAACCAGGGGTGAGTGTCTATCATACAATGTCCTGGAGACTGAGGCCAAGCGTCAGGCCTCAGATCGCCTTTATACAGGGGTCTGTGGGAGGAGCCACAGGAGCAGTCAGCAGGGGGCGTGTCCAGACAGGTGCATAGTTCACCACAAGTGCTTTTCCCGTTCCTTTGTAATTCCCTTTGCTCCACTTTAATGCTGATTCAAACTACAGGGTGAATTCTATCATATTATGATCATTTCCTCCTATGGGTTCCTTTACCTTAAGTCCCTAATCAAATCTGGTTCATTGCTGTTTTGTGAAATCAGGTTTGATGAACAGGGACAGAAAATGTTCACTACCATTAAGAAGGTTATTTATTTACAGAACAAGACAGACACAAAGCATTCAGTAAAACCTTCAAATTGCACTCTGCTACAATTACTCATCTAAGCTGAGTGATAAAAAGGCATATGGTTTTTGTGTGCTAGATTTAGACTCTGCTGACATTGTGCACTAAATGGCAGGTAGAGTTAGGGGTTGCATTATTTGCCATACATGGGCCAATCCCCACCTCCCAAAGGGGAGAGTCTTTTGATGAGCAAGTAAGCTTGACATTCACTGCAACATTCCACCCCTCAAAAGACACAACACGGTGACTTTTGGCCGGCAGGCTAGTAAAACCCTTGTGGAAGTCCTACTGTGCTACACACAAAACATAAATAATATACATAGAATTATCAGCCCATCAATTACTAACCAGTATGCTACTGTAGTCCACCAGGCTCCCAATTCACCAAAAGAGTGCCGGCTTCTCACAGAGTATAGTAGCTATGGAGCTGGCCCCCTAATTTTCTGATCTTATTTACTGACTGCTGGATCTGATCAGCCAGGTGAGTAATGTTCCCAGACTCATCTTGAATGTAGGTGCTGCGCTCCTGACCAATCACAGTACAGGTGCCACCTTTCTCTGTGAGCAGGTACACGAAGGCCATCTGATATAGCAAGGCCGCCATCCGAATAGCCATCATCCCAGCTAACACTCTGTGTACTTGAAAGTCATCTTTTGGGCCAGTGCCTCCATCACAGATGCCATGTGTATCAGTCCCTGGGTCAGCCTGGCCTCTGTGATAGGCTCTTACTGTGTTGACGGTCATGGGCAAGGTGCTCATCCACTCTATTAAGACAGTGGATGTATGGTACCATGCACTCCAGATAGCAGGAGCCGTAGCATCCCACAAGAAGCCATGGGTAATGTTGGGTGCCACATATCCAGTATGTACTGTTTAGCATCCAGGGAGTGCCACCTTCACACCACACAGTCATCCCAGCGTACTGCTCCCGCTCACAGTCACCGTGCCCCAGTGACTGGTTGGATCAGCCCATAAAGCACTGAGACTCAAGTTCTTTTAGGCCATTCCCATACTGTGGGGTGAGGTTGCATGGAATGGCCTCCCAGCATTTCCCAAAACAAAATGCCAAAGCCTGAGAAGCTGGACAAGAGAGATGCAACCCCTCCCTGGGCACACCATTTTCATGATAACACAAACTCACACCCCTCCTGGTTAGTCATTGGGTATTTAGACAGACTGTTCCTCGTTCCCCTGGTAACCCCATCCATCACATATTCCCTAATCCATGCACCACAGTCAGTCATTCAGTAGCACAAAATACTCTGCAGATGCTGGGGTCAAAGCAACACGCACAACACGCTGGAGGAGCTCGGCAGCTCGGGCAACATCCGTGGAAACGAACAGTCAATGTTTCAGGCCGAGACACTTCCAGTGATGGTTGAAGTCTGAAATCAAATCAGTAAATACTGGAAATACTCAGGTAGAGTCCACGAAGAGAAGAAGGGGGAAAACTTTCAGGTCAATGACCTGCTGAGTTTTCCAGCATTTTCTGCTTTTAGATTTGGAGGAGAAAAATTGAAATTGAAGCAGTATAAAACTTGTAATTCACAAAGGCAAAAATAAGGTTTGCAGTTACAGAGCCATGTTAACAACATTGAAAGAGACAGTGCTTGTGATGTTGGATGCTGGTTGCAGGTTCAGATGTGATGTGAAAGCTGCAAACAATCTGGATCTCTTTCAGGTAGAAAAGCAAGCAGTGTAATTGGTGCCAGGGAAAGGGAGTTAGTGAGAGAACAGCCATAGCTGAGATATTCTCAATATTTTGTTGACAGATGCTTTAATCATTCACTTACTGTTCAATATTAGATAACTTCTAGATGCTGAAAAAGTCAAGAGAAGTCTTTATAAAAATTTTTTATTGAATTTTCAAATGGTTACAGAAGAAAAAAAAAGTCTTATCCAGACATGTTTTGATAAGTACACCTGTGAGTATGTATGTGTATATATATCAAAATTGACAGGGTTTTCAGATGATGTTGCTACTGACTAGCAGATTGGGGAACCCTTGAGGAATACCTGAGGTAATGGTGTAAGGGCCAGGAAAAACGATTACATATGATTCTTTGGTCATGATTAACCAGTAGTCAAGTATGGCCCTTCATTACCCAACACACATCCCATACATTTTGCCTGCTGACATGGATAGATTGCAGAGACAAATAGTGTATTCAACTGTGCCAAAAGCTATAGATGTGTTGAGAGCAATGAAGACAGATTATTAGTTTTATTACAATAGCATTGGATATAACCAATGATTCTGCAGAGCTGTTTCAGCACTATGCATGTATGGAAACATGACTTAAAGATTGGAACATATCAATATAGGTTTGGAAGTCCTCATTCAAGGACTCAAGAGAGGAAAAGGATGTTGATTTTCAAGAAGGTTGAAAGGAAAGGTAGGTTCAAGGGATTTTTGTTTAAGGCGATGTTTGTAGGAGATTTGTAGAGACGTGGCAGAGTAATTGAGGAGAGAGTAGAGTTGGCATTATCAGCTGTCATGGAGCAAGGTTTGTGGTAATAGGGAGCAGCGAGTGTGTGACGGGAACATGTGAGCTCAAAGAGGGTGCACTAGGGAGTAAAGAGAGAAGCTAAAGTAAAAGTTGAGTTTATTGTCATGTGGGTAAGTATAAACTTAACCTGCAATAGCATCACACACATAGCATCATATGATCAGCATTCACATGTAGAATTGAATACCATTTTTACAGGAAAGTACAATTGGATCAAAAAAAGACATTCATCTCAGTGCGAAGTGGTCAAAGTAGTCATGAGGTGTCTAAACTGTCGTAATTAAGGTGTTGATGGTTCAAGAACTAAATGGTTGAAGGTAAGTAGCTGTTCTTGAACCTGATGTGACTTAAGGCTTCTGTGCCTCCTGTCCAGTGGTGATTGTGAAAAGATAGCACCGCCTAGATGGCAGGGATCTTTGATGATAAATGTTGCCTTCTTGAGGCAGTGTCCTTTGTAGCTATTGCCAATGGTGGGAGGCATGTAATTCTGATATATTGGGCAGAATGCACTACTCTCTCACAAGGAAATCTGCAGATGCTGGAAATTCATACAACGCACACAAAATGCTGGTGAAACACAGCAGGCCAGGCAGCATCTATAAGGAGAAGCACTGTCGAAGTTTCGGGCTGAGACCCTTTGCCAGGACAGCTTCTCCTTATTGATGCTGCCTGGCCTGCTGTGTTCCACCAGCATTTTGTGTGTGTTGTTTATACTACTCTCTGTTGCTTCTTATGTTCCTGTGGATTTGAATTGCCATTATGAGGTTATAACCATATAACAATTACAGCATGGAAACAGGCCATCTCGGCCCTTTTAGTCTGTGCCAAACGCTTACTCTCACCTAGTCCCACCAACCTGCACTCAGCCCATAACCCTCCATTCCCTTCCTGTCCATATACCTGTCCAATTTTTTTTTAAATGACAATATTGAACCTGCCTCTACCACACAGCTACCACTCTCTGAGTAAAGAAGTTCCCCTTCTTGTTACCCCTAAACTTTTCCCCCTTAACTCTCAACTTATATCCTCTTGTTTGAATCTCCCCACCAGTCAGGATACACAATGATGCAACCAGTCGGGATACACTCAACAGTACATCTGTAGAAGTTTGTTAGAGTGCTCCATGACAAGCCAAGCTTCCTTAACTTGCTAAGAAAATCAGACGCTGCCACACCTTCTTTATGATTGCACCTATGTGCTGGGCCCGAGACAGGTAATCTGATATGTTAATGACCTGGAATTTTAAGGAGGGCAAACTGTGTCCATTGGCATTCATTCCCCAGTGTAGACTGGCACATGCTTGCTCACCTTTCCTTCCCTGAAGTTAACAACCAGCTCTTTAGTTTTGCTAACAAGATGTTGTTGTTCCACCACTCAAACAGATGTCCTACGTTGCTCCAGTAAAATGACTCAATGCCACCAGCGATTCATCCATCAACAGCAGTGACATCATTGAATTTGAAGATGGCATTGGGGCTGTGCTTGGCCATGCAGGTAGCTAAGTGCATAGCCTTGAGGTGTACCTGTGTCAACTATTAGTGAGGATGTTGTTGTCAATCCTCACTGATTGAGGTCTGCAAACGGGCAAGATGAATAACTAGTTGCAGAGGAGGTACAAATGTCCAGGTCTTGAAGCTTCTGAAGAATGCAAGCTCCAAGATGGGGCTATAAAATACTGCAGAGGTTTGATATAACACTGAATAACAATATGATAATTTGTTGAGGTGTTGAACTGCACAGTATATTGCAAAAAGTGCTGATGATTTAAAATATATTGCATGCTGATATTTCAACCAGAAACATTGACAATTCCTCCTACAGATGTTGCTTGACCAGCACAACAATTTTAAGATGATGGGTTTTAATCATATTCACAACTTCCAGAGCTATGAATTATTTAATAACACAATTAGCTAACTTAAGTATTCGGTTAAAATCCACAGACATGATCTTGACTGTTTATTTACTCTCCTGTCAGGTTCAGCTTCCATGGACTTTCTTCGTACTTCTCTTTCTGTGGTCCTGTCAGTTTGTTCAATACGATGGACTACCAGAGCATGGATGAATTAAATCTGCTAATAATTTGATCAGATTCAGGATTGAATGCAGATCCATCATATTCTTTTGTCATATCTTAAAAGTTTTAAAAGTAACAAATTTTTCACCTTACAATTGCTTTATTTTCTCCTCTGCCCCAACACAATGGTAATAGAGATAAAATGACCATTGTACCTTTTATTCTTCTGAGTGATATGTCTGCAACAAGTAATCAAATTGCCATAGATGAAGGTCCTAAAGGTTGAATACAGATCAACATGTTTCTGCACGAGATACAATCATCCTTTAGAAAGTGTTCTTCCTTTGGCCATGTGTGATTTACATGAATGTAATAATGGTCTAAGAATGGTATTATCCAAGATACTAGAACAGGTTTTCTGCTGAAGCCCCAGGTTAATCAAAATGCAGACCCTGGCATCAGAGTCTTCACTGGGGTGGAAAATGTTTGATCTGCCTGCCTGAAATGTCTCTGCTAAATGACTGAAGCAATCACATCTAACAATGGTTTGGCAAACAAAGGAAAAACAATTGTGTGCAGGCAAAAATATCCCGAGTAATGGTTGACTTCAATATATGGGAGTCTTGTTAAAAAAAAAAGTGCCCTTCAATAAGAATGGATTAAAGCTGATCAAAATGTTGATATTTGAAATAGAAAAAGTTGCAGTTTGGGGAAGTTATATTCACTGGATAGATAGAAATGAAGATTATCATACTGCATTCAATTCTGAGTGTGGTGCAAACAGACAGGGAAAACGTTCACCTTTGTGTACTCTTTGTCACAGGATTGCATTGACATTTCAATCATTCCATATATTCACACTCCTGAGGTAACAGGAAGTGTATGCCTTTATTTTGATAACTTCTGTACTCTTTTTATTTTCTGGTTAGATAATGCAGCATGATGTAATTTTAATGTGCACAATGTTCTAAAAATCATTAGAAGGTAATTCAATTCAAATTAAAAAGGCTTTACCAGTCAATCTTCATAACTCATTTCTGTCACGTTACTAATGAATGTTGCTGCTCCTCACTACAATCTCTCCAGAGTTGACTGGTCTTATGATTTGATCAGAATTGCAAAAAAAAAAATCAAAATGTCATCATTTTAGATCATTATTAAGCTTAAAATTAAACTTCTCAGCCTTCTATTTTTATACTTCAACTGTGTGGTTGATGCACCATCAATAACTCTCTGAGACGGGAGGTGAGATATCGGCTTTTATTGACTGGAAGAAAGAACAAGCAGTAATTGACCGCCATACTACATCCTGGAGACTGAGGGCTGGGCTCAGGCCTCGATCGCCTTTATACCAGGGTCTGTGGGAGGAGCCACAGGAACAGTCAGCAGGGGAGCGTGTCCAGACAGGTATATGTAGTTCACCTGAGTGGTATAATTGATTAGCTGTCTTCTGCAATCGGAGTTTCACTCAACACACACAAAATGCTGGAGGATCTCAGCAGGCCAGGCAGCATCTGTGGTACAGTCACTTTTCAGGCCGAGACCCTTGGGCAGGACTCGAAGTAAAGTACTTCTTTCCATAGATGCTGCCTGGTGGGCTGAGTCCCTTCAATTTCAAGTTGGAGAGGGTGCAGAAGAGATTTGCGGATGCTGCTGGACTAGAGTTATAACGAGAGGTTGGTTGCATTGGATGTTTGTTCCTTTGAGCATTGGGGAGTGAGAAATGATCTCATAAAAGCTTAGATGGATTGTGGTTAAGGTAACAGCTTTAGTTTTGTCCCCCTAGGGTTGGAGAATCCAAAACAAGCAGGCACAGATATCATACAAGAGGAGAGATTTGAATTAAACCTGAGAGCTAACTATTTTACACAGAGGGAAGTGAGTATCTGGAATGAGCTGCCACAGAAAGTGGTCAAGGAGGGTAAAATTCCAAAATTTAAAAGCCATTTGGATAGTTGCATGGAAGAGAAGGTAAGGGATCGGAGGACAACAAGGACGAGGAGGGAGAAAGCTGTGGATGGCATGGATCATTTGAGTCAAAGTGTCTATTTCCATGTGCTATCAATTGTCCACCATTGAGAACATTTACCATAAATGCTGCAACACACATGCTGCCTGGCCTGCTGCATTCCACCAGCATTTTGTGTGTGTTGCTTGAATTTCCAGCATCTGCAGATTTCCTCGTGTTTACCATAAACACTACTTGGGCAGGGCAAAAAGCATTATCAAGGATGTATCTCACCCTACCCATGGACTTTTTACTCTCCTCCCATCCGGTAGGCGCAACAGGAGTCTCCGCTCCCACACCAGCAGGCTCAGGAAGAGCTTCTTCCCTGAGGCTGTAACCCTGCTGAACCTTACATCACAGCGTTAAGCTGTATTGCACCCACATTGTACTGTTGCAGTACTTTTATATTTGTGTGCTGTAGCACTTACTTTTTATTCACAGTTATTTTGAAAATAACACTATTCTTTGCATTTCTGGTTAGATGCTAACTGCATTTCATTTGGCTTTGTATCAGTACATGGCACAATGACAATAAAGTTGAATATAATCTAATTTATTATTATCTGTTTTGAGTCTATTTTTAGTATATGCACTTTACATATTTTCTCTAAGTTTATATCAACTATGGCATGTATAAGTTTGTATCTTCCTGCTTAATTGAATCATTTTCTTTCAATGTTAAGAAGCTCAAACTGATTTAGCATTCTGCTACTCTCGCTTAGTTTTGTAGTTCCCTTCCCTAATGTCTCAGTGATTTGAATGTTCTCTGCCTTCACAAAGAGAATTGGATGGAAAACCCGCAGATATTTTCCAGTAAAACTGCTTTACACTTGACAAATGATCTCTTGCTTCAGTATTTTTGTTTAATTTTTTAGGTTGTATATTGATTACAGTTGTTCAGTGAGTGAACATGGTTTCATATCGTTTTACAATATTTGTTTGGATTTAGTTGTGACATAGGGAGCGTTTGATGCACTGAATAATGCCTGCTGTCAGAAATCTCATCACAACTTAAATTGTAATAATAACACTTTTTGATCTGCTATGATGTAGGAATTTAGATTTAAATTTATAAATTTATAATTCCAAATTTATGCAGTTGCTGCCAGGATAATCAAGGACACGACCCACCCAGCCAACACACTTTTTGTCCCTCTTCCCTCCGGGAGAAGGTTCAGTAGCTTGAAGATTCGTACAGCCAGGTTTGGAAACAGCTTCTTTCCAACTGTGATAAGACTGCTGAACGGATCCTGACCCGGATCTGGGCCGTACCTTCAAAATGTCCAGACCTGACTTGTACTACCTTACTTTCCCTTTTCTATTTTATAATTATGTTTTATAATTTAAATTTTTATTATATTTACTTTGATTTGTACTCAAGGGAGCATGAAGCGCAGAATCAAATATCGCTGTGATGATTGTACACTCTAGTGTCAATTGTTTGGTGACAATAAAGTAAAGTAAATAGGACAATTTGGTCCATTGAGAAACCACCATTCTTCAATGAGGATTTAACAGCAGTATCTGAAAAGTAGAACACTTATCTTTGGCTTGATAAGAATGCATAAATTGCTCCCCAGGCTCTGCAGTGACTTTCAGCGGTGGCGGTAGGCAGTGACCATCTCTTCTCTCAAGAGTTGAAGGTACAACTTTGAACAGCTAATGTACATGGGTCTTCTGCTGGACCCCTCTATTTTCTACTGAAGTGGAGAATTTCAAATCGTTAAATGCAAGGAGTTCATGTGCGAGATGCAATGGAATAGACTGCCCTGTATGTGGCTAAGTTAGTGGATACTTTTTACAGATCTGTCAATCTTGTTTGCAGTTTAATGTTTGCAGGAATTAAATATTGATGGTAAGGTACGAGATTAAAGAGCTTATATTGTGGAAGGAGAAATGAACTTAATTAAAACGAAACATATATATATTAGAAAGTAGAAAGATATCATCTTTGTTGTGAAAAATATTTTTGTAGCCTCCAAAGTAAATAAATGTAATGTACTAAGGTTCTGGTAGTTTCACGAGGATTATGGTAGAGCAATACCCTTCCATGCACAGCGCAATCCCACATGGACATAAAGGCCTTATCTTTCAAAGTGAGAGCTTTGACAAGTGACACCTTTCATGCGATCTTCTGCATCATTTGGTGGGATGCATTTGAGGCAGACTGCTTTGAGTTGTATGTAGAGGTGAAAGTGGATGTTCTAACTGGAATGTGTCTGGGGATGCAGTATGCTAGCAATATGATTATACCAGTAAGAAATTTAAACATACCAGAAAGAAACCTAATTTAATGTTCCTCTGGTTACAGTTCAGAAATGGGATAGGTCTTCAGTTGTCTCTGATGGATAAATGAGGCATGTTCCTATTGGGAAAGGGGGTTGAGAGTAAGTACCAGAATGGTTACATTCTCCCCCACCAAAAAGAAATTGTGTTGCATGCAATATTAGACACGGAAATTGTCCTAATTGACATTGAAATTGATGTCTTTGATATGCTTCCAAAGGTGACTCATACAAGGATAATTCATTTAACCAACAGTCAAGCAGGCTTCCTTCCTAGAAGAGATTGTTACTACTGCACTTAAGACCTACATAGAACATGAGGACACACTCAACTGTTGCAGCACCACAACAAGAAACATTTTACATGTTGATTGACTCGATTCCACACGTTGGTCGGCATGTAAGGGAATGCAATGTACAGCAAACTGCCTTCCAATTAGTTGCACATGCACGCAGATGCAGGAAAGGCTGACTGCATTTTATAATTAACCTTGAATTTCAACTCAGCTGTGTGACATATGAAATGCATTCTGTTCACCAGTGTCCTCATCCATACATGGATTATGATTGAAGATGTAATGAACCAGTACAGGGTATAGCTGAAAGTCCGAGGTGTAATATAATGTGATACATCTTTGCATATCATTATTTTAAAGTGATCAGCAGCTCTTTACTAATTCAATAGAGGTAATATTTAGCTGACAACTTTAACTTGTCAGTCAGCTACTGACTGACAGAAGATGTTGGTCTTTTAAATCATTGCAGCCTGCTGATCCATTAAGAGTGGGTTCCAATGATTCTCATGAAATATTAATACTGCTGTGATTGATTTGCTTTAATATTTTAACTTAGGGAGTTGTGTAAACGAATACTGAACAGCTGTGATGGTGCATTCAGTAAAGAAAGGTTAATAATACCATTGTCAGTTTGATGCTTGAATGTTTCTGCAATGTGCACACATTGTTTGGACAAATTATAGGGTTACTTATTATTTGTAGTGATTTTTCTTTTACTTGAATGATATTTATCTGCCAGTGATGTTTAATGCATCATTTTCTTAATTGTCAATCCCTGCAGATCTGCAGTTCCTCTTATGGATTTCTCTTAGCTAACAGTGAGGCAACATACAGTATTCAGATCACTACCAAAATCAGATAAGTCTAACCACTGTGAGGCACTAGGAAGTACTTTACTGCTAATTCCCTTATTTCTCCTCCTTGGGAAAAAATTGACCTCTCCTTGTTCCATTGCCATGTGTTGTTGATATTGAAAACTGCAATCCAATGCCTTTCAGTAAACATGTTACAACTAAATAACCCGATACCTGCTTATTAGATAGATATTTGTGTGAAATATAAATTTGACACATTGATGCACATTTTATCTTAAGATTGCATCTAGCATTCTCATTAATAAAAGCTGGGACTATTAGTTTTCTTTTAGTGAAGCATGCAAAACAGACACAGGCTTTTACCTGTTCTGATGCAGGTTTTGACCTGAAACGTTGGCAGTTGCTTTTCTGCCACAAGTACTGCTCGACCTGCTGAGATCGTCCAGCAGATTAGTCGTTATGTTGACCTACTTTTGCAGGAGTTTCCAAAATGGAAGCATTTGTAGATTGCACTTGAACCCTTATAGAGACCACCCACACTGGCATTTATGAAAATACAACCGATTTAAGATGGCATCCAGATAGTGCCAGCGCACAATGCTCTCTCGGTTGACATCTTCCAGATAGCAAATGATATAGCTTTTTTGCTGCTTTTGCATCTGCTTTTTACCTTAAGTGTGTTCTTGGAACTGTTAGAACCTGTGATTTACAGCTTAGACACTGTTGGAAAGATCCAGCGCTTTGCTGGCTCCAAGAACATTATGGGAAGCAAGCTTGTACTTGGATGGCCTCGATGCAAAGAAAATTTGAGACAGAGCATGAGCTGATGTTTGACTTTGTTTTGCCATTTAAAGCGCCCATTACTCACCAATTAAAAATGTAGAGGAAGACTGAGGCATTGAGGGGAATGCAGAGGGCGAGTGAGAGTCTCAGCGCTGCTGAAGGAGTTTGTGAGTGACCTGTCACCGTGTGGCTCGCCATGGCAGGCAGGTCGGCCTCTCTGCTTCATGTGGCGTCCCTCTCTTTCGGTGAATGTCGGTGATGTCGACATGGTTCTGCATTTATGGATTACACTATTCCGTTTATGGAATGTGGACTCTCAGAGTTATGGTTTTGATATTCTGTATTTTTCTACAGCCACTCCTTTTCTGTTTTGTTTTGTGGGGGGGGGGTGTTGATGATCTGTTGGAATCTGATAGTTTTTTTGTGCAGGGAAGGGATTGTTTCTGGGGGTCAATATTCTATTTCCATTTTGTTCAGGGGGTGGGGGGTTTTGGTGGGTTGATGATCAGGCTGCCATTCTTCTCTGTAGTGGAGGGTAGGTTTTGATGTTTCTCTCTGAATGACTTTCATGTTCTTACTTTGTTTCATGGCTATCTGGAGAAGACAAACTTCAAAGTTATATATGAAGACATATTTTGATAATAAATGAACCTATGAAGCTTTAAGGTCAAGCCTATCCTTTCAAATCCCCTTCATGTTAGGAATTAGCAGGCGTCCTATCAGCTGTCTAACATTGGTCAAAAATTTCTTTTATCCTTCACCTGAATAATTTTCAATTAAAGACCAAGCACAAGAAAGTAATCATTGAGTGTCCAGAATTGAGACACATGATTTGTATCCCACAAATGATAGTTGGGAAAATTAAATAAGAGAAGTAAAGCAAATCTCAAATATGATAAGCACAAAATTCATTTTTATCCTTTTAAAAAGGGAGAAGAGTCATTATGCCCTGCTTTGGCTTTTATGTGATTCTAAACCTACAAATGAAGATCATTTTTGTCTCCTCAGTTCAACTGTGGGCAACAGGTATGACGTCTATGTCCCATGCTGGCATAATTAAACCTAAGGAAATTCTCCAGACTAGATACTTTGGAAGTCCATGAATTCAATAGTAAAAGTTCTTGAAAATAGTCCAATACTGTTATTCTGTGAGAAGTTATCGTCACCAAGGTTCTTTCTTGGCCTTGATCAGCGTCCTAAGTTTGCAAACAGCAGCAAATAAACTTTAACATTATCCATGAGAATTTAGTGGACTATGGACTATGAATTCCAATTGTGATGACCATGAGGTTGACGCCATTTGCTGAGGAACAGAAATTGAAGTTAGATTGTGACTGAAGGCGGCACAGAAGTTTAAAGCTTCTTTGAATCAAAACAATGATTCTGACTGTACTGAAGCAGTTTGGGCATTCTCAGTATTAATTTGCTCCCAATTCTCCATGCTGTCCTATTTGTAGTGTAATTCACAGAAGCTGTTCTGTTGGGAAGAGTGCCAGAAAACTTCTGCAGATGCACAGTGGAGAGTATCCTGACTGGTTGCATCCTGGACTGGTATGGAAACACCAATGCCAAAGAACAGAGAAGCTGAAAAGTGGATGTAGTCCAATCCAAAGCATTCTCCACCATTGAAATATCTACAAGCTGTGCTGTCACAAGGAAGCAGTATCCACCATCAAGGACTCCAAACATCCAGGCCATGCTCTCTTCTCACTGCTGCCATCAGGAAGGAGGTACAAGAGCCTTAGGTCCCATACCAACAGGTTCAGGAACAATTATTCCCCAGGAACCATCAGGCTCCAGAACCAGCATGGAAAACTTCACTCACCTCAACACCGAACTGATTCCACAACCTGTGAGCTCACTTTAAAGGACTTTACAGCTCATGTTCTCAGTATTATTTATTTATTTTTTAGAAATTTGTTTGTACTTGCATAGTTTGTCTTTTGCACAGTCTTTATCATACTTTGCTTAGGTGTAGTTTTTCATTGATTTTATTCATTTCTTTGTTCTTCTATTAATTCCTGCAGGGAAATGAATATCAAAGTCATATATGGTGACATATATTTAATTCAATAATAAATTTACTATGAAATTTGAAGTTGTGCACTGTTGCTGACTTTCTAATGGGACAGACGTAAATAGTTTGTGCTCATGTGTGAACTCTGAATTCTATTGGAAGAAAGATTGTTCATAAATTTTCCTCTTGGCAAGGGCCAATAACATGTGTGGTTTAAGCAGCACAGTCACCATGAGAGTGGGCAGTGTTAGAGTGAGGAGTTCAGAGTTTGGCTCATAAAGGCGGAGATGTTAGGTAGATATTTTCAATGTTTAGATTTTCTTTCTTTCTTTTTAAATGCACAGCTCCAGCACTGGGGGTACCAGGCAGGATAGTGGAATGTTCTACTTACAGAATATAGGAAGGCAGGGAGATCTCCAGTGTCCCTGATGACTACACCAGCAAGAAGTGCATCCAGCTGCAGCTTCTTTCCAATCATGTTAAGGAATTAGAGCTGGAACTGGATAAGCTCCAGATCATTTGGGAATTGGCAGGACATATAGGGAGGTAAATACACCCAAAGTGCAGGACACAGGTGACTGTCAGGAGGGGAAAAGGTGCTAGGCAACCAACGCAGAGTACCCCTGTAGCTGTTCACTTCAGCTTTGGGTTCTGTTGAGTGAGAGGACCTAGCAGAGGAAAGCCACAGTGGTCAGGTCTCTGGCGCTGAGATTAGTTCTGTGTTTTAGCAAGGAAGGGAGAGAAGGGTTGTGGTGTAGTGATAATGTTACGTACCCTGTAACTGGGTGTCTTACCAGCAACGATAGAAGTGTCCGTTGGAGTCTGGTGATACTATTTTCAACAATATTTATTAGCAAAAATATACAAAATAATATCAATGCGAATATACAGAGAATACATGTTAGCAATACTAAACCTAAAAGTGCAGGTATAATGATAATCACTAATGAAACAAGCTCTATCGTTGTCTAGGGGATAATGAATTGTTAGATGGAAATATAAAGTTCAGTTCAGTTCATGCAGGCTGTGGTAGTTGTTTGTCGATGTGTTACAATTGTTGGGGAGAGTGAGAGAGAGAGAGAGAGAGGGGGAGAGAGAGAAAATGTGTGAACAGTAACAGCTATTATCTTGCCAACCTTCCTTTGTGATTTTGATCTGTCGATGCGTTGTTGTTGTGACCATTCACGTATGACCCCTCCTTCCCTTAGCTAGACCATTCTTCCATGGTGGACTTGTCACCCAGGCAAGGGTGGGCACACACACAAGCCCACACCAGTCTTGCTACAAAACACTGAGAGTTAAAATTTACTGACCCTTCATTCGGTCTCCAATCTCCCACCCTGTCTCGTGGGGGTTCTGATGCTCACTAGCGTTTCTCCTGGTGCGTCTGAGGGGTGTTACCCCAGACCCCACTTTTATCCCCACTCATGGGGTCTCAGGTGTCAATCAGGTTGGGATGATGTAACCCATCAAACCAGCTCACTCTGGTTGCCCCCTGAGGGATTTCAATGAATAGAACAGTACCAAGTAAACAATCCTTCTCCAAAAGACAATAGCAGTAATCAATGGTTCTGCTCCTCTTTTGTCAGTAGTGTGTCTCTCTCTCATTAACTTTCATGAGCTGTTATCAATAACAACTGCCCTGGCAGATTTCCTTTTTCTCTCTTACTTCCTTGATAACAGCATCGAAATAGTAGCGATTTGCGATTCTCCAAAGGGGGGGGGGGGAGCATGGGTGACTCTGCACCCTTCTGCTCATCAGAGTTGTTCATCCTTCATAGCAATAGGAAGTTCTGTGATTAGGGGAACAGAAAAGAGATTCTGTGGATGAGAACAATATTTCCAGATGATATGTTGCATCCTGAGTGCCAGGTTCTGAGATATCTTGGATCAAGTCTAGAGTTTTCGTAAGTTTTGCGAGGGGGAATGCTGAGCAGCCAGAGACTTGGATACGTATCTGTACCAATGACATGGGTAGGGAGCGTGAGGAGGTCCTGCAGAGTGAGTTCAGGGAGTTAGGTTCTATGTTAAAGAACAGGACCTATACAGAATGGATGGTTTGCACCCAAAGTAAAGGGGGACTAATAACTTTTCGGAAGGGATTGCTGGAATTGTATGGGAGTGGAGTGGTAATTTATAATGGAGATAAAGGAGAATGGGATCTAGACTTCCAGAGCTGAAAATGATGTGGTTGTGGGGAGAGTTAAACCTACATACAAAGTCAGGAATTGAAAAGTTGAGAATGGCGGGACTAATGTTCTGTGGATGATCTTGGGACGGAGTGGCACAGGGAATTATGACAAAGTAGCTGTTCATAAGACTTGTTAGCAGAAGGGACAGGATTGGCAGCTCAATGCTCCAGGACGCCCATGCCTTAGACGTGGTAGAGCTGGATGGATTACAAAGGGAAGGAAGGCATTACTGGTGTTCAGTGCTCAGACAGGACAGACAGGAGAACTCATTTAATGAGACAAAATGTGTGGCATTGAGGAATGAGAAAGGGATGAACACATTATTGGAATTATATTATAGACCACTTAACAGTCCATGGGATCCAGAGGAGCAAATTTGTAATGATTGTAAGAAACATAAGCTTGTGATAGTAAGTGATTTTACCTTTCCACGTATTGACTGAAAGTGCTGGATGGGATTGACTGTCAAATGTGTTCAGAAATGTTTCCTGAATTAGTGCATTGAATTCCCAACTAGAAAGTGTGATACAAGATCTCCTGTTCAGGAATGAGACTGGGCAGTTGACTGAAGTTTGTGAAGGGGAGCACTAAGCATCCAGTGATCATCATCCCACTAGTTTCAAGATAATTATGGAAAAGGATAGTTCTAGTCCTTGGTTTGAGATTTGAAATTGGAGAAAGGACAATTTTGATGGTATCGGAAAGGATCTGGCAAGTGTAGACTGGGGCAGGTTGTTTTTTGATGAAGACGTACTTGTTAAGTGGGAGGCCGTCAAAGTGAAATTTTGAGAGTACAGAGTTTGAATGTTCCTGTCAGAATTAAAGGCAAGGATAACTGGTTGAGGAAACCTTGGTTTGAGAAATATTGTTAAGAAAAGGAGGTGCATAGCAGATAAAGATAAGTAGGAGCAAAAAAGGTAAGTTTAAAGTAGACAATATCACCTTTGCTTGGTCCCCTAGAAGCTGCTGTGTCTGAGTGCATTACAATTTTACCAGAAGTCCATATAAAGTATGTACGAATTAATATCGAATCAAAACAATGGCCAAAGCCACGATACCACGATACCTACTGAGAGCTCTTACCCGAATAAAGCATCTCTATTTGATAAAATTAATTTTAAAAAAAGTCCAGACAAAAAATACCTACAATGTTAAGTTTATTAACATCCAGAAAATGCCTGAGGGAAAAAAAAATCCTGGAATGGGTGCTACTGATTTAGAGATGACAGCATGTGGTTGGTATGATTGAAAGTGCAAGCAAATTAGAGTTGACAAGGTGAGTGAAGATATTTACTAATCAAAAGAAATGCAAAGTATGCAATAAACCACAACAATACCATGATTGAGGCAGTAAAATGTCTTAAGAGCAAATCTGCATTAACCGAACAAGTGAAAAACATGATAAAATTGAAGTGCAGTATGCAGTTTCAAAGCGAACTGAAAACGTTTGGAGAGATGATGCAGACGCAACTTCAAGTGGGTGGTCCTGCCAGTGACATTGTCAGTGAGGTGACTGGTGGAGTTCTGCGCTGGGAAACACTTCATATATCGAACCATCCGCACAGTCAACAAAGCCATCCAAACTCTGAGGAATTACAGCCCACATCGAGGCAGTGCCACCATCTGAACTCAAGGAACTACATAGTGGACAAAAACTCAATCAAGGCAGGATGTCATGCACATATTGCCATTGCTGACTATTCCTAAAATGTCCATGGGAAAGTGGAAATCTTATCCATCTAAAGGTCTGTGTCTTTAAGGGCAGATCTTATGGCACTTGAGTGGATTCAATGGTGACCCATACTTGAGGGAAGCCAGTGATGTTGCAGAATTCTGAGCTGCTACTTTCTTCTCACTGACTCAAACTCAATGAAACAATGATTGGATGACCTCATTGATTCTGTACTAAGCAGCAAATTGGAAGAAATGTGATTATGTAGTGATGATGTTCATGGTCAGAGTTATATTGACCTCCATAGAGAGAACATTCCAACACAAGAGCTTAACCAGTGTGCTCACTGTTTCACATATTTTAATGAAGAATATCTTGGGAAATTAGAGCACTTTTCATCTTGGGAAATTAGAGCTCCAAGTAGGTAAAACCATCACTGAAGGCTTTGTGGGAATGAGTTCCTCAATGGTTGACATCTTTGACTTTTGACCTGAGGTACCTGAACCAAACTAAGTGACCATGGATATCCATTCTGATGTAACTCATTGCTGGAGTGCTTAAAGTGCTGCCGTCACTGAGGTTGCCGTGAAATGATTATCTTGGCAGTTAAATGATGTAGAAATTACTTTCAACCATGAGCAATCTAATGAAATCTGAAGCTGCTCAATCTTGCCTTGCCTTTCAAGAGTAAGACAAACTATTCAATGTACTTTTAATCATTCTTTTTCTTACAGAAACATCTGCATGATGGTTTCAGTCTGGAACGTTGAGTTCAAGTCGATCTGGACAGAAATATGTGATGTGGAAATAGTGCTGTCATTATGACCAAGAAGATGCAAGACATGCTTGCATGGATTGTGATATGATCCAGTTTTGCAATTGCCATTATTTTTTTAGGGGGGGAGTTACTATTTTGAATGCAATTTGAAAATCCTTGGCACACTTAATAAGCTGATCACGAAATCCCTGTTGTTTTTGATAACTACCTTCACTGCCTAAAATACCACAATGAGGTGTATATAATATTTCTGCAATGTTTGAGTAATATTGTAAATATTTTGTTTGATAAAGCATTCTTTATTTAAATAATTAAGTTAGAGCATATGTAATTGTATGTGAATGCCATATGTCATCACTCTGCCACGTAATATGTGCCTGCCTCAATTAAAATAAACACGAAGTTAGACTCACATTCCCGGCTCTCTGCTTTTAGTGTAATCTGCAAATTTGCTAACCATGCCTTGTGTAGTCTCATACAAACTGTTTGTATGAATGATATACAACAATGAGCCCAGCACTGATTGCTGTGGCACGCCAGTAGTCACAGGCCTCCAGTCCAAAAAAACAGCCTTCAGCCATCACCCTCCTTCCTACCATAAAGCCTGTTATGTTCAAAGTTCAATTTATCATCAAAGAAGTACATAAGTTGCTGAAGTCCCTAAGGGTTAATTTGCAGGTTGAAGGCAAATGCAATGTTAGCATTCAATTCGAGAGGGCCAGAATGTAAGTGGAAAGATATAATGCTGAGGCTATATAAGGCATTACTCAGACTGCACTTGAAATATTGTGAGGAAAACTGTGCTGATGTTGGAGAGGATTCAGTAGAGGTTCACGAGAATGATTCTTGGAAGTAATGGGTTAAGGTATGAAGAGTACTTGATGACTCTGAACCTGTACTCACTGCAGTTCAGAAGAATGAGGGGGTGAAATCTCATTCAAACATCAAATATTGAAAAGCCTGGATAGAGTGGTTGTGGAGGGGATCTTTCTGCGAATGAGTGAGTCTAGGACCAGATGGCGAAGCCTCAGAATAGAGGGATGTCCATTTAGAACAGAGATGAGGAGGAATTTCTTTAGCCAGAGGGTAGTGAGTCTGTGGAATTCATTGCCAAAGATGGCTTTAGAGGCTGAATCATTGAGTACATTTAAAGCAGAGATTCATAGGTTCTTGATTAGTCAATGCATCAAAGGTTATGGGGAAAAGATGGAGAATGAGAGAGATTATTATCTCTTATTAGCTATCAGGGAATAGCAGAGCAGACTTCATGGGCTGAATAGCCTAATTATACTCCTATGTCATGGTCTTATATCACCATGTACTACTCTGGGATTCATTTTCTTGTGGGCATTCACAATAGATGCAAATAACACAATAGAATCAATGAAAAACCACACATGACGAACAAACAATACGCAAAAGGCAACAAACTGTGCAAATACAAAAAAAGAAATCAGCAAGCAATAAATATTGTCAACAGAAGTTGTAGAGTCCTTAAGAAGCCACTCTGCCAACACAGAGAGACTTGTCAGCTTCAGAGCTCAGTGCAGGCTGGTCAGACGCTTTGGGAAGTCCGCCGGGTATGCTCAAACAAATAGTGTTAAGCTACTGGGATACTCAATCAATAGGTGTGTCAGTACAACCACTGGCACCATTCCACTGTTGTCACAATAAGAGTTGGCCATGCAGAGTAGGGAGAGGATCCTTGGGACAAGAGGGAAATATATGCCCAGTGTGATTCATCCACTTCCCAAGAGTCCTCTAAAACACCACATGCTCTGCTCTTCCTGATGTAGAAGGTATTTCCAAGCCCTGTATTTCCTAGGCAATGAGATGTGTACCACTTTGTTTAACTCTGAGGCAATCAACTTCTTCATTTCCGGAACTTAGCAAGTTCTACGTGGGGAAACAGGGAAGAGTAGTAGTTGGCCCTCATGACAAATAAGTGCAAGTAATTGAAAATGTTTGATACTTTAGTGGATGATGAGTGGTGTCATTCTGCTTTCTAGTCGTATGGTTTACAGCATCAGGAGATTTTAATGCCCACTCAGGAAGTTCAGGGAAGTTTTGGCAGCTGTGTTTAATTGAGTCTCATCCAACCAGGAACTGTACAGAACCACACAAATGACATTTCAAGCATCTTATTGGCCAATTTCATGACTATTTGCTGGAGATCCAATTAGGAGATAACAAAAAAAATATGTCATCATGATTTAGTACAGAAAAATTTGATTTTGTGGCATTTATCATTATTGGATTAGATTTATTTATTCATCACACATACATTGAAATGTACAGTGAAATGTGGCTGTCATTGCGTTAACAGCCAGCAAAATCTGAGGATGTGCTGGGGTGGCCCATATATGGTATTATATATGGTTTGCTGAATGCATCAAAGTAATTTTAGTAATGTAGTTGGCAGCAAGGCACAGTTTACTCTTCTCATGTTAACGTTTTTTAAAGTTGTAGAGTAATTTGACAAAATTATTCAAACTGTATCTAAAATGAATTGGAGACTAATTTCTTCTTGATTGAAGATGAAATAATTGTCACTCATTGTATTTCCAGTAATTTTGGCATTGTCTTAAAAATACGGCTGTTTTACTCTTAAGTTCACTGGCTAGCTCAAAATGTTTGATGTTATTTAACCTGTATGACAATGAAAAGTTGACTGAAATAGTGGGGGGGGGGGGTGGGATTGGTGGTGGAAGTAGTGGAGTTAGCTGACACCTTTCCGAGTTACTGCAATTTGACGTTATTTTGTTCACTGGCCTTCGATGTGTTCCACCCTGTGCAGAGTGGTACGTGTGAAAAATAAATGTGTATAATAGACTTGGTCAGAAGCCCAGTGACAATGTGCACAAGCAAGCAAAGAGTGTAATCTGGTTTGCAAAACCAATTGACCTTCTTTACTTCCTGCCCTAATTACTGCACTGGTAGTTTGAATGTCTCCTTCGTTCTCCTAGTGCTGCATGCCATATTAAATCAGCCACTTCCAAACTCCTGAGCTTAATTTTGTTGGCCTTGATGTTGTATCCATTCTCTGCAGCTTTAAAAGTTCCCCCCCCCCCCAGGGTGCAGGTTTATTTTGCTTATGGTAATAAGCATTATTCTAACTCCGTCATTTAACAATGATATCTAAGTAGAATACCAGCTTGGTGCCCCTTGGCGATTAGCTCTGCATCTTACCCACGAGTAAAAAATAGAGAAACTCTCTCAACCATCATTTTATTCACCATTAAAAAAATTATTGTATTGTCTGGTGTTTTATTATTCATTTCGTTTGCTCAAAATTTATGATTTGGTGTAGTCCTTACATCTAGTTTCTGCAAATTCTGTTGGAAGTAGTTGGTATCAATGGAATTTTCAAGGGTCCATTTAAGTACAAAATGAAAGAAAACTGGAATAACTGATGTACTTGTTTTGGAGTGCTGCACCTCACATTTCTCAAAGTCCAAAAAGTCCCATCTCCTTGGTAAATGTTGAACCAAGTATTCATTAAGGACCTCCCATAACTCCTCTGCTTCCAGGCAAACATTTCCACCTTTAACTCCAAGCAGATTTTCCCTCATTCAAGTCATTTTCCCGTTCTCCAAAGTTGCAAATCTGCATGTTGTTAATTCCCAGAACCATAGAACATGGAACAGTACAGACATGTTCTCTAATCCAGGCAGCATCCTGGTAAGTCTCCTTTGTACCCTCTGTAAACTTTCCACATCCTTCTTATAATGAGCCAAACTGAACTAAACACAAGTGTGCTTTAACCAGACTTTTATGGAGATGCACATTTCCTTGTGACCGTTGAACTCATTCCCCCGTTTAATGAAGCCCAACACACCATATGCATTTTTAGCTATACTATTAATTTGTGCAGCAACTTTAAGGGATTTATGGTTTTGGACCCCAAGGCTCCTCTGTCGTCATTCCTAATCCTGTACTCTGCCTTCAAGTTTGATCTTCCCAAGTGTATCACTTCACATATTTCTGGATTGAACTCCATCTGCCACTCCTCTGCCCAACACTCATCCTTTGTATATCCTGTTGTAACCTCTAACAACCTTCTGCACTATCCATAACTCTTCCAACCTTTTTGGCATCTGTAAACTTAATAACGCACCCTACCACTTGTAGGCAAGCCAATTCTGAATCCACACAGCCAGGTTTCCATGGATCTCGTGTCTCATAACTTTCTCAAAGAACTTACCATGGGGAACCTTGCCAAGCATGTTATTAAAATCTGTGACATCATATCTACTGCTCTTCATCAATTTGCTTTGTCATCTTTTTGATAAACTCAATTAGGCTCAAGAGGCATAACTTGGCCTCTTACAAAACTTAATTATTTATCCTTATTAACACTATTCTCCAAATGCTTGTAAACCTTCTCCATATGAATTCTCTCCATTAGTTTTGTACATCACTGATGTAGGACTCTTTAGTCTATAATTTCTAGGATCATCCCTATATCCTGGAAATATTTGCCATTTTCTAATCATCTGTTAATACACAAAGATGATCATCAATGCCTCTGCAACTTCATCCCTTGCTTCCTATGGTAATATGGGGAATACCCTATTCAACTCTGGGAACTTAGCTCTTATAATGTTTTTCAGAAGCTCCAACTCTGCTTCTTTCTTAACCTCACCATGTTCCAGTACATTAGCTGTTCCGTGCTGATCTCACATTTGCCTGGGAAACATTGAAGCTATGTATCCATTAAAAATCTCCCCTACTTTTTCTGGCCTGAACTTTCAATGATTAACCTTTTCATTCTGGGATCATTTTCGTAACCCTCTTCTAGACCCTCTCCAATGTCAATGCAGTCTTTCTTAGACATGGGCTCTAAAACTGATCACAATACTCCAAGGTCCCTAACAATTATGTGAAGATTGTAGTGAACATATTTTGTTGCAGCCACATTAGCAGTCTTTTTGCTGAAAAGCTGCTCAAAACAATTGAGAAGTGTATTGCAGAAATGAGAAGAGAGAGATGTACATCCTTCTTTAACATCACAAGTATATGCAAGTGAAAGAGTGTATTGCTGTGATAATTGTAAATAATTTCAGGATAAATCGCCAGTTAAAAGATTGTCTCAAGAGCTTTTGCATCAAAGCTTAGCAAAGTCAACTTTTACACTTTATCATGGTTTACTCTCCTGAAACATGTTCATTTCCTTATTTTATATTGTAAGGGTACGACTTTATGTTGCAGCTATTGATCTGCACTTTTGGCTTTCTGTGGCAATATCAGGCATTGTCTTGGACAGCTGCCTCTATGACTGGTTCAATTAACTGTTCTATATGATTAAATTTCACAAGTTTTGATATCCTTTAAGGTCATAACCACGCCTGAGCTTAGCCAGACAGAATAGCGTTATAGTAAAGATTTGGTTCTGGTTCAACTGCAACGTCAACTGTTCTGTTTTGAATAAACAGAGCCACAGAGACTCCATTAAGAATTTAAATGTTCGGAAAGTGCGACTAATCTATTTCATTAAATTTTAAACTTGAGGCAAAACGAGCTTCAGAGTCCTGATACTGAGTGGTTTGTGAATTAATTTTGACACTGCACATATAGCTTGTCTTGTCTCCCACAGAGTCTCACAAAACACCGGAAACAAGTTGGGCTCTGAAGAAAGCAGATTAATAAGCAACTATTTTTGACCTTGAGCTGTGCTTATGTGTCTCAGATTCATGGAGAGAGAAAGACCACAGAAACAGGCCCTGTACCATCTGACCTATACCAACCATCAAGCACTCATTTACACTAAAGCTGCAGTAATCTCATTTTTTACTTCTACACTCCCGTCAATTCTTTGTAGATTCTACCATTCATGTACACTCTAGGAGCAATTTACAGTGGTCAATTAATATATAACCCAGCATTTCTTTGGGATGTGGAAGGGAACCAGAGCACCTTGAGGGAAAGAATGTTCAGTACCTAATAAGTACTATAAAGTATGATTCTACTTGGGCAGAATGTGAAAGGGAATTTGCTGTAATCTGAAAATTTGGTTTATCTATAACTAAAAGAAAACCAAAGTGTGAGAGAAGGTTCACTTAGTTGCCTTAGGTGTACCTATCCAGAAAGATCTGAAAAAAATTGGGCAACTTCTGTTTCTTGAAAGGAGAGAACTAAAAGGGTGATATATTTGAAATCTTTAACATTTCAGAAGAGTAAACATGGAGAAAATGCTTTCGCTTGTGGGCTAGTTCAAAAATAGAATAGCCTCAATTAATCCAAGAGGGAGTTCAAAAATAGGATAGTCATGATAAATTAAATGGTGAGTTCAAAAATAGGGCAGCCATAGTGAATACAATAGGGAATTCAGAATGTATACAGAATATTCTGACAGCGATACTTGAGATTACTAATGCATGCAGAGTTACAAGAAAGTTAAATCAGTACCTGAAGGAAAATGATGGTAGGATTAGATGAAGAGAGGTAGAAGAGAGTAATGTAGAACAGGAAAGCCCATTAAGACCAATTGGCAAGAAGACATTAATTGGAGCTCAGTCATTTACATAATTTTGCTTAGCATTAAAATTTATTCATGCAGCATTCTTACTTTGCCCCATTCTCTCCCACCATCTAATGACAAAGTAATCATATTGGAGAAAGCAGCAATTCACTTGCTTTTTCCAGTTGTTGTTCATTTATTTTAATTGAGCGCGACTCCTTGTAGCCTCATGAACCATAGGATCCAGAGGCTTTTCATGGCAAGATACAGAAGTAGATTGTCAGGCCTTTCCTTCGCGTAGGTACTGCTGCCGCCCAGGTGGGGGATCACTGGGTTTGAACTCAGGACCACCTGCCTTGAAGTCCAGTGCTGATGCCACTACCCCACCAGCCAGCCCTCGATCCAGTCTAGTGTTTGGCATTTGACACTTCTCATGCGGTTGCCTCCACACTGGAGATAACAAAAGGCAGATTGGGTAACTGAGTGGTGGAGCAGCTATATTTGATCTCTAGGGCTGACCCTCTTTTATCAAATGCCTGTCATTTTAATTATTCACTCTCTTCCTGTTCTGATATATCTGTGGCTTCTGCATTATCCCAACAAAGGCAAGCATAATCTTGAGGAAGTGCACCTCATCTTCTATCTGAATATATTGCACTCTTTGGAATCAAAATCAAATCCAACAATTTCAAATAATTTGCATTCTCTAATTCCATCCGAACTGGACATTTCTGCTAGAGGTTATAAAAATGTAGAGTTGTGCAGTACAAAAATGGACACTTCAGCCTAACATCTCCACCCCGAACACAATGCTGTGATGAGAGCCCTTGACAAGGATGGTTTGTGCCCAAATACTGGAGTATCCTGTACCCTTAAAATGGCCATGCTAGCTATCCATACACCAGAGAGTTAAGAGTGTCTAAATCCTGGAAGCTGGCACAATTGTGTGCATCTTGTCCCCTACGGTCAATTCCTGATGGCCCTGTCTGCTCAGAGATTTGGTGATGGTAGTCATGGAGGAGAACTGGATCCTAGATGTCTATTTCAGGCACACAGCATCTTTCCACTGGTCCGAATCCCTCCCAGTCTATAAGGTATTGCTGAACACCCCAAAGAGTTTATGAGTCCAATAATCTTTGCACTGTGAAGACCTGTACCCCATTGATAAACCTGGGCAGCAGTGGGGCTAAGGGGATGGGTCTGACAGATTTTAGTTTAGAGATGTGGAACGTAGAAGTGATCTTTAGCGTCTTGGGGAGCTGCAAGGGGTAAGCCACTGGGATTATTTCCCTCGGGACTTTGAAGGCTCCAATGAACCTGGGCGCCAACTTTCTCAACTCAACCCGGAGAGGCAAGACGTGTTGCCAGACTGCAAAGCGGGTCCCTGTCTTCTTCGGTATGCCTTGGTCTGCCTTCCAGGTTGGGGCCAGCAAAATCTCTCTTGCCTTAATCCATTTCTGCTTGCAGCATCAGATGAGTTCTTCAGCCAAAGGGGACAAGACGAATGCAATTGCGCCAGCTCCCAGGGTGAAATCAAGGAAGTTAAAGAACAAACACCACCTGGCCTGCGTGGAATTCAGTCTCTTGGCCTCCTAAAAATAAGTCAGTTGTGGTCAGTTCGAATGACAAAAGGGCTCTTGGCCCCCTCTAGCCCATTATGCCATTCCTCCAAGGCTAACTTAACCACAAGAAGCTCCCAATTCTCGATCTCATGGTTTCTCTCTGCCAGGGATAGCTGTCTGGATGGGAATGCTCACAGGTGCAGCTTACCATCCAAAGTGGCCAATGAGAAAACATTGCACCCACTCCATTGTCTAAGGCATCCACCTGCATGACGAAGGGAAGGTCTGGGTTAGGAGGAACCAAGATGGGAACTGATGTGAGCTGCTGTTTGAGCTTGGCAAGAGCAGCCTCCACTTTAGAAGTGCAGACAAAAGAGCTTGTGGATTTCCTAGTTGACACCGTCAGCAGAGCTACCACTAAGCTGAAGTTCCTGATGAACTTCTGGTAAAAGTTTGCAAACCCCAGGAATCGTTCGACTTGATGGTTGTGGTCAGTCTCTTACATACTTCTGCAAAAATCACTCTTCAGCCTTCTACATTCCAATGAGGATAACCCCAACCTAACCAATCTCTCCTTATATATAAAGCCCTCCAGTCTAGTCAACATCCTGGTGATTCTCTTATGTACTTTTCCTACTGCTATTACATCCTTCCTGTGATAGAGGGAATGTGCACATTACTCCAGATACGATCCAACTGATGTTTCAGTTGCAATGTTATATCTCATCTCTTGTATGCAATGCCTGGGGCTATGAAGTAAAACAGACTAAATGCCATCTGCTCTGCCCATTCATATGTGTCACTGTTTTTAGGGAACTATGAGTATCCTAGGTCCTTCTGTACATCTATATTACTGAGGTCGCAGCTATTTTCTGCATATGCTAATACTTGACCCCCAAACTGCATTATCTCAGGCTGGTCTGGATTGAAATCTGCCTGCCACCATTGGTCCCAATCCTCCAGCTGATCTGTGTCTTTCTGTATCCTTTCTCAACCTGCATGCTGTCAACTACTCCACTAATTGTTTAATGCTTGAGGATTTGCTCATCAGTCCATCTAATTCTCATCCAAGTAATTTATGCATTTTTTAATATTCATTTAAGGGATGTGAGCTTTGGAGGCTGAAGTAGCATTTATTTGTCCACCCCTCTCAAAGGTGGTTGTGAGCTGTGGGTCTTAACCATTATATTCCATGAAGTTGTTAGAGAAGGAGGTTCTAGCATTTTGACCCAGTGGTGAATAAAAGACAATAAATTTCTGGATCAGGATGCCTATATCTCGGTGGTGCTGTTCCCATGTTGCCCTTATCCTTCTAATTGCTAAAGGTTTGAAAGGTGCTTTCTAATGAGTCTTGATGGGTTGCTGGACTGCATCCTGTAGCTGGTGCAAACTTTATAGATGGAAGTATCAAGTTCTTTGATGCCGCTTTCAATCAAATGCTGCCTTGATGTCATTGACTAGAATTGTTTTTCTTCACTGGAAAATTGATGTAGATTCATTCAGCAGCACTAAGTGTTAAGTTCAGAATTTGTGGAGGTCAATATACTGATGAATTTCAAGGGAAACTTTACTAGAACGTTGGTGTTCTCATGTTTGAGCAGTAATTACATAAGCATTGCTTGCAGTAATACTCAAAGTACATTATGAAAAGTGCATGCAGTAAATAGATTCCCAGATAAGGAACAGTGTAATGTTTTTGCTAGGACTTCTGAAATTCTAAGTTTTGTCTTTTTCTTCAGATTTTGTTCAATCTCCATTATTTCAGCAGTTATTAATGATAATTTTTAGATAAATCTGAATCTGATTATATTGCTCCTCATTGAAAATAATCCTGAATTCAAGTGAATTTTAAAAGAGTTTCCAGAAGAACAGCTGATGACAGAGTTCAGAAAGACAGTAGGTTCTAGCAGTTAGCTTTGCAAACTGACACTAGTCAGACAGGAGACTATTATCACAAAGAGATGAAAAAATAAGCACTGTGGAATAATAATACAGATTGTTGTGATAATTAGTTTTTGATGAAGGTCTTTCTCATGAGATTTGAATTATCTTTGGATTTAATGTCTATATTCCTGACTTCTGAAATATGATACAGTTTGCAATATTAAAACAACAGATAATGTTTAATAATTTTATTATTCAATACCTAATAAAGGGCTGAGGGATATCCTGTGGCTCAGTAAGAGATGTATTTGGTTTTTGCTCCCCTACTGTTTTTGCCTCATTTACTACAAGCTCCTCTGGCTTAGAAAAAGAACAGTTTATAATTTGAGTATGGAGATATAAAATAATAGAAAAAGGTTAGAATAAAGCGAAGACAATGCTGGATCTCCCAGCTGGTCAGACACATTTGAGAATGGAAACGATTATGTTTCAGGAGTTGATTCTTTGTCACAACAGAAAAAATATACTGTAGGTATTAAATCTTGGACGTGAAGCAATAATGTGCCTTCAGAATAGATTTGAGCTCATAAATTTATTGCAATTGCTTTGATGGTTTATGACCCAGAATGAAGCCTGTCAGATAAATGAGCTCTCCCAGTCCTCCATCACCACAGAGTAGGGTGTCTTGAAATAGATGTTTGCATGTTCAGAAAGGAAGAAGTATGGAGAAATCTTCCAGTTATATTTTGCTGTGTGGGGAGCAAATTGACAGGTAACACATACAAAATGCTAGAGGAACTTAGCAAGCCAGGCAGATTACAGGGAAGCAAATAAACAGTCACCATTTTGGACCAAGATCCTTCATCAGGACTGGAAAGGAGGAGTGCAGAACTCAGAGTAAAATGATTGAATGAGAGGATGTATATGCTAGCAAATGACAGGTAAAATTAGGAAAGTGAGAGGGTAGGTGGTAAAGGGGTGAGCAGGGATGATGTCAGAAGCTGCAAAGTGATTGGCAGAAGAAGTAAAGGGCTGAAGAAGGAGGAAACCAGTAGGAGAGGGCAGTAGGAGGGGAATAAAGGAAAGTAGGAGGCGAACCAAAGGGATAACATGAGGGTAGCAGAGGAGAGGAGAATGCGTGAGAGTGCAATCAGAATGGGGAATGGGAAAAGGTGTGAGGTGAAAAAGTTTGTATTCCCCCTCTTCCCTCTACCACCTTGCTCTGAGTGTATACCCTTCTTTATCAGTTCTGATGAAGGGTTTTGGCCCGAAATGACAATGTTTATTCCCCTCCATAGATGTTGCCTGACTTGCTGAGTTCCTCAGCATGTTATTTGCATAACTCAAGCTTTCCAGCATCTGCAGAATTCTTGCGTCTACAAATTGACATGTGACTATCTGATTGCTAATGGGAATTCAAGTTTGATTGGAATCTTTTACGTTCAATCATTCTGAGTATTGTAAAGCCAATTTAGTCTCAAACAAAGACTGAAACTTTTACTTTAGTTAGATGTGTTACTCAGTTAATAAGTTACCATTCTAATGAATTGAAGTCCTGAGCAGTTGTTCAAAATGAAATATTGGTGTAACAGTTGTGTCTTTAAGAAGCAGCCTTATAAAAATGATAGAAATATGTTATAGCAACTTGCTAAAATATTGCACAAAAAAGTTCTATCTTGCATCTGGACTTGATATTTAAGATAATTAGAACTGAACCAATGAATTTTGAGTCCCTTGAAGAAAGACAATTACAAGACAGAAGGTAGCAGAGTTTTTTTTCCCAACCAGTTTGATCAATAGAACAGTTTAAGAACAAAAGCCATTGATCTGATGTTAATGAATAAGGCATATTGGCTAGAAGATCTATTTTATTGAATGAAAGAGGTGAATCCTCCAACTACATCTCCATAGTTTTCCCAAACCATATCCTGTTTAAATTTAGAAAAAATTAGAAATGGTACCTTTGATCTCTCGGTTAAATTTGAAGAAACTTGGAAGCCTTTTATCTAATACTTCCACAGAATGTAATTTGACCTTTTCTGATTCCTTTATATCTTTCATTAATTTGAGTAGAGGAGCAGAATTGATGACACTAATGATTATTTTTTGATGTAATAGAATAGCCCAGCTTTGTTTAGTTTAGTTTTAGTTGTGTTTAGTTTATTTTGTTTTTGATTTTTCAATTTGTTTTTTTCCATCTTTTTTTGTAACTTGTCTGTATCAAGGGTTTGGGAGTTCTATTATATTGGTGTTACTTCTAGTTTTTACTCATGTGTTAATTGCCAACAATGTAATCCCACTCCCTCTATACTATTATGACCGTTATGTATCTATTTTTGAAAAAATCAATAAAAGGATTGAAAAAGAAAGTAATATTAATCTCTCAGTATATGAATTATGTTACTATTCTTTGGATTTTGGCAGCAGCTGACTTTTTTATGTATCAGTGGCAGAGCAAACATCTCTTGTCAGAAAGGTGACTCATGAAGTCTCTTTATCGTCAACTGCTTCATGTTATGTAAGGAAATTTGAGAGGATGCAAGTCTGCCAAAGATATAACTTCGATTTTCCAAGGAATGATTATTTTCTGCAGGCTGCAGTTCCCTTTCCTAGAAATATTTTGGCTTTAGAAGTGCTCTTCACTGCTTGATGCTAGACATCAAACAAGCAGAAGAATGACCTCCCATTGTTGAACCATTGCAGTCTCCTGTCAGGAATGGATAAAGCATAACCTGAAGCATGACTTTACTTTCATCAAAAAACAAAATAGACACCAAGTTTGAGAACGTGATGCATCATAATCTTTCATAGCAGCAGATTTTTATTAGTGTAATATGGCTTCAAGTACTATTTAGACATCCTTTTCTTTAGTTTAACAACTCTTTGTGATTTGTGCTGCAGGAGGGCAACAAAACAAAGAAGGATCCACTCAAAAAAAGACAGAATTGGTCTTGTCCTGCTTGCGGGTAAAATCAAGACTAGGAACCATAAATATAATATATTTACTAATTATTTCACCGGGGAATTCCTGTAAACATTTTGCCCTGAGAGTTTGCAGAATGTGGAATTAACTCACACAGGAAACAGCTGTTGTGAGCAATTTAAATGCATTTCTAGGGACCTTGGTAACCACAAACAAGAAAGATATAGAAGCTTCAGGTGAAGTGGCTAGATGGGGATAATCACTAGCATGGAGCAATTGTCCTGAAAGACCTGATTCTGTGTTGCACCTTCTATATAATTCTGTGTGTAAGGTTTTGCTTTAAAATAAAGTGTTCTCAGTGAGCCAATTTCTTCTTATGTATTTAAAATATTTCAACAGAGGAACAACATCCACAATTAAAATATTTTCCCCCAGACAGCAGCAGTCAGTGGATTCCATGGTAATAGACAAGGATTGGGTGGGGTCAATGACAGCACTCCTCCTTTGACAGGTTTTAAACCAAGCAGGATCAGCAATGCATGGGAGGCTTGGTCACCCAGTGGACAAGAAAGAGAAAAACTGATGTTGCATTGTGAGGGGTGAGGATGTAACAACAAGACGTCCTGTATGTCCTTTATTTACATCCACCATTCAGCCCAAGTTTATCTTTTAATTTTTTGGTAAAATGTTGTCATTGATTTTGGCGCAATATTTGACACATGACTTGTAATTTCCTGGGTATTCTGCATTTCAGTATGATTTGATTTGCAATGCTCTTGCTGATATGTGCACAAGCATGAATATTCCAAACAAGCTTTGCGACCACCTTGCATATAGCCACATTCCATAATCTGACAGGTCTGACACCAGCTCATTATGATAGTCTCTCCAGAGCCCAAGCAAACCCTCGTGGACTTGTCCAGGAGCACCCGACTTGTCAGTCATTGGTATTAGGCCTAAGGCACTCTTTTGACCATGACTGATTGCAAATTTCACCCAACTGAAAATTGATTTAGAATCATTTTTTCTGTAATTGCTCTGTGTTGTGGATGAACCCACTGATCTTGTTTATCTCCCTAATAAGCTTCTTAGTTTGACAATGTGCTGTATCATAATCTACCTTAGCAGCAGCTTTTGAGAAGTGCAGAGGGGTTTCAAGTACTATTTAAATTCCTTTCCTTTAGTTCAGCAACTCTTTGTGACCGGTGCACAGAATACGTTATGTAGTAAGCATGTTTCTTTCACACCTGCCCATCCTTCCTGCAAGATTAAGCTGCAAATTATAAACCAATTGCATTACTGATTTTTATTTTAGAGGTTACATAAAAATTTGTTACAAATTTCAACTTTTTTATTTTTTGAAACTGAGATGCAGTATTCATGCTTTTATAATATATTAGCAAAAGCTATTGATTTTACAGAAAAAAATTATTTTGCTTGCTAATCTATGATATAATTATCCCAGAGAAGTGAAAATGCCATTTACCAAATATAAGTTTTCTTGGTGATATTTTGCTGAAGTTAACTTAAGGTATCAAGATTCTAATGTATGGTACATATTTTTGAAGAAACTATTTTCAAAGGCTTTATTTTCATTCATGTCTAAATAATATTTTGAATCTTTTGTTCGGAATATTTGTAAAGTAGGATCCCCTCTAGCAGTAACAACAAATCCCAAAAGGAGCCGTGTGAATTACTTCCTTTACCCTATCACTGCTGTCACAGTAATCTGATTGCATAAAGTTCAATGTTCTGTTTGTCTGTGTGAAATCAGAACAAACTGAGAAAAGTAGACTTGCATTTGCAAATCTCTTGGTGGGAGAAAGTGGATATAAGCAAAAGGCATCTTATTTTAATGCAAAAAACTTGTATTCATAGAGAGGAAAAAAAGGACTAAATTGCATTGATGGTAAGATTGCACTATACCTTGCGACCTATTAGGGTTTACTTCAGTTTAAGTCCTGGACTGCATGTGGATTAATGCTGATTAATTTTCACCTTTTGTACCTCTCCAGATTCTGGTCAGTGTGATTCATGGCTATACGCTAGGCTGAACTGCAACTCAGTGGAATCACAGGAGAAATCTTCACATTTTTTCTTGGATCTTGTCTAATCTCCCAATTGCTGAAGATGATACTGAGCACAAGAAGTTTGCTATTATGTTTGCTGTGCTGGTCTAAGTGGAGTTCATCCATGGAGATTCCAGAAGAGGGTAAGACAAAATGAATTAAATATTTGCTTTCTATCTCACTTTCATTGTTCTGGATATCTAGTCTTAAGTGTCCTTATTGGTATTAGTTCTTTTCCCATCTTATCCTTATAAGCTACTGAATTTTAGGAAGTCCTCATTAATTAGAATGCTACAGTTGTTCCTCTTGTAGTGTGATTTTGAATAGTCCATTTCAAAATAATATGTATAAATTTGCTATCAATGTCAGCAACATTCTTGTCTCCCATTTTGATAAAAAATGAAGCACTCTGGATATTTAGAAAAATCAGTGTTTCCAAAAAGTGAATTTAATATTCAAGAGTTGAAGTGGTAAAAAATAATCCTTTTTATTGCCAAAAAATCTACAGCAAAATCCTATCAAGCTTTTGTAATTTTCTGATCCAGTTGCAACCAGCTACTGACGTGCAATAAATTATTGATGAGACTTGATCTATTATTCAGGCTTTTAATGTGGCTGCTGGGCATGGCAGCATAAATGTTCATTAACAGGATGTCTTATATGTGCAGTATAAAGAAGAACTAGCTACTTATAATAAGAAAGATAATTGAACAATTAATGAAGTAGCTATCATTGTGGTTTAATAAATGTAATGTTATAGCTATGTTATCCAGTGTTGTACACACTAATTGACAGATTTGTTGCTAATAATGTTTATGGTTTTCTTTTTAATTATTAATTTATACAAATATATAAATGAAAAAATATGATTCATAGGTGCTTATAAATATCAGAAGGTAGAGTATGTTTAAGACGATCAAAAATTTCCAATAATTTACTTTCTAAATTTTCATGAGAAATATATTCCTGTAATGACTGGCAAATCTGTTAAGGATTTTAAGTTGATTAATTGTTGAACTGGTTGCAATTTTGGGTCTGATTAATCTAATATTTGTGTGGTTTTATTACAGTGTAATTAAAGGAAATTAAATTAACTGTTGGCTATTAAATTTTCAGATGAGATTGAACTGGTAACCTATACTTCAGTAGATCCTGTTCTTGCTTCCTTCTATTATAGAAAGCAGGGATTTAGACTCCAGTACAATATGTTATCCAAGTAGAATTTAAAGGTAGAATTTTATCAAAAGCCAGACTGTTGGCACCAGGACAACCAATTCTGCCAGTAGCAATATATTTTTATGTTGCTGTCTGTTTTGTCTCAGCTGGGAAGTGCTAGCTTCCTCTATTTACTCTGTTAAAAACATTTAAATTAGCCCATCAGTGGAATTATGCACAAGAAGACAGATGAACAAGAGTCTAAACTTAACATTTCACCAGACTGTTTCAAACCAATGAATGAAATCTTTGAAAGAAACTTAACAATCAAGATCTGTTTAAAATTATGCACTTCAATATCTAAACAGTGCAAAACTTTACGTAAAAATTCTTAACCTAAACTTGGAAAAGTAAGCACCATTGGAGGGGATAAAAATGTCTGTCCTTAGTTACAAATATATAATTTGAATTATATATTTGCATTAATTTTAAGCTCATAGATGACCAAGCAAGTAAGCATTTGCTTCTTTGAATGTTCCACTCAGTTTTCATGCTCAGGTTATAAAAATACTAAAGAAAAGACTGGATAATATAGAGAGAGTGTGTGAGTGTGTGGGGGGAGGGTGGTGGGTGTTAGTTGTTGATGCTTTTAATGCTGCTTCTGCAAAGGATGGGATTTGGGACTTTGATGCTCCATCATTCATTCTATGAGGTCTCTTGTTTTGTGGGTGACTGTGAAGAGTACAAATTTCAGGTTGTTTATTGTATACAGTCTCTGATTAAAGGAACCTAAAAAGTTGTAATTATTGTTTTCATTTTTCATTTGCCTTTCCTTGGATCTAAAGCTTTCATTCAAGAAAGAAGTAAGTTTTCCTATTATAATTAAAGCCTGCTTTATCTGTAGTACTTCACAAACAACCTGTGCATGGATTTCTTCATTTACTCCAACTCAGAATTGTTTCTGACAAAATTTCCACATGAGTGCTCACCTTCTATTGAAAACTAAATGAAAAATTCTGAATCTAGGAACAGATGAGATAAATAAAAGGAGTTAAGCTCAACCAAAAGCATGAAACCACGACATTTAAATCAATGTACAGCTTATAGATTTTCAATTCAAATTGACTGACTATTGTGCTTGAACAATGCAATAAAATGCTTATCTAACAATGATTCTGCCCTCACTCACCACTAATTTCTTACACCTTGCTGTCCTGCTCAGTTTTATTTTCGTCATCATCAGTAGATTGAAATCAAGGTCCATTGCAAATCTAACTTGTTCTTTCCAAAGAGCATTGTAATGGAGAACTTAAATTAGCTGCCATTTCCTCTTTTAAAATTTTGAAACACAAATATGGTTTTATATAAGCACAACTCTAGGTCACAGCATTTTCAAACCGTTTTCAGCATTAGGACACCACAAATTTTACACTGCAGTCAATTCCTTCTTTTTATAAAGGTGAACTAGCAATGAGGATTGTGGTGGATTACTAAACAGCAATTCCAGCACTCATTATACCCAACACAGATAAGCAACTGTTAAACAATCACTGTATGTTTAGCGATCAGAAGTAATAAATCTTTTTAAGTAGTAAATAGCTTAAAACAATAACTCTACTGATTTGAAAATTTGCCTTGTAAAGAATGCTCAGCAAAGATTTTCAGGTGGATAGAATTTTTCTGTCAGCATTGACTCTTGTAATCCCTGGAATAGGTCAGCAAGGTTACTAAAGAAGTAATGTGGTTGCTGGAAAAAACCAGGCTGAAGCAGGAATACCTGTCATATAAATTAGCTGCCAAAGGCAGTCATGTTCTTGCAGCTCCTTGTGATGTAAAACCTCTGAGGGTCCTGTATTCTCATTCATCAACATTGGAGAATTGTGTTTACCTCGATGAATGCCAAACATCGAGAATAAGTCACACTACTGAATGCAAATGCATGACCTTCATGCCGGATGATTGACAGCATGCATCTGTGTAATGCTGATCACAAAATACGCAGTCAAAATTAATCAAAAAATTGAAAGATTTTTACTGTTTGGTGAAAGTAGCATACTTAATCCTGGAACGAAGATGTATTAACTAATTTGATAAGCTGTACAAAAAATTCAAAATTAATAATAAATTTTGCCCCAGCTAGGTTGTTGTTCATGATCAGCATCTACCCGGACAATGTTCATGGAACCACCCAGCTATCTCCAGCTCTCTGGAGACAAAGGTGCAGAGATGCAGTCATAGTTACAAGTTATATAGGATTACATAGGATGTGCATAACAAATAAGAGTGCAAGTGACTGCAAGAGTCTGTGTGACTGTATGTGAGACAGAGAGAGTCAATGCGTGAATGGACCTTCAGTCTTCATTAATAACATGGTTATAGAGGCCCAGTTTGAGATCAGTATAAAAATGTTTTTCCAGGACAAGATAATTGTGTTTACATTTCCTCTAAGTGGCAATGTCTCACTATACAAACCCATACTTTGAAGCTGTATCCCAGAAATTAATTATTTCTACTGAAACAACTACATTGAACCTTGTGAAAACATTCAGAATGAAGTGCTTAGCGTTGTCAGGCCACAGTCTCCTGGATAGTTTTAAGCAGGAGTATCTGTGAAAATTTCCAAAGTCTGCCAATTGTACAATGATGCCTTCCTCATTGTGTGGAACCTGTCAAGAAATTCTTCTTAGGATGGGGATGTGTGAGCAGATTTCTGGAGCATGACCATCTATTCAGCACTATTTCAATGTGATTATGAAATAAGAGATTACCTAATTTCCTTTAAATTTAAGTTGACATATATTTCTAACAAAATGTGCTGAGCTTCATTTTTATGGTTGAATACTGCAATTATTAGTTATCTTCCCATCTAACCAAACAAAATGACAGACTTTTTCCAGTTAAACAGCTGCCTAATAGCACAAGTGGATTGCTGTACTGATGTATTTTTAGACTATAGAATTTTGGAAGGCTGGAATACCTCAATTTAACGAGTGTGCTATCTCTCCTCCAATCATTTATGTCTGTGCAGGCATGAAATTTAAGCACAATTTTCTTCAGAATGTTTCAACCAAAATGATGTTAAGGTTATAATTCACTTTATTTCATGAAGTCAGCAAGGCTAGCAGAAAAAAATAGCATTTCATCTGGAGCAGCAGCATTGAATGAAGTGTTGAGAAATTGTGAAGTTAATCTGAGCTGATGTTTTGTGACTGCTTAATCTGAATCTGCTGCTCCGGGTTTCTTACCCAGTTTGCAGTCGGCAGGTGGTGTTGTGAAATCCATGTTTTTGTGAAGTTGTTGGCACATCTTGGAGGTTCAGTCCTGGAGGGGTTATTGTGATTCACCTGTGCCTGGCCAGAGTTGGAGGGTCAATCTTGCTGACAATCTCAATGTGCTGTTGGGTGGTGATAGGACCTCAGGTGGCTTAGTAAAGTGATCTTCACCCTATAATACCCAGACGGATGATGAACTGTGAATGCAAACATTGTCAGCTGTAAAAGCTGAGTCTGATTTTAATATTTTTTGAACATCTTCCTCATTTAAACATAGCAATTTAAAAAAAAAACTTGTAAACTGAGAAGTGTTTACACCTAAAAATGCAAGCATCGGAATATAAAATAAAACTAATAAAACTTTGCCTCCCTTTCTTTCTACAAATAATTTCCTTTGAAATAAATGGGATATCTGACCCAATACCAGATCTAACCTAGGGCAGGATCCAAGAGGTGATGTTATCATAATGCTGGTCATTCACAGTAAAACTGAGTTCAATCACTTGATACCATGTAGCATACTATTGGCAGAGTGACTTTACTGATCCAGCTTTTGAAGTTAATAAGATAAAGGAGCAGAATTAGGCCATTTGGCCCATCAAGTCTGCTCTGCCATTTCATCATGACTGATCCAATTTTCCCTCTCAGCCCCAATCTCTTGCCTTCTCCCCATATTCCTTAATGGCCTGACCTATCAAGAATCTATCAATCTCTGACTTAAGTACGCACAATGTCTTGGCCTCCACAGACACCTGTGGCAACAAATTCCACAGATTCACTACTCTCTGGCTGAAGATATTCCTCTTCATCTCTGTTCTAAAAGGATGCCCCTCTATTTTGAGAGAGGTCTTCTTACCTCAGAGCCCCTGACCATAAGAAATGTCTTCTCCACATCCACTCTATCGAAGCCTTTCAACATACAATAGGTTTCAATGAGGTCACTCCTCATTCTTCATAATTCCAGTGAGTAGAGACCCGGTCATCAAATGCTACTCAGATGACAAACCATTCAATCCTGGAATCATTTATGTGAACTTCCTTTGAATCCTCTCCATTATCAGCCAATCTTTTCTAAGATGAAAAAGTCCAACATTGCTCACAATATTCCAAGTATGGTCTCCCCAATGCTGTATAAAGTTTCAACATCACATCCTTGCTTTTATATTCTAGTCCCCTTGAAATGAATGCTAACGTCATATTTCCTCACCACAGACTCAACCTGCAAATTAACCTTTATTGAATCTCGCAAAGGACTCCCAAGTCCCTTTGCACCTCAGAGTTTTGAATTTTCACTCCACTTAGAACGTACTCTTGCTTTTTATTTATTCTACCGAAGTGCATGACCATACACTTCCCAACACTGTATTCCAACTGTCATATCTTTGCCCATTCTCCTAATCTAAGTCCATCTGTAGCCTCTCTACTTTCTCAAAACTACCTGCCCCTCCACCCATCTTCATATTGTCCACAAACTTGGCCATCAGTTCCAAGTCATTGACATATAAGGTAAAAAGAAGTGGTCCCAACAAAGACCTGTGTGGAATACTATTAGTCAATGGCATTCAAGCAGAGAAGGCTCAGTTTATTCCCATTCTTCACCTTCTGCCAATCAGCCAATGCTTTATCCATGTTAGTATATTTTCTGTGATACTATGGGCTCTTAAATTGTTAAGCAGCCTCATGTGTGGTACTTTGTCAAAGGCCCGCTACACCTGCTCCGCCATTCAATAAGGTCATGTATGACTTTTCCAATCTGTTGCTAATAACCCATAACTCTCATCGGTCTTCATCTGCTTAAGATTTTTTCTGAATTGTCTGAAGAGACTGCGGATGATGAAATCTAGAGCAGAAAAGAAGCGACTGGAAGAGCTCAACAGGTCGAGCATCATTGTGGAGACAAAGGGATAGATGACATTTCGGGTCAATGCCTTGCTTCAGGACTGAGAGTGTAAAGTGAATATAGCCAGTGCATAGACATGAAAGGGAGAGGCGAGACAGATGATTGGAGATGATGTTGAATTAGATGAGAGTGTGTCAATGGGCAGCTGGAGCCAAATGGGGCAAGAGATGGGAAAGGTAAACTAAAGGAAAAGAACTACAGGTATATGGTATATGGGTGGTAGGCAAATGGAATAAAATGGAGGAGGGTGATGAGTTTAAGTAATGGAGGAGGGAGTCATGAAAAAGGTGAACAATGAAAGAGAGATCATGAATGGTCTGCTGATAATAGGAAAGGAACACAGAGTGTGATTTACATAAAATTGGAAGACTTAATTTTCAGACTATTATGATTTAGGCTTCCTAGTGTCAGGGATGCTGTCCTTTTAGTTTATGGTTGACCTTGCTGTGGCAATGGAGAGGCCAAGGACAGTGTTTGGTGGGAGTGGGAAGACCAGGTGAAATAACATACAACTGGAATCTCAAGGTGGCCATTGTGAACAGAGTGCAGGTACTCTGCATTATGGTTGCCTAGTCTATGCTTTGTCTCATGTGTCCAGAGGAGTCACATCAAGAGCACTGAATAGAATAGACAGGCTGGAAGAAATGCTTGTGCATCTCTGCTTCACTTGGAAGGGCTGGTTTGGTCCCCGAATGACGATGAGATAGAACATACAGGGTCAAGTGTTGCATCTCCTACAGTAGGAAGGGATGAGTGGACCAGGGACTTACGTATAAAGTGGTCCCTGTGGAAAAGGTAATGGGTGGGTAGGGGGAGAGAGGGAAAGATGTGGTTTGTGGTGGGATCATGGAGTAACTGGAAGAGTAGTGAAGGGTGATGTTCTGGATGAAGGGTCTACTGAAATGAAAGTTGAGGACCAAAGGAACTCTCTGTTCTGATTGGAGAGAGAGGGTATCAGATCAGGTATGTTGGAAATGGATATATCTGACAGGATTTGTGACTAGCTGTCTTGCAATATATTTTTCTCAAGCTCACAGAACGCTGTCACAAAGCCAGGTTAAATTTACTGTAAATAGACCAAATGATATACAGTGCAAATGCACAGTTCCATCTCATAATTATAATATTGAAATTGTTATTAGAGGTTACTAACAAACTTACAATTAGTAAAAATAGCAATAGCTGAATATAACATTTGAAATTGTTCATTATCTGAGATAAACAATGTCAAGACAACTGACGGTAATTGGCGGAAAAAAAGATTAATTCCATATTATTGTGTTTATTTTAAGTCAGTGGAAAGAACTTTGGATGAAAACCCATTTAGTATTACTAACAGGCAAATTTCTTGGCCATGGCAGGTAAATTTACAAAAGGAAAAAAAAGGAAAATATTCATAGTGCTCATGTTAGAGTGTAAATAGAATAAAGTATCCTGACTGTCATTTGTTGATTGATCGAGGTGTGTATGAGCTGTGGGGAGTCCCATATCAGGAATACAAGTTGCGCTGAGAAATTGGAAAAAGTGGGCTTTTTAAACTGGAAGTTAACAAACCCTGGTGATTCTGTACAAGTGTGAACAAATGATTAAGGAATGGATGAAAATGAACTAAATGCTGACTTACTTACCACTGATGTCTCATACTGGAATGAATAATGAAATGTTTGAAGTAGACCCAATAGTGCAGTTAGTATAGTCATTGGGAACTTCTTTCCATATAAAAATAGGTCAGCAGCTTTTAGGTCTGGAGACAAAAATCCCCAAAATGTGAAAGATAGCAACTTCTTGTTATCACCTCTGTATCAATGGCTTAGGATTCACCAACTTCCCTCATAAAATTACAAACAAGAGAAAATCTGCAGATGTTGGCAATCCAAGTACACACATAAAAAAAATGCTGGAGGAAATCAGCAGGCCAGGCAGTATCTATCATCTATGGAGAAGAGTAAACATAGAAACGTAGAAAACCGACAGCACAATACAAGCCGTTCGGCTCACAAAGTTGTGCCGAACATGTCCCTACCTTAGAAATTACTAGACTTACCTATAGCCCTCTATTTTACTAAGCTCCATGTACCTATCTAAAAGTCTCTTAAAAGACCCTATCGTATCCGCCTCCACCACCGTTGCCAGCAGCCCATTCCATGAACTCAACACTGTCTGTGTAAAAAACTTACCCCTGACATCTCCTCTGAGCCTGCTCCCCAGCACCTTAAACTTGTGACCTCTTGTGGCAACCATTTCAGCCCTGGGAAAAAGCCTCTGACTATCCACACGATCAATGCCTCTCATCATCTTATACAATTCTATCAGGTCACCTCTTATCCTCCGTTGCTTCAAGGAGAAAAGGCCGAGTTCACTCAACCTGCTTTCATAAGGCATGCTCCCCAATCCAGGCAACATCCTTGTAAAACTCCTCTGCACCCTTTCTATGGCTTCCACATCCTTCCTGTAGTGAGGCGACCAGAACTGAGCTTAGTCTACGTTTTGGGGCCAGACTCTTCAGCAGGACTGAAGAAAGGAAAATGAGGAGTCAGAATTAGAAGATGGGGGGGGGCGGGGGGGAGGGAAAAAGCACAAGGTGACACATGTAATCAGGAGGGTGGTTTGAAGTAAAGAGCTGTGGTTGATTGGTGAAAGAGATACAGGGCTAGAGAAGCAAGAATCTGACAGGAGGAAAGAAGGCTATGGAAGAAAGAAGATGGAGAGGAGCATCAGAGGGGAGATGATGGACATGTAAGGAAAAAGGGAATGGGGAATGGTGAAGGGGGGGTAATTGTTAGAAGTTTGAGAAATTGATGTTCATGTCCTCAGGTTGGAGGCTACCCAGATGGGATATAAGGTGTAGCTTCTCCAATCTGAGTATGGCCGCATCGCAACAGTAGTGGAGAGCATGGATTGACATGTTGGAAAAGGGAAATAGAATTAAAATGGGTGGCCTCTGGGAGACTCCACTTTTTCTGGTGGACAGAGTGTAGGTGCTCACTGAAGTGGTCTCTCAATCTACATCCAGTCTCACTGATATACATGACATCACACAGGGAGCACTGGATATAGTTGACAACTCCAACAGACTCAAAGGTGAAATGTTGCCTCACCTGGAAGGACTGTTTGGGGCTTTGAATGGTAGTGAGGAAGGAGGTGTAGTGGCAGGTGCAGCACTTGTTCTACTTGTAAGGATCAGTGTTAAGAGCGAGGTCAGTGGGGAGGGACAGTTGGACAAAAGAGTAGCAAAGGGAACTATCATGCTCAGTCAGCTTCCCCCTTAGCCAACTCTGTATTTCTTTCGCCAATCAACTTTCCAGCTCTTTACTTCACTCCTCCCCCTCCCAGTTTCACCTTTCATCCTGTGTTTCTTCCTCTCCTCCCCAGTCTAACTCTGACTCCTCATATTTTTTCTCCGGTACTGATGATGTGTCTCAGCCCGAAACATTGACTGTACTCTTTTCCATAGAAGCTGCCTGGCCTGCTGAGTTTCTGCAGCATTTTGTGTGTATCCCCTCATATAATTGCCTGGTGGACTAACCTTGACAGTACAAATTACAAAGGTGTATGTTCATCAGACATAGTAATGAAGACATTGGAACTTGAAAGAAATTTGCCATATTAATTTTGTTGCAATAAATATTTACCTTTTGTTACAAAGCTGTTGCCTGGGATGGGAAGCTGATGCATGCGGACTTTAGTTCAGTTGGGCCTATGTTCACTCAAGGTTAAAAGAAGATCAAGGAATCCCTGAGAAACGTACTGCATTCTAACAGGACTGGACAGAGTAGACACAGGAAGAAATCTTCTGGTGATGGTGGACGTAGAGTTACGGCTTAATGATAAGTGGCTAGCCGGTTAAGTCTGTGTTGAGAAATTTTTGTTCTTTCTGAGAAAGTTGTGAACCCCTGTGAAATCTTCCATTACAGAAAGCATTTGAGGCCAGCTCATTAAATATATATGAAAAGGTGTTGTGTATTTCTTGACAGGGGGAGAAAGAAGGAACTGGGCACTGAATTAGAATAACAAGCCCTATTGATATTTAATGGCAGAACAGGCTTGAATGGTGAAGTGGTCCACTCGTGCTCCGTATTTCATTTGAAAGAATGTGCTGTTGTGTGATATTTCCTCTACACTTAACAAATTCTGTCGAGCGTTTTTATTTATCTCACAGTGATGCAAGTATTTTTGGATAAGCAGGCATTAAAATTAAATGTTTCCATGAGTCTTCTCTACTATAATCCTGGATATTAAAAAAAATAAACCCAAATGAATTGCGGCAATTTAAATTCTACATGCAGTGCAGTAACTGTTTCTGAGAATATACTGTTCATAATATCACAAGCAGATTTTTCAAATTATTTTCATACAGCTAGAAGTGATAACTCTGGGAAATGGATTATTAAAAATATTCATTAAGACTTCATTACTGCATTCAGTTATGAGAACTGCTTCGACAACTTGACCTCTAATGCTTCAGTATTTCATATGATGTTTGAATTTAGCTCTCATAAGCCTTTAAAAGAAGAATTAGTTAATTGTGAGAGTGAGTGATTAATTGATTTGGAATTATATTTCACCCTTCCATTTTATTATTGCAATTTAATTAATGTTTTACTTGAAAATATTTTTCCAGTTCAGCAGCCTCCAACTATAACAGAGCAGTCGCACAAGAAGCATGTTGTATATCCAACCGACGATTTTGTTATCAAGTGTGAAGCCAGAGGAAACCCAGCACCATTGTAAGTATTTACATTTGTACCATATAACACAGATTCTATAAGAAGCATTGATTATCTACTGAACAAGTGATAGCTTAATGATATCTGTAAAACATCTTTTTATCTGGTAACTTGCCTTTGTTCTCACTGTCAAGGATGACCCAGCCTAACATCCTATACAGTAGACTGCATTACACTTAGGTTTAATTGAATAAGGTAAGCTTCCCTACCACACAAATCTGTGGCCATACCTAGGTGGTGATGTGGTATCTCTGCAGTTTTGAATAGAGATGTGTTTTACCAATGAAGCTTGAGTGTCATGTAGTCTTCAGTCTGGCATTCCTGCTTGGCCAAGGAGATGAGGTCAAGAAGTACGAGACAAAAGATGATCTGACTCTAATCTCTGAACAGGAAAGCAGATGGTTGAAGAACCTCATTGATGAATGAATGTAGTGCTGGCGGATTCATATTTTATTGTTTTGGTATACCATTGCCATTGGTCTCGTACTCATTTTGTACAAAGGATCAAGGATTGGTAGACGCTAAAATAAATCATGTGCCGAACCCTCGCATGCAGCAATAGACAAGGGGTAATTGGAACAGGTGAGTCTGTCACTGGGAGTCTCAGGGTCAGCCCTGCATGGGCAAGTGCCTTCCAGTCTCGACCCAGCTAACAGGAGTCACCAGCCACTCGTTTCCAACTCATCACCTGTGGCCTATTTAAATCCAGCTCTCCTTCACAGTCCTTGTTCACCTATTGAACCAGCCATCCTCAATCAGTTGCTGCTAGCCTTCAGTTTCCTTGTTACCTTGTCATGTTAAGTATCCATTTCTGCTCTTGTTTTGCGGCCCCTCATGACTTGTTATTTAGCAGGCTAGGCAGCATCTATAGGGAGAAGCACTGTTGACGTTTCGGGCTGAGACCCTTCATCAGGACTAACCGAAAGGAAAGATAGTAAGAGATTTCACTTTTAAATTTTAAATTTTAAATTTAAATTTTACTCCTTTGTCATTAGGGCCAGAGTTGAGCATGGCTGTATGTAACAGACAAACCCTTCTCACCATTTTACTTGCAGCTATACTGCTTCTCAGACGCCACCAGGAAAAAATAAATGGTATAATTTTCAGTTCTACCTATCTGAATTCCAAGTCCAAAACCTGAGAGCTATGAATCATTAGACAGACATACACTGATAATCCTGCACCCTGAAAAAAATGTCCAGTTCATTCCAAACATCTTCCAAGTTCTGTGCAAATATCGGGGACTTGCCACCAATGCTGAGAAAGGAAAATCGTTACCGCTGCCAGTACCGGGACATCTACATATTATCAATGTTGAATTAGAAGTTCTAGATAAAAAGGAACACTTTACTTACCAAGGGAGCAAATAATGACATAGATGATCATCTTTGGATCTCAACCCAAACTCTGTCAACCCCACCACTCTACGAACAATACTATAGTCATGCCAATTCTTATCACTGTAAAGCCATAGGGAATACTTCGTTCAGTACCATCAGCACAAACTCCAGTCAATCCTTAGAATCAAATGGGAAGAGCACTGCACAAATGCTGGTGTTCTTTCCACAGTCAGCATCGCAGGTATAGAAACCAGAGTTGTTAAAAAGCAGTTGTATGGGGTCATTCATGTTGTGTGCATAATGGATGAATGTTCACCATTCCGACGCTCACTACATTTGAGGCCAAAACATTTATAGAGGTCAAAAGAGGTGTTAGGAAGATGACCTGAAAACTTTCCTGTCTGAAGAAATTTAGTATTGATACTGATAGCTGGGAAGTTTTCAGGTAAGCTTTGTAGAAAGTATTCTCCCATTTCAAAGACATTTGCCTCTCTTAGATACTGTTTATTGAAAAAAAGAAAGTGAAGAAAAATAGAAAATCAACAAACAAGCCAAGCTTTGGACAACACGCATGACAAATGTTCCAGCATTTGAACTGCAAATGGTCCTATTTCTTGAAAGGGATTGCAAGGAAAGCAAAGGCATTATTCTCAAGTTTTGCCAAGATTAGAGTATTTATTGATTCAGAGATTTAGTACTTGGAATATTGTCCTGTATTCCTGTCAAAAACTTTTGAAGTATAAGAATTTAATGTTATGATTTTATGAGTTAAAATTCCATGGCCATTAATTAATATTATCATTTATTCCAATTAACCCTAAGCTTGTGCTCTGTTGATAATTCTGTATTTGCAATGAGACCTCTCTGCTGCCATTCCTTTCAATGTTTGAAAGTTCTCTCTTTCTTTCATTATTGGCTCAAGAAAAGCATAATTCCACTATGTTCAGTATTTATAAAAGTCAATAACTTTGTTTTCTGATCAGAAACATTGTAAAATATCCTCTGGATAGCATGGCTGTAACTCTATAGACATTGTATTCAATTGGAGAATAAGAAACTTAGGCCTTAAATTTTAATAATTTCCATTAAAAAAATTTGAAGCTAAAATTGTCTAAAATAAAAAAAATAGATAGATTAAGAAAATATCTTGGAGCTGATCCATTCAGCACTTCCCCTGGCAAGTCCTCACAATCAATGGAAGACCATTGTAAAATTGCCAGTGTCCATAGCCAGCACTGCCAATATTGACAAACATCCCTGATGAGGTGTCTTGGCCTGAAACATTGACTGGTTACTCTTTTCCATAGATGCTGCCTGGCTGCTGTGTTCCTCCAGCATTTTATGTGTGCTACTAATGTCGAGACCAAGGCTGTTAAATACCAATTTTATGCAGGAGGCTCACTAAGTTGATAAATTTACAAAGACATCCAGAGTTAGACAGCAGCTGTAAAGGGTTTCATGATAAGTAGTGGAAGGTATTTAAAGAGTCATTTCATGATTCTCACTAAATATCACATTCAGGTATTCAGGAATGAAGACTTTGGGAGAAGTTTGATCGAAACTAGCAAACTAAGGAAGTTAATAATGGTGGCAATTTCAAAGGAAAAGCATACAATATTGTGAAAATCGGTGGTGGATTCAAAAAGTTTAGAACCAGTAAAGGATGATATAAAAACTGAAACAGATTAATAATAAACTAGCCAGTAAAAAGTAAACAGGCAGCAATTCTACAAATATGTATAAAATAAGCCCTTTAGAGGATAAGTTTACAGCTGACAAAACAGCAAAGACTTTGTTTCTGACTTGATTGTAGAAGCTCCTAAAACATTACAACGAGTGTGGAATAAGATAAAAATGATGAAAAGATCTTTAAGTACTTATTGGAGAAAAGATAGCATGTAAAGTTATGGGACTTAAGTCTGAATGTCCCTTGGATCTGTTGATAGCTGACTAAATTGTTGTTTAAAAGCGACTGATGCTTGTGATCTTCAAAAATCCTGCACATTCTTCAAAAATCACAATAGATTTGAAAATTACAAATGCAACTGATCCATACAAGAAAGGAGACAGAAAGCAGGGATCTATAGGCCAATTGTCTTGACATGATCATTAAGGAAATCCTGGAAAAAATTGTTATTTCTAATATTATTTCAATAACTATAGCAGAACTTTTATAAGTAAGAGAACCAAAAAGCTTTGGCTAAGTTTTATGATAGTGAAGTATTGTTTAATTGATTTTATTGGCGGTCTTTGAGAATAGAGTGGACCAAAGGGAGTCATAAAGGCAGTATATTTAGGTTCCCAGAAAACATTTGGACAATAAACATACAGAAAGAGCTTATTCTGTTTTGGAATATGTTAACATGGCAAGAGATACACAACCTGTAGAAGATGTCACAAATATTTCAACAAAATTTCACCAGGCTGACCCCTAAGATGAATAATAGCCAAAATAGGAAAGGTTGGGCAGGTTAGATCTTTCATTATGAAAGTCAGGAGAATTTACTGAAACCTTTTAGATTCTGAGTGGTCCGGTAAAGCTGAATGCTGAGAAGATGTTCCCTCCCATAGGCAAATCCAGGTCTGTAGATGTGGTTTCACAATTAGGGATAATCTTTTTATAACAGAAATGGAGAAAATTTCTTCTTGCAGACTGTCATGAATCTTTCTTCTTCTTGGGCCCTTAGCGCTCAGTGGAGCAAAGGCCATTGTTGACCTCCCATCTCCATTGCCCTTGGTTCTGAGCAGTTTCTTGAGGGTAAACAAGGAGTAATATTCACTCTAAGGTGTGCACATCTGCACATGCACACATCTTTCACTACTCGTGCACAAAGAAATTTAAACCGCGCACAAAAGTTTCTCACCCTCATTTTCATGTTAAATATATTTCACGATAGTACACGATTATAGTTCTTTTTCCAGTTTCTGATGTGGGGTGTGTTGACCACATGGAGTTTGTGATGATTTGCAGATTTTAAAACTGGCTCATTTATACTGTTTTTATTGAAGAAATTATTGTTTCAATATGTCTAATTTTAAAGAAACAAAGGGCGTGAAGTGCAAAAGAACTGCTAGTTCATTTAAAGTGGAATGGTTTATTGAAACGGTGGAAACTGCTACACTGGAAGCACATGAGGTCAGGAACATGCAGCTACAAGTAATATTTATGCTCAATAGAGAAGCTAGTATTATCTGCGTGTGTTGTTGTGATGCAAAAGCTGCTGGAGAATTTGCAAGTAGGAAAAAGTGGAGTGATATTTGGAAATTTGACATCATTAAGCAAAACAAATCACATGTGCACAGTGCGCAAAATTTTGGGGTTAAAAATCCTTCATTGCCCGCAATGGGCCTGCTATATACATTTTGTGAGAGTGCAGAAGAGTGACAAAGATCAAACCCGAGGAGATCAAAGTTCTTACTAACTGTGTTTTGCTAACTGTTAAAATGAATACCTCTAAATATCAAATTCAGTGCACACATGTTGCACTGAGCAAAAAAATAGCTCAGCACAAGGCTTTTGCATACACTGTTCATTACAGATTTGAGGGAACACTGGCGAGGAGTGTCCCCATTGTCTAATTTCTGCCTCGATGTCTCTCCTTCATGTATTCTTTGGACATTGCTACCTCTTTCCTTGGAGATTCCATTTTAATGCCTAACTGATGATGTTGGTAGGCTTCCTCAAGGTGTGGCCCATCCATCTTCATTTTCATTTGCATCTTTTTGTCACTTTGGATTCCTTGTTGCTGTTTTCCCACAGTGACTGGCTGGTTATTTTGTCAGTATATCTGATTTTTAGGACCCTTCTCAGGCACTGGTTGATGAAAACCTACAGTTTTTGTCATACCTTCTTTGTTGTTCCCCAAGTTTCTGAGCCATTTGGAGCATTGTTTTAACATGTGAATTAAAAATTCTGATTTTGATGTTCCTTGCTATGACTCTGGATATCCACAAGATGTTGAAAAGTACTCTGGCCTTGTTGATCTTGACTTTGACATTCTCATCTGTTCCACCATATATATTCACATTGCTTCCAAGACAGATAAAGGAAGTCACTTCTTCAAGGGGTTGTATCTTTCATCACTATTGGTCTATTGCTGGTGCAGTTTATCTTCATCAATTCATTTTATCTACTTTGGTGTTAGACCCAGCATGGTAGAGCTAACAGTCAAGAGTGTTGATTTCTCTTGCATCGATTGGTTAGAGCTAGACAATTGGGCAATGTCATTTGCAAACTCCAGATCATCAAGTTGCCACCACATAGTCTACAGGATTCCATTTCGTCTTTCACTTGTCTGGTTCATAAACCGGTCTATTGCCAACAGGAATAGAAAAAAAGTCAGCCAAAAATCCCTGCTTCACCCCATTGTTGGTATTGAAGCTTTTTGACTGTTTTCCTGCATGTATGACTTCGCATGACGTTGTTGTAGGAGGTCCTGATGACATTGATAAATTCCTGTGGTATTTCATAATGGTTCATAATTTTCCATAGGGTATTTTGCCGAAGCTATTGAAGACTTTCTTGTATTCGATGAGGGTGATGTAGAGAGAAGTACTGTATTCCTTTCAATTAATTGTTCTGTAATTATTCTTAAGGTAATTATCTGGTCCATTGAGGAACAATCTTTCCTAAAGCCTGCATGATGGTCCTTTAGTGTTGTGTCAATGGCTTGTTTGAAAGCATTGCAAAATAATTCTGATTAGCATCTTTCCAACGGCAAACATTAAGGGTATATCTCTGAAGTTTTTACTTGTAGATCACCATTCTTTGGAAGCTTGATTAAGTAAATTGATTAGTTGGTATTCAAGTCTGTTGGTGCTTCTGGAATAAAAGGAGATTCCAGAGGAGGTGGTATGTTCAGAAGCTCATTGAAGTATTATGCCAATGTTGGAGCTGTTTGTCTTCCTTAGTTAGGACATGTTCATCTTTATCCTTTATTTGGGTGCTGGTCTGGTTGAATTTACCAGCTAGTTTCTTGGTAGTATTGTATAGTTCTTTCATATTCCCATTTCCTGAGACGACTTCTGCTTGTGACACAAAGGTGTTGTTGTAATCTTTCGTATCCTTATTAATATTTCCCTTATTTCCTTGTGCCCTCTGTTCCTCCACTTTCTTGTTCCTAGTTCTGCTTCAAATGCATTTTTCTTTTGAGTGTTCTTCTCCTGTTGATTGTTTCCATCACTCCTGATTTAATCCACTCCTTATACACAAATATCCTTTTTCCTAACACTTCATCACGTTTCCTTTATTGCCTCTTTTACAACAATCCATTTGTCTTCGATACCAAGGTCTTTAAGTGCCTGTGGGTAGAACTCTGAGCTGTTTCATTGTCTTGCAGGTAGCTCACATTGTACTTCAGTCACCAAATGGGTGGTGCATAGCTTCTTTTTAGCTTCATCCATACCTTGCTGATCGGAAGATGGTGGTCTAATTTTGCATCTGCACCATGTTTCACTTCTATCTCATGGAATGATCTTCGAAACTTCTTTGAGATGCATACGTGATTGATTGCTTCTCTGTTACCTTGTTTGGTGACATCCATGTTGCCTTTGTGTACTTCTTTTGATAACTAGTTTGAAGTTAGCACAAGTTTCAGCAAATCTCCGTAGTTCAACCCAGATAAGTGTGAAGTGGTTCATTTTGGTATGATGGCAGAATATTAATGGTAAGACTCTTGGCAGTGTGGAGGATCAGCGGGATCTTGGGGTCTGAGTCCATAGGACGCTCAAAGCAGCTGTGCAGGTTGACTCTGTGGTTAAGAAGGCATATGATGTATTGGCTTTCATCAATCATGGAATTAAATTTAGGAGCCGAGAAGTAATGTTGCAGCTATATAGGACCCTGGTCAGACCCCAATTGGAGTACTGTGCTCAGTTCTGGTCGCCTCACTACAGGAAGGATACGTCTATCATAGAAAGGGTGCAGAGGAGATTTACAAGGATGTTGCCTGTATTGGGGAGTATGCCTTATGAGAATAGGTTGAGTGAACTCAGCCTTTGCTCCTCAGAGTGACGGAGGATGAGAGGTGACCTGATAGAGGAGTATAAGATAATGAGAGGCATTGATCGTGTGGATAGTCAGAGGCTTTTTCCCAGGGCTGAAATGGTTGCCACAAGAGGACACAGGTTTAAGGTGCTGGGGAGTAGGTACAGAGGAGATGTCAGTGGTAAGTTTTTTTTACTCAGAGAATGTTGAGCGCATGGAATGGGCTGCTGGCAACGGTGGTGGAGGCGGATACGATTGGGTCTTTTAAGAGACTTTTATATAGGTACATGGAGCTTAGTAAAATAGAGAGCTGTAGGCAAGCCCAGTAATTTCTAAGGTAGAGACATGTTCGGCACAACTTTATGGGCTGAAGAGCCTGTATTGTGCTGTAGGTTTTCTGTTTTCTACTCTATTTTCTAAATCATTCCCCATTTTCATTCATTTATCTGAGACCCTGTTTTCCCTTCACCTGTTCATATCCTGCATTATCCCTGCTGCTCTTGGCATTAAAATCACCCATGACAGTAGTCGGGTCTTTTCCCTTCCCTTTGCTGATGGCTCCACTGAGTGTGTTGTAGAACTGTTTTTTGTCTTCTGCATTTGTGTAGTTGGTGTATAACATTGGATAACTCGAGCTGTTATCTTGTTGTGCTTGGTTATAAAGTTAGCAATGATGATTCTGAAACGGATGACTTTCTGTGCAATCATGGCTCTCCGTGCTTCTGGTATCATCACGAAGGCTACACTCTCTGTATGTGGTGCATCGTTGCTCTGATGGTCTGAGCAGATGACAATTATCTCGCCTGTCAGTCAAGTCTCTCCAAATGACCACCATCTTGTCTCATTCAGTCCAAGAATTGACATTTTGTACCTTTTCATATAATTTGCTACAGTGCTGGATTTTCCTGTCTGATACATGGTTCTCAGATTTCAGCTACTTAAGGTCTTTGATGAAAAAAGAGCTGTTGGCAGTGCAGGATCCTGTTGAGTTGCCTTGTGCTGCTTTATGTGCTCAGTTGATGATGAGCCTCTTCTCACAAAGTCAATAACATGGTTAAAGTTCATCAATATTTCTGTAATCCTTTGTACAGGAGATTGGCCTATACAGCTTCACCAAACCCCTGTTGGCTGGCCTTATCCATTTCCACCTCTCATGATGGAGATGTAGGGTTGGACTTTAAGAACCTCATGAATCTTTATGTGAAAGAATTGCAGAAGATGAATTACTGAATATACTCATTGCTTGACTAAAGTTTTGGTTTATACTGTAATGGGCAGGCGAATGCAGCTGAGATCATGGTCATGTCAGACATTTACTTATTGTAGGGGAGAACAGACAGAGAGTACCATGAGGCTGAACCCCTTCTCTTGACCTTCAAAGTATGTTACATAAGAATGATAAGAGATTGAAATTAAAGAGATAGTCAAATTTTATGTACATAAAAATTTGAATTCACAGAAGAAAGGCAGAATGAGAAACTGGACAAAATTCTGAAAAAAAGAAATGCGGACAACAGAGAGATATTCCAAAGTCAATAGATAATAGACAATAGGTGCAGAAGTAGACCATTCGGCCCTTCGAGCCTGCACCGCCATTCTGAGATCATGGCTGATCATCTACTATCAATACCCAGTTCCTGCCTTGTCCCCAAATCTCTTGATTCCCCTATCCATAAGATGCCCATCTAGCTCCTTCTTGAAAGCATCCAGAGAATTGGCCTCCACTACCTTCCGAGGCAGTGCATTCCAGACCCCCACAACTCTCTGGGAGAAGAAGTTTTTCCTTAACTCTGTCCTAAATGACCTACCCCTTATTCTCAAACCATGCCCTCTGGTACTGGACTCTCCCAGCATCTGGAACATATTTCCTGCCTCTGTCTTGTCCAATCCCTTAATAATCTTATATGTTGCAATCAGATCCCCTCTCAATCTCCTTAATTCCAACGTGTACAAGCCCAGTCTCTCTAACCTCTCTGCGTAAAATAGTCTGGACATCCCAGGAATTAACCTCGTGAATCTACGCTGCACCTCCTCTATAGCCAGGATGTCCTTCCTTAACCCTGGAGACCAAAACTGTATACAGTACTCCAGTTGCAGTCTCACCAGGGCCCTGTACAAATGCAAAAGGATTTCCTTGCTCTTGTACTCAATTCCCTTTGTAATAAAGGCCAACATTCCATTAGCCTTCTTCACTGCCTGCTGCACTTGCTCATTCACCTTCAGTGACTGATGAACAAGGACTCCTAGATCTCTTTGTATTTCTCCCTTACCTAACTCTACACCATTCAGATAATAATCTGCCTTCCTGTTCTTGCTTCCAAAGTGGATAACCTCACACTTATTCACATTAAACGTCATCTGCCAAGTATCTGCCCACTCACCCAGCCTGTCCAAGTCACCCTGAATTCTCCTAACATCCTCATCAAATGTTACACTGCCACCCAGCTTAGTATCATCAGCAAATTTGCTGATGTTATTCTCAATGCCTTCATCTAAATCGTTGATGTAAATTGTAAACAGCTGTGGTCCCAATACCAAGCCCTGTGGCACCCCACTAGTCACCACCTGCCATTCCAAGAAACACCCATTCACCGCTTTCTTTGCTTTCTATCAGCCAACCAGTTTTCTATCCATGACAATATCTTCCCCCAATGCCATGAGCTCTGATTTTACCCACCAATCTCCTATGTGGGACCTTATCAAATGCCTTCTGAAAATTGAGGTACACTACATCCACTGGATCTCCCTTGTCGAACTTCCTGGTTACATCCTCGAAAAACTCCAATAGATTAGTCAAGCATGATTTCCCCTAGGAGGGCCAAGATGGCCTGTTTCCGTGCTGTGATTGTTATATGGTTATATGGTTAAATCCATGCTGGCTCGGCCCAATCCTATCACTGCTATCTAGATATGCCACTATTTCATCTTTAATGATGGACTCTAGCATCTTCCCCACTACTGATGTTAGGCTAATAGGACGATAGTTCTCTGTTTTCTCTCTCCCTCCTTTCTTAAAAAGTGGGATAACATTAGCCATTCTCCAACCCTCAGGAACTGAGCCTGAATCTAAGGAACATTGGAAAATGATTACCAATGCATCCACAATTTCCAGAGTCACCTCCTTTAGTACCCTAGGATGCGGACCATCTGGAGCTGGGGATTTGTTAGCCTTCAGTCCCATCAGTCTACTCATCACCGTTTCCTTCCTAATGTCAATCTGTTTAATTTCCTCTGTTATCCTACGTCCTTGGCCCATCCATACATCTGGGAGATTGCTTGTGTCTCGCCTAGTGAAGACAGATCTAAAGTACTTATTAAATTCTTCTGCCATTTCTCTGTTTCCCATAACAATTTCACCCAATTCATTCTTCAAGGGCCCAACATTGTTCTTAACTATCTTCTTTCTCTTCACATACCTAAAAAAGCTTTTGCTATCCTCCTTTATATTTCTGGCTAGCTTGTGTTTGTACCTCATTTTTTCTCCCCGTATTGCCTTTTCAGTTAAGTTCTGTTGTTCCTTAAAAGTTTCCCAATCATCGGTCTTCCCACTCACCTTAGCTCTGTCATACTTTTTTTTTAATGCTATGCAATGTCTGATTTCCTTTGTCAACAACTGTGGCCCTTTTCCCCCCTTTGATTTCTTCCTTCTCCGGGGGATGAACTGATTTTGCACCTTGTGCATTATTCCCAAGAATACCTGCCATTGCTGTTCCACTGTCTTTTCTGCTAGGATAACTGTCCATTTAACTTTGGCCAGCTCCTCCCTCATGGCTCCATAGTCTCCTTTGTTCAACTGCAACACTGACACTGATCTGCCCTTATCCTTCTCAAATTGCAGATAAAAACTTATCATATTTTGGTCACTACCTCCTAATAGCTCCTTTACTTCAAGATCGCTTATCAAATCCTGTTCATTACACAACATTAAATCCAGCATAGCCTTATCCCTGGTCGGCTCTCGTACAAGCTGTTCTAAGAATGCATCCCGTAGGCACTCTACAAACTCCCTATCCTGGGGTCCAGCACCAACCTGATTCTCCTAGTTCACCTGCATGTTGAAATCCCCCATAACTACTGCGACATTACGTTTGCCACATGCCAATGTTAACTTCCTATTCAACTTGCACCCAATATCCATGCTACTTTTTGGGGGCTTGTAGACAACAACCATTAGGGTCTTTTTGCCCTTACTGTTCCTCTGTTCTATCCACACAGACTCTACTTCTCCTGATCCTATGTCCCCCCTTGCAAAGGACTGAATCTCATTCCTCACCAACAGGGCCACCCCACCCCCTCTGCCCACATTTCTGTCCCTACGATAGCACGTATACCCTTGTACATTCATTTCTCAGGTCTGATCTCCCTGCAACCATGTCTCTGTTATCCCAACAACATCATAGTTACCCATTTGCACCTGAGAATAAATGTCAAGTATAAATGTCTGTACCAGCAAGAAGGAGAGTGATGATAAAATGATTAAAGCTGCAGAGTAAGTTGGAGATAGCTCCAACAGTAATTAGAGATTTGGAAAGAATGATCATCATTACAAATGAAAGACAGATTGTTGCTCATCTCTGTGAAGCAGAACCATGCAAAATGCTGGCATCCACTAAGTTCGTTTCTCCAAAGAATCTGATTTTCCTCAGAAATGTAGCTAACTTTAGGCTTTGTTTCCTGCATCATGATCACACAGAAACTATGCCTAAGTCTTTGCCAGTTCCTGCAGTGATGAAAACGTGCACTGAAATTTAGTGATGGTGTTATTTGCCTGTTTCAGAGCATAAACTTGGCACTAACCAGGTGTTGCTAATTGGAATAACAGAAAGTAGCCGCGAAGGGCTTTGCAGCTGCTTAGTCCTGGATGAAGAGTTGTTTCAAAGAACAAATGCATTGAGTTTAGTAAATGCGAATGTTCAGCAAAAAGACATAAAACATTATCAGAATAAAAGTGTTATAATATTGGAAGGATTTTATTTGAATAATTATTAGAAGAGTTCGTGTTGCTTCTGATTTACGATCACATTTCAGCATCAATGTGTTATTTCCTTAAGTCCAGGAGAATTGCATTGGTTTTTCACGACATTCAGATTCTAATGGAACTTATTGTAAAATAGTCAAAACCTAGGTTCTGGGCATACCTACACTTGATAACAGTACAAATAATCGCTGACTTTCGCAATTCAACTATTTTACTATTAACTTGTATGACTGTCCTGGAGTATGTGTGGGGTAGCTTGACTGGAGTCTGAATGCACATAACTCAAAGTACCTGAATTCTCCGAGAAAACTGCAGCTAAGGAAGTGCTCAAGTTCATTTATGTTCAGTTATCTCAGAGATCTAACTGTATTCACATTACTCCTTTAACTGTAGAACAAGAACAAACGTCTCAAGTTGGCAGGATTTTTTGACAATGAGCAGTACAGAGAAATTATTGTTAAGGTGAATCCATTCAGTCCAGGATCAGCTGTCCAGATCTCCCTTTGGGTCAGCTACAGATAGTGTGTTATGTTGACAAGTGCTCATTTCAGTTGGAAATGAAACACTGCTATAGGTAAAGCAAAAATAAAGTATGTGGAACTTAAGTTTATTTTCAACCCACATTGTATTTCAAACCTTCTATATTAATGCTGCAAGAATAACACAATTTTTTTCAAAAATGCTTGATAAGCATAGTTTATTGATTGTTATCAACATGTGTCCCCTTTGCTCAATGAGGACTTAAAATTGTATACACATTTTTTGCTGAATTATTTATATCAGACTTATCCTCAAATTATTTTTCTTCGCATGCTTGCTTTGGAAGTAAACAGAGCAATGGCATTTGGGTTGGCTTTATTTACTTTTGGAACTACTATTTTTAACATTGTGATTCTTCACCTTCATTTTCAGGTGGTCAGCCTTGTCTATTTTCTTTATGGCCAATCTGATCTGAATTTTAATAGAATGAATGTGTAATTTAAGTGCAGAGAGTATACATCAGAAAATATAGTAAATTAATCCTCGTTTATATTGTAGTTTTTGGTGGACCAAGGACGGCAAAGAATATGATCCATCACAGGATCACAGAGTGATTCCAGCTTCAAACTCAGGGACATTCATCATTAAAAACAACAACGGCAATTTGAAGACATTTCAGGGAAAATATCGTTGTTATGCGAGCAATGAACTGGGGACAGCAATGTCTGAGGAAATCGTTTTTACAACTGCAAGTAAGTTCATCTTAGTTTCAATGTTCAGTTTTGTTTAAAAGAAATCTCAGAGTTGAATGCATTAATTTTGAACTTAGTATTAGCATAATTTAGATGACAGTTTTCAATATTAGTTGACAATCTATGAAGCGTCATGTGAACAACGCAGCTCCAAACCAGAACATCATGCAATAGAACCTTCAAACTCGATGAATATTTTCTTGCAGTCACACAGGCAGTCCCAGCGTTGCACAGCACATTACCCCAGGCTACTGTGGGAGGTGAGCGAAGAGATTGCTGATCCTCTGGCGCTGATCTTTGCATCATCAATGGAGACGAGAGAGGTTCCCAAGGATTGGAGGGTTGCTGATGTTGTTGTCTTATTTAAGAAAGGAAGTAGAGATAGCCCAAATTATAGACCAGTGAGTCTTAATTCAGTGGTTGGTAAGTTGATGGAGATTTATGAGCATTTGGAGAGGCATAAAATGCTTAGGAATACTCAGCATAGTTTTGTCTTAGGTAGGTGAAACCTTTGAATTTTTTGAGGATGTAACTAAATACATTGATGAAGGTAGAGCAGTAGGTGTAGTGTACATGGATTTCTGAGGAAATAGATGTGGCACGCAGCTAAGTGGATAAGATATCGGTCTGGTGATCTGAAGGTCACTAGTTCGAGCCTTAGCTGAGGCAGCGTGTTGTATCCTTGAGCAAGGCACTTAACCACACATTGCTCTATGATATTGCTCTGGTGCCAAGTTGTATGGGTTCCAATGCCCTTCCCCTGGACAACATCGGTGGCATGGGCAACTGCAGGTCTTCCATACAACCTTGCCCAGGCCTCAGTCATCATCAAAAATTGATGGACAGCCGAAGAAGAGAAGAAGATGGATTTCAGCATGATTTTTATAAATGACCTGGATGAGGAAGTGGGGGGATGGGTTAGAAAGTTTGCTGATGACACAAAGGTTGGGGGTGTTGTGGATAGTGTGGAGGGCTGTCAGAGGTTATAGCGGGACATTGATAGGATGTAAAGCTGGGCTGAGAAGTGACAAATGGAGTTCAAACCAGATGATTGTGAGGTGGTTCATTTTGGTAGGTCAAATATGAAGGCAGAATATAGTATTAATGGTAAGTCTCTTGGTAGTGTGGAGGATCAGAGGGATCTTGGGGTCTGAGTCCATAGGGCACTCAAAGCTGCTATGCAGGTTGACTCCATGGTTAAGAAGGCATGTGGTGCATTAGCCTTGCAACAATTGTAGGATTGAGTTTAGGAGCCGAGAGGTAATGTTGCAGCTATATAGGACCCTGGTCAGACCCCACTTGGAGTACTGTGCTCAGTCTGCTCTACCATTCCATCATGTCTGATTTATTATTCCTGCTCACTGAAGTAGTTTCCAAGCTTCGGATTTGCTCATTCCTGATCAATTTTTCTGGACTTGAGAATCAGAATTATCCCCATTGGATGAGAGTGTTCAGTTCAGAAAGGACCTCCATATAACATCCCTCCACTCAGGTGTGAACTACCCACTAATCAATGCAAGATAGATAACATGCATGCTAATTATCTTTTCAATATGAACATCCTGTCTGTGCTTTCTATTGCCATTGCACCCAAAATAAACATAAAATTGTCTTTATAGAAATAGAAAAATGCTCAATTGTACTTGCACTAAACTTATGAATGATTATCCCCATTTTTAAGCTGATAATAGCTAACAGAAATGTATGCCAATATTTTCCGTGGCAGGGGTTCCCAATCTTTTTTATGCCAAGAACCAATACCATTAAACAAGGGGTCTGTGGACCCCAAGTTAGGAATCCCTGCCCTATGGAGTTGCTTTTCCCATACTGAAAAGTAAAGACTGTAATGAAATACGTAGAAACACGATAGTGAGCTGTTGATTTATGCCTTGGAACCTCTCATCTTCCTCTACTTTTCATAATTAACTAGAACACAGATGAAAAGATATTCAAACTGAAGATTCTTTGTGAGCATGCATGAGGGGAATGCAAATCCAATTGGTTTTGGATTGTTACGGATTCAAGCAACAATAAATATATGAGTGAGCCAGGGGTTTGTATAACAAATAACATGTTTATTAAACACTGAAAACAAACCCCCAAAAGTAAACAAACCACTCACGTAACCGAAAATCAGCTGCTGTGTGGCAGCTTAAACAGTTCTTAAAGCAATGAAGCTTAAACAGTTCTTAAAGCGATGTTGCAAAAACAGTTCTTCAAAGTAGTATTGCAAAAGCTCAAAATGCTTACAGTCCATTTAAGGGAGAGACTTTTTAAACAATTTAAATTCTCTTTCACGTCGTCTTGCTTCGATTCACTGGCGAACTACTTTTCCCACGAAGATGGAAATGAAACGGCTTAAAGGCACTGACCTTTCCTTTACAAAACTGTTCACAATCCTTTCTGCTATTATTCACAGGGATTAACACGGGGACAGTCAACAAATTCCTTCCGAATGAGGATCAAACAAGGTCGAACCCGTTTCACTGTTGAAATCGATTTTCCTTAACTCCCGAACTCTGATCTTCACTCTCCACTGATTCTCAACTAGCAGTATTATAAAGAAACTGCTGGCAATGACCTTTTAAACTTTAGGCATTAGATAAAACTTCATCTTTCAACTAAACTGCGTCATAACATTAAATCACGCAGTGGCATGAAGTCAACATGGCAAATCCAGCCACGAACTGCCCCTCCTCACAAGGAGGGGTCCTCCTTTCATACCCTGTAAAAAAAAACTTGTCTCATGACCTCTACTGGCAGGAAAATGACGACATTCCACCATCACAAAACCATTACCTCAAGTCCAGTATAGCTTCAACAACAGTCATGTGACATGTACACGACTGTCACGTGTCACGGGTACGTAACAGGATAGACTGACATTGGATAGATGGTCCATTGAATCTGGGAAACATGCGTATGCTGATCTTTCACATATTGAGCCTGACGTTGTAAATGAGTAGGAGAGGGTCTTGGTGTATGTTATCAATTACTCTGTAGAAGCAACTAATGCTATTTGCATGTACTAATGTATCCACATTAAACAGGCATCAATCAGATATGTAGAAATCTTCCTGTAAAAATTGTATGCCACTCTTGTGGATGAATATATTGAAAGTAGAAACATACTGATTCAAATGATCTGTTTAATCAAACTGCATGAGTTGTACTTTTTTTTTGCAATTCTGAAGAAGAATAGATTCAGCTTGAAATGTTGCATTGTGCATCCAATAGGCCTCAGCAATGTCTTAGATATCAATAGACACTCCAGTAAGCCATCTGGAAGTACTCAGGGCCAAACTTTGAGATGGATTTCTGTTGATGGCACCGTGATTGGTGCCAGCAGACAACCAGGCGTCTGTTGAAGCTACAACCGAACCAATAGTGGGGGAGGTTTGTGTGTTCATGTCAGCATGTCAACGCAGCTTGGCTGTTGTGTGGTGTTCTAGTTGGCAACATAGCCCTGGTCTGCCGCAGATTGTGAGAGCTGCTGTTCTTTAACATGAATGAATTCTAGCATTGTATGAAATAACATATTGACCTGATTCAATTGTTACACATTTATGATATCCAAAAATAATATCCAAAACATTGATCCTTGATACACTTCGTCTTATTCACTTAAACTTTAAATTCTTTTTGAAGTTAATGTGATGAACTGGTGCAAAGCAATGTTATTTTGCTTATAACTGATTTCAGCACCACAGTGTGGAAAATAGATCCAAAATTATATTTCTGATTGATGTACAAAACTTAATGGATAGGTTTACCAAAGAGCAAGCATCAACATGGTGGACTGAATCACCTTCAGTGCAGTATTGTTGTCAGAAAAAGATTTTGATTGTAAGGTATATTACATGTTACTATTTTCTCAGTCAACTATTTTTTAATGCGATCACATTAAAAAGCAGTTAACTGTAAGTTTAATATATATTTGTTTTTATTATGAATTTCTGCTTTGTGTACCCTATCCCTATCCAAAGAAACAGATGGCAACTCGATTTCCCCAGATCTCTGCTGATGGTGTAATTATCTGATAAACATACTAGTGTCCTAAAATGACTTTTTCTGTCAGTGAATGGAAAGTAGCTGATCTCCAATTGCTAGTAAAAGCAATTAGCAATTCACCAAAATGAATTTGCAAATGAGAGATTAAAGCACTAAACATTTTCAGATGAAAGTGTTCAATGACTGCCAGAACTAGATGCAGGAAAACATCATTTTCCTAGAATTGGTCACAGATTATTGCAAAAATAGAAAGAAATGACAAAAAAAAACTGCCTTAATCAGACTGGGTTCTTAAGAGTTACAGGGTAGCCAGGAAGGAGCTTAACAATAGACTTTCGAGAGCTAGAAGGAAACATGAGAAACGTTGGCAAGTGGGTTTAAGGAAAGGCCCGAAGTGTTCTACACATATGTGAAGAACAGGAGGATTGCTAGAGTGAGTGTAGCACTGATTAGTTATAAAAGAGGAATGTGCCTGGAGTTAGAGGAAGTAGTGGAGGACCTTACTGAATACTTTGGCTCAGTATTCACCAATGATATGTGTTGTGTATGTGGCCTGGTTACACAACAATGCTATTAATAAAAACGCTGGAGACGGGAGCTAAGTTTCACAGTTCTTTACTCACAGAATCGGAACTCGGCACACACGTACAGATCAATATGTGTCTAATAGCGCATGCTCAATATGCGTCTAATAGCGCATGCTCAATATGCGTCTAATAGTGCATTCAACAATGTGTTACTAAAACATAAAGTAGACCCTTATTATACCGTAGGCTATATGGTACATTCCTCCCCTTTTATTTTAATAATGTATCAACTTTTTTTTTTACTGGGGCACAATGCTAAACAAATGTGTGGCCTCCGTCAGTCACGGTCAACCGTGGGTACTGCGCCTCTGGTTGCCCATGCAGTGGGACCCCCCTCTCCACGCTGACGACAGGTCCAAAGGAACGATGAGTCGGTACAGTTTGGTGCCAGCAGCATCACAGGAGTTGCCGTGCCGGTGCTGGGTACAGCAGTCAGCCGCCTTCAGGACTTCTGCTATGGATTTTTCCTCAGGGTTTACTCCCAAAGCCTTTCCCATGAGTGGGTATAGCCTCAAGGCAGCGGAGGTTTAAAATTGGAGTTTTCCCTCTCCTAGATGAGCTACCATCCCTGGTTAATGAGCCGTATCTGCCCAAAGCAACTGGTTTTAAGGTGCCAGTGATCCACTTTTGCCACTTCTCCTGTCAGTGAGAACAGCTCCACCGGGCATAAGAACTATGCCACACGTGAAGGCCAGGAGTTGGACTTGGTTGTCAGAGGCTGTTTCAGATGCACAGCGTGAAGAGCATTTGTTTAGCAGTGGGAGCGCATCCCCTCTACCAACCTTTAGCTATGACTACTTTAGGAGCCAAATATGTTTACACTTAACATATAAACACCTACAATTTGATTACTTAGTAACTTAATAATATCAAATTCTAACAAAGTAGCATAGTAATATCAAATTATAACAAGCCTTTTTTATAACTTTTGGTCTAAGACGCGTTTATAACTGAAGTCTCTGGTGGGAGGGTCTTCTCTGCCTCACGAGGTAACATCTGTCAATAAACTTGCTTGTTTTAATGCAGATTTCCATATAAAAGTCATGAAATGTTGACCTCTGAGCACAGGGAGTTAAGAAGATGTGCACCTCCAACTTGCTAAGAGTTCTAGGCAGCAGATCGCCTCCATATAATGAAGACTCCTCTGTGCAGCTCTCCTAGATATATACGCATCTTTGTGCTATCACTTATCTTCCTTACCCATATCTCATTTGTTCCAACTGAGCTAATTACTCAGCCAATCTTCATATTCTCCTTAGATTCCAAATAGATAGCCTGACCTTTATAATACCATCTCTTATCATAGTATAACTTCCCATCTTCTGTTCATGCTTCATATCTTTGTGCTGGTGATTCAGCAGGAGTGCAGGGAAGATGCTTGGGAGAATATGGAGATGCTGGTCTTTTCAGAGATTTTAGCTTATTGAGAGTTCGCAGATCTTCTATTATCTCTTCATCTGTTAACAAGTAATTTAACTGCGCAGGTGCAGGTTTTTGTTTTTTGTCTGTAATTGGAATAGGATCATTAAGTCTCCTCTTTAGTTTCCTAGTCATTATGGGCTTTACCTCCATAGGATCTCCTGTGAGTTCCATTGTTAGCCTCTAATTCTCAATCATTTTTTTCTTCTCTTCTCACTCAATCTTTTTATCTTCAAATTCCTTCACTGCTGTTTTCTTCTATTTAATATAATTCCTTTCCACTTGTTCTGTCTCCAGTTGCAGAAAAAGCCCTGCATTTTGTATTCTTTCCTCGTATTGTTGATCTAGTTCCTTCATCCTTTTCTGATACTCCTGCAAAGTACCTTCCTGTAACTGTTGTAGCTGTCTTTTGGGAGATGTCAATTTCTCCTGGTACATCTGCTCTTTTACTTACAGGTAGTCTTCATCATCTTGCTTATTGGCAATATTTGTCTTCCTTAGATCCTCTGTATCTTCATCCAAGTCTTGGCCATGGATACTGCGCTCGTCCTCATCATCGATGCTGTCCAGCTCCTCCTCATTGTTGTAATAGTCGACAATGGATGAGAGGAGAGCTGTGGACATCTTCCCCACCAAGCTGCCCTCCTTTGTTGACACATCTAGTGCCTTGATGGTATGCCAATCCAACTGGATTTTCCTGAACCATTCATGTCCCAGCAATGGTGGTCCTCCATTTTTCAGTACATCCGTACATAGAGGTTGAGATGCTGTGTTTTGTCTCTGTAGGTCATTGTCACTTTAATTTTACCTTGGGGATGCACTTTCTGTCCTGTGTAAGTCTTTAGCAGTAGTTTAGTTTGTTTCAGAAGTATGTGAGAAAACAGTCATTTGTAGTCGTATACAGCCATCAGTGTTAAAGCGAGCCTGTGTCCAACTCCATTTTCAGTTTCATGCCTGCCACTCGTGGAGTGATCCTTATTACTCTTCGATCATCTGTCTGTTCCACGCTGTGAAGTTGCAGACTAGACAATTCACTTTCGTTGGAGTCATTTTTATCAGAACTGCCTTCTTTCATTTTGTGTACATTGTTATGTTTTCCTTTCTGGAGTTTCTTGTTTCTCTGCCTTTTGCCCTTTTTCTGCTGTTTACTAGATTTGCATACTCTGCCAGTGTGGCCCTGTTTGCCACAGTTTCTGCATTCTTTGTCTTTAAACCAACAGTCCTCAGGGTCATGTGACATGTTCCCACAACAGTAACATTTCTTTCCTTCATTTCTAGTGACATTTTATTTGTAGCATATTCCAGAGATTTTTGTTGTATCTCTGAAGCACCCCTTGCTGCTGTTTCTGTTGATATTGCAATGTTCAGCTCCTTCTCTAATGTAAGGTCTTTTTCACCTAGGAACTTCTTCTGTGTGGTTTCACAGTGAAAACCACACACTAACCTGTCCCTCAATGCATCCGACAGACCAGCTCCAAATTGACAATGTTCTGATAATTAGCGCAATTCAGCACAATATTCAGAAATGCTTTCATTTTTGCTCTGATTCTGTTTCTGAAATTTAAATCTTTCAGCAATGACCAGTGGTTTGGGGTTTAAATGCTGTTGGAGAGTGTCTACTGTTTGCTTGAATGTTTTGTCAGCTGGCTTTTCAGGGGTCAACAAGCTCCGTAGCAGCCCATATGTTTTTTCTCCCATAATACTGAGTAAGACGCTGGCTTTCTTTTCATCATTAACACTGTTAGCATCACAATATAACTCCACTCTCTCAATGTAAGTTGCACAGTCTTCAATGCCACTATCAAATGCTGTAATGGTCCCTATCTTCACCATCTTTGTTATGTTAATTTAGCCCCGTTCTCCCCTTGTTTTCTTTTTGACTCGCGTGTCATTTTTGCTAGCGGCACGAGCACACTCCATCTAGATATGTGTGTCACTCATTTTTATCTCCCTTCTGGGGCAGACAGGCCCTCAGCCTCTGGGGGTCAGCGCCACCTGTGGTCTCGCCTGGACATGCTGCAGCTCCGACTGTGTCTCTTGGTCTCCGGACATTCTGAACCCCAGCTGTGCTCCCACTTCTTTTTGGACTCGCGGCCTCACTCTACCTCCTTCTCCTGCTCCTTGTCTCATTCCTTGCGCTCTTCCTCCGAGTGTCATTACCGATTAAAACACGGTGTTCCGATAAGATGTAGGTTCATTAACCTTGTCGCCAGTTTGTTGTGTATGTGGCCTGGTTACACAACAATGCTATGAATAAAAACACTGGAGACGGGAGCTAAGTTTCATGGTTCCTTACTCACAGAATCCGAACTCGGCATACATGTACAGATCAATATGCAGCTAATAGCGCATTCAACTACGTGTTACTAAAACATAAAGTAGTCCCTTATTATACTGTAGGCTATATGGTACAATATGGTTCTTGAATGTGAGGACAGGGTAGAAAAAGTTGATATGCTGGAACTTGTTAAGGTTAAGAAAGAACTTTTGAAAATAATTAGAAAAAGGTAAGTCCTTGGCATGTATAGGATATGCCCCAGATAAATTGAAGAAGTGAGAGAGGAGCTTGTTGCACCTCTGGCAATGATCTTTGCATCATCACTGGCCACAGGAGTAGGGCCAGAAAATTGGAGGGTGGCAAATGTTATTTTTTGGTTCAAGAAAGTTAACAGCGATAACTCTGGGAATTATAGATCAGTGAACCTTAATTCAGTGGTGGGAAGACTATTGGAGAGAATTCTTAGAGACAGGATTTTTGATCATTCAGAGAAGCATAGTCTGATTAAGGAGAGTCATTATGGATTTGTGAGGTGTAGGTCATTACACACGAGCCTGACTGAATTCTTTCAAGAAGTGACAAAACATATAGATGAAGACAGAGCGGCGGATGTGGTGTATGTTGATTTTAGCAGGAAATTTAACAAGGTTCTCCAATTGTGGGTTTATTCAGAAAAACCAGGAGGTATGGGATCTAGGGAAACTTGGCTGTGTGGATTCAGAATTGGCTTATGCCTGTGTTGGTTGTAAGTTTCATTGAGATGGTCTTCATTCATCTATCTCCTCATCCCACCCCAAAGCAAATAGAGACATTTCCTCACATGGGTAATGTGATCCATTTGCTCTTCAGGCCCCTTTCTCTAAACCTGGGACATTCACCTTACCTCTGAGCTCACAGTACATAGAACTAATCAGCATTTTCTTCCAGCTGGAAGAATGTTGGTAATCTTACTTACTGCTCCCTTCAGTGACTGGCTAATGAGTTTTCATCTGCCTATCTAAAGCACATAAACTGCAAGAAATGTAGTAATTATTTTTCAGTAATATCTGCTCTTTCTGATGTTATGTGGCATAAGTATTATCACTGGATTGATTAAGAACAAGAAATACAGTTGTGATCAGTATATCAGCATAAAATGTATTTGTTCCTATCAAGTTTCAGACTAAAGAAAGCACACACTTTTCCATGGGAGCTAATTTTTCAATATCGTGACACATTGAAATTTTCTGTAAGTTTCAGGACTTTATTTATAACTGGGATTCTGGGATGACAAATTTTGACTTTATAATATTGAATTAATCTTCATTTGTTTATTAAGTTGAGGAACACTAGTGGACAATTAAGTGCTTTGGGGAGGAATAAACAGTCAACATTTCAGGCCATGGCACTTTATCAGGACTGGAAAGAAAGGGGGTTGAAGCCACAATAAGAAGGTGGGAGGAGAGGAAGGAGTACAAGCTGGTAGGTGAAATGTGAAAGTAGGCGAATGGGAGGTGGGTGGGTGCAGAAGGGGATATGAAGTAAGACGCTGGGAGGTGACAGGTTGAAGGGCTGATGAAGAAGGAATCTGATAGGACAGGAGAGTGGACCATAAAGGAATGGATGAGGTGCATCAATGGCAAAGGGAGGGGAAGCAGTGGGAGGGGAACCAGAATGGGAAATGAAACAAAAAAGAGAGAAGGGGGAGAGGAAGAGAAATGACCAGAAATCAATGTGCATGCAAATAGGTTGGAGGCTACCCAGACAGAGTATGAGCTGTTACTCCTCCACCCTCGTTGTGGCAGTCGAAGAGGTCATGGACTGACCTGGCAGAATGGAAAGTGTAATTGAAATGGCTGGCTACTGGGAACTCCTATTATTGATGGCAGATGGAATGAAAGTGCTTGACAAAGTGGTTCCCAAATCTACAGCATGTTGGGTCTCACCAACGTAGAGGAACATCCGGGAACATCGGATATAGTAAATGACCCTGACTGACTTACAGTGTCGCCTTACAGCACTTTCTGTGTATTGCTCAAGATTTCCAGCATCTGAAGAATCTCTTGTGTTTAAAATTAGATGCTTTTACATTTCTGTTTGACAGTAACAACATTGAGTATTTTATGTTAGCAGGAGAAATTAATCTTTTTCCACCTCCCAAAGAATTTTATTCTAACTTGACTTGCATGACACCAAGATAATTTTCTTCCATTTCCACATCATCTATCCTTGTGATTTCTAAGTGTGAATTAGGCAGAACTATGGCAGATTATGGCAAATCATATCTAATTGTCTTATACCCACTGGGAAATGGATGAAAATTTCTATGAACAATTTCTCAGAGACCTCTGTAATAAAAAAAAAAGTAACATGTTTGGCCAGGATTTAACAAGTAACAAAACTAACAGTGTTGAGTTTAAATGCACAGCTACTGAAATTCTAATTCTTTTAAGTAGTCCAATATTCCCTTGCAGTGCAAAACACAGGCTCAAAATTAGATGGATATATAGATAGATATATTGTTGATCTCAAAGGAAATTACAGTGTCACAGTAGCATTACAGGTGCACAGATATACAAATGTACAAATATTAAAAAAGAAGTAAAAAAGAATAAAAAGTAAGTTACTTCAAACAGTCTAACCAGAGGGGTGGGGTATCATCACTTCCCTGGCTATTATAGAGCCTAATGGCCAAGGGTAAGAATGACCTCATATACCACTCTTTGGAGCAGCACAGTTGTCTTAGTCTATGACTAAAAGTGCTCCTTCGTTCAGCCAAGATGGCATGCAGAGGGTGAGAAACATTGTCCGCAATTACCAGGATTTTCCATAGGGCCCTTTGTTCTACTTCAGCCTTCAGTGTGTGCAGCTTGACTTCTGTAACAGAGACAGCCTTTTTAATCAGCACTTTGGAACTGGTGAAATTGGTATCCCTTTTGGCAACAATACTGTTGGAAAAATATAGTACAGAATGATGACTTGATTTTGTAGTGGCTTATATTCTCCAGAATGGACTGGCTCCCCTTCTCCCCTTACCCCGCAATACCCACAGTGCTGTCATGAAACTATGACACTACGGCATTTCGATAGTATGCTTTACATATGAAGAGATTGGTTTCACTATGGCTTGGAATTTTGCAGGACATTGTCTATTTGTTAGCCAGGACAACCGTTGTCTTTCCTGTGATTGAATAATAATGGCAATATCCATCAGAAAATACATTTGGGTTTTTATTCAATCTGAAATTTAAACCCACCAGTTATGAGGCTTAGAATCAGTTGGGTTGCTAAAATACAAAAAATCATTCCGAACTTCAACTTGCCCACCTGAGGGCCGAGCAGAGGTGGAACAAAGAGTGAGCAACTTGCCTATTCTCAGGTACTGTAATATTATGATAGGTTTTGCTTCCTTTACTGGGATACTTCTATAGATTGTAGGTTTTCCTAAAGTCTATTTGTGGTCCACAGCTCAAGGACTCTAAATCAAAGAGCCAGTAAATAGCTTTACAGAATTATTTGCATGTCATGAGGAATTGCATTGTATTATTTTGGTGACTCAAGGTTGACAGCCTCTCTGTCTTCCCTTGAATCTGAGTCTACTAATAAGGACATCCCAAAATGGGATCCCCACCCCATGACCCATCTGAAGGGGTTCAGATACTTCTCCACATTTCTACCAGCGGCAGAAGGCTCCTTAGCTAAGGCTGCAGGTAACAACGGGATCTCTTCTGTTTGTCAAGAAGCCATTGCTGACAGCATAACGTAGAGCCTGCTTTTAAAATAAAATAACGTACAGCATTAAAACTCAGTGAATTCAGGAAAATCCAAACCTGCTTCCCTTTCTCATTTCCTCCTCCTCACCTCTTTCCCTGCCTCCTTACTTTCCTCTTTTACTGTTGTCAGAATCCTTAACAAGCAAGTTTTGGTGCAATATATCAGCTGAAGTAAAAAAAAACGCTGTTATCACAACAATGCTCTAAGTACTGACATAATCTACACTGTATGATTCAGGAGCACTATACAAATGCAAGTTGTTTGCTGTATTGTGGCAATTTGCATAAGAATAAATTCCTTTGTATTTCCCTGGTTTCTGCCTATGTGGAGTTTGTAGGATTAAAAATAGATTGATTTTACCAGTAGTGAATAAAGAGACTACAAAAAAATCATGAAAGCTTTGTTTCAATGGATTTCATTAACATTGAACCTGCAGCTGTCATTTACTTTTTTTAAGATCCTGTGGTTTGAAGAGGATTTCTTTAAAAGAAGATTATGCATAAAGCAATAGTCAATTTGAAAATCTAAGTTTAATTACTCCTTTTTTCTGCAAATTGTTCCGAACAGTTTTCTAATATACAATGTCGCTTTTAGGATGGTAAATTACTGAACATTTCAAAATGGGTAATTAGCCAAGATGTTCTGTGCTTTTCATTTTTAGCTTTTTAATTATGGTGCACAGTAATTACAAAGAACAAGAAACTGTTGGGCATCAGTCATTTCCATTGTGACGTCAAACTCTGCTTGAAATAAAAAATATGTTTGGAGGCAGTTAGCTATAACTTTCATGTGTAGAAGAGCGAATGAAAAATTTGGAACAGTTAGCTATTGATATGCATTCAGCTGCATGTCTTGATTTTTCTCATTACTTCTATTTTGTAGCTTCCTGCTGAGTTTCTTGTCTGGTTTCTGCTCTTATCCCTTATTTCATATTTGATGTTTGCATTTTTCATTACTGATTGAAATAATATTGAATAACAACGGAATCATAATTTTGTTTTTTCAGCTATCCCCAGATTCCCAAAGGAGAGTATGAAACCTATTGAGGTAGAGGAAGGGGAGCCTGTGGTGTTACCATGTAACCCTCCCAGTGGGCCGCCTCCATTAAGTATTTATTGGATGACCAGCAGTAAGTACTATCTTTCATTCCTATAACATATTCTAGCCAGCCCTTCAACTAAATTGTAAAATTTCACTTGCATGCCATCTTGCAATTGCATTTCTTTAGATTGTTGGCCTAATGGAGATTTTCCACATTGTGAAATTTTCACAACTGTCAGGAATAAAATAAAATTGTAACATATAGAAAGGAAAGGTCAGAAGTCTAATTGGTTTTCATTTCACCATCATTCTGCAATAAATGAAATAAAATGTGTCATTATACAATTACATACACTTATGAAGTGGATAAAATATTCCAATGTAGGCATAGGGTAAAGTCAGGTTATTAATTTGAAATAAATCATGAGGACACAATGGAAGTTAATGTGATTTGAAGGTAAAATGAAGGAGTCATGAATATATGGCAATACTTATCCAGCAGTTCTCATCCTAACATCTTATGCTTCATGTGGGTAGCTGCCTCACTCAGTAAAATGTGAATGAACTGCTGTTATTTTTTTTACCGTGAATGCTGACAGGCTCAGGTTGAATGCTCGCAAAGCTCCTGAAATTGTAGCTGAGATTTTATCAGCAGTACACCATCTTTGGATAAGGATAAACATGTTAACTTTTTCTTCTATATAATGCCAATTAAATATTTTTAAGCAACTCCACAAAATGCTGGAGGAACTTAGCAGGCCAGGCAGCATCTATGAAAAGAGTACAGTCGATGTTTCAGGCCTGCTGAGTTCCTACAGGATTTTGTGCACGTGGCTTGCATTTCCAGTATCTTCAGATTTTTTATTTGTTAATATTTTTAATCTTTGAACGTATTCTTATTCAATGTTAATTTCATTTAATTATTTATGCTTTCCTTTCCAATATCCTTCGATGATTCTGAGTATCTATGAATGTCAGGAGCAGTCTCAGTTTGATAGCTTGACAATTAGCTTTTGTTCCTCTTAGCCCCCACAAGACAACATTACACAGCACAAAATTCTGCTGTGGTGAGAGTCCTTACCATGTTGGGTGGGGAGTGAATTCACAACAGGTCACACTGAGAGACGTCAACAGCAAGTGTGTGCAGCCTGTCAGAACATTAAGTCCCAAGATGCACACAAACGTTTTGAAGGCTTAAAAGTAATTACGTTCACAATTTAAAAGCTTCTACTGATTTCAAGCAAAGATAGCTCTTCAAACAGCATCAGTTATATGCGTGCACTTTGTAATATAGTATGGTATCTACCTTACTGATGAGATTCTCAAACCAACTGACTGCAATTAGGAAAGGAATTTCCTCAATGTTATTTCCTTCTTCAAAAAAATTGATTATTTACTGTTTCTGTGTTCCTGCCCACTGCAAATATAAAACAAATGATTTTAATATCAAAATTCCTATTGGAACTGTACTGACAAAATCCATTTGATTGTCTTGCATGGTTATCTGCATTGATGAGGTAGTAAGTATGCCAAAAGATTGAGGGAATTTGAATATTTTGCCTTATTGCTTCCTTTCTTGAAATTTCTAAATAAACAATCTATTAAATTGACTTTGCTAGATTGATGAGAATAAAGGCATTAAGAAAGATAAAAGATAGATGTTATGAATCACTAAGTTCAAGAGTTCAAAGAACATTTATTATCAAAGTATATATAAAATATACAACCTTAAGATTCATTTGCTCACAGGAAGCCACAATGCAAGAAACCCAAAAAAACCCAATTTTAAAAAAGACCAACACCTAATGTGCAGAGAGAGAGAGGAAAAACTAAATAAATCATGCAAGCAATAAAAGCAAACAACAGCATTCATAACCTAATTGAGTCCGTAGACCCAGAGCCCGGAGCAGCCAGACTGGCCCCAAGATCTTAGTCTCAGTTCATCACACATTAGGGCAAATCACCACAAAGCTTACATATACCAACCAGTGCAGCCTTACAGCCTCAGTGCCGTGGGGAAAGGAATAAACGTTGCAGAAATGCGAAGGAAATCAGGCCGATCTTCACCTCCAGTCCCAACAACCTGCCTTATTGGTCTCTCAGGGCTGGCATTTAAATCATCTAAACACCAGATTGTTCTCTGCATTAGGACCTGTGCCCCAATGCAGTGATACGGTCTGGGTCTGTACTTCGACGTCATACTCAACCTTTCCAAATTGACTCAATGCTTAGATCGATCCAACCTCACTCCCGGTTTAAGTGGACGGGTTCCGAAACTGCTCTGCACCTTCTCATCGCTGATTCACTCACTTCATCTCAACCATGCCTCGACCTCGCTCTGGCCACTCCTCCTCGAATATGCCACGCTCCGACTTTGTGTCGCACCTGCACAGCTCAACCCTAGAGTCAGCCTCAGCTTTCCTTCTTCCTTGTTTGCAGTGATAGTTTGCTGCAATTTACCACAGAACATGTCTTCTTCATAAAGTATTTAGTTGTATTTTTTGCCTTTTGAACCACCAGTAAGGTATCGCCCAACTTCAGTAGCGCCATTAATGAGAAGACCATTAATTGTATTGACATTATGGATGCTATTATTTATGCAGTCATTTTAATCAATCTAAAATTATAAATCATGACAGATGTTGGGAATATGACATAAAAACATGAAATTGTGGAAATATTTAGCAGATCAGGTAGCAGCTATGGAATGTGGAGCAGGGTTAATCTCCAGTAGTTGGTAAGGTTCAGTTAGTAAAACAATATATTCTATAAAAATTATGTCGTAATAAAAGCGTATTGTATTTTTCAGAGATTCGACGTATCCAGCAGGACATCAGAGCTTCCCAAGGACTCAATGGAGACCTTTACTTTTCAAATGTGCAGTCAAGTGATAGTCGAGATGATTACATTTGTTTTGCCCATTTTTCCAGAACAAGAACAATTGCCCAGAAAGAGCCCATCAGCCTGATTGTTAAATCTTGTAAGTTCTAATTCTTGTAACTGAACAAAAATAAGTAAGATCTCAATGTACTATGTGTTATTATGACAAACTGAATAGCATGAAACAAGATTCAAGTGAATGTTGGTAGCTGGGTCAACTTGGTGGAATAAAGATGGAGGACGTTATTATACAGTAACAGAAATTTGTCCTTACAGAATTCAGAAATCACTAAAATATCTGGCATACACAATAATGAATTGCTATTATAAATAAATAAATAAATAAATAAATGCCAGATGAAGAAGCTTTGCATTATGGAAAATAGAGGTACGGAGATATGGACCATTTCCTTGGAACACAATTTCCACCCCCCACTCCCCCCATCCCATGGGGGTTGCCTGTTTGTAATTCCTATTAACTTGTGGGTTTCTCTTTTTGTTGCTGACATCTGGTTGAATGGTTAAAGTATCTTTCTTGAATGCATTACTTTTTTTCCATCTGGCCCCTTCGTCATGAATCAACAGTTATATTCAACCCCTTCCTTCTCACTGACCAGCATTATGAAAAGGATTTACTCTTAGTTGGTCACATTGGAATTTCTGGAATGCATTTTGTTTAATGAAAATCATTTCTTTCAGCTGGAATGAACTTTTGCCAGGTAAAGATAAAATTTTAATAGAAATAATTTTTAAATTCAACTAGACTTTGACTGCAAATGCCTACTTCAGCAAATACTTCCAAACTGTATATACCAAACATAAGAGAAAGAAAGAGAAGATGTGGAAAATGTTCCTGACATTATAGCCCCAGTATCAATCTACTTTATAATTAGAATCCAGAACATATTGAACAAAACCTTAGGCTTAACAACTTTAGTTATTTCTCTTCACATACTGAAGATCTTGTCCAATTGTGACTGAGTTCAGGGAATTAGTTGTTTCAGTTTAATTCCTTTTAGAATATGAAAGTTATCTCTTTCATCTAAGTAATGCCTCAGTAGGATGCCTGTAAGTGAAGAATGGCTCATTATAGTGTTTCTCTTGGATTTTCTATGTTCTGTCAATTTTATTCACCATTAAACCTTTTGATTTTGGGATAGATATGTGTAGTTTTAGCTTTATGTCATTAGCTCCTCTTGTAGCTGATTTCACATGTATAGAATCAATTGTGGCTAACCTGGCTACAATTCCATGACACGTCTTGATGAATCTGATAAAAATGTATTTTTGAAGTTCTTATGAATGCTCTGTTTTCTCTTGCCTTTTATGAAACAATGGGTCATTCACCTAACAAAGTACTTCTAACCTTTGTTACTCGCAGCTGTATTCAACAGACTCTCCCGGTTCATAGAGTCAAAGTGTTGTAGAATCATACAGCATAGGAACAGGCCCTCTGTGTTCTCCAGAAGCTAGTTCCATTTGCCCACACTGGGCCCCCAGCCCTCCAAGTATCCCCTGTCTGCATACATGTCTATGTTATCACTGTGCCACCTTCAACCTCTGTTTCTGGCAGTTCATTTTGAATATGCACTACCTTTAGCACAAAGACGCTACTCATAATGTCCTTTTTATTCCCTTGCCTCAGTCTCCTACATTGAAGTCTTAGATAATGCAATCTCTTTTTTCAACTCAAGCCCCCAAATCGAGAAAGCATCCTGGTAAATATTCTGTACTTCAGTATACTCCTACATTTCTTTGAGTCATCAAGAGATTTATTAGTTCTCAATTGCTTATGTGCCATGTATGTTGCCTTCATTTTCTTAAATAGAGCCAAAATATATCTTGTCAACCAGGGTTCCTGAAACCCACCAGCCTTGAACTTCACCCAGACACAGAAGTTCCTAGCCTTCTTTATGCCATGGACCAATACCATTAAACAAGGGGTCCGTGGACCCCAGTTTTGGAACTCCTGCCCTAACAGGAATATGCAGATGCTGAACTCTTAACATCACACTTTTTAAAGGCCTCCCACTTGGCAGGCACTTCCTTCGCTGCAACAATCTCATCTAATCAACCACCGCAAGATCTCACCTGATAGCTCTAAAACTTGCTCTGCCCTGTTCTGCACCTGGCTATAGTTCCTCCATTACTATTTTCAAACTAATAGACTTCTTGTTACTGGACCCAAAGTAATCACCACTTTGCCACTTGTCCTACTTCATTTCTCAGAGGAGGTACGGTGTTTCATCCCCTCTAGTTGTTTCCTCTATTTATTAATCAAGGAAACTTTCTTGAACCCATTTCACAATTTCCATGCCTATAACACTATGGGTGACTCAGTTAATATTACAGAAGTTAAAATCTCCTACTAATAATACCCTATTGTATTTACAATGGGCTGCAATCTCTCCCCTGCTGACCATTGAGAGGTCTACAATATAATGCAATCCTATCTGAGTGACCATCCCCTTCTTGTCTCTAAGTTCCATCTATGTGGCCTCACTGAAATTTCCACAAGATTATCCTCTGTAAGGATATTATAAGTGTTTTCTTTCATCAAGGAGGCAACTCCCTCTCCTCTCTTACCTGCATCTCTAGCACACCTGTAGGATCTGTATCTTGGAACACAAAGCTGCTAGTCTCCCCCTTCCCTCATCCATCTTTCTGTTATTACTATATCCAGTCCTCATAACCAACCCCAGCTCTGAATTCACTAACCTTCCCTGTCAAGCCTCTTACAATTAAATAAATGCAGTTTAAACCAATGCTTTCCTCTCCATTCCCAGTTCCAAAGAAAACAATCCAACCATTATGATAAAACTTTCTCTAACGTCCTGCTTCAGCTTGGCCAATAATTTTTATATCCTGTCCAGAATACAAGAGAGTTCTGCCAATTGTTAACAATGCCTAAGTACATCCAAAAATGATTTGCACTTATACTTGAGCATGCAATGTCAACCAGAATATTTTCCCATCACAATAATACATGTGGAATATTACATCATTCAATATTAAAGTTGAGAGTTATTTTCTACTGGTATCAGCATCTGATGCACTTTGCTCTTTTATACTTCATTACTTCCCCAAGATGTTAAGATGGGAATATCCACCCGAGTTGTCTGTTAATCTTTTCCTGCATTTTTTCATGGAGATAAATGTAAAACAACAGAACCAGAATCAGATTTATCACATCACTGACAGAGATGACATGGAATTCATTGTATTGTAGTGGAGTCCAATTCAGAGACATAAAATTACTGTAAATTGCAAAAACATTAATGCAAAAAGAAAGAAATAATGAGGTAGATGGGTCCACCACTTCTGCTGGCAGGTTATTCCATTGAGTGAAGGTGTTTGCTCTCATACTCCCCTTAAACATGTCACCTTTCACCCTTAACACATGATGTTTAGTTCTACTCTCACCCAATCTCAATGGAAAAAGCCTGCTTGCATTTAGCTCATCTATGCCCCTCATAATTTTGTATACCTCTATCAAATCATCCTGATTCTTCCAAACTCTAGGGAATAAAGTCCTAACCTATTCAAATTTCCCCTATAACTCTGGTATTCAAGATCTGGCAACACATTTTTAAATTTTCTCTACACTCTTTCAATTTTATTGATACCTTTCCTGTAGGTAAGTGCCCAACCAATACACCTGTTTAGGTCTGACCAATGTCCTATACAACTCCAAGATAATATCCTAACCCCTGTACTCATTACTTGGATTTATGAAGGCCAATGTGCCAAAAACTTTCTCTATTACCCTAGGTTTACATGTGACACCACTGTCAAGGAATAATGGATCTGTATTCCCAGATTCCTCTGTTCTATCGCACTCCTCAATGTCCTACTGCTCACTGCGTAAATGCTACCCTAGTTTGTCCTCCCAAAGTGCAACACCTCACACTTGACTGTATTTACTTCCATCTACCATTTTCCCAGCTAGTCCTAATCCCTTCACAATCTTTGATTATTTTTGTTACTGTGTACTAGATTCCTAATTTTGTTGTCATCCACAAATTTGCTGATCCAGATTGTTTTCTTATCACTCAGATCTTTTTTAAATAGACGACAAACAGCAATGGACCCAACACTGATCCCTGCAGCACTTCTCCATTCACAGGCCTCCAGTCAAAAATGTAACTATCTACTACCACTCTCTGGCTTCAAAGCCAATGTCTAATCCAATTTTAATATCTCATCTTGAACACCAAGTGACTGAAACTTCTTGATGAAGCTGCCACGCAGGACCTTGTCAAAGGCCTTTGCTGAAGTCCATGTTGGCAATATCCACTGCCTTGACTTCATCAACTTTCCTGGTAACTTCCTTGAATAACTCTATACAATTGGTCAGACATAATTTACCATTCACAAAATCATGTTAACTATCTTTAATTAGTCGAATCATTCCAAATATTAATATATCTGATTCCCTAAAATACCTTCTAATAACTTAGCAACCACTGGTGTCAGGCTCACTGCCCTATAACTTTCTGTCTTATTCTTAAGCTGTCTTAAACAAAGGAACAACATTAGCTATCTTGCATCTCACTCGTGGCTAAGGATGTCTTAAATATCTTTACTAGAAGCTCCATGATTTCTGCACTAACATCCCAAAGGGTCTGAGGGAACACACTGTCAGCCTTTGGGGATTTACCTCATTGCCTCATGTCATTTGCCTCAAAACAGCAAACACCTCCTCCCCAGTAATCTGTGTAAAGTCCATGACATCACTGATTTTTAGATTACTTCTATCAACTCTGTGTGCTTCTCTGACAAGTAAATACAGATGCAAAAATTTTGTTTAAGACCCCCCTCTCCCATCTTTTTGGCTCCATGCATAGATGACCATTCTGATCTTTCAGAGGACAAATTTTGTCCCCTGTAATCCTTTTGCTCTGAATATATCCGTTGAAGCTCATGGGATTCTCCTTCACTTTGTCTGCTCGTGTAAATCCATGAATTATTTTAGGCCTCATGATTTCCTTCTTAAGTGTTCCCTTGCATTTCTTATACTCCTCAAGTAGCTAATTTGCTCCTACCTGCCTACACCTACTTTGCACCTCCCTTTTCTTAACCAGTGCCTCAATATCTCTTGAAAACCGAGGTTTCCTAAATTTGTCTTTTATTCTGACAGGAACATACAAACCCTCAAAATTTCACTTTTGAAGGCCTCCCACTTACCAAGTACATCTTTGCCAGAAAACAACCTCTCCTAGTACACACTTTTCAGATCCTTTCTGATACCATCAAAATTGGCCTTTCTTAAATATAGAATCTCAACCCAAGGACCAGATCTATCCTTCTCCATAATTGTGATTAATACATGCAAAGTGTTCCCCTCCACAAACTTCTGTCACCTGCCCAGTCTCATTCTCCAATAGGAGGTCTAGTATTGCACACTATCTGGTTAGAACCTCTATATACAGATTAAGGAAACTTTCCGAAGCACATTTGATAAACTCTGTTGCATCCAGCCCTTTTACTGAATGGGAGTCCCAGTCAATATTTGGGAAGTTAAAGTCACCTACTAACACTGTCTTATATTTCTTGCAACAGTCTGTGATCTCTCTATAGATTTGCTCCTCTAAATCCCATGGACTGTTGGGCAGTCTCTAATGTGGTCATAGCTTTCTTCTTCATCAGTTCCACTCGTATATTCTCAGTAGCTGAGCTTCCCAATCTGTCCTGTTTGAGCAATGCCTCACTAATAACTACAATGTCATAATTCCACATATTGATCCATTCCCTAAGCTCTTCTGCCTTCCCTACGAAGTTCCTTTCATAGAAATATACACACCTCGGAACATTAGAGCCACCATGCTGAACCTTTTGATTGCTGACTTTGTATGTAGGTTTAACAACATCTTTCTCCACAAACCACTTCACTATCTGCTCTGGCATTTTGTTTCCCCCTGCAACTCTTGTTTATATAAGAACATAAGAGATAGGAGCAGGAGTAGGCCATCCGGCTCATCAAGCCTGCCCCACCATTCAATAAGATCATGGCTGATCTGTCTGTAAACTCAGCTCCATCTACCTGCCTTTTCCCCATAATCCTTATTTCCCTTAATATGTAAAAACCTAACTAACTGTTTCTTAAATATATTTAGTGAGGAAGCCTCAACTGCTTCCCTGGGCAGAGAATTCCACAGATTCACCAGTCTCTGGGAAAAACTGTTTCTCCTCATCTCCATCCTAAATCTTCTCCCCTGAATCTTGAGGCAATGTCCCCTAGTTCTAGTCTCACCTACCAATGGAAACAACTTTCCTACTTCTATCTTATCTATCCCTTTCAAAATGTTGTATGTTTCTGTAAGATCCCCTCTCGTTCTTCTGAACTCCAGAGAGTATAGTCCCAGGTGACTCAATTTCTCCTTATCGGTTAACCCCTTCATCCCTGGAATCAACCCGATGAACCTCCTCTGCACTGCTTCCAAAGCCAGTATATCCTTCCTCAGGTATAGAGACCAGAACTGCACACAGTACTCCAGGTGCAGCCTCACCAGTACCCTGTATATTTGCAGCATGATCTCCCTGCTTTTGAATTCAATCCCTCTAGCGATGAAGGCCAATATTCCGTTTGCCTTCTTAATAACCTGTTGTACCTGCATGCCAACATTTTGCTATTCATGCAGAAGCACTCCTAAGTCTCTCTGCACAACAGCATGCTGCATTCTTTCACCATTTAAATAATAATCTGCTCTTCTATTATTCCTTCTAAAGTGGATGATCTCTCATTTACCAACGTTGTATTCCATCTGCCAGTCCTTGGCCCACTCACTTAACCTATCTATATCCCTCTGCAGACTCTCCACATCCTCTGTACAATTTGCTTTTCCACTCAGTTTAGTGTTTACCCTCCTCCCCTCTACAGCACTAACAAACCATCCTGCGAGGATATTATTTCCTCACCAGTACAGCTGCAAAGCATCCCTTCTGTACAGACCCCATCATCCCTGGAAGAGAGCCCAATGATCCAAAAATCTGAAGCCCTCCCTCCTTCACCATCTCCTTGGCACTCTAACACTGGCCCACACACACAATGGCCACTCTGATTAAACTTGACTTCTTTGTATTGGTCCTTTCCAAGTTTCTATCTGAGCACAATCCAATGTCGCCAAGGGAACTGTGGCACAGAATGTTCCAATTACCCCTTCTTACCTCTTTTAAAATCTCTCTCCCGCTGCGCAATCTAACATCTCCAAAGGAGCTGTGATGTGCAGAATTGAAGGCTATCTTCATGGCAGTAGCTATAAAATGACTGGATTGTTGTTAAAATCCTATTCAGTTCATTCATATTCTTCAAGGAAGGAAATTTGCCAGTCTTAACCAAACTGGCCAACATGGATTCCACACCTATCAATATGGCTACCTACTTACTTCTGGAGTAGTTGAAGGTGAACAGTACATTGATATTGCTATGATCATCATCCTCCTGTGAACAAAAAATAAAAAGAACACAATTCTTTTTACTCTGTCTTCAATATAGTACAGCAAATTTTCACTAAACAATAGCTTTGGCACAAATAACTCCAAGTTCAATCATTTTTGAATCTGCTTCAAGTATTTGGTTGAGCTTTCTCTTCTTAGATTCACCGTATCAGCTCACAATTGTACAATAGCTGATGGTGCAGAAAAGAGAGGTTGTAAGGTTAGTTGCTGCAGGGATTTGCAGAAGCATTGAGCCTGGGTTCTAACTCGGTGCCACAGTAATTGTCTGTGTGAGGGAGTTATGATGTGAGAGGAATATGGATGTTCAGTTGGGCTTTAGGGCAATCGATTTGTAAACATGGGATATTTAGAGCTACAGCATGGTAAAAGACTCTCAGGCCAAATGAGCCCATGTTGTCTAATTATACCCATGTGACCAATTAACAAATTAACCCATATATTTTTAGAATGTGAGAGGAAACCGGAGCACCTGCAACAACCCCACATGGTGACAAAGAGAGGATGCAAGCACCATAAAGACAGCAACAGAATTGAACCCAGGTCTTTGGTACTGTGATAGGTTTAGTGCAAGTGCTATGCTACCATGCTGCACTAAATCTCAGATTATCTGGAGAATCTGTTGGGCTTCAACCCAGCAACTGAATTATTATTAACCCGTGGGTTGAAATATACATCAGTAATAGACTAAGAATGGCCTGTGTAAATGCAGGAAGTTTTAAGAATAAAATAAATTAGATAAAATTATATTCAAGTGTGTATAAGTATGATATAATAGCAAAAAGTGAAACCTGACTGACAAAGGATGGTGATGAATACAGAATTAAAGGATATACTTTATTTAGGGAAGATAGGCAAGATTGTAAAGGTGGAGGAGTAGCCATATACATAAGAGAATTTAAATGTGAGGCTGCTTATGATAGGAGAGTAATCAAAGCTTAGTGAAGATATCTGGGTGAGAATATTGGGTGTAAAAGACTAATATTGGGTCTATGTTATAAACTCCCTAATGCTGACAGTGATTTTAATAAACAATCAAAATATTAAAAAATGAAGTTCTGAGGGTGATGTCAATGTTATGGGAGAATTTAATTTCCCAAATATTGATCCCAGAGACTGATGGATTACAGTAAATTGAATTCATTGAGTTATTGAATGATTGTTGTTTGACCCAGTATGTAAATGCACCAACAAGAGGGGAGGGCTGTCTAGATTTGATATTCTGTAAAAATCAGAATAGAATTTTGAGTACGGAAGTGGTTGAGCCTTTTGGAACAAGTGATCATTACATCGTTAGTCTCAAAGTTTTTTGGGAGAGTATTGCCATAAAAATCCAAAGCCATTAAATTGAATTTCAGAAAGTCAAAGTTTGTGCAGATGTGGTAAAGACTTAAGAAGGTAAACTGGAAGGAACTTCTTGACAGTAAGTCAGTTGAGGAACAATGGGGTCAATTTAAAGAGGCAATACACACAGTGCAGGAGATGTTCAAACCCACATTCAGGAGAAGCAATAACTATAATAGATCAACTACATGGATTAATAAAGATATATATATATAAAAATTATTGAAGAAAGGACAGCTATATAAATGATATACAAAAAAAAAGTAATACTGCTAACTGCAAACACGAGGAAATCTGCAGATACTGGAAATTCAAGCGACACACACAAAATGCTGGTGGAACAAAGGTCAGGCAGCACCTATAGGGAGAAGCACTGTCGACGTTTCGGGCCGAGACCCTTCGTCAGGTCTCAGCTCGAAACGTCAACAGCGCTTCTTCCTATAGATGCTGCCTGGCCTACTGCGTTCCACCAGCATTTTGTGTGTGTTGCAATATTGTTAACTGTTGGGCATATGAAAATATACTTCCCACGCTTCAGGCCCCTGACACCTGGAACTTCCACTACATTGCTAATGTCTTCCACAGTGAAAGAGGTATACATGAGAGCTATCGTCAAGAGGCAAATTCAGATTGCAAAAAAAGCAGTTTGAGATTGCTGATAATGCTAAGATTAACTCCCAAGAGATTTAATACTTTAGTAGTCAAGGAAAAGTCAGGGAGGGATTTAAGTTTATTAGAAAAAATAATGGGATGATAAATTATGCAGAGAAAGACATAACAAATACTCTTAGTTCATGTTTTATTAAAGTATTTACCTATGAAGATGTTAGCAATATGCCAGGAAGTGTAGAGAAAGATAAGGTAGCTTTAAGTGACTTAGCAATCTTAGAAAATTAGTCCTGACGAAGGGTCTCGGCCCGAAACAGGGTCGACAGTGCTTCTCTTTATAGATGCTGCCTGGCCTGCTGTGTTCCACCAGCATTTTGTGGGTGCTGTTTTAATTTCCAGCATCAGCATATTTCCTCGTGTTTGCTCTTAGAAAATTAGGTCTTGTTTCAGCAGAAAAGGCTGGAAGTTAATAAATTTCCAAGGGCAGACAACATATATCCAATGGTACTTAAAGTGGTCAGTGATTATATATACAAACCGCTAATATGTATTTTTCAAAAGTCAGTGAAGACCAGTGAAAACCCTTAGGACTGAAAATGTTGTCCCAGTATTTTAGAAGGGTGACTGTACTGACCTTGGTAACTATAAATTAGTAAGCTTAACGTGTATCATAGGTAAGATAATGGAAACATTAATAAAGAATTCGATGGAAAAGCAGCTGATAAGAACAGGCATGTTAGCAGAAAGCCAGCATGGGTTCAGAAAGGGGGGAATCATGCTCTAGTTCTATGAAGAGGCAAGTAAAATTTATGATAACAATAGAGCTGTTGATATCATTTACTTGGACTTTCAGAAGACTTTTGACAAAGTACTTCCCGGGAGGTTAATAATCAAATTACAGGAGGTATGGATTCAGTGTAAGGTGTGTGAATGCATGCAGAATTGGCACAAAAATAGAAAGTTATGATGAGAGGGTCATTTTCACACCTAGAAGATGTTAAAAGTGGACTTCTTCAGGGATAAGTTTTGGGGCTGCTGCTGTTTTTTACATTAATGATATGGATGATCACATAACAAATAAACTAGTAAAGTTTGCAGATAGGGGAATGGGTTGATAACATTCAGGCATTACAGTTAGATGTAAACAAAATTCAGATGTGGGCAGGTGAAATTTAATTAAGTAAATGTAAAATATTATATACAGTAAGTAGAGATATTTGATAGACAGTGGGGGATCTTGAGTTACTAAGTGCGCTGCATGAGAAGGATTTGAGTGTCCTGATAGACTCATCACTATCAACATCGATACAATGCAAAGAAACAATTAGGAAGGCTAATAGAATGTTGGGCTGCATAATGCACTCAGTGGAATTCAAGTCTAGAGATGTTCTCCTTAAGCTGTATAATGTATTTGTGAGGCCACAACTTGAGTACTGTGGTCAATTTTGTTCTCCATATCTTGTGAGGGATGTGAAGGCACTGGAGAGAGTTAAGAGAAGGATGACTAAACTTATTCCAGGTCTACAGGGTATGAGCTATGAAGCAAGGTTGAAAGAATTAAATCTTTTTAGCCTAAGTAGACGTCGAATGAGAGGAGACATGAAAGAAATGTTCATAATCGTGAAGGGTATAAGGAAGGTGAATGCCAGCTGTCACTTGAAAGTTAATCTATCAAAGAGGACATGTGGCGAGTGGTTAGGGGAAATTTCAGACGAACATCAGGAAGCATTTCTTTACTCAGCGAGTTGTGGACTCATGAAACAAACTATCGAGTTGTGTCGTTGAGAATAGTACCTTCGAGCCTTTACAAATCTAAACTTGACAGTTATTTCAACACACTTGGTGAATAAGAATTTAGCAAGTTTTGTTAGGCTGAATAACCTGTTCTTGTCAAAAACTTTCCAATATTCTAATATTATATCATTTCCAGCTTTCACTAAAACAAAGATGCACCCTTGCAGTTCTCTCTTTCTGTTTATTTCCTTCTGTTATTTTGCCAATCATAATCCATCAAACTGCACATTCAGATTCTCTCTACAAATTTTGGAGTGAAAATAATTTCTGAGACAATCCAGCTTGCTGATCATTTGTTCCCTTGGGCACTGGAAGCTTTCAGGGGCTGTAAGAGAGTATTTTCCCTAACAACAAGAAACAGTAGACTGCCAGTGACATAAAGGAAGCATGTCCTCTGCAGTAGGGAGACCTTAGCATGTCAGGAGATTTAATGATGAAAGAGATTAATGACCCAACAGGATGTGAGTGACATGTTGACCTACATCATGGTAAGTATATTACTCTGACCACTTCATGATACCTTCTTATGCTTCCTCTTACACATCATTTTTCACATCGACTTAACTTGAAGCACTGTCCCTTCTTTGTTGGTTGCAAGCTTCCTTCTTGCAGGAGAAGAAAGCAAAAGAGACACAGAGCTGGGGCTGGCTTTCTAGCCATCAGTTACATTACGACAGGAGTGGGGAAGGCACTTAACCTCACTGGAATGTCATCATAGTTGGCCATTGAAGTTCACTTATAATGTCTTGATGTCATATTTTCAATGTCCTTCAATTGTCTCTCTGTTGTTCCTCATCTTAGCTGAAGAGCTCCAGGAATCTTGGCATATCAGTGGACTGATAAACTGCAAAGTCCTGGTTAATATTCCTGTAATTGGCCAATTACAAAAGGGCAATGTCAGCCCACCTCCCCTGATGTGCCAAAAAAAAATCTCGATGGATTTGAACCACTTTCCTAATGACTGAATATCCGTGGTTTTAGTCACTCACACTTCTGACTAAATATCTGCAGTTATTACTGAGCATGATTGTGCTGATGAAATCACAGCTGCTAACCAGCTTGATCAGTATCTTCGAGACCAGGCATGGGCAAACTACGGCCCGCGGGCCATATGCGCCCCGTTAAGCTTTTTAATCCGGCCCGCAGAACTTGATGAAATTATATTAATAAACCTTGTTAACCTTTTTTTCCCCGCAATTCTGGCGTTTTCCCAATAGATGACGCACTCTATATACATTTGTGGCGACCCATTTCCTGGCACATCCGAACCGGCTCACAATTAGCCAGCGTTCTGGCTAAGGGAGATAGCCTGTGGGGATTTGCAAGCACAGACCTTTGGAGCCTCTGCACCACGGGGGGCTGGTTGAGGGAGGCTTAAAAGTGAGGCTGGGGATTTCGAATAAAGTTTTTTTCTTCGACTGCAGTTACCGACTCCGTGTCGTAATTTTAGCGTTGCATGTAGCACACCGCTACACATTGACCTTTGTTGAGGTGCAGCGTATTACTCCACATTTGCGCTTTACTCTTTGTTCGGCTCGACCTATTTGTGCGAACAGGCATTCAGCGTCATGAACATCAACAAAGCCAGCCACAGATCCAAGTTAACTGACCAACACCTCAGATCCATCCTGAGAATCGCCACAACAAAACTAAATCCAGACTTTGATGCGCTGGCTAAAAAGGGAGACCAACAACACTGTTCCCACTGAAATTAAAAATAAGTTTCTTCGTTGTGTTATGTAAAAAATGCATTTGAAAATATTTTTTTCAATAAGCCTTACATGTTACATGTCATTTCTGTTAAGTGATGGACATGAGTAGTGCGCAGGTGCACGTACGTTCTCAAAATAAAAAATGCGCTCCAGATCAAATAACGTGCTCCGCATACTGGCGCACTGTCAGTGGTCTGTCTTTGTGCTGGTCGTTGTTGAGTTTTGGCACAGGGGACAATTGAATAAGAAGGAGCAGGACAAGTAGACCTGCATCTCCTACTGTTTTTGAAATAAAGACAGTCAGGAGGAGAGTGATGATGATAATATCTTGAAGGATAACAGAATTTTCAGTGCTTTAAAATAATAACTGTTACTATTATTCATTTAATTTTCAGTGTTTTAAAAGACATTTCAATAAATAGCTAAATACCATGGGACTTCAAAGACAGATATTTTGTTGTAATGCATTTGTTCATTTTCAATTGAAATTAAAGCACATGTTTTCTACATATCCCATGATATTTTATTTTCTCTTATGAGGTGTATTACCAAAACACTCGTCCATCTGCTCCTGGTCTGGCCCCCCTGTCAAATTTTAGAACCCTTTGTGGCCCACAAGTCAAAAAGTTTGCCCACCCCTGTTCTAGACACCCACAACTCGGCAGAAGGAAGTACGCAGTGTGCTGAGCTTGTCTGTCAGCTCAGTGCCAGGCATTGCTAGCATATTTAGTAGGGTTCTAGTCATTTCAATAGATTACTGAGCTTTTCTTAAAAAGGAAAATTTAGCAAACCTTTCCTATTTTTAAATTTATATTTATACTTAATTTAAGACAGTATTTTAAATTAACAAATTAACGTAAATATAACGTAGGAGTCTACAGCACAATCTAGGCCCTTCAACCACAATGTTACACCGACCATGTAACCTACTCTAGAAAATGCCTAGAATTTCCCTAACACATAGGCCTATATTTTTCTAAATTCCCTGTACCTATCTAAGAGGCTCTTAAAAGACCCGATTGTATCCACTTATATTATACTCTTGTTTATCAGTTATCTTTATAAACCTAGGGACTGGTCTTGTGTGACAAAGTCTCTGAGGCTGTTAGTTGCTGCTAGAGACAGGATATCATGATTCAGCACCTACTTGCAATCTGATCCACTTGTGGGATCATTGCAAAATGAAAAACTCAAGATTTTTGGAATGAGAGTAAAAGTAATGGGTGTGACAGTAGGGCCAGCTTTAAGTGCAAGCCCAAGCTGTGTATTGGGTTCGGCATGATACTGCCAGCTTCCATCTTTTGTTTTACCATTGGATGGCTGTTTATCTCCCTGTTCGGAGGAGACTCAGTATGCACTGGGAGCTCACAATCTTTGGGAATTAAAACAATGGAGAAATGCTATAGATTGAGGCACATGAAAGCTGACTGCCAGACAAATCACAAAGGCATATTCGGACAGCTTCACATAATGATGTTTTTATCAGAAGAATGGTGCAAAGCAACCTTGATTGCAGAGGGAAGCATCACTAATTTATATCACTTATCTAAAATCAGGAATTGTGTTGTTTAATTTGGACTGTGAATGCAAAATTTAAATAAACTACCTTGAAACTCATTGTAAAAAGGACTATTCAAGCAACATATGAAAATATTTTTGAATGAATAGCTGAATTTCTAACACAGAGTGTGGAAAACCAGTTATTAATGGTATTAATGAATTTGGCCAAAATTAAATAGGATCAAAGATGTATTAAAAGCAGAAATTATCCCATCGTCTATGAAGGATCCATTTCATGCATGGAAATGTCATCCTGAGAAAAAGTACTAGCTAATGCTGAACAATTATAGCACAGACCAATAGTTACATGGGTATGCCTGGTTTATAACAATTAACAGTATTTATATTAATGCTTTATATTGTAAGGAACCTCCAGGGTTGATCTGTACATCTTTTGATGTTTAAAGTTATGTATTTTGAGATTATTTGGCAATTAATACTGTCCTGCAGAAAAGCTCTGCAAGTAGGTGTCTCTGATTCTTTAGGATTTTCAGCAGGTTTTTAAATATGTACTCATTTTCATGTCCCTGTTTTTTGATATTGGTTAGTTTTGATTTACAGATGACATTTCTGCATATTAAATAGATCATTATGAATGACCTGCTATTAGAGCTTCTATTATGTTGCACTTTATTGAAATTAATTTATTAATAGCGATGTAACCGGTTTTTCACACTCAGAGCTTCACATTTAATAGTCTGTCCAGAAATTATTGCTTTCATTTTGTTTGAAGAGTTCTTTTTTTATAAAATTCAGTTGCTGTGTTTTTCATCTAGTTTTCCATTTATGGTCGAAATTAAACAGCACAACCTCATTAACATCATATGCGTCTCACTTTAACAGGGAGTTTTTCCTGAATTTCCCTTTGAATGAACTAAACAAAATCTCCTGTCAAAACGTATAGCCTTAGTTTTTGAATATTTTATCCTCTATTCGAGTTGTAAGCTGCAGAGTTGCTACCTCAATCTGAAAAATTAGTGCATTTCTGAACAGAATTGGGTTGAAGTGCTGCAAAGTGTATCATTTTCTGCCCAGCCAATTAAATAATTGTTATGAGAATCAAACACTGCTCTTGGCAATAATTCCTAATATTTCCCTTAGATGATTATAATGAAGCAACATATCTGTAAATTAATTATCTTCATTCTATCAGCATCCTGTGCTGTTCATCCCTTTTCTGCTTAACAACATATTAACTTAGACCCTTAAGGCATTCTCTCATGAGATGGAGTGAGAGAGAGAGAGAGAGAGAGAGAGAGAGAGAGAGAGAGAGCTTGCGACTCAGAGTGTTAATCTCCTCCCACAGTCTGAATAGAATTACCTCATAAATATGAAATGTGTTAGGCCAAAATATAATATGGGCTTTTCCATTTAGTCAGTGTGTTTACAAATGTTTATCCTGGCAACATGAATGAGGAAAATTGATCAATCTCATGATCAGTCTGATCAGTAGAGAAAATATTCTGATTCAATCTATGAACCATTTGGCCAACCATGTTCAGAGATTTGACACTTTAATTAAATCTGTAGAATTTAAATCCCTGCTGGAACTTCGACAAGTTTCGTCAGAGTGTGTTGCTATTCCAGCTCTGTCAGTGCCCCTAAGTAACATTGGCATATCGTTCCTCAACCCCTTTCCTTTGTTCCTTGAAACAGAGTACTGCCTGTGCTTCCAGCGCTCCACAAAAGATGCGGTTACTCCACTCCTTAATGCAAGGAGTGGAAATGGAGAATTTGAGAGATCCAAAATACTAAGCATATTTTAAGGTCTGATACTTGCTTTCACACCTTGCAGAGAAATCTAACAAAGACATACAGGTTGGTAGGTTAATTGGAGAATGTAAATTGCTCCCAGTGTGTATGTATGCATATGATTCTATTACAATCTTCAGGGCTTCTACTGCCGCTTTTGTGTGACCAATCTCATTACCTCAGGAGCTTAAAGCCTCTGCCACTCGAAGTTCTTCATTAACACCAGTGGCTCTTTAATTTTCAGTATAGATAATCTGCACATTTTTAAAGCAGTTGAATATTGCTTATCAAATGACATGCAATTCCAGTCAACAATAATGAAACTAGGAATATCAGTGGAGAGACACATCATTGGTCTTCTCTCTTTACAGTACACTTGTACTACAATCATAACAAATTTTCATTTCTCATACTGCATCAGGTTTGCAACACAGAATTAAGAGTCTACCTTTGTTTCCCATTCACAACTAAGTGCAAACTATGGTTGTGGAATTTGAGATGTGGCTGAATGCTTGCTGTCAATATCAGCCTCATGAATCTTTGACAAATTTCATGAGTCAACGTCATGAATCTGGATTTTTTCTGTGCTTGGAATAACCTTGGCATTGCTCTATAGGTTAACTTTCATTTAAGAGAAAACTTGAAGAGCCTGAAAAGAGAGTTCTCTGCATCTGCTTCTTCAAGCAGAAGCATTTATACTTTCCTGTTGTGTGATCCAGGCAAAACCATCAAAATTTTCTTGATGTATGATAATGACATTTACTCTCCCTGCTTTAAGGGAATGGAAATCCTTCTGGAATTTCTTGTAGCTTCTCATCACAGAAGAATAAATTTGAATATTCTGCAAATTCTCTCGGGTGTTGCTCTGGAAAACTTCCTCTTACGTTGTCCGAGGCCTGACTGAGTGGAAGTAAGCATGTTGAGGTTCTGACAGCTCTCTATTAAGGTGAAATCTTCTCTAATTTACTATTAAAGGTTGATATTAAACCCCAGAACCATGGGAAATCTGGGGATCATTTTGGGGAGGCTTGGAAAAACCACAAGTAAGTTTGACACTTTGGTGGCACCCTCCTTTTCATCAAGAGAGCCCTGACACCAGAGTCCAAATGATGATCAGCCCTCCTTTGCTGCCGTTTCCAGTGTTTTCATTTTTATTTTCACTCTCTCGCTTTGCATGTCATACAACATCTGCCCTGTTTCTAAACTCTCTTCACCTACACTATCTCAGCTGCTTAATGTGAGAATGATTGAAAGTGTGGGAAGGTTACTACTGGTTGCCCTATGATGGATCTCTGGTGTTGCCTCTTTTCCTCAACCTGCTTGTTCTTCATTCCTTCAATCTTCTATATTTGAGGAAGTACACCTTCCTTTTGGGCACTAGTTCTTCAGCATTAAATGTAAAAAATTGAACAGAGCAATCAGTAAATATTGTTTATCATTTTGTAAAAAGCTTTGCTGTAAACAGGTTTGAAGTGTCAGTACTTTCAGACAGTCCAATTGTGAGTGAGTCACAATTATTCTGTGCAGTCTTCATCGATGTCCCTGTGATGGAGGCAGAAGTGACTTAAGCATTAAAGTAATGAAGGAAATAAAAATAAGTTCAGAGTCCAACATCTGATTGATATTGATTGATTTAAAAAAGCTGAATATTAATCATCCAACAGAAACATAAATTTGCAATGATCAGGCCAGTTGTTATACTGCTCTCACTGTACAGTCACTGATAACTATGCATGGATGAAAGAAAGCTGCTTGAACAATAAGCCAAGGGTCTTTAATAAAAGTATATTCTACCTGGCTCCATAGGCAAAGCAAATTGTGAATCAGATTTATTATCATTGACTTGCATTTCGGTAATTTTTTAGTTTTGCAGCAGCAGTGCAAAGACAAAATAAGTTGTGAAAGAATAGAATAAGAAAGTAGTATTCATTAAGTCATGGACCATTCAGAAATGTGATGGTAACAGAGAAAAAGCTGTTCCTAAATCATTGAATTTGTGCCTTCAGACTCCTATACCTCCTGCCCAATGTTGGTAATGCATTGAACAACCACAAATATTATAATCGTTATTTTCTGAAGCTTGAATTATTTTACAGCAGGTTTGTGATAAAGTTTGTCCCCGGTTATGCATACAATTAAATTATTTTGTTCATCAGAAAATCAGCAACCCCTAACAAGTGCGCATTGTAATTTGTTTTTCCTGATGCCTCTCATCTGTTTTCCCCCATTTTTTCTTGACTGCTCTTGTTTGTTCCAGTTGCGCATCCCAATGACACAGAGTCACCTGTTATTGATATTGACCTGTCTGCTGGTGAGTCCAATCAAGTGCTGAGTAAAGCCACTCATTTAGAATTACTGCACACTAACAGCTGCTTATGCTTCCAGCATACTGATGCAAATCTTAACATTGGGCATTAATCCAGCAGCTAATAATTTGTGACTTAAAACCTTTAATGCTTTCAGGGACATCACTTGTGTTTGGCTTTGAAACTTTGATTTAAAATGCCATGATTGCTAATACTTGCATATTTTTTAAATGGACATGATGCTTGTATGAATTATAAATCTGAAGCAGTACAGGGGAGTTGCGTTTCAGGGGACTTATTTTGATCCTATTACTGATCTAATTGGAGTGCATGGAAATTAAAAAAAACTGCAGGTTCTAGAAATCCAAGATAAAAACAGAAAATGCTGAGAATGCACAGCAGGACAGGCTGTGGTGATCATGGGGATAAACTGTTAACAAAGCTAACAGGTCAATGAATGAATGGGAGCAGTTGGAGAGTGAGAACATTGACAAAAGAATGGGGGAGATTGGAAATGCAGAACAGTAGATCATGCACTGCTGGTTAGACTGGGCATGGCCTTTATTCCCAGAGAATAAAAAGGAATAAAGAGAGAAAACTAAGACTTAATCACATCCTGAGGAAGGTTCTTGGCCTGAAACATTGACTGTTTATTCCTCTCCATGGATGCTGTCTGACCTGCTCAGTTCCTCCAGCATTTTAGAGTGTTGTTTTGTATTTCCAGCAACTGCAGAATTTCTTGAGTTTATGTTTTATCAACTTATAAGTTTCTTCTGTCTCATTTCAGTTATGTTGAAGTACGTCCAATCTAAAATGTTAACTCTGTTTCTCCTTCCATAGATGCAGCTTGACCTGATTATTTCCAGCATTTTATATTTTTTGTAATTAGAGTGTGTTTCTGTCCATTCCTATTGCTCTATTTCTCCACCTTATAATAAAGATTAAAGTTGCGAGTGGATACCTCTTTCTAAATATCCTTATTCTCAATGGATATTTTCACATTTTGAGAAATTATTACAGCAATTTGTCTTTTTTTGTTATTACCAATTCCGGATGTGGAAATTCTCCCACAGGGAGAATTCAGTATGTTAGAAAATTTATGTTAGAGAGCTGATGGGATGATGGTGCACTGATTATGGAAAATGATGAAAATGCTGAAGATATTTTCTAACAGTCCAGAGATCTGAGCTCACCGTGGTGGAATTTAAATTCATTGAATGATACAGAATTTTATAATCATGACACAGGATTTTCATAAAACCCAATTAGTTCCAATTGGGTTTTATGAAACCCAATTCCACCACGGTGAGCTCAGATCTCTGGACTGTTAGAAAATATCTTCGGCATTTTCATCATTTTCCATAATCAGTGCACCATCATCCCATCAGCTCTCTAACATAAATTTTCTAACATACTGAAAGATGATGCTGCCCTTAATCTTTTGGATATCTCTGAAATGCCCTCTGAACTATCCCAGCAAGCCATTCAGCTCAAGAGCAATTGGCTGATCAATGGTTGCTAGCAGGCCAGCGACTTTTAGATTCTGGATGAATTAAAAGCAGTACACTATCCAAAATAAGATGTAGATCCTTTGTGCATGGGACTTGGAAATACACAGTGGTGTAAACATTTTGTATTCAGAGACATGTTAGCACCACTCATTGTCAACGATGAGACATTTTTAGGCCTGAATTATTGATGCCATGAAGTTTATTGGTTCTTTTATATTAGTTACAAATGAAGTACACTTCAAAACTACTTTGCATTTAGTCAGCTGGCAACTAAGACTTTTAAATAGGAGAGTTAAGAGCACAATATTTCAGAGCTGTCTAAGGAGATCAACATAAAAATCATCAGTGTGTATATTTCTGTCCGTCGAGGAACACTTGGTTATGCTCATGAGTTCTACATTTCCTTGGGAATTAGCATTTAGCTTTTAGGTTTCTGCTTGGTGTAGGGGATATTTTGGGAAAAATAATGAAATATTTAAAAATGAATGTGTGTAAGTATGAATGTATACCAGGCTTTCCCTATCAACCAGCTTCTGACTTCATCACTCCCTCCCCGTCCCCCCCTTCATATTCTGCCATCTTCCACCTTCCTTTCCAAACCTGAAGAAGGATCTTGGCCCAAACATTGACTGTTTATTCATTTCCACAGATGCTGCCTGACCTGTTGAGTTCTGTCAGCATTTTGTATATGTTGCTCTGGGTTTTCAAAGTCTGCAAAGTTTATGAATAGTGTGTTTTTTTTTCTGTTAACTCTATGAATCATGTTTGCATTTCCTTATTATAAAGTTTTGTATGAGGAACACTCCAAAAGAGATCCCAATCATATTTCTTTAATTCATTCTTTAAAATATGTGTACAGTATAAGGTTTGTTTATTATTTTGCTGTAGGTGCCTTGAACTTGTTTACAAATTGAAGCATGATAGCGATTATTAAATGCTGTAGTTTGTTTTTGGTGTAAACAAAAATGTCGTAACAAAAGGATAAAAAGGTTTACCTAATTCTTGAAGAGAAGTAATTTAAATTACACTTAATTATACTTAATTTAAATAATACTGCCTTGTATTGAAATTACTCTGGATATGGTGAAAGAAATTAAAATGATCATAATTCGGTAAAACCTTTGTGACAACCTCCATGCAATTATGTTTCTGCTCAGTTGTTCCGCTGTTCATATTTACCTTCTGCTCTTAGCTAAGCCAGCTCCTAAAATAATCAACTAAAAGGCAAGGCCAATTTACTGGTATTCTCTAACTTCAAGTAAATTGAGGTATTCGTTAGTGATGGTCTGTTTCAAAAAATTAGAAATTACATCATCTTAAAAAAAGCATACCACATAATAGAAAGAAGCCACAATTGAATTTCAAAGAAACCTCCTGACATCATTGTGCAAATATGACACTATAAGCACTCTATAAATATTAATAGTGAACTACTGATTCGATATTAATACTTCTGTTGTATAGGACTTCCATTGTGAAAAATTCAAAAGTAAATGTTTTAACTGTTGTAGCATATTTTTAAATTTATGCATTCAAATTAGCAATAAAACACAAACTACATGTTTCATTTATTTTCACTTAAAATCAAATACCTTATGACAATAGATGATTTTAAATGCTTCAAGCACTGCAACAGTGTAGGAAAAGAGAATTATTGTGTGATTTATAACTGAAATAGGTTTTAATTAGATTAAAACCTGTGAGGGATTGTTTACACATTAACTATCTAACATAGGAGTTCATTGAGAAACAACACTTCTGAAGTCTGAGCTAACCTTGCATTAGTGCATCTGGGTCAGATTCAAACTGACCTAAGATTATCCTGTTTTTGTTACCTTGTTAGCAAATAAGTGATAGTTTGCCCGGGTACTGGAAGGAAAAAAACTAGTTTCTGATAAGCTCCACCTGAAGTGCAAAGCAATTTTACCAAATCTATTTCACATTTGAAACATACAAGGTCTTTATTTGCCTTTTTTAAAAGGCATTCATTTCTTCGTGGTGTTATTGTGGAGTGTTTTTGAAATATTGTCACATCTAAAACTTACAGCTTCCCACCTCCATTGTTATAATTAATATTCAATAAAATATTCATTTACCCAACAAAATCATTTTGGTTATGACCCACATGGAAATCCAATGTTGTCTGTGGGCAAAGATCATTTATAGTGTGTTTTTCATGCCATAGGAGATCAGTAACAAAAAGTAACTGGTTGTGATTGTTGTCCTTTCTTGTCCTTGTATTTTATGTTGAAAATTGAATGGTCTAGGGTTATCCATTTCTCTTTTTATGATCAGCTGATGGGTGCTGTAATAGAAAGGAACTGGCTTGGTCCTGGCAGGTTTTATGGTTGTTCTTCCACCATCGGAAACACCCCATAAATATGGGCCAGGAATGAAACTCAGGGCACAGGGAGAATGTAATGGAAGAGTATTGACACAGTGTGGGAGAAGCCTTGTAACATTAAACAGATAGGCTTTATGTGCTGCTTTAATGTCATGTATATGGCTTATTCTACAGGCTATTTGGTTTGAGAAGGTACCCTGGTTTATTTTTAGCTGTATTATTTTAACCCTGCCCTCCTACCTCCTCAGTCATTAAGTACATTAACAGCATATGCATATGCATATACAATGTACAAGTATGATATGCCTTTTTAAAATGTTTCCCTAAAAGTGGTCAGATTTAAGTAGCTGTGCTTGGGTTTGCATTCTTACATTTTACTATTTAAGCTATCAACCCTTTCTTTCATCATTTGCTAAGTTTATTTTTTTTTCATTTCTCTACATGGATACATAAAGCTTGTTTCTCCATAATCAGATGAATCACAATATGATCATGAGCTTTTCAGCATTTTGTTGTGAAATAACCTGCATAACTCTCAGAGGCACTAAATTTGCAGGTTATAATACAAGATCATCATTGATACATTGCCTGTGCTGTGAGTCGTGGAAGAAGAACCCAACGATTTTCAGCAGCCCTGCTGGCGAAGACGTGCAGTCTGTTTGAACAGAGTGCCCTCTATTGTGAATCTGTGGCCAAGCAACTTCATCCAATCAGATTCAAGTAGCTGCCCTGAGATCCAGGCTAATACTTTGATATTAGAACAGAAATTTTACTTCTCACTGCACACAGGATGAAGAATGTGTCTTGTCCATGCAATGAAGAGAGAGAAATAAGTGAGGGAAAAACACAAAAAATAAAATAGATATATAGATAGATACTTTATTGATCCCAAAGGAAATTATGGTGTCAAGGTAGCATTGCAAGTACAGAGATATAAATATTAGAAGAGCAGTAGAAAGAATAAAATATTAAGTTACCACAAACGTACAGGAGGGGGGGGGTCATCACTTCCCTGGCCATAGGATGACTAATTATAGAGCCTAATGGCCGAGGGTAAGAATGACTTCACCTAGCACTCTTTGGAGCAGTACAGTTGTCTTAGTCTATTAATAAAACTACTCCTCTGTTCAGCCAAGGTGGCATGCAGTGTGTGAGAAACATTCTCAAAAATTTCCATAGGGTCCTTTGTTCTACCACTCTCCAGTGTGTCTAGTTAGCCTCCTATAACAGGGCCATCTTTCTAATTGGTTTATTGAGTCTGTTGGCATCACTTGGGTTGATGCCATTGCCCAAGTACACCACCGTACAGAAAATTGTACTGGCAACAACAAACTGGTAGAACATGTGAAGGAGAGGCCTGCAAAATACTTCAAAGGACCTCAGCCTCCTCAGGAAGAAGAGACAACACTGGCCTTTCTTGTACACATCCTCTGTGTTGGTGCTCCACTCAAGTCAGTCATCTCGGTGCACCCCTAGGTACCTGTTGGTCCTCACTACATCCACATCTTACCATCAATAATAATGTAGGCTTAGTCTTCCCAAAGTCCATCACCATCTCCTTTGTCTTGCTAATGTTGAGCTGCAGATGATTCAGCTTGCACCATTTGATAATGTCCTCCACCAGCACCTTGTATTCCTCCTCCCATTCTCTCTTTATACACTCAACTATTGTTGAGTCATCAGAGAATTTCTGAATAAAATGTTGCCCATGGATGGAATTTGAAGTAAAACTAACAGCAGCTGAGAAATACTCAGCAGGAAAGTCAGCATCTTTGGAGAAAATATTTAAATTATTGAAAATTGAAGTGGGATCCGAGTGAATTGTTCATAAATATTGAAATCATATTTAACACAATCTATTTCCTCTGCTGGGGGATTCGAGAACATTATCTGGAAATACTAACAACACACACAAAATGCTGGTGGAATGCAGCAGGCCAGGCAGCATCTATACGGAGAAGTGCTGTCGACGTTTCGGGCCAAGACCCTTCGTCGACAGTGCTTCTCCTTATAGATGCTGCCTGGCCTGCTGTGTTCCACCAGTATTTTGTGTGTGTTGTTTGAATTTCCAGCATCTGCAGATTTCCTCGTGTTTGCTCTGGAAATACTGTTCTGTTTTATTATCTCAAATTTTAGTGCTTCTGAAAATTCATCAAGTAAATAGATTGACAACAGAATGCTGATCGACTCATTATCATGTCACCATTATGAGGAAGAAACAAGCTTTACTTATCAAAATTAAAATGAAAACAAAAAATTGAAGAATTAATAGAAGAAACGGTTGGTAGTTTAAACAATAGATGTTACAAGACAAAGTTGGAAGGTATATTCTTTCTTTCAAGGGAAGATGTAAGACGTAGTTTCAGCCTCTCTTGAGGGACAGTGATAACTGAAATTTTTAGGATGAAAATTGGCATATTTAGGAGAGGATAACAGGATGTAGAACAACAAAAGGAACACAGGTAGTAAACAACCATAATGGGAGAACTTGTTAGAGAGACTGAGTGGGCTCACATGTATACTATATGCTGAACATGCGGCTTCAAACTATGACCTTGCCCATTGTTTCCAAGAGTACAGATTAACAATGAAGATATCCTGGCATATAGAGTCGTTATGCTTTCTTGGTCTTAAGATGTGGCATTTTAATAAGAAAATTGAAAATTTGCAGCTGGTTATACATTTAATATCCTTCCTCTTCTTTCGATGCAACTTGCACAATGAATTATTTACTGAGGAGAGCTTGTGAAAGTTCCATGATTCTTTTCATACATCTACAAGTTAATTGATATTTACACACATTTGCTTTAGACTCTGCAAAACTTCAGAGCTAACTGAATATAAAAAATATTGCTTATTGATTAATGTATTTGAATGCACAGTGGTAGATTTGATAACTAATTAGGGTTATTATTTTATCATGTATTATATTGGGGTATTCCAGGAAAAGTTCACATCAGTGTAACAACTCACTGAAATCTATGGTAATTTTACTTTAAGGTAGCTTATGTTTATGCATTAACTAATGGCCCAGTTATTTAGTTTTATTTAGAGATACAGAGGGGAATAGGCCTTTCTGGCCCTTTGAGCTGCACTCCCAGCAACCCCTGACAATCCCTATTTAAGATGAACCGAATCACAGGACAATGTATAATGACCAATTAACCTACCAAGTATGTCCTTGGACTGTGGGAAGAAACCGGAGGAAACCCAAGCATTCCATGGCAAAGAGCCACTGAAGCTCCTCACAGAGGATGTCGGGATTGAACTCAGAATTCCAACACCCTGTGCTGTAATTACATCCACTGACCACTAGGTGATCATAACACCCAAGTAATGAGTTGTTACTTGTGTGGAGTCTTGTTTCGCTCTGTAACCTTGATTCAAGCGACCCCTCAGCGCTCAAGTTTGTTGTGATAATGACGTCTTACTTATGACACTGGGCAACTGCAAAATTCCTACTGTGAACATTTAGATTTTATATTACTGAGGTTTTCTACCAGTGTATTCATTAAATCATGACCCTTGGGAAATATTGGTGTTTCTGGCTTTTATGGTCTCTGGTGCATATTGTTTGTTTTACTACTGTCTGGCCGTTTGAAATCTTTAGCTGAACACTAACCAATTTTTCATAAGTCGCTTGAATCTTAATTTCGCTTTCTTTTACTGCTGTGCCGCTAACCGAGCTTGTTAACAATATTTAAACTGCCAGTCCTGAAGAATGATCATTTGTTCACCTGAGGTCACATTAAAATTGAATTTCTTTAACTTGCAGCAAATTCAATAAAAGATCGATCCCCGAGTTTTCTGACACCTCCTGGCAGCAGCTCACAGATAACTGCACTGCGAGGAGAAACACTTCAACTGGAGTGTATTGCTGAAGGGCTGTAAGTAAAATGAAAGTGACCCTTGAAAGAATTAATCACCATTTTGTCTGTATGAAGAAGCTGTGTAAGTTTGCCCTCCAAATAATTTAGTCTTGGTCCAAAAATGATGGTGTACTCACAGGTATTCATCTTCCTTTAGCAATTTTTCCTCATTAAGTTGTGACTTTTGTCAACGTACATAGCGTCGTTCATTTCCAGAATTACCTACTGTGCCGCAGGTTTGCATACGTAGCATTAAATTACCATTTGTATATTTTGAACAATGGTGCTGTAACTAAAATTAGCTGTGTAATTATTTTGTGGATAATTTGTTAATTTTGCCCCTTTTATAATTTAAACTGTGAATTCTAATTGATAGGATCAGATTTTTTCCCAACCATCATTTGTTTCTTTTATAGTCCCACACCTCAAATCTCATGGTCCAAGGTCGATGGTGATATGCCCAAACATCGAGCAACAGAAGAGAATTTCAATAAAACATTGAAGATAGTTAACGTGACAGACCTTGATAATGGAAAATATCAATGCAAGGCCGAAAATGCTTTTGGTGTTGTGAAGCATTCTTTCTCTGTAACAGTGGAAGGTAATGTCCTTGCTTTTTCAGACCTGTTTTAACATTTTCTCTGTAACAGTGGAAGACAATTTTAACATGAACAGCAAAACAGAAATGTTTTCAATCTTTGATGAATAAACCAGAGAAACTGATTGTAATGTCAATTAAGTTAAATCCAGTTATTTATATTCAGTTCCAGGGAACATAGAGCATAGAAGAATACCGGCCCTATGGCTCATGATGAAGTGCTAACCTATAAAATCTACTCTATGATCACTCTAACCCTTCCCTCCTTCGCAGCCCACAAATTCTCCATTTAAATGTCCCTACTGTATCAGCCTCTTCCACCAGTAACCTAACCAGAGATTTATAGAGTTGTAACATTACATCATGGCTCTTTAACTCAAATGCCTCAATTAATAAGACCAGTTCATTATACAACTTCTTAACAACCCTATCAACTTGTGCAACAATTTGGAGACATCTATGGACATGCACTTTAAGATCCCTTTGTTCTTCTATATTGCTAAGAACATTAATATTGTACTCTGTCCACCTGTTTGACCTTCCAGTGCTTCACTTCACATTTTTAGTGACTAAACTCCATCTCTGCCCAGTTTTGCATCCTTTTATAATATAATACAAACATCTATACTACCCTCAACATCACCAATCTTTGTGTCATCTGCAAACCTACCCTTCTACTTGCTCAACCAAGTCATTTATAAAAATCACAAAGATTTGGGGTTCCAGAACAAGCCCTGCAGAACATAACTAGTCAGCAACCTCCAGGTAGGATATTTTCCACCTGTGAGCAAGGCAATTCAAAATCCAGACAGACAAGTTCACTGCCTCCTGACAATCTCAATGAGCTTATCATGGGGGATCCCATCAAACATCTGACTGAATTCCATATACACCTGTTGGATTCTAATATTTTTAATCCAAGGTTCTTTCAGAAGTCAGGAAAGAACCACAGCACTTGTGGCTTCATGATCATCTTATTAAGCGTTAATTGAACAAAGAATCCTGAAAACAGACAGTACAGGAGCAGATGCTAGTAACAGAAGAGAGAGAAGAAGCAAAAGAAGGAAAAGAAGATGGAGTTGCCATGCGGTTAGCTCTTTTTATATCCATAGATAAGATAAAATAGATAGATACTTCATTGATTGCAAAGGTGTCACAGTAGCATTGCCAGCTGAAATAAGAAACTTAGCATTCAAATTTACAGATAAGAGTCAGCTAATCAGATGGAGTCATAGAGAAGTACAGCACAGAAACAGGCTTTTTGGCTCATCTAGTCCATATCAAAACTATTCATACTGCCTAGTCCCATCAACCTGCACTGGGACCATAGTCCGCCATATCCCTACTATCCATGTACCTATCTAAACTTCTCTCAAATGTTGAAGTTGAGCTTGCATACACGACTTATGCTGGCAGCTCATTGCACAACCTCACAACCCTCTGAGTGAAGAAATCTCCCCCGTGTTCCCCTTAAACTTGTCACCTTACACCCTTAACCTATAACCTCTGGTTGTAGTCCCACCCATTCTCAGTTGGACCCTATTCAAAGAACGCAGCACCAAAGAAGCTTCGAGAGCTTTCCAGATTCACATAATTGTAACCACTAGGGGACACACTGAACAACTGTATAAACGTACTGTGGCTACTAGACAACATGCTAAACAGTGACATGTATATAAGTAGTTAGAAAAATACTAGATGTTTAAGTGACATACTGCAAAGAAAATAACAATTAAACCATTTAATTCAACAAGTCCCCCTTTCATTTTATTAATCATTAGCCTTATATAAGTAAAATAGATGTAAACTATGATAAGGCATTTTAGTACTCATTGTAAGTAGGAATAATTGGCAGAAATATAACATCAACTAATATTAGAATAAAGTCAGTAGTTCTCAACTTTGTTCAAAGTCTTCGGGATGGTCAGTGATTTGTTCATGGTATCCAGACAGTGTAGGTGTAGGTCAGAGGTTACTAACATATTGACCGCAGCGCTGGCCGTCCTTGTTGGATACCATGTTAGCACATCTCCAGTGCCTGCTATGTATCCACTTACTTTTGTCTTCAAACTTCACTGCTGAGTTAGTAATTGACAACACTTGTTAAGTGTTCCCACTTCCCACTGAGCTCCCGGTGGGTCAGTATGCAGTTTCTTAATCAGGATCCATTCACCAGGAATCAGTGTGTACCTCTCTTCTGTTACATCATCCCAAACAGCAGAAACCTCTTAAGAAACAGATTGGACAGCTTGAGTTAATTTCACATAATAATTAACTAAGCTGTTCATCATAATGTGTATATCAACCGCTCTGACGTCACGGGATCACTGCAGGGACTTAGCATACCCAGTTACCACATTGGAAGGACTTCATTTAGTTTCCTTGTTTGGGGTTGCTCTGAGGCTACACAAGATCACAGGAAGAGCTGCAGGCCATGATAGTTGTTTCACTGTTTGATGATTCCATTCATTCACTTGACTTGTCTTGATGACTCTTGGTGTTGGGGACAGTGAAAGGACCATTCAATGTTCATCAGGCAACATAATTCTAAACAAACACTCTAGTTGATGTGACGTGGCAATCCCATCCCGAAATACAGTCCATGATCAAAGTATTACGAGTGTGTAGCAGAGGCCCTACTTGCTGGAACAGCATCTCGAAATATACATCCTGTCCACTATTGCCCAGACATCTATGTATCCTTGACTCTTTCACAAAATAATGTAGTCACCTCAAAATTGTAAGAAGGGAGCAGATAGGGAAGCTTTTGTGATAGCTTTTCCATTGCTCCAGGATTCACTTTCTGCCTGTCCTGCATCTTTCAAGCACTTGTTGAACTTGTCTGTTAAACTTTGGATTCCATCACCATTGGGAGAATCTGGGGATCATCTTTTCCACATTCATGTGTCTCAGAAAGTTATCTATTGTGACAGATAAGGAAGCATTGTAGTTGGAGCTACCAGTGTGTGATTATTGTCTTACCTCCATAATCCATCACTGCTTAACTTCACAACATTCTCCATCCAGAACCACTTTTCCCAGTCTGGGCATTGAGCTTCAGCTCTTGGATACCTTGTATGTTCATCGCTAATAAAGAGTTTAACTTTGTTTCCATAATTCCATTTGTCAGGTTCACTGGATATGTTCTCGATATTTCTTCCAATTCGACCATAAGACCATAAGATAGAGAAGCAGGATTAGACCATTTGACCCATTAAGTCTGGCCTGCCATTTGTCATGGTTGATCCGATTTTCCTCTCAGCCCCAATCTCCTCCCTTCAATAGACAATAGACAATAGGTGCAGAAGTAGACCATTTGGCCCCTCGAGTCTGCACCGCCATTCTGAGATCATGGCTGATCATTCACTATCAATACCCAGTCCCTGCCTTGTCCCCTTATCCCTCGATTCCCCTATCCAACAGATATCTATCTAGCTCCTTCTTGAAAGCATCCAGAGAATTGGCCTCCATCATCTTCTGAGGCAGTGCATTCCACACCTCCACAACTCTCTGGGAGAAGAAGTTCTTCCTCAACTCTGTTTTAAATAACTGACCACTTATTCTCAATCCATGCCCTCTGGTACTGGGCTCTCCCAACATCTGGAACATATTTCCTGCCTCAATCCTATCAAATCCTTTAATTATCGTAAACGTTTCAATCAGATCCCCTCTCAATCTCCTCAATCCCAGTGTGTACAAGGCCAATCTCTCCAATCTCTCTGCGTAAGACAGCCCTGCCATCCCAGGAATCAACCTAGTGAATCTACGCTGCACTTCCTCAATTGCCAGAATGTCCTTCCTTAAACCTGGAGACCAAAACTGTACACAATATTCCAGGTGTGGTCTCACCAGGGCCCTGTACAAGTGCAAAAGGTCATCCTTGCTCTTGTACTCAATTCCCCTTGTAATAAAGGCCAACATTCCATTTGCCCTCTTCACTGCCTGTTGCACTTGCTCATTCACCTTCATTGACTGATGAACTAGGACTCCTAGGTCTCTTTGCATTTCTCCCTTACCTAACTCTACACCGTTCAGACAATACTCTGCCCTCTTGTTCCTGCTTCCAAAGTGGATAGCTTCACATTTATTCACATTGAATGACATCTGCCAAGTATCTGCCCACTCACCCAGCCTATCCAAGTCTCCCTGTATTCTACTAACGTCCTCTTCACATGTCACACTGCCACCCAGTTTAGTATCGTCAGCAAACTTGCTGATGTAGTTTTCAATGCCCTCATCTAAATCGTTGACATAAATCGTAAAGAGCTGTGGTCCCAATACAGAGCCCTGTGGTACCCCACTAGTCACCTCCAGCCAGTCCGAGAAACACCCTTTGCTTTCTATCTGCCAACCAGTTTTCTATCCATGTTGAAACACAGCCCCCAATGCCATGAACTCTGATTTTACTCACCAATCTCCTATGTGGCACCTTATCGAATGCCCTCTGAAAATCTAGGAACACAACATCCACTGGCTTACCCTCATCTAACATCCTTGTTACACCTTCAAAAAACTCCAACAGATTAGTCAAGCATGATTTGCCCTTGGTAAATCCATGCTGGCTCGGCCTAATCCTATTACTGCTTTCAAGATGTGCCACTATTTTGTCCTTAATAATGGACTCAAGCATCTTCCCCACGACTGACGTTAGGCTAACAGGGCGATAGTTCTCCGTTTTCCCCTTCCCTCCCTTCTTGAAAAGTGGGATAACATTAACCACTCTCCAATCTTCAGGAACTAATCCTGAATCTAAGGAAAATGATTACCAATGCATCCGCAATTTCCTGAGCCACCTCTTTTAGAACCCTTGGATGCAGACCATCTGGACCCAGGGATTTATTAGCCTTCAGTCCTACCAGTCTACTCATCACAGTTTCTTTCCTAATGTCAATCTGTCTCAATTCCTCTGATATTTTATGACCCTGGCCCATCCATACATCTGGGAGATTGCTTGTGTCCTCCCTGATGAAGACAGATCTAAAGTACGCATTAAATTCTGTTGCCATTTCCCTGTTTCCCATAACAATTTCTCCCAATTCATTCTTCAAGGGGCCAACATTGTTCTTAACTATCTTCTTTCTCTTCACATAGCTAAAAAAGCTTTTGCTATCCCCTTTTATATTCCTGGCTAGACTGAGCTCATACCTGATTTTTTCTCTCCGTATTGCTTTTTTAGTTAAGGTCTGCTGTTCCTTAAAACTTTCCCAATCATCTGTATTCCCACTCATCTTAGCCCTGTCATACTTCTTTTTCTTTAATGCTATACAATCTCTGACTTCCTTTGTCAACCACTGTGGCCCCTTCCCCCTCTTTGAATCCTTCCTTCTCATTGGAATGAACTGCTTTTGCATCTTTTGTATTATGCCCAAGAATATCTGCCACTGCTGATCTACTGTCTTTCCTGCCAGGGCATCCGCCCATTTAACTTTGGCCAGCTCTTCCCTCATGGCTCCGTAGTCTCCTTTATTTAATTGCAACACTGACACCTCTGATCTGCCCTTATCCCTCTCAAATTGTAGATAAAAACTTATCATGTTATGATCACTACTTCCTAATGGCTCCTTTACTTCAAGATCACTTATCAACTCCTGTTCATTACACATCACCAAGTCCAAAATAGCCTCGTTCCTGGTTGGCTCAAGCACAAGCTGTTCCAAAAATACATCCCTTAGATACTCCACTAACTCCCTATCCTGGGGTCCAGCACCTACCTGATTCTTCCAGTTCACCTGCAGGTTGAAATCTCCCATAACGACCGCATTACCTTTAGCACATGCCAATGTTAACTCCCTAATCAACGTGTACCCAATATCCACGCTACTGTCTGGGGGCCTGTACACAACACCCATTAGGGTCTTTTTACCCTTACTGTTCCTCAGCTCAATCCACACAGACTCTACTTCCCCTGTTCCCAAGTTACCTCTTGCTAAGGACTGAATCTCATTCCTCACCAATAGGGCCACCCCACCCCCTCTTCCCATATTTCTGTCTCTACGATAGCACGTATACCCTTCCTATGGTATCCCTTCATATCCAGACCAATCAAGAATCTATCAACCTCTGTCTTAAATATACATAAAGACTTGGCCTTCACAGATGCCTGTGACAAAGAATTCCACAGGTTCCTCACTCTCTGGCTGCACTCTTGCCTTATCAACTGCTTCTGCTCAACACACGTTGTCTCTGTTTGTCTACCATTTTCCTCATCTTCAGCACTATTATCTGTCTTTTCTATGATGCTTCTTGCATTGAAATACAGGCAGCTCAGGACTCCGGTTGCACCATGCTCAACCTTTTGATTCCGAACCTTGTCTGAAGTCTGTATCCACAACCTCTCCACTAACTCCTTAGCCACATATTAAACTGTAAGATCTTCCTAGTTCTGGCCTCACTAGCACATGGCATGGGTAGCAATCCTGAGATCACAACCCTGACTGCACTAGCATTTATTTTAGTATCACTCATCCTACCCATGTCATTGGTACCTACATGGACCATGACTTGTGGCTCTCTACCCTTCCACACTTAAGAATGCTGAGGACTCAATCCAAGATATCCTGGACCCTGGTGCCCAGGAGGCAATGTACCATCTGGGAACCTCGTTCTCACCCACGGGCCCCCTGTCCATTCCCTTGACAAATACCCTATCACCACAGTGTGCCTTTTCTCCACCTTTCCCTTTTCAGCCACAGAGGCAGTGCCAGAGACCCGACCACTGACTTTCCTCTGTTAGGTCATTCCCCCTCTCCAAAAGTATCCAAAGTGATACACCTGTTGTCAAGGGGAATGGCCAAGGGTTACTCTGCACTGGCTCGTTAACCCCTTTCCTCTTCCTGACTGTCACCCCGTATCCTGTGTCCTGCACCTTGGGTGTAACTACCTCTCTGTCACCCCCTTCAGCCTCCCGAATGATCTGGAGTTCATCCAGTTCCAGCTCCAACTCCTTAATGGGGTTTGTTAGGAACTGCAGCGAGATACACGTCTTGCATTTGTAATCATCAGGGTGGTCTCCCTGCCTTCCCACATCCCGCAAGAGGAGCATTTCACACTTCTACCTGCTATTTCTACTGTCCTAGCTAAGCAGATATAAAGAAGAGGAGAGAAAAATGAGCTTTTCTTTCCTTTGCTTTATCTAAGTGAAGCTACTCCTCGCAGAAGCTTTAACTCACCACTCTGACGACGGTCACTGTGCTTGCCCTGGCATCTTTTAGTTCTCAATTTCTAATTAATCCCAGATGCCCATTGGTTGCTGGTCAACGCTCTATTATGCTGCCATGCCCCGCTGCTGTCTTTTATCCTCAGGCAATGGACCTGATTGAAGTCCCCTCTTCTCCAAACGTACAATGTCCAGATTGGCCACTGGTCAAGGCTCTATTATAGTGTTGCGTCCTGCTCCTGCTTTTTATCCCCAGACAATGGACCTGATTGAAGATCCCTCCTCTCCAAATTTCCAGTGTCCAGATTGGCCACTGGTCAAAACTCTGTTCTGTTATTTCTTTTACTCCTTCATGTGCTGCTGTTTTTGCAATTTCATCTGTGAATACATTTCCACAGCTTGCCATTGTAGTCATTTTGGAGTGGCATTTATATTTTAATACAGCAACTTCTGACAGCAGTTGTATGACATACATACGTGCTTGTCCTTAATGGCCATTCTTGATTTGGGTTCCTACTGCTGTAGGAAATGCTATTGGTTTCCATATGTTTCCAAAATCATGAACAACTCCAAAAACATATTGAGAATCAGTGGAGATATTAGCTGATCTTTTTACCAATCTATAGGCTTCTATCAGAGCTTTTCATTCTGCCTGTTGCATAGAGGTACCAGCAACCATGCTTCCCGATGACAGCATTTCAATTCCAGAAAAAGCATTCAAATTCTCCTCTCAGTCATTGAGGAGCCATCTGTCTACACATCTTTGACAGAGCGATGACCAACAGGGTTCTGTTGGTCTCCCCGTCACTGGGTTATCTAACCACTTGTGACTTTCAGTAGGTTGTTGAATGGTTGAGCAATAGTTGCTGGAACTACCACTAGAGGGGTTACCTTGTCAATTCATTGTTTATCAATGGTTTCATCTTCAGTCCTGCATGTCTTCTCTCCCTTGGTCTTTAGTGGAGCAATATGTGACATAGCTGTCAATCTTACTGTCTCATCACTGCCACCCTCACTTGAGTCACTGAGGACCGCTGCAGAGTCCATGTCATGTCCATCCTGTAACTCTTCGGAGTTCAGATGGTATCGCGGTCTCCGGAGACTGTCCGACATTGGAGGTGGGGGGGAAGAGATGGTGAGTGTTCCCCAGAGATAGCGCCGAAAGTAGCATCACTTGGCAGCGTCACCAGAAGCATTACCCGCAGTGTGACTGGAGGTGTTACTCACTTGAAGTCCCAGCTGCTCTTTCTCTCATTGACTCAGTCTACCTTGAAGTTCCGTCTACCTTAAATCAAGTTGAATACTTTTTTTGCTCGTTCTTGGTAATACAGAGAAATGCTCTCTAGGCTTCTTACTGTCTATATCAGACTGTTTTGTAGTCTATCACATGTTTCATTTATCTTTCTTAATTCATTAATAAAAGTTTTTAACTCACCCTGTTAACTTTTTCAATCACTTACACATTTGATCAAACCATCCACGTGGTCTTATCTATAACACACACACATTCCAGGTTTTCCCTCATCCCTCGGACATTAGCTGGATCTTATCTTATGCCTTCTTATACTTTATAAACTTACCATTGATGGTGTTTTTCATCCAGATTTTTTCATTTATCTTATCAAGCAATGATGTGTTATTCAGATAAGAGCTCACAGTAGCTCATGACTTTGGCCATTGTTTCAATCTGATCTTAATTTGTACGTATTTTTTAATTACTTTGACCCCAGTATCAAAATAATTATAGATTGCAACTGATGTTTAAATGGATTGTCCAGCAACCAAGTAAACATAAAGCAACCAACAGATTTTGCAATCAAAATTTCACTAGATTATCCTGCAACTGAAATATTCTCCCATGCCATCCAGGCTTGTACAGCTGAGTCTGATATTAATTTCAGTGCTCACCCTTGATTTTTACAGATCTGATTTTTTGTAAGTAGCAGTGCTGCTCACTCCTATTTTCAATCTGATGATGTATTGAAACCAAAACTAGTTTTTCTCTCAGACAAATTGGAATCAGAGGAAGATCTTATCCCTTTCCACTTGGCCTGCGATTCTTCCAATCCTTAAATCTTCACAATAATCTTGTCTGACTGCACCAAATTGATGGATTCTGATGTTTTTAATACAAGGTTCTTTTGGAAGTCAGATAAAAGGCACAAAACTTGTTGTTTCACAATCACAATCATTTTATAAAGCGAAGAGAATTGAAAACAGACAGGAACAGCAGGGCAGATGCTAGAAGCAGGAGAGAAAGAAGAAACAAAAGACAAAAAGAGAAGATGGTGTTGCCATATAGTCAGCTCTTCTTACACCCATAGATAAGAAACATTCCATTCAAATTTTCAGATGAGGATCAGCTAGTCAGATAGCTCCTATTCAAATAATGCAGCAGCAGAGAAGCTTCCAGACTCACACAAATGTAACCACCAGGGCACACACTCAACAATTATGTATATATAATGTGGCACTAGGAAACATATTAAACAGTCACTACTTATAAAAATACTAGCAGATAATTAGTTGCAATACTGGAAAGAAAATACCGATTAGCAGTCTAATCTAACACGCCACTGCCACAGCTTTATCTTCATCAATTTGTTTCATCACCTCCTCAAAAATAGGACAGGGACTTCCCCTTCCTCCTCCAGTTCCAGGCACATGTACCCCACTTTATAATAGAGAGGTCCCACCCTCACTCTAGTCATCTTCCTCTACTTCATGTGTGTTTCAAATGCCTTGGAGGTTTTCCTTACTCAATCTCTTATTAAACTCTTTCCTGGCTAACTTATAATCATCCTCCTAATTTTCCCTGACAGATTCTTGGTTCCTAAGCCTTAAGTATGCTTCTTTGTTCCCTTTGACTAAATTCTAGGCAGTTTCTAGAATAGGATACATGGTCAGCACAACATTATGGGTCAAAGGGCCTGTAATGTGCTGTAATTCTATGTTCTAAATGTTCTACCTGTCTTATCAATTATGGTTCTTTTACCCCACCATCCTATCCTGATCTCAGTGGGATAAACCTATCCTGAACGCCATTCAAGTTGTTCCTGAACAACCTCCACATTTTTGCTATGCATTTCCCTGAGAACATCTATCCCCAATTTATGCTCCCAATTTCCTGCCTAATACCATCCTAGTCAGTCTTCCCCAATTAAATACTTACCCATATCGTCTTCTCCTACTATTATCTATGGCTATACTAAAGGTCAGGTGGTTGAGATCAGTGTCTCCAAAATATTTGCACACCAAAAAGTCTCACCTGACAAGGTTTAGCATCTTTCTAAAATTATAACTATATCCACTCTTCAGTGTCCCTGTTGGTGCACCATTGCCCCGCCCCCCCCCCCTCCCCCGGGTCTACACAATATTCCCAGTAAAGAGATTTCTCCTTCCTGTTTCAGACTTCCTCCCAGGCTGACTGGGTTCACATAGCCTTCACAATATCCTCCCTTTCTGCAGTTGTGTTGCTATCACTGATAAGCAATGCCACTTACTCCATCCCCACCTTTCACCTTCCCTATCCCTTTTTAAATATCTGAGTTCTAAATCAACAAGCAGCTTATCCTCCCCCTTTGATAGGCAAGTCTCTGTAATGGACACAGCATCGTAATTCCTTGCAATGATCCATGCTCCAAGTTCATCAACCTTATTCTTAATACTTCTAACATTGAGGTAATTGAAAACTCAAAATAATTGAGATTCTGACAAGTAAATACAAAATGAAATATCAAATCATTGAATTGTATTCACAGACATTCTAACTTTTGACCTAAGAGTTTTTCATTAAAACTATGTGGGTTGGAATTCAGAAGAGAGTGGATATATTGCATACGAAAATCTGGAAGTATTATTTATTTAGAGATAAAGCACAGAACTGCTCAAATATAATGCAACAGTGCAATTATATCCATATGTGAGCTAAAATTAATCAGTTATTCCATAGTTTCCATGTAAATTACACTGTTTCTTGTTATTTAGATCATGATTAGATTGTTTAGTCACAGATTTTTTGATGTAAAGGTGATGCTTCAGAAGCTTAAGATGACAATAGTCAAGGGTATGAGTGTTTTGAAAGTCTGAACAAAAGAAATGAAGGAAATTTTTTGTATTTCTTGCATCAATGGTACAGCAGAAAATAAGGATGAAGTCCTGTAGAGTGAATATAAGGAGTTAGTTAGAGGTTAAAAAGAACATCAAAGTTTCTGGACCCACATATTTGTGTCACTCCAAAGAGGAGGAAATAGGAGGCACATGAATTCCTGGCTGAGAATGGGGAACATGAGGGAAAGATTCAGGCTCTTGGACCAGTGGAGCAGATGTGACCTGTGCAGGAAGGGTGGATTGCACCTGACATAGAGCGGGACCAATATCCTGAGTTGGGGATTTGCTAGAGCTACACAGGAGTGATTGAACTAGATTGGCAATGCTAGTATCCAAAGTAGTAGTGAGACTGATGAGCTCAGGGTATGAATAGGCACACAGACTGAACATCGATTTCTCCAACTTCCAGTAATTTTTCTGCCTCTCCCGCTCCCCTATTCTTCAATTCCTCTTTCTGGCTCTCCTCTTGCCTCTTCTCTTCTCACCTGCCTATCACCTTCCACTGGTGCCCCTCCTCGTTCTTTTTCTCCCATGGTCCACTCTCCTCTCCTGTCAAATCATTCTCTCAAGCTCTTTTTTCATCCTATCACTTCTTAGCTTCTTACCTCAGTCCCCATCCCCCACACACCCAGCTTCACCTATCACCTTCTACATTGAACTTCTTCCCCTCCCCTACCTTCTTACTCTGGCTTCTTCCCCTTCCTCCCCAGTCCTGATGAAGTGATCGGCCCAAAACATCAACTGTTTACTCATTTCCATTAATGCTGTCTAACCTACTGAATTCTTCTAGCATGTTGTGTGTGTTGCTCTGGATTTCCAGCATCTGCAGAATACCTTGTGTTTGGGATGGGATGTTATAGCTATTACAGAAAAGTGCTTTAGGGATAGGCAAGATTAGCAGTTGAATATTCAAGAGAATAGAAGCTACCGGTCTGATAGATGTGGAGATTAGAGAGGAAGGTGAGTTTCATTTTTACTTAGAGGTAACATCAGAACAGTTATGAAAGAGGATATTCTGGGTTGGGGAGGAGGCGGTAGGAATGTCCAATGAGGCTATATGGGGAACCTAGAAATGGGAAAGGGTGATCACTTTGAGACTGTATTATAGGTCCAGTGCAAACTGGTGGAGCAAATATACAGGGAGATGCCAGATTACTGCAGAAATAATTAGGCTATTGTAGCAGATAATTTTAATCCTAATATTGAGTGGGACTGACACAGTGCCAAGGAATTAGATGGCAGAAATTATTAAGCGTGTCTAAGAAAGTTTTCTCAAGCAATGTGTAGGTGGCCCTACCAGAGAGGGGGCAACAGTTGCTCTTCACTTAGGAAATGAAGCTGGGGGCAAGTGGCTAAAGTATCAATAGGGAAAAACTTCAGAACCAGTAATCATTATGCTCTGAGTTGGAATTAGAATGGTTTATTACTGTCACATGGACAAGGTGCAGTGATAAACATATCTTACATACTGTCCACACAAATTACATTATTACATAGTGCATTGAGATAGGACAAGATAAAGCAATAATAGAGTATAGAATAATGTGTAACAACTCCAGAGAAAGTGCAGTGGAAGTAGACAATAAGATACATTAACATAACAAGGTAGATTATGAAGTCAAGAGCCCATCTTATTTTATGAGGAATTCATGCAATAGTCTTACAGCAGCAGGATAGAAACTGTCTTTGAACCTGATGATCCGTGCTCTTTGGAATTTGTACCTTCTCCTCAATGAGAATGATTTACAATGAAGCCTCAGTGGTGACTTGGTGTAGTACATCTGAGGCTTCACCCCACAGAATATCCTGACAGGTGGCAAGGCTGGAGGAGCAGCCTCAACATTGAAATTGTAAAGTATTTAAGTGTTTTTGAGACAGTCACAAAATCATACAGACCTTACAGCAGGCACTTCTCAGACCCTTACAATTTATCATTGCACCAGCTATAAACCACCCATCGTGCACTAATCCCATTCTTTGCACGTTCCCATCAACAATCCCCAGATTCTGTCATTCATCTATACACCAAGGACAATAGTCAAGTCAAGTCACTTTTTATTGTTATTTAGACCATAACTGCTTGTATAGTACATAGTAAAAATGAGACAATGTTTTTCAGGACCATGGTGTTACACGACACAGTACAAAAACTAGATTGAACTACGTAAAAAAAAACACAGAAAAAAAAACTACACTAGACTACAGACCTACCCAAGACTGCATAAAGTGCATAAAACAGTGCAGGCATTACAATAAATAATAAACAAGACAATAGGGCAGTATGTTGTCAGTCCAGGCTCTGGGTATTGAGGAGTGTGATAGCTTGGGGGAAAAAACCTTTACATAGTCTGGTCGTCAGAGCCCAAATGCTTTGGTGCCTTTTCCCAGGTGGCAGGAGGGAGAAAGGTTTGCACGAGAGGTGTGTGGGGTCCTTCATAATGCTGTTTGCTTTGCAGATGCAGTGTGTATTGTAAATGTATGTAATGGCGGGAAGAGAGACCCCGATGATCTTCTCAGCTGACCTCACTATCCGCTGCAGGGTCTTGTGATCCAAGATGGTGCATTTTCCGAACCAGGCAGTGATGTAGCTGCTCAGGATACTCTCAATACAGCCCCTGTAGAATGTGATGAGGATGGAGGGTGGGAGATGAACTTTCCTCAGCCTTCACAGAAAGTAGAGATGCTGCTGGGCTTTCTTTGCTATGGAGCTGGTGTTGAGGGACCAGGTGAGATTCTCCACCAGGTGAACACCAAGAAATTTGGTGCTCTTAACGATCTCTACCAAGGAGTCGTCAACATTCAGTGGGGGGTTGTTGTTCCATGCCCTCTTGAAGTCAACAACCATCTCTTTTGTTTTGTTCACATTCAGAGACAGGTTGTTGGCTCTGCACCAGTCCGTTAGCCGCTGCACCTCCTCTCTGTAAGCTGACTCATCGTTCTTGCTGAAGCGACCCACCACGGTCGTGTTATCAGTGAACTTGATGATGTGGTTCGAGCTGTGTGTTGCAGTACAGTCGTGGGTCAGCAGAGTGAACAGCATTGGACTGAGCACACAGCCCTGGGGGGGCCCCCGTGCTCAGTGTGATGGTGTTGGAGATGCTGCTCCCGATCCGGACTGACTGAGGTCTCCCAGTCAGGAAGACTATGATCCAGTTGCAGAGGGAGGTGTTCAGGCCCAGTAGGCTCAGCTTTCCAATCAGTTTCTGAGGGATGATTGTGTTGAATGCTGTACTGAAGTCTATGAACAGCATTCAAACGTATGTGTCTTTTTTGTCCAGGTGGGTTAGGGCCAGGTGGAGGGTGGTGGCAATGGCATCATCTGTTGAGCGGTTGGGACGGTACGCAAACTGCAGGGGGCCCAGTGAGGGAGGCAGCAGGGTCCTGATGTGCCTCATGACGAGCCTCTTGAAACACTTCATGATGATGGATGTGGGTGCAATGGGATGGTAGTCAGTTAGACAGGACACTGAAGAGTTCTTCGGCACGGGGACGATGGTGGCGGCCTTGAAGCATGTTGGAATGGTGGCGCTGCTCAGGGACATGTTGAAGATGTCAGTAAGAACATCTGCTAGCTGGTCTGCACATCCCCTAAGCACTCTAACAGGAATGTTGTCTGGACCAGCAGCCTTCCGTGGGTTGACCCTGCATAGGGTTCTTCTCACGTCGGCCATGGCGAGACACAGCACCTGGTCATTTGTAGGAGGGGTGGATTTCTTCAAGCATCAAGCAGTCTACCAATCAAAATATCTTTGAGATGTGGGAGGAACTCTGAACACCCATGGAATCAGCAATGGCCACAAGGAGAATGTGTCAACTCCAAGCCAACAGCAATGGGTACCAATATTCATTTGTGCTTACTGACCCTGTTAGGCAGCCACTAGGCACACTGTCCAAACAACTGAAATTATCTGAAGTAATTTATACTTTAATAAATAGGATTGAAAACATGGAAATGAAAAGTCTTGGAATTGGTGGGGGAGGGTGGAGTTAAAAGAAACAAAATAACCAGATGGCCTGGCTGGTGTTGGATCACTGATGGGTCCCTGATGTACTGGTGGGAATTCCCTGAATACTCTGGACCCAGCCAGTGGATTCCATTTCCCAAAATTTAGCATTTCCCAGAGTAAAAGTAAGGCAGTCTACTGTAAGTGCAGCATTACTTAACAGAGAGCAGCTGAATCCAGTGGTGTCTTCAGAAGACATTAGCCACACTCGGCTCCTTTGAGCCTTATAGTTCAAGTGCTTGAGTCACATGAGGAATTTCATAAGAAGTTTTCTCATTCACTTACTCAATTACTTATCAAAAGACTTGATATACCCAAGTTTGAGAAATTGGCTAAAAGTATTTCAATGCATGGATAACTGTACCTATAGGTAACTCTACCTACGGCTGTACCTATACATTTGTAACTCTACTTCCTGCATGGAAGATAGTGAGGAGTAGTACAAGCTTAACCTCATTAGCATTCTCAGCCATTCAATGACTTGATGGAAACAGTGACTTGATCCCATTCTATAGCTGAGTAACCTTTGGTGCACCAGTTTGATTCTTGGACCACAGGGTTGTCCAATGAGAGATTCATCAAGCATACACGATTCTGAAGAAACTTGACAGGGCAAATGCAGAATTGACATTTTCCTGATTGGGGTGTCCAGAACCAGTTTCAGCCATGAAAAAAGAGGTTAGACTTTCAGAACTGGGATAAGACGTTATTTCTTCACCTAAGCGATAGTGAATTTTTAGAAATCTGTTTCCAAGGGAACTGAGAGAATTAGTTGTTAAAGTATCTCTGAGAATAACTAGAGGATAACTTAGTTTAGGAATGTGTCACAGAGATAAAAAATAAATCTGAGATTATTTTGTTATGCAACAAGGAGGGGTGAGGAGGCTGATGGTCTTTTTTTTTGGTCCTAGTTCTTGTGTTCTTATCGGGTTGAGTTGTTGTTGGAGTGGGCGAAATAGACTTGATCAATCTGCTTTTAACCAGAGTAAGCTGATTTGAGCAGTGACTAATGCTGTTTAGCACATAGACTGGAGAGTGAAGCTATCCACATTAACCTGTTATGATGGTCTGAAAATAAGCAGGGAAACTATAGAGGCTTGTTAAAAAGGAAAATGACTGAAGAGAAAAGGAAACCTATTTGAAATGAATATCTGGCTTCAAGGGTTTCCTATACTGCCTTTCCTTGATTTGCAAAATGTCCTGGAAGAGATTTTGTGTATTTGATAACTGATTTGAAATGTGACACATTTCAAGTATTGCAATTAGGGGATGAAATGAAGCCTGAGTAGACATCTCAGTACTTTTTAGAGCTATTGGTTAGAAATACACAACATACAATGTGGCATGTTTACCAGAAGGAATTTGAATAGTGACCATGAGTTCTCAAATTGCTTCCTCTCCTTTTTAAGCTAGTGTACTCCACCTAGTGGAGATCTTTTATAATCAATCAGTCAAGTTTAACTGAGATAAGAAAACATTAATTTTTTAAACATCAATCCAATTACCTTTTTTTGCATATTTTATATTAAACAATTATTACAGTGGTATTGAAAACTGATGATAGCAACACACACAAAATGCTGGAGGAACTCAGCAGGACAAACAAAATCTATGGAAAAGAATACTGTCAACGTTGACTGTACTCTTTTCCATAGATGCTTCCTGGCCTGCCGAGTTTCTCCAACATTTTGTGTGTGGTGCTTGGATTTCCAGAATCTGCATATTTTCTCTTGTTTGTGATTGGGTTACTTGATGATAGTTCAGAGGAAATAATTCAGTGTTATGGGAATATCTTGACTACTTGAATACAGTGTTTCATGAGGAAGAAAACTGCTTAGGAGGAACAATTAGTACTGGCTTAATCGGCAATGCATAAATCCCAGGAAAGATTTTATGAAAACAAAGAAGCCAATTTAACCAATTTAAATTGCTTGAACCTTAATCACAATCTTGACAATTTTCAGGAATCAAATTCCATTAGATCAGCACAGTTCTTTAGTGCAAAGTAGCTTCTCAATGGAAGAAACATGTTTCTTTGTTATTATTTCTTTGCATAAGGTTATTTTTCTACTTGGTATTCATTATTAACAAAAAATCCGGTACCTTCCTGTTCTTGGATCCACAGATTGGATTGTGTTCTTGATTTTACATTGATGTTGGGGTTGTAGGATATTCTCATTGTGTTCATAAGACCATAAAGTATAGGAGCAGAATTAAGCACTTTAGCCGATCGAGCATGCTCCGCTATTTCATCATGGTTCATCCATTTTCCTCTCAGCTCCAATCTCCAGCCTTCTCTCCATATCCTGACCAATCAAGAATCTATCAATCTCTGCCTTAAATGTACATAACACTTGGCCTCCACAGCTGCCTGTGGCAAAGAATTCCATAGATTCACCACATTCTGACTAAAGACATTTCTCCTCATCTCCATTCTAAATGAACATTCCTCAATTCTGAGGCTGTGTCCTCTGGTCCTAGACTCTTCCTCTAGAGGAAACATGCTCTCCAAATCTACTCAATCAAGGCCTTTCATTATTTGATAGGTTTCAATTAGGCCAACCATCATTCTTCTGAATTTTATTGAATACAGCACCAGAGCCATCAAATGCTCTTCATATGTCAAGCTGTTAAATCCTGGAGTTATTTTCATGAATTTCTTTAGAATCCTCTCCACTGTCTGCCCATGCTTTCTAAGATAAGGGGCCCAAAATTGTTCATATTGTTCCAAGTGAAGCCTCAACATTACATCCTTGCTTTTATATTCTAGTCTACTTGAGATGAATGCTAACATCGCATTTGCCTTCCTCACCAGGCATAACCTGCAAATTAACATCTAGAAAATCCTGCAGAAGAACTCCTAAGTCCCTTTGCACCTCAGATTTTTGGATTTTCTCTCCATTTAGAAAACAGTCTACAGCTTTATTCCTTCTACTGAAGTACATGACCATATACTTCCTGACACTATGTTCCATCTTCTTTGTGTGTTGTCCTAATTCAAGTCCTTCTTCAGTCTCCTTGCTTCCTCAAACCCCTTTCTCCTCCACTTATTTTCATGTCATCCATAAACTTGGCCAGAAGAATACACCCATCGCTGGGTGTATTCCATCTGCCACTTTGTCCATTCTCCTTATCTGTCAAAGTCCTCCTATAGCCTCTCTACTTCCTCAGAACTACCTGCCTCTCCACCTATCTTCATATCTTGTGCAAAATTTGCAATATAGCCAGCAATTCCATTATCCAATTCACTGACATGTAACATAAAAAAAACTGGTCCCAAAGCAGACCCCTGAGGAACACCACTAATCACCGGCATCTAACCTGAAAAGGCTCCCCTTATTCCCTTTCTTTGCCTCTGCCAATCAGCCACTGTTTTATTTATGCTGTTAGGTATCCCGTAACTGGAGAACTTACCAGCAAAGATAGAGAGGTCCGTTGAAGTCTGATGTCACTATTTTCAAACATTTTTATTTGTAAAGGGGCACAAAAGTAAGGTTAATGCAAACATTCAGATAATGCACATCACCAATACTCAATCTAAAGCGCGGGTATAGTCATAATCATCATTAAGAAGTAATCTCGGCTGTTGTCTAGGGGATAATATTTTTGTCCATTGGAAATATAAAACGTCATTCAGAAGTCTGCAGACTTTAGCCTTTCGAGGAATCGCTGGGTTTCACGTGTTTTAGAGGGATCGGTGAAAACCAAAAGAAAACTTGCCCGTATCTTTATGAAGCCACTCCGTTAAAAATCAGGGGAGTGTTGGTCTCCCCGTTGTTAGTTCGAAGTCCTTCTTGGTATTATCAGCCACTCGCTTCCCAGGCAAAGGAGTTAGGAGCACACGTGGCGTTGAGTGGCTCCCAGCTCTCACGGGAGCGTTGAGCGAGCAAGTTCTTCTGGTGCATCGCTAGGGTACTGCCTCCTGCAGTCCGCTTTTATCTTTACTTGCAGAGTTGTAGATGTCCATCAAAGTAGGGATATGTAATCTCCACCCCCACATTGCCCGAGGGTGTCCATGTCCATGATAGCTGTCACATAGTAGGGACACACAGGTGCCTCTAAGAACAATGGCCAGAACCGTTGCATTGTCTCTCACTTCCGAGATCCGAATTAATAGCGATTTTGTGATTCTCCAGAAGGAGGGGGCTACTCCCGCTCCTTCAGCCCCTCAGAGCTGTGGTACCTTCATAACAATACTAGCATCTTTCCTGTAATACCCTGTGCTCTTGACTTGATAAACAGCCTCTTGTGTGGCACTTTATCAAAAAGCCTTCTGAAAATCCAAGTTTTCAACATCAACAGATTTTCCTTTGTTTCTTCTGCATGTTATTTCTTCAATGAATTTCAACAGATTTGTTAGGCAAGATTTTCCCTTGAAAAAACAATGCCAACTGCAGCCTATTTTATCATGTGCCTCCAAATACCTCAAAACCACATCCTTAACAATCGACTTCAAACATCTTCCCAACCACTAAGGTCAGACTAACTGCCCTATAATTTCCTTTCTTCTGCTTCTCTCTCTTTTCAAGGAATCAAGTGACATTTGCAATTTTCCAGTCTTCTGGAGCCATTCCAGAATCTAGTGATTATTGAAAGATCATTACTAATGCTTGCACAGTCTCTTCAGCAACCTGTTTCAAAACCCTAGGGAGTACACCAGTACACCATCTGGTCCAGTTGACCTATCTACCTTCAGACCTTTCAGTTTCCCAAGAACCTTTTCCCCAATAATGGCAGCTGAAGACATTTCTGTCCACTGACACTCTGGAACTTCTACCATACTACTCGTGTCTTCCACAGTGAAAACTGATGCAAAAGGCTTATTCAGTTTGTCTGCCATTTCCTTGTCCCCCATTACTACTTCTCCAGCATCATTTTCCAGTGGTCCAATATCTACTCTCGCCTCTCTTTTACACTTTATGTAACTGAAGAAACATCTGGTATCCTCTTTAAATGTATTGGCTAGCTTACTTCCATATTCCATTTTTCCTTCTTTTTAAGTTGACTTCTGATGCTTTTTAAAAGTTTTCTAATCCTCTAACTTCCCCCTAATCTTTGCACTATTATATTACACTCTTTGGCTTTTGTGTTGTCTTTGACTTCTCTTGTTATCTGTGGTTGGGTCATATTGCATTTCAAATACTTCTTCCTCTTTGGAATGTATATATCCTATGCCTGCCGAACTGTTTCCAGAAATTCTAGCCGTTGTTGTGCTGCCACCATCCTTGCCAGGGATCTTTGCCAGTCAGTTTTGGCCAACTCCTCTCTCATGCGTCTGTAATTCCCTTTACCCCACTGTAATACTGATACAGTCTTTAGCTTCTCCTTCTCAAACTGCAGGGTGAATTTGATCAGACTATGATTCACTATCCCTTAAGGGTTCTTTTACCTTCTCTCTAATCAATTTTGGCTCATTACACAACTCCAGATCCAGAATACTTGAACCCCTCCCCCAGTCGGCTCAATCACGAGCTGTTCTAAAAAGCAATCTCGTAGGCTTTCTAGAAATTCCCCCTCTTAGGATCCAGCACCAACCTGATTTTCCCAATCTACCTGCATATTGAAATCCCCCAGTAACAATTGTAACATTGACCTAAGAATTGAGTTTCTTTTTATTAATTTACAAAGATTTTATTGGTATTATTGGTTTAATAAGCATGAAGCAAATCATTCCTGACACTGATGCTCAGTTCTATATTGCTCCAGGGATACAGTGATATTGAAATTGATAGGTTTTTAGCATGGTCAACTTTTAATGGTTTTGCAAGATGCTTTAAGTTTCTAATGCATTCTCTAAAGCAAGACTGGAGGTCTGTCCCACTTTTAAGGAGCAGAGCCTTAACAAAATATCACATTTTTACAATTTATCATTGGACTTCCCTTCTGGAGTGTCTGGTGTCATACTGAGGAAACTAAGTTTAGCTGGAGCCAGAATCTAGCTCCACAGAAGTTCAGTTAATCCTTTTGATTCTGGTAATGTTGTCACAGCATCATGGAAATACAGTGCAGAGACCTGTCATCAGGAATCAAAATCCTAATTTCTCGTTGTGGATGAGACCTGGTCTTGAAAAGGTTTTAGACCCATGCATGTTGACAACATATCTATTTATATCAAAGGAATAGCAGCAACAGGAACAACAGTAACAGTGTGGCAGAAGGCAGAGCCACTATCTTGCAGCTCTGGTGACACGGGTTCAATGCTGACCACCGGTGCTGTCTGTGTGGAGCTTACACATACTCTGGTGCTCTGCTTTCTTCCCACATCTCTGAGATTTGGGTTGGTGTAACCACTTTGAATTACCTTTAGTGTGCAGATGTGAGTGGTAGAATCTAAGGCGATTTTTAAATTTTATATTATTTAGATACATTACAGTAATAGGTCCTTCCCACAGGGACTAATATTCTTGCAAACTGGCCTGCCAGAACTTTGGGGAGGGTCTAAATTTGCTTGACAGGGGGTTGGGAACAGGACTGATAGGGTGGAAGATGAGACAGTTGGTATATAAGTCGAGGCATGTTTAGTGAGGCTGTAACGTATGACAAGCATGTAATAGGGCAAAATTGCAGTCAGTGGGATGAGTGAAAGTGTAACATGGGAGCAGAACTGAAAAGGGTGATGAATACAGCACTGAAGATGTTGTATTTGAATACATGCATTATACAGAATAAGTTAGATGATCTTGTAGCGCATTTAGAGATTGGCATGTATGATGTGTAAATGACGGAGTTATGGCTGAACGAAGATCATAGTTGGTAGATTAACATCCAAGGATGCACATTATATTGAAAGGAGGACTGGCAGGGAGGTAGAGGGAGTGGGATGGCTCTGCTGGTTAGAAATGAATTCTGAACCATAGAAAAAGGAGACATAGGATTGGAAGATGTAGAATCCTCGTGGGTAGGGTTAAGAAACAGCAAGGGTAAAAAGGCCCTGATGGGAGTTATATGCAAGTCTCTGAACAGTATCCTGGATGTAGGATATAAATTACAATGGGAGATAGAAAAGGCAGGTAAAATGGGCAATGCTATGATAATCATGGGGCATTTCAATATGCAAATAGATTGGGAAAACTCAGGTTGGTTCTGGATCTCAAGAGAAGGAATTTGTAGAATGCCCATGAAATGACTTTATAGAGCAACTTGCGGTCAAGCCACAAGGGAGGAGATCTTTCGGGATTGGGTATTGTGTAATGAACCAGATTTGATAACAAAGTTTAAGGTAAAGGAACTCTTCGGAGGTAGTGATCATAATATAATAGAATTTACCCCAAAATTTGAGAGAGAGAGAAGCTAAAATCAGATGTATTGGTACTACGGTGGAGTAAAAGGAATTACAGAGGCATGAGAGAGGAGCTGGCCAAAGCTGTTTGGAAGGGGACATTGTCAGGGATGACAGGAGAACAACAATGGCTGAAGTTTCTGAGGGCAATTCGGAAGGATAGGTACATCCCAAAGATCAAGTATTCTAAGGGAGGATATAAAGAGTAAGAGAACAATGATAGAGGATATTGGACTGCTGGAAAAAATGATGCTGGAGAAGCAGTAATGGGGGGAAAAGAAATGGCAGAGGAACTCAATAAGTATTTTGCATCAGACTTCACTGTGGAAGACACTTGCAGTGTGTCATAAATGTCAGAGTTTCAGGGGACAGTAGTGATTTTAGTTGATATTACTAAGGAGAAGGTGAGTGGGAAGCTGTAAGGTCTGAGGGTAGATGTCATCTGGGCCAGATGCACTACACCCCAGGGGTTCTGAAAAAGAGGTAGCTGAAGAGATTGTGGAGGTATTAGTAGTAATTATTCAAGAATCACTGGATTTTGAAATGGTTCCTTGGGAACAGAAAATTGTAAGTGTAAGTCCGCTCTTTAAGAAGGGAAGGAGAAGATAGAAAATTATAAGCCAGTTAGCCTGACTTCAGTAGTTGGGAAGATGTTGGAATCCATTATTATGGATGAGGTTTTGAAGTGATTGGATGCACATGATAAAGTAGGCCAGAGTCAAAATGTTTTCTTTGAGGGGATATCTTGCCTGTCAAATCTGTTGCAATTCTCTGAAGAAATACCAGACAAGATAGTCAAGGGAGAGTGAGTGGATGCTGCTTACTTGAATTTTCAGAAGGCCTTTCACAAGGTGCTGTACATGATGCTGCTATGAAAGATAAGTAATATAGGAATGAATAGAAGTCTAATTGACTGGCAGAAGGCAAACAGTGAGAATAAAGGGTGCTATTCTGGTTGGCTGCCATTGAGGAGTAGTGTTGTTCTCCAGGTTTGCTACTGGGACCTCTTCTTTTCACATTATTTGTCAACAATATGGATGATAGTTCTGATAGCTTTCTGGCCAAGTTTGTGGGTGATATGAAAATAAGTGGAGGAGAAAGTGGTGTTGAGGAAGCAAGGAGACTGAAGAAGGACTTGGATTAAGACAACGCACAAAGAAGATGGAATATAGTGTCAGGAAGTATATGGTCATGTACTTCAGTCGAAGGAGTAAAGCTATAGATTATTGTCTAAATGGAGAGAAAATTCAAAAATCGGAGTTGCAAATGAACTTGTCAGTCATTTTGCAGGATTCCCTAAGAGTTAACTTGCAGGTTGAGCCAGTGGTAAGAAAGGCAAATGCAATGTTAGCATGCATTTCAGGAGGACTAGAATATAAGAGTGAGGATGTAATGTGGAGAATTTATAAGACTGCACTTGCAGTATTGTGAGCTGCTTTGTGGCCCTTATCTAGGAAGGGATGTCCTGGCATTGAAGAGGTCCTAGAGGAGCTTAACGAGAATGTTTCTGTGAATGAAAGGTCTAACATATGAAGAGTGTTCGATGGCTCAGCAGCTATACTTGTTGGAGTTCAGATGAATAAGGGGGGGATCTCACTAAAACATATTGAAGTTTGAAAAGAACACACACAAAATGCTGGTGGAACACAGCAGGCCAGGCAGCATCTATAGGGAGAAGCACTGTCAATGTTTCAGGCTGAGACCCTTCGTCAGGACTAATTGAAAGGAGAGATACTAAGAGATTTGAAAGTAGTGAGGTGAGGGGGAAATGCGAAATGATAGGAGAAGACCAGAGGGGGTGGGATGAAGCTAAGAGCTGGAAACGTGATTGGCAAAAGTGATACAGAGCTGGAGAAGAGAAAGGATCATGGGGCAGGAGGCCTCGGGAGAAAGAAAGGGGGAGGGGAGAGCACCAGAGGGAGATGAAGAACAGGCAGGGTGATGAGCAGAGACAGAGAAAAAGAACAAACAACTAAATATGTCAGGGATGGGGTAAGAAGGGGAGGAGAGGCATTAACTGAAACCAATTACTTTTTATTTGTTTGTTTAATAGGAACATGAATTCAGAGCAGCCCCTGGACAGTATATTGTCATTTAATGACATCATGATTGATCTAACATAGCTTTGACTCTATGTTCCCAACTATTCTTAGTAACCATCATCACCTTGATTGTTAAATATTTATCTCCTTTTAAAAATATTTGAAGACTCTGCTAAATATTCAAAGACAAGTTCCCCAATCCAGTGGAATGTCATTGAGTTGTAAAGTTCTGTACTTATTGTCCATCCCAGATTGGTGTAAGGAAATGTAGAGGAACCTTGGCCCTAAAGCAGTGAAACAAAGAGAATTCAGTGAGGAACAATAACTGTAACAATAAACTGCAAAATAACAAGCCGTGAGGGGGGACACAAAACAACAGAGAATAGATACTAAGCACCACAGGCAATAAGGTAACTGAAGGCTAGGAGTGACTGATTGAGGCTGCTGATCCAAAGGTAAGCAAGAACTGTGGGTTTAAATAGGCTGCAGGTGATGAGTTGGAAACGAGTGGCAGGTGACTCCTGTTAGCTGGGTGGATATTAGGAGGTGCCTGTCAGTGTAGGTCTGATATTTAGTCAATGGACAGGATGAAGTTCTTTCTACCACTGTGGCAATTCTGCAGTGTGTTTGGCAAGGGATTCTAGGAGCTGGATCAGGATTCAGCAATGGCAAAGGTGAGCTGATGCATTTCTAGGATGATGTATGACTTAAGGGTGAACCTGGATATTGTGATGTTTTTGTGTGCCTGTGGCCCTTTCCTTTCCTATGATTTGTGAGGTGCTTTTGATGTAATCTACACATCTTGGAGATGGCACTGTACACAAAAGAGAACTATTTGTCTGGGGCAGAGAGAGTGAATGTTTAGGGTAGTGCATGGCTTGCTGTGGATGATGTGATGTTTCTTGAACAGTTGTAGTATTTCTGTGGAAGTTGAATTAAAAGAAGGCCCTTCAATAAGAGAGGAAATTACAGTAAATTAGAATCATTGTGGTAAATATTGTAATGTGCATGAGATACTCTTATCTGTGATTATGGTGCAAGTTACATTTTATACATAGTAATGTAAATGACAATTGTATTTCTTTAATGTTTCAATATAATCTTTTTACAGCTGCTCCTTACTGGATCAAAAAACCCCAAAGTAAGGTATATTTTTCTGAAGAAAATGCTGAATTGGAATGTGAGGTAGATGGTAACCCACAACCTGCAGTTGAATGGAAAATGAATGGGAAGCCTTTGAATGGTAAGGAAAATTCGTGGACAAAGAAAAATTAGATCTGGTGAGGAGAGGGTAGTGGAAGCCAATGATCTATTTTGGTTGTTCAAAAATAATCCAACTAAGTGATGAGAGATTAAAGGAAATATTTTCTTGGTCTGTGTAGGATTGCTGTATTGATTTGAATCATACCTGCAGCCAACTTTTTATCAAAAGGTTGGAATATTCTCAATGAATTCTGATCCTGATTGCTTGGTATGTGTCACTGGATCTTCTCAGAACTTGATCTGAATCCTGGCACTTGCTAGCATTATTCCTCTCAGTATAAGTGTTTAATCAGAATTAGAATCATGTTTATTTTCACTGACATTTGTTGTGAAATTAGTTTTGTTGCAGTAGTACAGTCCAAGACAAAAATTACTATAAATTATGATAAGAATAAATAGTGTTAAAGATGAATAGAGGAAGTGTTCATGGAGCATTCAGAAATCTGATTGTGAACGGGAAGAAACTATTCCTAAAATGTTGAGTGTGGGACTTCAGGCTCCTGTACTACTTCCCTGATGGGTGTAATGAGAAGATGGTGTGTCCAGGATGTTGATGTCCACTGCATTCTTGAGGCAATACCTTTTGAAGATGTCTTTAGTGCAGCAGGTTATGCCTGTGATGGAGCTGGCTAAGACTACAATCCTTTTCAGCTTCTTTCAATCTTGTGCATTGGGGCCTTCATACCAGGCTGTGATGCAACCATTCAGAATTCTCTTAAGGGGAGTAAAACATTCAAATTTTTGTCTAGTTCACATTAGCCACCTTTTGTGCTTCTTTTATTGTAATTGTGGCATACCAGTACAAAATGACTTTTCTTAGAAATCAGCACCTAAGACCATATGAATAGGAACAGAACTGTGATTATATTGGATTTGCTGACTGTGACATTCTAAACTTAAATGGAGTCCTTAAGCTCTATCCGATACTGATAGTCATGAGAACAATCACTAAAGGGAGGCTATATTGTAACTACCCAATCTTCGAAGATTAGTTTAATTTTCTGTTTATCCTGCATAGTAAGACTAGCTATCAGTACCTACTGTTTGAGTGGTGGGTCACCCCCTGTCTGCAGTTCATTAGTTTTTGATGATATGCATTTAAATCCGAACAACATTCTTAAAACACATTTAAAACTTACAAAAGATTTCTATCTTCTAAAAGCCTACCAAGGTACAAACAATTTCTAAAATATGAAGGATTTCCAAACCACAGTACAATTCCTATGAGGTAAATAGATATACCCAATAGTTCACCAACATGAACAAACAGTAACACTGCAGTTCTGTTTGTAAATCTGGAAGTGTAAGAGTTGGTAACAGCAGTTGGTCTTTTTGCAGGGAGCTGCAAGCTGGTGGTAGAATTAAGCATGTGGGTGGGATGTTGGTGATATTTCCTGTCACGCTGAATTCGGACCCTTTCCAGGTTGGAAGTGATGTAAACATTACTTCTGCAATGATTCAATTGAAGAGGGAAACCTCTTTATTTATTTGGATTTCCCCTGGTGCTTTGATAGCTTTGAGAATATTTAATTTTATAAGTGTTTTACTTTTCATGCTTTGGGTGATTTTGACATTTTCAGATCAGTCATGGAGCAGGGTTTGGCTGCTTCTTGAGGCTTTTAACACCTTTTTCACAGACACGATTTGCTTTGGCTGCTCCAAGATATACTCCTTTGTATCTTTTGTTACTGATAATTTTTCAGGCTCAACAGGAGGACATTGACCATCCTTCCCACCCAACCCTTCACCAAAAGTACCCAGTTGATTTAACTAATTATCTTCAATTACACCTCCATGGATCTGATACTTCAGGACCTGAAGGAGAAAGCAAGTTTTAAGTGCTTTTACAAGACATGAAAAAAGGTGCTAAATGATGCATGGAAGTGATTTATATTTTGAATCTCCTAGTCTTCCCTTTCTGCTCTCTTCACATCCTCTCCTCTTTCCCTTTCTCTCTTCGTCTTTATTTCAATTGTCCAAAAATCTAGTGTATTAGTGTGTTCTCTTTTCTACAAATTACTAGGATTTATTTTGAACAACGTCGAATTGTGTAGTGACTTGCATTTTTCCCCGTTTAGTAACATAGAGCGGGACAATGGGTTACCTCCAAATTGTTGCTGTTACAGCCTATTATTAATGACCATTACTGTGATTGAGATTGATGCTGTCTCCATAATCGAATAAAAGAGAGGCTGGGTAGGCTAACATTATTTGTTCTGCAAGCTTCCACAGCACTTATCTTTAAAGAAAGATTCCAGTAGAAATGAGGTCAAACAGAGGTTAATATGATTTATTTTCGGTGTTCTTGTACTATTATAAAGAACCAGGTTACTGTGCTGAATTCTAGCCATGAACAGAGGATGTTTCAGTCTGTACTGAAAACCTATAATACTGGAAGTATCCAGCAGGTCAGACAGAGTTAACATTTCCAATCTGAGACTTTATTGGAACATGGAAAGAGAGATAAAGAAAGGTAATTTTAAATTGCAGAGAAGAAGGTAGAGTAATGGACAAAACAAAGGGAAAAATCTGTGATCAGATGAGGTCAGGTTAAATGGGTAATTGGAGCACCTGGTGGTGATTTTTGCTGCTTTGACTGTGTTACATGTTGCTAATAGCAGCACTGAGGGCATAGCCAACAGGATAGGCTGTACTGGTTGAGAAAGAAAAATTGAACTCAAATCAGAACACAAAATGTCCTTCTTCAGCACCACACTCCTCTGCTTGGTGGAACTAGTCCTCGCACTCAACAATTTCTCTTTCATTTCCTCTCACTTTACCCAGACTCAAGGTGTAGCCATGGGCTGCCACATGGGCCCCAGCTATGCCTGTCTTTACATTGGTTATGTGGAACAGTCCATGTTCCAAACCTCCCAGGTAACGCTCCACAATTCTTGCTGCGCTACATTGACGACTGCAGCAGTGCTGATTCATGCATCCTTACTGAACTCATCAACTTCATCAAGCTTGCCTCTAACTTTCACCCTGCCCTTAAATTCACGTTGCTGACACTTTCTGATAGTCTTCACACTTCTGACCTCTGACACTTTCTGACATCTCTGACACTTCTCTCCCCTTTGTTGATCTCTCTGCTTCAATCTCTGCAGACAAACTGTCTAATGATGTCTGTTATAAACCTACTGGCTCCCACTGCTATTTCGACTATGACTCTTCCCACCCTGTCTCCTGCAAAAATGCCATTCTATTTTCTCAGTTCCTTCATATCCACTGCACCTTTTCCGAGGAAGAGGCTTTCCTTCCCTTCCTCCACCATTGATGTGGCCCTCACCTGTATCTCCTCCATTTAAGGGACATTCATCCTCACCCCTTCTGCCTGCTGTCTTGATAGGGATAGAGTTCCTCCTACCCTCACGTACCGCTCCATGAGCCTCTGTATCCAGCTCATCATTTTCCACAACTTCTGCCATCTTCAAGTGTCCTACAACCAAAAACATCTTTACCACCTTTCGCCAGTCTCTGCTTTCCATTGCACCCTTTGTGATTCCCTTGTCAATTTGCCCTTCCTCACCAATCTTCCTTCTGGCACTTAACCCTGCAAGTGGAAGAAGTGCTAAACCTGCCCACTCACCTCCTCCCTCGCCTCTATTCAGGGGCCCAAACTGTCATTCCAGGTGAGGCTACACCTCACCTGTAAATCTGTGGAGATCGTCTCTTGTATGCGGTACTCCTGCTGTGACATCTACATTGGTGAAAACCGACATAGCTTCGGGGACTCCTTTATCAAGCACCTTTGCTCCATTGCATAAAGCAGGATTTCCTAGTGACCAACCCTTTTATTTCCAATCCCCATTCCTATTCCCACGTGCTGGTCCATGGCCTCACCTATTGCCACAATGAGGCCATTCTCAGGTTTGAGGAGCAACACCTCATATTCAGAATGGATAATCTTCAAACAGATGGCATGAACACTGATTTCTCTAACTTATTGTAATTTTTCCTCCTGCCACATCCCCCACCTTCCTATCCTGGCTTTTCCCCTCTTCCTTTCCAGTAATACCAAGATAAGATAAATATTTATTTACCTCAGAGGAAATCATTGTTGCAAAGTTGCTCAATCAGAAATATATACTTTAAAATACAAAATGAAAGCATTGAGGTAGGAAAAAGAATATAAAATGTGCATTAAAAAGGAATAATGCAAAATAAAGATGAACAATGAAACCATATATGAGGGGTAATTGATAAGTTTGTGGCCTAATGTAGAAGGAGTCAATTTTAGAAAACCTAGCACATTTATTTTTCCTATAGTTACACACTTAGCCCAGTGGGCATGGAGCATACGGATCCTTCTTTGTAGAAATCAGCATCTTGGACCTCCAGAAGTGGTCCACAGCAGGGGTGATTGATAAGTTTGTGTCCTAAGGTAGAAGGAGATGAGTTATAACTTCAAACTTTCTGCATTTTCACCCAAAGAGCTGAACTGCACATGCATGTAACGAGAGCTGTATAACTCATCTCCTTCCACCTTCAGCCACAAATTTATCAATCACCCCTGTCGTGGACCACTTCCACAAAGAAGGGATCCGTATGCTCCACGACCACTGGACTAAGTGTGTACATGTAGGAGGGGACTATGTTGAAAAATAAATGTGCTAGGTTTACTAAAATTGACTTCTTCAACCTTGGGCCACAAAACTTATCAATCAACCCTCGTACTTATATACTTAAGGAGGAGGAGTTGTATAGCCACAGGGAGAAAGGATCTCCTGTGACATTCAGTAGTGCACCTCAGTGGAATCAGCCCCTTATTAAAGGTGCTCCTCTGTTGATCCAATATGTCATGGAGTGGATGAGAGGGGTATTGTCCATAATGCTCCACAGTTTTTGCAGCATCCTCCTCTCAGAGACAACCTCCATGGAATCCAGTCCCAACCCAAAAACAGAACCAGCCTTCCCGACGAGCTTATCATTCTTCTTGGTGTCAGCTGTTCTCACCCTGCCGCCCCAGCAGACTGCAGCGCAGAATAGAATGCTGGCCATCACTGAGTCATAGGACATTTGCAGCATAGTACAGCAGATGTTTAATGACTGGCGCCTCCATAGGAAGTACAGTCGCTTTGTCCTTTCTTGTACTGAGCAATAAAGTGTCTCGGCCTGAAATGTCGACTGTTTCTTCATTCCCATTGATGATGCCTGGCCTGCTGAGTTCCCACAGTGTGTGTGCTGCTGTGGATTTCCAGTGTCTGCAGAATCTTTTGTATTTCAAGTCAGAGAGGGCTGCTTGGAGCAAAAGCAACCAGTTCTGATGCAAACCCAATTTCAGAACTGGCATTTTTCTGCACCTTACTTGCAGCTTAAAATTACACTTTTCCTAAATACAAAATATCTGATCTTTCTTTCCAGTCCTGATGATGGCCCACAACATTTACTCTATTCTTTTCCATAAAGGTTGCCTGACCTTTTGAGTTCCTCTAGCATTCTGTGTGTGTGTTACTCTGGATTTCAGTCATTTGCAGAACTTCATCAGGACTGGACTGTTTATTCATCTTCATTGATGCTGCCTGAACTGCTAAGAATCTCCAGCATTTTCTGTGTGTTACTCTTTTTCTTTCTTTTCCAGTTCTGACAAGGAATTTTTGACCTGAAATGTTAATGCTGTTTCTCTTTTCATGATGCTGCTGATTCTATTGAATGATTTTCTTTTTGTTTTATTTTGGTTTCCATTGCCTGCAGGTGATTTTAATTTTTTTTTTCATATTTTTAGATTTTAGTCCATTCCTTAGGTGAAGATGAGACTGTGGATTAGTTCAAGGTTGTGAGAAGGTTAGAGATGATGCAAAGACAGCATAAAGCCAAAATGTAAACTATAGTTGATGCATACAGATTTTTTTGTTTTTGAGTTATTTGATTTTAAGAATGATCTGTTTCCAATGTATTGTCAGTGCTCAATTTCCATCACAAAGCACAGAGGAAATTCTTTGAAAGTTTGAAGAAAAGTTGTGGAACAAGTAAATGACTATAATAATAAAAAAGATGCAGTGTTGGCTTTAGTAGATTCAAATTGATGGACCAAGAAGGAGTTATCACATTTCAGTTGTAACATCTCCTTGAATTAATTGAAGCAGCTGCATTGAGTGTTTCCTCACCATTATTTGTCACCACAAATCAATAGTAGTATGAAATGAAAATTGCTCTGCAACAGAATTGATGGCCCTTAATCAGAAATAAATTTTTATGTATTACAGAAGCACAGCCTGCAATAAATCGCAAGATTACTCAAAATGTTATCACTCTCACAAATCTACAACTGAACGACAGTGCAGTCTATCAGTGTGAAGCTTCTAATAAGCATGGATCCATTCTTGCCAATGCAGTTGTCAATGTCCTGAGTAAGTACTAATGTTGATTTTTTTATTGTGCACTGTACCCCACCAAGAGAGAATTTGACAAGCTACTTACTCAATTTGTACTTGTAAGTTCAGTTCATAACTGTAAAAGCAAACCATTAGAAAAATACTCCACTTAGGGTTTGCATATTTATTCAAAACATTGGCAGTTTATTTTACCAAAAACATTTCTGAAGTGTACAGTGGCATTCTTGAGTTTCAAACCCTCATAGTTCATTTACTGGAAGACGACAGAAACTACAACCTAACTAAAATCGAAAATAATATTTAATTATGTTTCCATAAGTTCATATAATTTCATCTTTGTGTGAAAAATACAATCTTATACTGCAATGAGATGATAATTGGACAGATGACAGTACTATTACTGCAGCAAAGGAAGATTACAATGATTGCAGACAATCAGAATAATTTTCTTACTACTTCATTTGCTCTGCAATGATTTAGGAATAGTTTTCTTGTGCTGTTGCTTTCAAATGGTGTCAAGTTTTGGTTTCCATTGAGGGTGTGTCTCAGCTTTAGTTGTTTTCCTTTTAAGTTCATTGAGATGGTGATGGAGAGGGCAGTTAGGGGTCATGTTAGAGTTTAGATCTTTGGCTCCGCATTTGAAGGGCAGCAACGTGAATGTCGGTGCACTTCTTTATGTAGCCAATCACAGATCTTGCTTATTATTGAGGCTAATGTGATGGTTGTACCTAGGTGCCTCTCTGAACATGTCTAGACTATGTTTACAGGACTGTTCTGAAATGCTGAGTTTGCTCCTTCTGGCCTGGTCTTTATTACTCTTTGAACTGGTGTGACATATTGTATCAGTGGTCCCTATGCAGAAATTAGCATAACAGAGAAGTGGTCAGAGACTCCAATGTGAGGACAAAGAACAATTCTGTATGCAGCAGGGATGTTGGTATAAACCAGGTCTAATGTTTCTCATATCTGGCTGCAAAGGCAACATGTTGATTGAATTTAGGCAGCGTTGTTTTTAAGTTAGCATGGTTGAAGTCACCAGCAGCAACAGTGTGGTGTGTGATTTGCAAGTCACTGATGGCACCATAGAGCTCAGGGTGTGTTTCCCCAGCATTTTCACAATGGAGGGGCGTATATACAGCCACAATCACAATGGCAGTGAACTCCCTCGGTGAATAGAGGGCCTGTACTTCACCATTAAGATCTCTACCATGGGTGAACAGTGGGTCGCCACTACTGAAACGTTCACACACCAGTTCTTATTAACGTTGATACGTACGCCTCCACCGCAGGTGTTGCCAGAGATCGCAAGGATCCTGTTGGAATGATAGAAACCTCTAGCATCTAACTGAATGGCTGCTACATGGTACCTTCAGCCACATTTCCATCAGAATGAGCACACAGCTGTCCTTCATCTCATGCTGATTCAGTCTCAGTCTCGGGTAGTTCAGTGTATTTTCTGATGATTGAACACTTGAAAGAAGAATCAACTGGAGAACTACCCCGAAGGGCTTTGCCTTTAGTTTCACATGAATTCCAGCACACTTCCCTTGCTTTTGCAACACTTGTGTTGGTGTCTTCCCTGGATGGTTGTAGCAGGCGGCAACGCAGTGTGCATAAGCCCACACTCTGGAGCTCCTGGGCCATCAAACAACTTCCAGCTGAGCTAGACTTGCAGAGCTTCATGTTCTCAATGTCCATCAGCGTCCTGCGATCATAAGAAAGGCGTAAAGGATGAACAATTACACCACTAGTTGGAGCCTGAGTAGCCACTGCATCTGGACATACCGTCATCTTAAGAAAAGAAGTTTAATTGATTAAAACTAAAAATAATAATTTGAAAGAGCACAATTAATTCACAGAATTTAATTGAAGCAAAACCAAAAAATAACAAGATCTGTTACATTTTGATTAATGAGCAGCACGCACAAAATGCTGGAGGAACTCAGCAAGTCAGGCAGTATCTTTGAAGAGAAATAAACAGTTGGTGCTCTGGGCCCAGAACAAATGTCGACTGTTTATTCCCCTCCATTGATGCTTCCTGACATGCTGAGTTCCTCTAGGATTTTGTGTGGTTTGCTCAACATTTTAGGCACTGAGGAATCTCTTGTGTTTGCATCGTAATTAATGATCAGTAGCTTTGTTCATGAGACTGGGACCATGCTGAATGCATTAACTATTTCTGGCATAATACTGAAGAGATAATTATAAACAATATCCTGCTTCTTGGAACACTCACAGGAACAGAATGGGAAGGGAAGGGGGTGTCAAATACAGGTATCTGCTGACCTTCAGAGTGCTGTTTCCATTTTTACACATTCATATTCTCAAACTTTTTTATTTTGCTATATCAGAGTCTATGCCAGCTCTCAAAACATTCTGATCAATCCCACATGATTCCCAGTAACCTCAACTTGCCACCGTCACCTCTTCCTGATTCTCCGACTACCTACCCTCTCTAGCCCTTCGGTTTTCAGACCAGAATGTCATTGGGATGTGGGAGGTAACAAAAGCTCCCCAGGGGAATTTTATATGGTTCACTTGCAGAATGTGCAAGTTCCTGGCCAACAGCATCAGGATTGAGTCTGGGCTGCTGGAGCTGTGGGTTAATAGCACTACCTACAGTGTCACTGCGCAGTACTCATATACAGAAGTCTGCGATGTGCAGCTGTGTACACTGCAGCTAACAGGCAGTTGTCTATTGACCCACCAGCCAACCATCAGCACAATCAGCCCTCTTATTTGAAGGATATTGATCTATTCCTTTCTGAATGAGCTCTAATCCCGATGAACTTTTCTCCATTCTCATCCCACAAGGCTGCATTCATTTGTCTAAAGGTTTATCAAAATGGATGAAACATTTAGAATTGACAGATTACCCAGAGAGCTTGTTTTAGTTATAACCTACAAAATCAATATGAGAGGCCATGAAATTTTTGATCTTTTTTATTTAACAAAGTTAAAAGGTGGATATATGCAATTTTAAATTTTTCAGTAATATGTTTACCTTCTGTGTTAGCTAATGTTTGATAAATGTCTAAATCAGATTGTTTCATGGGCTTAATTTGCATACATGCATACATTTTCACCAATAATTCAATTCTTCAAATGTTGCTGATGCTAATAATTTGAGTGAATACGTCTGTCTAAAGGTTATCTCTCACGTGAATTGTGTTTTATTCAGTCAATTGCTAAGTAAGAACTGTGGCTTCAACATGCAATACAACTTAAATAGCATTTGATTTAAAAATATATCTTGAAAGATATTTTCAACCAATTAAAAGTATGTTAAATAATTTAGAACTCTGAATTCAGTGAATTTAAGCAAGCCAATTGAAAATTGACAGTAAGTAGAAATCAGAATTGTACAATATTATGAGAGTAAGATGGGGTTAATATTTCAACTCAGAAACCATTTAAACTGCTAAGGTAAAGCAGTTTGTGCATCTGCTCCATTTATCATGAATGCATATGAAATGACTGAGGCATAAATCACAGTATAGTTGTCAGGAGACTGAATTGTTACTTCAGTAACATTTATTTCAGTGACTGTAAGCTTCCTGAATTCATTGGCTGAAAAGGAAAAGCAATGAGCAGATTGATGGAGAGGAACTCAGTAGCTGTTGGCAGCAATGCATCATATTGTATTCTCTAAGGGTGTGAACATTGCAGGAAAGGTAGCAGAGATAATCCCAAGTTATCCTTGATAAAATGTCATGCTTCTTGTGGTGAAGGTGTACTGTACTAATTTCAATTAAGTAATAGCAAGATTTTGTTCCAGCAACTATGAAGAAGTGTGCTGATAGCACATAATCTGACTGTTAGCTGTTAAATTCTCCACCACCTTTCATAACAGAGCACTGCAGGACTGCAAAGCTATTTGCTGGAGCAACAGCAATCTGCACATTTCATGCCCAGCAAATTCTAATGGGTGTTCATTGTTGAGCTGACAATTTTGAACCTGGAGGCGAGAGAATGACCTAACAGGGGAAAGCCACAGCAACCAGTTCTCTGACTCTGTAGCGCAGAAGGGAAGCAGAGAGAAGAGGAAAGCAATAGTGATAGGAGATCCAGTAGTTAGGAGAACAGACAGGAGATTCTGTGCATGTGAAAGATGACCAGATGGTATTTTACCTCAAGATGCCAGGGTCAAGGACATCTCATTTTAAGTCTGCAGCAATCTGAAGAGGGAGTGTGAGCAGCCAAAAGTTGTGGTGCATATTGGTACCAACAGCATACTTAGGAAAAGGTCCTGATGAGTGAATATAGGGAGCTAGGATGGAAACTAAAAAGCAGAACTTCAAGGGTAGTAATCTCTGGATTGCTGCCTGTGTCATGTGCCAGTGAGGGTAAGAATAGGATGATATGGCAAATGAATGTGTGGTTGAGGAATTAGATCAATGGGCAGTGCTTGAGATTTATGAATCATTGGGATCTCTTCTGGGAAGGTATGATCTGTACAAAAAGGATGGGTTATACCCGAACAGGAAAGGGACCAATACTCCTGTGGGTAGGTTTGCTAGAATTAGTAGGAAGGATTCAAAATAGGTTGTCAAAGTGCTAGATCAGAGGATGAGGCAGTTGGTGTAAAGGCAGATGCATTATGTAGTGAGACTGAGGATGGTTAAGCATTGGAACAGGCTTAATTGCAATCAGTTGGATGGCTTGGAATTTGTCATCTTCAATGAAAAAACTATCAGGGACAAGGCTGATGAACTGAGAGCATGGAGCTACAATGTTGTGGTAATTACAGATAATTGGTTGTAACAAGACTAGAAATGACTGCTGGATGTTCTAGGGTTTAGATGTTACGGTATGGACAAGGAGGGAGGCAAAACAGGGGGGATAGTCCTAACTGGGGATAGTCTGCAGAAAGGGAGGAGATTGTGTAGGGATTGTCTACAGAGTTGGTATGGTTGCAAGTCATAAATGTAAGGAAGAAATCATTCTATTTGGGTGTATTCTATAGAATCGACAATAACAGAGACACTGAGGAACAGATTGGGAAGCAGATTATAAAAAGGTGCATAAATAACAGGGTTGTTGTTGGGGCGTGTCAGGCCTGAACAAGCAGGCACCTCCCAATTTCTACACAACTAACAGGAGTTACATGCCACTTGCTTCCAACTCAACACCTGCAGCCTATTTAACCCCACCACTTATCAACAATCCTTGTTCATTCAATGAACCAGCTTCTCTCAACTAGTTGTTTCTAGCCTTCAGTTACTTTGTTGCCTGGGTGATTATTATCTATTCTCTTTTGTTTTCTGGCCTCTTGTGACTTGTTGTATTTTTTGCAATTGGATATTAAAATCAAGAGGCATGAGATTCAGCGAGACTTGGCTGCGTGGATTCAGAGTTGACATGCCCACAGAAGGAGAGGGTGGTAGTAGATGGAGTATATTCTGATGGGAATATTCCTAGAGGTTGGTGTCCAGTGGTGTTCAGCATGGATCAGTTTCTGGACCCTTGCTCTGTGATTTTTATAAATAACTTTGATGTGGAGGTGGTAGCTGTATTAGTAAGTTTGCAGACAGCACAAAGTTTGATGTTGTGGATAGTGCATAAGGTTCTCGTATAGGACATTGATAGGATACAGAGCTGGGCTGAGAAATGGCAAATGGTGTTTCAATCTGGTAAAGTGTAAAGGCAATGCAGGGCTAATGGCAAGATTCTGGACACTGTGGAAGAACAGAAGGATCTTGGGTTCATGTCCATAGATCCCTTATGATTGCCATGGAAGTTGATAGGGTGGTTAGAAGACATGTGGTGTGTTGCTGTTCTTTAGTCAAGAGATTCAGCCTGAGATAATGTTGAAGTTCAATAAAGCTCTGATTACAATTTACTTGGAAGTATATCCTTTTCTCTTTGGAGCAAAGGAGGATGAGAGGTAACCTGATAGAGGTGCACGAGATGATAAAAGGTATAGATAGAGTTGTCAGCTGTTGCCTTTTTCCCAGGGTGGCAGTAGCTAATACGAGAGGACGTAATTTATGGTCATTGAAGGAAAATATAGAGGTGGTGTCAGAGATAGATTTTCTGCATTGAGTGCTGTATGCATGGAACATGCTGCCTACCAGCGGTGATAGGAGAGGTAGATACATCAGAGAAATCTAATTCTTAGTCAAGAATATAAACAAAAGGAAAATAGAGAAAGGGAATGGTTAGATTGATCTTGGAGTAGGTTAAAAGTTTGTCTCAGCGTTGTGGCCAAGAGGTCTGTACTGTCCTATGATTTATCTTTCATGCATAATGGGATCAACTTGGTACCATGACTCTCTGATTACAAGGACCATGCTTCAGTTATGGCATCCAATAGTATACAAAGCAGCTGCGGCTGTGACGGCTCATTTCACAAATATCGGGTAGGAATCTTCCTCTGCATATTTCTTTCACCAACAGCAGCTGACCTAGCTTAACAGCCATGCTTTTCGAGATGTGGCGAATCTGGTCATTGGTAGGGCTACCAACTCAATCCTGGGACTAAGATTTTGTCTCCAACAGAGAGCCGAGTCCGTCTTTGAATTGTCCTCAATTAATGTTTTCTCAAATCTCTCAGATGAGATATAGTTCAATTTCCTTGGTATTGCTGTACTTAACAAATGAACTTGGGAATATAGATCATAATTCCTTGAAAAATACCATCACAGATAGATAAGGTAGTATATTATAAGAGAGCTTTTAGCATATTGGCCTTCATAATTCAACATAACATACAACAGGAGTTGGATGTTATATTGAAGATGTACAAGACATAGTGAGGGCTAATTTAGAGTATTATGTACAGTTCTGGTCACCTATCTGCAGGAAATGTATCATGAAGCTTGAAGGAATGCAAAGAAAAATTACAAGGAACTTGTAATGCAAAGAAAAATTACAAGGAACTTGTTGCTGGAACTTAAGTACCTGATTTACAGGGGAAGGTTGAATAGGTTAGGTCTTAGTTCCTCGGAGCACAGGAGAATAAGGTATATAAAACTATGAGGGGCATAGATACAGCATGTAGGCTTTTCTTCCCCTCAGGTTGACTGAAACTAGAACTAGAAGTCATAGGTTTAGTATGAAAAGTGAAATATTCAGGCAGAATCTGAGCGGGAGCTTCTTCACTCAGAGGTGGGCGTGAGTGTGGCACTGCTGGCAGAAGTGGTAGATTTAGGTTTAATTGTAACACCTCATCAGAGTTCAGATAGGTACATGAATGGGAGGGGTATGGAGGGATATGTTCTGGGTGCATGTAGATGGGACAAGGCAAAAGATCAGGCCAGCATGGACTGGATGGGCCCAAGGGTCTCTTTCAAAGCTGCAGTACTTTACTCTGAATGTCTTAATGAAAGGTGTGATTTTGTAAATATGACAGATTAGATTGTTGTTTGACAAGTTGCTGGGATAGCTCCCATTGTTTAGACAATGCCACCGAATGTTCCTAAGGACCTTGGCATATTGATGGGACTGGGTGTGTTCTTCAGCAATACTGTATGATCTATCAGGTTTTATTCTGACTACTTTGTTGTAAAAACTAAGAATGACTAATTAGGCTGTTGGGCCATTTCAGAAGACAGTTAAGAATTATTACTGCTGCACTGTAGTAACACAAAAACATAATTGGATTATGACCAGAGTTTTCCGTCCATGATTGGTGCATTGAATAATTTTTATACTATCCTGGAGTTCCACACATTATTATTGATTCTGTGTTATTCTTTGTTGTTCAGTTAATTGGATTTAAATTACTCACGTGGAATGGTGGGATTTGAACTCATATTTTTAGTTTGTTAGACTAACGCAGTATTTAAAAACTGTTATCTCTGATCTCTAATTATTTATATTGGTATCAGAATCTTCAACTGATTCAGGTTTCATAAGCTGCTGATAGTAAAATCAGATTAATGCATTCATCATTGTGCACAACTATGAACCTCACATTGCTACTTTTACAAACATTATCCTCTTTGTTGATCATTAGCTAGTTCAGATCTTTCAACTGCCTTGCTTGCAGGCTTCTAAGCTACCGTTGGCAGAAATAAAACAACTCTAGTCTCAGTAGATTTCTTCTTGTATATAATTTGTCAGTTGAATTGGGTGTGTCAGCATGCATCAATCTGGGCTAGCTGAGTTCCAACAAACTCAAGAATGGTAACTAGTAAATAGCATATGCTTAAAATAATATGTATCTTCAAAGAATTGTGTTGTTCTGCAGGAAATAGGCCTTTGTATTGATTTTTTTTCTTACTATTACCAACAGATCTTGCACCAATGATGCTTACTCCTGATGACCAGAGATATATTGCAATCGAAGGAAAAACAGCTTACCTTTACTGTAAAGTTTTTGGCTCTCCTTCTCCTACTATACGTTGGTAAGATTTTTTTTTTGTTTTGTCCATCTTGTACAATTCTGCTATCAATGGAAGCAGGGAATCCAGCCATGCAAAATGCTTCATCATCAGTGTTTTCCAATGAGCACCAATATTAGCGTGGTTGAGAAAGTCTTTGTCCATCTGCCCTTTCGTGTATGATCAGCAAATTTCCCATACCACATGCTGATGTCATGATGGCTGCACTGCAAAGGAGACAATTATTCACTTCAGTGACTGAGACTTTGACAGGAAGGTGTGGGATAGTATGCAATATAAGTCTTTGTGATTTTGTTCCAAGCAGCTGGATAACAGAAGTTTCTGTGTAATAGAGTCAGTTGCAATGGAAGCACATCTGACTAATGTCATCTGCTGCTGGAATGCCTTCAAACATAGTGAAAGACATTGTCTAATCTGCCCAAAACTCACTGACCTTCCAGATCATGTTCATGATCAAGTGCTGTGAAATGACTTGGTCTAAGGTCCAGTAGCCATGTCACATCAGGTTTAGAATCCCATTAAATATTGCTTTAAGTTTGTAGTAAGGATTAGTCTCGATCAAAAAATAACTCCACTTTAAAATATAGCCCCCAAAATATTTTAGTCAGCACCAGACTTCGAGATGAGTGGTCCTGGGTTCCAATCCAGTGGATTCCTTGCATGTTTTCCATCTGTTCTGGGCTGAACACTGAGGTAGCAACATGGCCTTGTAAAGAAAAAGACACAGACAAAATCCTAAAGAAACAGCAAGGTTGCTTCCAATGTACCACAAGGCATGGAGAGGAAAAACAGCAAAATATTATCTTTTGTTATGGTTATACTGTTCGTTCATTTTAAATTAATATGGCTTTCCCACTGTTTTTGCTAGGTTGAAAGAAGACATGGAAACAGAAATTGAGGGCCCAAATTATTTTAAGCATACAAATGGTACTTTAGAAATAAAGGATGTTCAGAGGGAAGATGCTGGATTCTACACTTGTTGGGCAAGTAATGTATTAGGAAATGACACCACTACCTGCATGTTAGAAGTCAGGGGTAAGTTAATTAAGTCTATTTAGCTGTGGTTATTTTAAATATCTGATTTATAAAATTGCAAATTTATACCTAAAGTACTTCAAAATATAGTGGAATAATTTTAATTAATCTTCTCCCTATGAATATTAAAAGAATAATAGGATGTTGCATAGGGAGTAATTCTAATTCAGTGATAATAAATAATTTTTCACCTCAATTTAAGAATGTTCTCTTGTGACCTGTCACTACACTGCAATCGACTCTACTCTCAATTTACAAGCCTTTTTTAACTATGACAAATGATGCTTAGTGTTAGCAATAAATGGCAATTTAAGTCCCAGCTTGTTATGTGAGTAAAAATCACAATCAGCACTACTTACAATTATCCTTGAGAGTGAAAATGAAGTGAAGAGTGGTTGTGGGAAAGCGATGGTTAGAGATAGGATGGAGAGGGATAGGAGGGAAGACAAAATTCATAGTAGAATTGATATGAGACAAATGATGGTTTGTACATACAGTATGTGTCTGTATCACTTGCTCGGTCAGTACCCTGAAAAGGTACATTACATTTTTTATTATCCCATTTTAAAGTTTTGTTGTTAATAAAATAATGTTTCAGTTATTTGCATTAGTGGTTTATAAGTGTTCAGATAGTTTTGACTGAAATTAATGAGCTCTGAGTCTCAAACAGAGTTTTCAGATCAATGGTAATGGGGCTAAAACTGTTTTAATTTGCAGCTTTTGGTTTAATTAATTTAAATATTTATTGGAATGTAACCACTTCATGAATTGGATGTTTTAATAAGAAATGTATAAGATTATCAACAATAGTAGTCATTGATACATTTTAAAAAAAACCTATAACTTCCAAATTCAGTGTTTGGTACGTATAAAATTCTGAAGGGATTGGACAGGCTAGATGCAGGAAGATTGCTTCCGATGTTGGGGAAGTCCAGAATGAGGGGTCACAGTTTAAGGATAAAGGGGAAGCCTTTTAGGACCGAGATGAGGAAACACTTCTTCACACAGAGAGTGGTGAATCTGTGGAATTCTCTGCCACAGGAAACAGTTGAGGCCGGTTCATTGGCTATATTTAAGAGGAAATTAGATATGGCCCTTGTGGCTAAAGGGATCGGGGGTATGGAGAGAAAGCAGCTACAGGGTTCTGAGTTGGAAGATCAGCCATGATCATACTGAATGGTGGTGCAGGCTCAAAGGGCCAAATGGCCTACTCCTGCACCTATTTTTTTATGTTTCTATATTTACATTTGTAATCCAACTTTGCAGTGTTGTGCAAGTACATTCATTATGTGGCTGGGTATCGGTAAAACTTTCGAAGGTGAATCAGAAAAGAGATGCAATTGTGTTTTTTGTCAGGCTCAGCAACAATGATATTCCGCAAATTGCAATTGTGATGACAAAATTATTTGCACATATTGTCCATACTGTGTGAAGCCAACAGCATATCTGTATGTATACAGTTAATGATGGAAATCTGCTAATTGGTGTTAGTGATATTGTGTTCACTGCAGGGTGCACTTCTGTAGCATTCAAAGATATTACTGATACAGAATGAGTTATTTAATAAAAATCTAATCTAAGTGTTCACGTTGAAAGAGATTGAAATGTTACATCTTGTTGAATGACTATAATTTCATAATAATATATCAGGCAACATCATCTCCAAAAAAAAAATTCTGTGCAGAATGTCAACTGCTCAATTCCTAGATTAAAAAATCCATTCATTTTTAAGACAGTTATTTGTTCATGTATATTCATTATTCTTTGACCTCTAAATCCCTCATAAATGGTTCAATCCTTATTTTGTTCTCTGAGAAGTGGCAGTAGTACTTTATAACCATGTGATTATCTGGTTGTAAGAATTGTTCAGACTGATTGGATTGCAGTCTGCTCTATGACTTGATAGTTTGACTCATAATCCATGTGATTTTGCACTTTATTGTTTATCTGCTCTGCTGTTTCTCTAACTGTTATATTTTATTCTACATTGTTATTGTCCTATTTTGTTCTATCTCAATGCATTATGTAATAATCTGATCTGTATGAACAGTATGCAAGACTAGCTTTTCACTGTACCTTGGTACATGTGATAATAACAAACCAATCCCCTTTCGAATTCCAATATATCTCAATATCACAGGCCCCAACAGAATGTGCCAGATCGCAGCTCACGTCAGAAATGGCCTATCATTTCAAAAGTGAGCAAGAGAAAATCTGCAGATGCTCAAAATCCAAGCAACATGCACAAAATGCTGGAGTACAGTTGAAGTTTTGGGCCTGGTCTTGGCACAAAATGTTGACCGTTCTCTTTTCCATAGATGCTGCCTGGCCTGCTGAGTTCCGGTCGGTAGGTAGGGGTGTGAGTGTGTGTGTGTGTGTGTGTTCGTGTGTGTTCTCAAAAGATTCTGCAAACATTTTGTTCCTTTGATTGGAACATCCATCTGAAAGTCCAGGCTGAGTGATACATATTGAATACGAGTCGTTTAAAGTTTTTTTTTGTGAGAAAAGCACACTGAAGCACAATATTTAATGCTGTTAATCTTATCTGTTTACAGTTGACACACAAACTCTGTTAAGCATTCTGTTCCTTAGCCTTTCGATGTTTCAATGTATTGGAAATTTTCCTTATTACATCTGTTTGCCTTAGTGTCTTCCCATTGGCAAAGAGTTGCACATTCAAACCATTTGAAAGATGCTTCTTTTGATTTCCCCTTCCTCGCTGCCTTTGTAAGGTGTATTTATCCTTTATTTCTGGTGCTTGGTTCTACCCAAGGTTACCTTGTAAAACCCATTCATGAATTTAGAAGGACTTGAATCAGTCATTTTCAAGCATTCTCTCTCATGAAGAATAGAGAACAGACTTATTCAGCTTTTCCTGTTAGTTGTAATCTCTCTAGCCTTTTTGTGCATTCTCCACTGCTTCACAATGTAGAATGGAGACCAGGTAGTGTTCAGTTCATTAACTGTGGCTTCACTACTGCTTTATACATTCATCCTCCTTCCTTTTGATTCTATACCCCTTGACCTATACCTGATACATTGCTACTTAAACTACTAATAATGCATGGCTTTCTACTTGAATTGAAATTTTTTTTTGCTTTGCTTCCTCAGTCAGTTTTTATTTCACTTTCTTCCTTATCACAACACCCTTGTTTGAGTATTAATTTACAATTTACCTGCCCTTTCTGTGAGTTTTCTAATACCTCCTTGAGTAATGCTCCATTCTCTCCCACTAATTTGGGAATAAATATTTTTTTTAATATTCAGTTACTTGCTAGTATATCCAAATCATAACCCACATTAAGAATAAAAGTGATTCTGGCATCAGTCTCCATGGAATACTTACCATCTCTTTGAGTAACTACTTGATTATTACTTACTGCTTATTATTCTTGGGTCAACTTGCTTTCTATTTAGCTGTACTCTGACCGACAATGCCCCAAACCAGGGACCTTCAGGTAAGCTTGCATGTTACCTTTTAACTGGAATTAATTCTAAGTTCTGATCTTGATGAGTCTTAAAGCAGGGGTTCCCAACCTTTTTTATGCCATGGACCTCTACCATTAACCAAGGGTCAGTGGACCTCAGGTTGGGGACCTCTGCTCTGGATCCAAGTGGCGATTTGGCATCAGGTGGTGCAGTGAATTGTCTGTGCCCCTTGATGGGAGGCAAGGTTGTGGGTACAGCTTGGCAGGCTGAAAAGTTTTAAGGGAAGTCTCTGAGGGCTTTGTATATGGCATCCTTGCCCTGATCAGCAAAGGTTTTAAGCTATGGATTGGGTTAAGTGGAGGTTCTGTGGTATGATCAGATTAACTCGAAGCTTTGCTGCTAGGGAACAGAGTTGACTTCAGCACAAGGTTGTAGCTGCAACTCCAGTAGATTTAGTAGAGGTAACAGTGATAAGCTAGTTTATTATTGCTGGTCACTGGCCATGGGAGATGGTAGAGTGCTGCTGCTGACAAAGGTTGTCAGGTGTTTAGACCTTGTCATAGAAATTCAATGGCAGAGGGTGCTTGTGTGGATGATAAGAGAGATGGGGATGGTGTTGTGGGGAGGGGTTTATGCTGGTGGTCCAGCAATCAGATGAGTATGAGGATTGGTTTGAACCTGCATGCTTAATTTTATTGGGTCTGTTCCTCTGCACTTGGTTAGTTCAGATTTAAGGTCGTTGGCAAAAGAACAGTAAGTCAGAGCACATACTTATTTTGGCACAGCATACTATGATATTCCAGACTCTAAAGTGAAGCGGGTTCAGTAATGCCTTTCAAAAAGGAATTGTATAAACACTTGAAAAAGAGGAAGTTTTCAGGGTTATAGTGTCAGCGTAGTTGAATAGACTATTCAGGTAGTTCTTTCACAGTGAACAACCACACTCAAAATCAGCTGACTGGCCTTTTGTGCTCTTTAATTTTATATCTCCAGAAAATTTAATCCCAATTCATTACCTGCATTTTTCCCTGTATTTAAATTGCCATGTGCAATGTTAATGATCCATAAGAGTTTACCTCAGCACTCAAAAGCAAATTGGAAGAGAAATTTTTAGTTTGAGAATTAATGTTTTGAATATGCAGATGCTGCACTTTATAGCTAATTTTTCTGCATTAACCCCTATTAAACTCTAGTCTGCACTTCAGTACACGCCACACTGTAATTAGGTAGTAGTACTATTGGACTGGATCTCAGATTATAACCACATGCAATTGTTGTATAATATTTCAGTGTAAATGTACCTTGGATGTAATTTCAGATTATGGAAGTGGCATTTCTAGTCATAGCTATCTTTTTCAGAAGAAAGCTGTCTGCTCTTCCAGCTTTTGTGTTTTAATATTTGATGACACATTACGATTTGACCTTTAAAGCCATTTAAAATCATATACTGGCAGTAATAGGACAGTAATTAACAATGTCCCTGTGTTTAGAATATAGATTAATAAATTCTAGCTAGATTAAAAATTATGCAAATTTTACTTCCCCTAAGGATTTGTCGGAAATATGTGATGAATCAGGAATTGTATTATATTATTTATATATTTATAAAGAATTTTAGCAATAAATTACAACATTGCTTTTGACCTCAATCTAGATGTCGTTAGAAATAACATAAATAATTTGCTACAATATTGCATGCTGCTGAAAATCCTGAGAAGTTCTACAGCTATTTTCCACATGTTTTCCTACAACAGTACAAAGATTTTTTTCTGAGGCAGCAGTGAGGAATGGGAGGAGGTGGAGAATGAGATTCAAAGTTAAGCAAAGTTAGATTTTCCAGGAGGCGCATTAGAATCTCAGTGTTCTCTTGGCATGAAGTTGGCAAGGGAAATGTACTTCTGTCGTTCACGAGATAAAATGCTGAATCTTTAATGCAAGCCTGCAGGTGGTGCTGTCGTATTAAATAGATCAGATAAACTCAGAAGCACGATCAGCAGGAAGTTAGTAGCCAAAAGCAGGAGTGAAAGTAAGTAGTCCAGGAGAGGGCCTCACTTTCCCGCAGAGATGCACACTAATTGACAGGATGCTGGATTGTACAGGAACGCCACACAAAGGTCTGGGTGTTGGTAAAGGGTGTCTAGATCAACCTGTGGGGTGCAGAATTTCCTGATGAATCGGCACATGGGCAAATAAATGTCAGTATCCTCTCCTGAGCCATCATTACAACTCTGAGCAATTTCTTTCAGTCCTTCAAGACTAACTTCAGGACCAGCTGTCTATATTGATCTCTGTTGCAACAAGAGATTTGCTTGGTTGAAAATATTTTTCTTGATGTCTGCATGAGAAAGTATTATATCCTCACTAACTAGCCAGTGAGTGCCCAAAATGAAGAGAGAGTATCCAGCCTGTCAAGTCTTTGTGATGGGAGCAAGAAGCTGTGCAGCATACGATATCCCAGACAACTCAAGTGCCACCTGCACCACCAGGCACGGAATTTATACGTCCCACATATGACTACACTACTAAAGCAAGTCACCCTCGCTTCAGAGTGTCTTCCTAAGAAGAAATAGCTTTATTGTCCTGAGAAGCTGCTGCCTTTAGTTGCTGAAGTCCTTTGTCAGAATTGGAGGTCATGGAAATGGAAAATGCACATATTCTCAAATTCTGCCTTGCCCCACTTTGCCTCCATTTTAGAGACAAGTACATGTTCTCACCATGAGAAAGATAAATATTATTTTAATTTCCTATGATATTAGCACCTGGCTATTGCAAATATGTACTGATGTGGGGTACAATAGTATAGTCAAATTTTCTCTTCAACAATGCTCCAGTGAATTTGCTTCTCCCCTCTTATGTGAGCTGGGTGCGTGACTACCCATATTAGACTTCAATAAAGATTTGCAGCCCCCAAGATTAGATGAGAAAAGGTAAGCTCATTTGCTTGCCTTCTCAATTCTTTGCAAAACAGCATAAATACTCATTGCCGTTGCAAACTACATTTAAGGATAACAAGGGTTGTAATGTAGATGAGAACACCACCTTCTCCGGGTCTCCCATCAAGCTGCATGCCATCAAAACTTGAAAATATTTCTGCGTCTCCTCTCCAGGCCAAATAAATACTGGTCTTGCCAGCAATGCTTAGATCTTGAAAAATGATAGAACAAAAATGACTGGCAAGAATAAGAGTTCAGGCAACACAAGGGGGGAAAAAAACACTTTCAAGGAACAATTAGTCATCACCTGAAATTCAGTGTCTGACAAGATAGTATGGGGAAAACCAGTCTTTCCTTTCATAAAAGAACTCGTTAAGATATTTGAAAGTTGAATAAATGCAGGATTGCACAGAAAGACAAGTAAAATGGCATATGATTGATGAAAATGACTTTGCAGAGAGCTTGCATCAGTTGAACAAGCTGAATAGCCTCTGTGCTACAACAATTCTATGGTTCCCTAATTGCACCAAGGATGATGATAGAAGAAAATTAGTAATGCTTTGGGTGACAAATATCCTTTGTTATTAGCAAATGCAAAATTTATTGATGATTGACCTCCGAAGTTAAATTAGGTAACCAAGATAGATCAAAGCAGATAGTGTTAAGAGACCTTTCAAGTTCTTATACATGATTTGTAGGCCAGTGATTAAATTGCTTTGCCAACATTTGGTTCATTTTTGTTTGCATTGACTGGAAGTCTGTCCAAAATTGGAATTCAAAGGCTAATACTCTCACCATAGTGAACGTCACAAAGAATCATATTTGTTTTCCCAAACAATTAACACTTGGGGAGAATTACGGACTGGATAATTCAATGCAATTATATTCAAAGATCCAGTTAGTTTATAGTTAAACTTTTGTTGCTGAAGTCCTTCAGTTTGACAACAGTGGCATTCTTTAGCCGGGGATGTATCTTTGCAAGCCCATTCATTTAGAATCGCAAAAGATGAAAGTCAGATTTAACCCATCTTGTCAGTCACTAAGATTGATTTCCCAGTCTTATGCTTTGTTTCATTTTCCAGTGTACAATACCATAATGAAGCTTAATTTGTGTCAGACCATTGCAATGACCAAAATTATTTCTATTTGCAACTTCTTCTTGTGCTGCCTACTTAAATTGAGAAAGAAACTCTGAATATATATTTCACATTTCTGACAAAAAAAAAGTTTTCAGCCATTTTCATGTAGTTGGCTCTAGGGAGTATAATTATACCAGAACAGTTGGGCTCATTAAAAATAGATGATACATTAAAGCAGAATTCTGCTTATCATGAAAGAGAACCTTAGTGTTGGATAACATGGGGAGATTGATTGCAGTTATATTCACATCATTTTTGTTCAATTATATGGTTTCCATTCACATGGGACACCCTGTGCATTTATTATAATGTAGAGTGGGCTACTAGGATGGATTGTGATAGGTGGAGTCTGTTTTTGTTCAACTCCTCTGTGTTTTCTCTTCCATCACCCACACTGACTATTCCAGAGTGTGAAGCATTTAAGCACAATGCTAATTGAGCTTGTAGAAACCAGCAGATTTTAGTACAAGTGGATCTTTTAGCACTGGAGATTCTTCTTACTGCTACAATAATTTAAACTAAATGAAACCTTAACAATTACCATTTTGCTGAATTGAGTAAAATTTTATGTCGAGGGTAGAATAATAAAAGAAGCAAGTAATCTCAAAGAGGTACGCCAGTAGCTCTAATTCATTAGGAGTTGGAGGAGATTTGGTATGTCACCAAAGACACTTGTAAATCTCTACAGATGCATAGTGAAAAACATTCTTACTAGTTGCAATCAGAATTGATTATCACTGATATATTGTGAAGTCTGCTGCTTAGTGGCAGCAGTACAGTGCAAGGCTTAAAAATCACAAAGTTACAAAAAAAATAAAAAGCACAAAAGAGAATCAGCAAGATGGTGATCATGGTCTGTTCAGAAATCTGATGGGAGAAATGAAAGGCTGTTCCTGGAACATTAAATATGGTTCGGCAGGCTCTGGTAGCTCCACACCAATGGTACTAATCAGAAAAGGACATGTTCTAGATAGTGAGGGTCCTACTGATGAATGCCACCTTTTTTGAGGCACTGACATTTACATATGCCCTTGATAATGGGGAGTGTTGCATTGGCTGAGTCTGCATCCCTCTGGAATCTCTTTCAATCCTGTGTATTCAAGGCTCTGTGCCATTCGGTGATGCAACCAGTCAGAATGGTGTCTACCATATACCTGTAGAAACTTGCTGGAGCCTTTGTTGAAATACCAAATCTCCTCAAACTCCTAATGAAGTAAGCCTTCTTGATTGCATCAATATGTTGATGCCCAGGGATTTGAAGCTGCTTCCGCTTTCCACACCTGACCCCTCAATGAGGACTCGTATGTGTTGTTCTAACTTCCTCTTCCTGAACCCAATAAACAATTTCTCTGTGCGTTTTACAATCCACTCCTTTATCTTGGTGTCATTAAGATACCACTCAGCCAGCCAATCCTGTATGCCTCCTCATCACTATTTGAGATTCTACCAAGAACAGTGGTACCATTGGTGAATTTATAAATGGCTAATTATAGATGGCTGTGCTTTTTTTGGACAGTCATGAGTGAGGAGAACTCTAGGCTTAGCATGCATCTTTGACGTGTGATTGTGTTGATTGTCAGTGAGGTGGAGATACTATTACTGATTAGGAGTTCAAGGAGATTTGGTATGTTACCAGAAAGACACTTGTAAATCTCTACAGATGCACAGTGAAGAACTTTCTGACTGGTTGCATTGGAATTCTCTTGATTATCACTGATATGTTGTGAAATCTGCAGTTTTGTGGCAGCAGTACCTATAGAGGGCTATGGGTAACCCTAGGTAATTTCTAAAGTAAGTACATGTTTGGCACAGCATTGTGGGCCGAAGGGCCGAAGGGTCAGTTTTCTATGTTCAATGATCCATACTGACTGTGGTCTCCTGATGAGAAAGTCAGGGATCCAGTGCAGAGGGAGGTAAAAAAAGACAAGGTTTTGAAACTTGTTGATTAGTAGTGAGGAGTTGATAGTGTTGAATGCTACACTGTAATTGATTACCAGTAGGCTGTGTGCATTGCTGTTGTTCAGGTCTTCCAAGGCCAAGTGGAGAACCATTGAGATCATGTCTGCTGCAGACCTGGTGTGTTGGTAGGCAAATTATAATGGTTCCAGTTTCATGCTGAGGCTGGAGCTAATTCTAGCCTTGACCAGCCTCTCAAAGCACTTCATCACAGGTTTTTAGTAGCCTGTCAAGTACACAAGTGGGGCCTGTTGTCTTGTGTGTGTCCACCCTCTTGAAGAACATTTTGATATCAGCCTCCAAGACAGAGATCACAGGGTCACCAGATGCTATGGGGATTTACACAGGTGCAGTTTATTTTTTCTTTCTTTTAAAGCGTGCATAAAAGGTTTTGAGTTCATCTGCGGAGTGAAGCATCACTGCCATTTATGCAGTTAAGTTTCCCCTTGTAGGAAGTAATAGCCTGCACAACTTATCACATCTGTTGTGCATCAATTTCTAAATTCACACGCAATTGCCTTTTTGCTGTCATAATAACCTTCTGTACCTGATTCTGGATCACCAGACTTAAACACCACAGATCTATCCCCAGTTAACTGTGAAAGTTCAAGTCTATACAGAGCTTCTGGGTTGGGTATGTTCAGTATTTTCTTAAGAGCATATATTCATTCACATAGGTCTTGATGAAGTAAGTAATGACTGTGGCATATTCATACAGATCTGAAGATGAATGCAATCCACTGATTTAGACCCATCCACTGCCTTCCTTGATCATGTCCTCATGGTCTTAACACTGGTGCTGGAGTCTTCAATCTCAGATTGTTTCCCAGAAGTAGAAATCCAGCCAAGTGACTGGACTTGCCAAAGTGCCAGCATGGGATGGCATGGCAAGCATTGCTGATGGTGACAGTGTGTGCTGGCTCCTCGGGTTCACAGATCTTTGTTGGTGGTAGTTTGTCATCAGGTTGGCAAGGTTGGTTGGGAAGGCCTCGGGGTGTGTTGTTGTTCTGTGATTATTGAGCATGGGTGCCCTGCTCCACCAGTGCCAGCTTGACATTTGCCAATAGTGGAATGTATACTGCAGCTGTGATAATGACAGAAGAACTCCCTTGGCACATAGAATGGATGGCACTTAAACACCAGATATTCCAGGTCCGGGTAACAGGACTAAGGCAGGATCCTAATGCACAGCATTGCAGAAGATTGTAGAGGGTTGTCATCTCAGCCAGCTTCATCATGGTCAAAACTCTCTCCCCCATTAAGGATATCTTCATGAAGCAGTGCTTCAAGAAGGCTGCATCCATCACTAAGGACCCTCACCATCTGGGACATGCCGTCTTCACAATACTACCATCAGGGAAAAAGTAGATCCATGCTCAATGTTTTAGGAACTCCCTCACCATCAGCTTTCTGAAGAGTCCAAAAACACTACTCCATTAGTCCTTTCTGTATTATTTTTGTATTTTGTAGTTTAGAGTAGTATTATGTCCTTGCTTTGTACTGCTGCCACAAAACAAAAACAAAAAATCCCATCATTTGAGACAGAGACAATAATCTGATTCTGATTCAGTATACTGAGAGGACTCGGCAATCATTTCATTCCTTCACCTTGTTTGCATATCACTCAGCCTTATTGACTGCATTGAAAGGGAATCAACCATCATCGATCCACTGCATGAATGATGCAGTAACTCATTTCCTTTGCCCAATATTCAGCAGTACTGACTATTTCTTCACCAGCAGATCCTCACACATTGCTCCAAGCACTGGCTGTGGTGAGTACACCTATGCTGGGTATGTGCGATATAGCATGCGAACCTAAGTGCCCAGGATGGAGAGCTGCTACTCTGGACTCGATTAACCTTTCCATTCTCGCTGACTGGTGATACCCATTGGAGTCTTTTGGCTGCTAGGTTGTGTGTGACCTCTTAGGGATTGAATCCTTGCTTATTGTCTGGATCTCTTTGAAGGCTGGTGATAAAAGATATTATTCATCTCATCCCGGATCCATTTTGCTTGACATTGAATAAAAATCTTAATTTGTCAATGATAACTGCTTGATGTATGATTTTAAAGATTTAGAAATAATTTTAAATCGATTATTGATATTAATTGAAAAGCAATGCATAAACTCTGTACATTTCACAATTACCTGCCTTGCTACCCATACCCGCTATGCCAGCAGGGAGAAAATAATTCTTAGAAAGCATAAATCACAAGAGACCACATGAACATGAAACAAATTGTGCACAAATAAATTGGCAGTTTGTGTAAAGAGGTTAAAAGATAATCTGGTGGGTGGCTTGGTGATCAAGTCTTTGTGGAAGGTTAGGCATAAGAGGACATCTTGAAAGAGGTCATTGTGCAGTAATGGCAGGCAGTATATCTGTTGGAGCATTACTGAGAAATAACAAATCAGTCAGATGAAAAGAGCCCAGGAAACATAAACATTTAATTTCCAGAAAACATTTAAAACATGCACATGATTAGGCCACACATTAAGATCAAATAGAGATAGGGTGTTCCTGAGCAGTGTTTTGTGGGCTGTTTTACAATAAAGTACTTAGATCTTTAATGCAACTCAACGTAATGTGTATCTGGTGGAAATACTGTGCAGAAACTATTCCAGGAGAGTTTGCCAAGGAAGGAGAAAATAAACAAACCCAGGAAATAAAAGAAGGAACACTTAGTTTGGGGTAAAGAGATTTGATTGAAGGAAGGAAAAACACATGAAATGCAGAGCAGGTCAGGCAGCGTCTGTGCAGTGAGGAACAGAACTAATCTTTCAGCCTTTCAAGTTAAATGTAAAGTATGGAAAAAGATTCAAGATTGTTTAATGTTATTTCCTGTACACAAGTGTAAGGAGAACAAAATAACTGTTACTCCAGATCTGATGCAGCACAGAAAAAAACACAAAAGATAAAGAACACAACATTAATACTAAAAAAAACACACAATAAATATAAATACACAAGAAAGCATATACATAGATTGTATGTCAAGGAAGTGATACTGGCTGGACTCTACATAGGTGACTGACAGGAAATAATAATGGTGGAGTTAGTAGGTGGAGGTGTTGATAAGTCTTACTGATTGGGGAACGTAACTGTTTTTGAGTCTGGTGTTCCTGGTGTGGATTCTACGTAACCTCCACCCTGAAGGGAGTGGAACAGATAGTCCATGAACAGGGTGAGTAAAGTGCTTCATGATGTTATTGGTCCCTTTCTGGCACCTTTCTGTATATATGTACTGATGGAGAGTAGGCTGATGCTGGTGATGCATTGATCAGTTTTGACTACCCATTGTAAAGCTTTCCTGTCTGCTGCAGTACAGATTCTGTAGCAAACGGTGATGTAGCTTATTAGGATCCCTTCTACTGTGCTTCTGCAGAATAGAATGTATGGAAGTGCAAAGTCCAGCTCTCTTCAGCTTCCTCAGCAAGGAGAGATATTCGTGAGCTTTTCTGACTACGTAGCATGTGTTCAGGGACCATGAGAGGTTGTGTGATGTGCACTCCCAGGAGTCTGAAACTGCTTGCAATTTCCATTGCCATTATTCTAAGCATTTGACGATGATTGGCATTAGTGCACTGGGTGATGGTCATTTAGTTCTGAAGGTGTAGAGTTCTTGGTCCAGCGGTGATGGAGGCTGATTTGAAATGTGTGGACAGCAGTCTGGATGAGTGAAGAGGTGAAGATGTCCATGAAGACACATCTTCACAGATAACTTCAACACTTCACTCATCCAGGTACAGATGAGGGTAAAGAATTAAAGGAGTGTGTAACAAGAAGGAGATGCAAAATGAATAAATGGATTACAGTGCACTACAAAATGGCCTGGGAGTTAAGATGTATAGAAATAAATCATGAGTTTCTGATTCAGATCATGAGTTTGCATTAGTAGGGATTTATAGACGATGTTGGCAAAAGGAATTGGTGTAAGTCAGCAAACAAGTGGTGGCTGAAGGACCCATTTCTGCTGTGTATGACATGTTGGTCCTAACTGGCTAACAATTATTTAAACACTGGCCCCTACTAAGGCTGAGAACCTGCCCCTGCTGCTGTGCTTTGTGTCTGAGAACTTTGTGGTGATTTGCCTTCCTAATATGATGAACTGAATACTGAGGCTTGGGCCTACTCTGGGCTGCTTTGTGGATTTAGATCTCAGGAACCAATTTGGTTTGGGATGCTGTTGTTGCTTGCCTCTATTTTTTGCATGATTTGTGTGTGTGTTTTTTTTCCTCTTTCTGTCAGTGCTTTGTGGGTTGTTTATTTTTAAAAAATTGGTTTCTTTTAGTTTTCTTGCTTTGCGGCTGCCTGTAAGCAGACAAATCTCAAAGTTGTATAATTTATACATTCTTTGATAATAAATATATCTGGAATCTTGAATTATTTGAGCATTTTTGCGGTCTTTAATGGAAGTGAATTGGGTTAAGGAAAATAATTTCTGAAACCAAAGTTTGGGTGGTTCATATCTCTACCCATAGTGTTGAACAGAATGTGAGACAAGATACAGATGCTGAATTTTGAAGAAGATTAAGGGAAGATGAGATGCTGAAGAAAGAGGTTGTTAGACGAATTAATGAGGGATTGACAGAAATTACAGTGAGAAAGGTGATATTTTAGCAGAGAAAGTAAACTGTCTTACTGCTTGTGATGGATTGGAATGGTGTTTAAACGTTCAGATTGGGGTTGAACAGGATGCCAAAATTTCAAATGATCCAGTTTAGCTTAAAGAAGTGGGTGGTCGAGGAAAGTGATGAATTCTGACACGTGAGAAGAATCTATGAAAAGAATTGGAAACAGATAGCTTAGCTCCCCCTGACATTCACACTGTGGAGACTTTGCTCCTCGTGACTGCAAGTCAGACAGCACAAAGGAAGGAAATGATTAAAAGATTTTGCCAGGATATGAAAGGACACTGAACCAATGCCTGAGTTATTTCACAAAGGACCAGAAGCAGCTGAATAGAAACGTGAAAGGCTGGAATTAAGATGACTGTGAAAGACTGGAGTTAGCTATATGGTGGCTGGGGCTGGGGAGGTGAGGTGGGAAGTTATATGAAAGAATAATGTGATTAGAGAGATTCATGCCTCCTTGGTCTTTTCAGCTTACATTTGATATTGTGGACTGTCAACAACCTCATCATTTAATCATTATTCAGTTCCACAGACCATATTCCAGTGGTGATTTTTACTTATCTTAGTTAACCAAGCCTATGATGTGCTTGTGTTTAAGATACTGATGAATGGAAACACAATATACACAGAGTAAATGTTAATTTATATAACTTGTTGATGTATGAAAAATTGAATTATGAAAAATAACAGAGGCCAATAAGACATGCTGAAGATCCTGAGCCACACAGAGAAAATGCTGGGGGAGTTCAGCAAGTGTTTGGAAGTGAATAAATAGTTAACATTTTGGGTCTAGACATTTCATCAAGACTAGAAAGGAAGGTGGAAGGGGAGAAGGAGGATTACAAGGGGGCAGATGATATGTGTAATCAGTTGAGGGGGAGATGGGTGGGACTGGTATGGGAATGAAGCAAGAAGCTAAAATGGTGATGGGTGGAAGAGATGAAAGGCTGAAGAAGCAGTAATTTGACAGCTGAGGAGAGTGGACCATGGAAGAATGGGAAGGAGGAGGGATACCACTGGGAGGTGATGGGCAGATGAAGAGAAAGCAAGGAGAAGAAAGGGGAAATAATTACTGGAAGTTCAAAATTTGTTATACAGTCTATTAGGTTTGAGGCTACCCAGAAAGAGTATGTGAGTTGTTGCTCCTCCAACCTGAGAGAGGTCTCATTCTGACGGTAGAGGAGGCCACCATGGACTGACATGCGGGAATGGAATGTGAAGTCAAATTTAAATAGATTGCCACTGGGAAAGCCCACCTTTTGTGGTCGATGAAGTGAAGGTGTTCAAAAAAAAGTGGTCTCCCCATCTACGATGGGTCTCACCTGATGAAGAGGAGGCTGCACACAGAGCATCAGATACTATTTGGGGGAAGAGAAAGATGTGCATAGTGTTAGGATTCTGTTGCAGCTGGCAAAATTAGTGGACAACTCGATACAAATAAGGACTTGGTTTATAAAGAGAGACATGACCTTTAAGAAGTTTTAACAAAGTACAATGTGTTTTTGAATGGAAAAATCTCATTGGAGTGTTAGTGTTAATTAAAAGCTTAATTGAAAAGATTGGTGAGGCAAAGATTCTTAAAAAGGGAAATAGACAATTAAGAGAAAAAGTCATCAGAGTGTGAGGACACCAGTCATTGATGGAAAGGGGTTGAGGTGAGAAGCATTTCCAGAAGTGGATTACAGCAAAGTTCTGGAGACAGTGAAAGATTAAATCATGCAGTTTTAAATAACTGCACTGTGATGGCCAGAAGGCACTGTAGGAGGTGGCAAACTGAACCAAGTAAAAGGCTGTAATAAGGTAAATAAATTTTAGACTTTTTGAATTTGTGGAGAGAGAAGTGAACAAAGAGGGGAGTAATTGGAAAAGACAATGTCCACAAATAAAGTGCTAGAAGTGGGCAAGTTACTTATTATTAGAACATAAGAAATAGTAGCAGGAGTAGGCCATCCAGTCCATCAAGACTGCCCCGCCATTCAATAAGATCAGATGCTGATCTGTCCGTAAACTCAGCTCCATCGACCTGCTTTTTCCCCATAAACCCTTAATTCCCTTACTATGTAAAAACCTATCTAACTGTTTCTTAAATATATTTAGGGAGGTAGCCTCAACTGCTTCCCTGGGCAGAGAATTCCATAGACTAATCACTCTCTGGGGAAAAACAGTTTCTCCTCATCTCTGTTCTAAATCTTCTGCCCTGAACCTTGAGGCAATGTCCCTTAGTTCTAGTCTCACCTACCAATGGAAACAACTTTCCTACTTCTATCTTATCTATCCCTTCCAAAATTTTGTATATTTCTTTAAGATCCCCTCTCATTCTTCTGAACTCCAGAGAGTATAGTCCCAGGTGACTCAATCTCTCCTCATAGGTTAACCCCTTCATCCCTGGAATCAACCTGGTGAACCCCTCCTTTGCACTGCCTCCAAAGCCAGTATATCCTTCCTCAAGTATGGAGACCAGAACTTCACACAGTACTCCAGGTGTGGCCTCACCAGTACCCTGTATATTTGCAGCATGACCTCCCTGCTCTTGAATTCAATCCCTCCAGCAATGAAGGCCAACATTCTGTTTGCCTTCTTAATAACCTGTTGTACCTGCAAGCCAACTTTTTGCGATTCATAAACAAGCACTCCCAAGTCCCTCTGCACAATAGCATGCTGCATTCTTTCACCATTTAAATAATAATCTGCTCTTCTATTATTCCTTCCAAAGTGCATGATCTCGCATTTACCAACGTTGTATTCCATCTGCCAGACCTTAGTCCACTCACTTAACCTATCTATATCCCTCTGCAGACTCTCCACATCCTTGTACAATTTACTTTTCCACTCAGTTTAGTGTCATCAGCAAATTTTGCTATGCTACTTTCAGTCCCCTTTTCCAAATCATCAATGTAAATGGTAAACAGCTGTGGGCCCAGCACCGACCCCTGCGGCATCCCACTCACCACTGATTGCCAACCGGAGAAACACCCATTTATACCAACTCTCTGCCTTCTGTTGGTTAACCAATCCACCATCCATGCCATTACACTTCCTCCGACTCCATGCATCCGTATCTTACTTATACGTCTTTTGTGCGGCACTTTATTGAACACCTTCTGGAAATCCAAATACACGATTTCCACCTGTTCCCCTCTATCCACTGCACTCATTATACTCTTCTAATATTAGCTTTACTTGTCACATGTACATCAAACCATGCACCAAATATATTTTGCATCAAATCAAAATGAGAAAATTGTACTGGTTAGGCTACAAGTGCTGCCACACTTATGCACCAACACAGCATGGTCAAAATCACTAACCCTAACCATACATCTTTGGAATGAGGGGAGTGGAGAAATACCCACAGGGTCACAGGGAGAACGTACAAGCTCCTTACAGACAACAGCAAGAATTGAACCCCAAATTTATAGCTCACACTATAATAACATTATGCTAATTCAGTGATTCATAATAGGAGTTGTTACATGCCCTATGTGGGCGTTTGGGGGAAATGGGGAAATAGAAGTCATTGGGGAGTGTTCACGATTCATGGACGGTTGGTAAGAGGCACCCTAACTTTAGGCATGAGGCCTGACCAACTGTTAGTAGAGCAGACACTTACAAAAAAAATGGGTGAGGGACTGGAACACAAGAGGAACCATTACTCTGCAGGCAGTGAGCACTCGTCATCACGACACATCTGGAATTCGACAATCTCATCTGACCTGACCAACCAAATAGACATTATTGGGGATGCATAAATTAGCAACTAGGGTGCCCAACAACTCCCTGTGACATGGAGCTTGGAACGGGTTCATGCAATTTAACAGTTGGTAAGTCAAGTACAGCCTCACAACTTGCTCTACAGATCTATTAAAAAAAACATTTCATGCAACAATACAGTACTAATTGGAACCAAACTGTGAAATAGAGCCAATTAGTGAACCTGCTTACCCCAAGGATTCCTCTTGAGGAATTCAAAGTGACTTCAGCTTCAGAGGTGCATCAAGAATAATCTTTGGGTATTATATGTGACCTTATGTGATTGGTCAATCGTGCTAAGTCAAGTACTGTAGTATAAAGATAGCTTACTGAACACCAACTATATCCAAACTAACATTCAGATTTTAATCAACATTGTTGTCAACATGATTTATGCTGTTGTGATCGCCTTCATCTTCGCCTTGCCATTTCTTTGCATGCTGCTACTGTCATTCTATCCATGTCAGCACGTTCCATATTCAACATCCAATAGGCATTCCCAGTTTGTGTTAATTATTTATTTTAATTTAGCCCCGTTAATAATGGATAAATACACACATGCAGAACACTGAGTCTAAAGGCAGTGAAGCCTTGATTTCTAATCCAGATAAGAAACAGAACCTGCAGAAAGTGCATCAATACAATATAACATACCAGACCATGTGTCTTATTTATAACACTGTACTGTCTAATGACATCATGAAACCATCAAGATTGTGGGGACGCTTCAGTAAAAGACACACTGAAAAGGTGACTTACAGTATTACTCAGTTCCAGAAGATGAAAGAAGCATTTGAAAAGCGTTGCACATTCGAGTCATTTGCCAAGAAAGCTAAAAATGATAGAGGTCTCATTGCTTATTTTCACTTTTCCAACATGATGTCAAAGCGTGGAAATTCTCATACAATTGATGAAAGATTAATAATGCCTGCCATATCAGAAGTGCTCTCCACTGATCTCAAAATGGATGCTAGTGTTTTAAAATCATTTCCTCTGAGTAATAATGTAGTAGCTTGTCGTATTGATGAAATGAGTGAAGACATTGAATATCAACTATGCACAGGGCTACAAAAAAAAGAATTTGGGATGCAACTGGGTGTATTGAGTTTGTGAGACAATGAGGCATTGCTAATGGCGTATGTATGGTTTATTAAAAGTGGAAAAATTTATGAAGAGATTCTCCTTTGTAAGAAGTTAAAAACAAATATCGACGGAGAATCAATCTGTGACAGATAAAAGTATTCCGATTAGGAACATGATATCTTGTGCAACAGATGGTGCACCATATATGACAGGTCGCCATACTAGTTTAGTGGCATTTATGAGAAAAGAAATTCCAAGTCTGCTTGCAATCCATTGTGTAGTTCATTGTCTAATTCATTGTTGGCGTCCTCACTCAGTGGCTTTTTTCCAAGCATGACTCTTGTAATATCTGTTATCAACAAAATTAAAGGTCACCCATTATATAACAGAATATACCATCAGTTATGCTGAGATAACAATGAAGAGTTTGAATGCTTGCTGCTTCACATTGAAATGCATTGGCTGTCAAAAGGCTGCTGCTTAAAAAGTTTCTTTGATTGTTTTTCGACACTGGTTGAATTCTTGCCCAAAGTCAACAAGAGCTTGGGAAATAAGATTGAAATTCTATGTGGAGATGTGGCATGCCTAGTTGATCTGTATGTAAAATGAACATTCTAAATATGAAACTACATGGGGAGAAATTCAATTCAATCCAGGCAAAAAGTGCAGTATCTACTTTTACTGGAAAATGTGGAAATATATAAACAAAACATTGGGAGAAGAATGTTCTCACAGTTTCCCTGCATGGAAATTATGGCACTATTTTTCACAGATGTTGATTTGCAAGAGTACTGCTTTCAACTGCAGTCACTGAAGAAGGATTTTCAGAATCAATTCAAGGACTTGAATGATCTGGAAATTCTGGATGGAGTAATTAACCCATTTCTTTGTAAAGTGGAAGAACAGACGAGAGATTGCAAGAATAAATTATCAAATTTCAGAATGATGAAGAAGCAAAGATGCTTTTCAAAAATGTTGACTTTTGTGGTATGTGGCTGCACTGTCATACGAACTGCCCTTCGTTGCATTTCCATCTTCCTACCTTGTTGAAAGAGGCTTCAATACAGTGAGCCACATACTCACAGAAAACACTTGGACTTTGTTGTGTCTGGGGACTTAAGGCTTTTGCTGTTGTAACTTGAACCAGATATTTCAACTCTTGCTAAATACTATCAAGTTTGAGGATCACACTGATATTGAAACTGCTGTACAGCACACAGGTACTGTGTAGGCTAGGTTTAAGACCATAAGATGTAGGAGCAGAAGTAAGCCATTTGGCCCATCGGGGCTGCTCTGCCATTCAATTATGGGCTGATCCAATTCTTTCAGTCATCCCTACTCCCCTGCTTTCACCCCGTATCCTTTGATGCCCTGGCTAATCAAGAAACTATCTATCTCTGCCTTAAATACACCCAATGACTTGGCCTCCACAGCCATTCATGGCCACAAATTCCACAGATTTACCACTCTCTGAAGTAATTTCTCCGCATCTCAGTTCTAAAAGGATGTCCTTCAATCCTGAATTCATGCCCTCTTGCCCTAGAATCTCCTACCATGGGAAATAACTTTGCCATATCTAATCTGTTCAGGCCTCTTAACATTCAGAATGTTTCTGTGAGATCCTCCCCCCACCCCCCATCTCCTGAACTCCAGGGAATACAGCCCAAGAGCTGCCAGATGTTCCAAATACGGTAACCCTTTCATTCTCGTGAATCTTCTCTGAACCCTCTCCAATGTCAGTATGTCCTTTCTAAAATAAGGAGCTCAAAACTGCACACAATACTCCAAGTGTGGTCTCATGAGTGCCTTATAGAGCCTCAACATCACATCCCTGTTCTTATATTCTATACCTCTAGAAATGAATGCCAACATTGCATTCGCCTTCTTCACAACTGACTCAACTTGGAGGTTAACTATTAGGATAACTTGCACAAGGACTCCCAAGTTCCTTTGCATCTCTGCATTTGAGTTCTCTCCCCATCTAAATAATAGTCTGCCCATTTATTTCTTCCACCAAAGTGCATGACCACACACTTTTCAACATTATATTTCATTTGCCATTTCTTTGCCCATTCCCCTAAACAATCTGTTTCTCTGCAGGCTCTCAGTTTCCTCAATACTACCCACTCCTCCACCTACCTTTGTATCATCAGTAAATTTAGCCACAAGTCCATTAATACTGTAGTCCAAATCATTGACATACATTATACAAAGCAGTGGTCCAAGACTGACCTCTGTGGAACTCCATTGGTAACTGGCAGCCAGCCAGAATAGGATCCCTTTATTCCCATTCTCTGTTTTCTGCTGACCAGCCAATGCTCCACCCATGCTAGTAACTTCCTTGTAATTCCATGGGCTCTTATCATGTTTAGCAGCCTCATGTGCAGCACCTTGTCAAAGGCCTTCTGAAAACCAAAGTACACCACGTCTACTACATCTCCTTTGTCGACCCTGCTTGTAATTTCCTCAAAGAGTTGCAGTAGGTTTGTCGGGCAGGATTTTCCTTTCAGGAAACCATGCTGGCTTTGGCCTACCTTGTCATGTGCCTCCAGGTATTCCATAATCTCATCCCTAACAATCGATTCCAACAACTTCCCAACCACTGATGTCAGGCTAACAGGTCCATAGCTTACTTTCTGCTGCCTGTCACCCTTCTTAAATAGCAGAGTAACATTTGCAATTTTCCAGTCATCTAATACAATGCCAGAATCTATCGAATCTTGAAAGATCATCTGCAATCAAGTTCACTTTGAAACTTGAGAGGAAAAAAGTAAAATTCAATGCGTCGGTATTTCAGTAGAATAAAAATTACAATGATGTGAGAGGAGAACTGGCCAAAGTTGACTGGAAAGGGACACTAGCAGGAAAGACAGCAGAGAAGCAATGGCTGGACTTTCTGTGAAAAATGAGGGAAGTGCAAGACAGATATATTCCAAATAAGAAGAAATTTTGAAATGGAAGAAGGACACTGACATGGCAGACAAATGAAGTCAGAGCCAAAGAAAAACAAAAGAGAGGGCATACAAGGAAGCCAGATCTAGTGGGAAGATAGAGGATTGGGGAATCTCTGCAATCTCTCCAGCCACTTACTTCAGAATCCGAGGGTGCATTTCATCAGGTCCAGGAGATTTATCCAACCTCAGACCATTAAGCTTCCTGAGCACCTTCTCAGTTGTAATTTTCACAACACATACTTCACTTCCCTGATACTCTTGAATGTCCGGTATACTGCGGATGTCTTCCACTGTAAAGACTTATGCAAAATACGCATTCAGTTCCTCTACCATCTCTGCATCTCTCATTACAATATCTCCAACATCATTTTGTATTGGTCCTATATCTACCCTTGATTCTCTTTTATTCTTTATATACGTTTGTACTTAAAAAAATATTTCAGGATCTTCTTTGATATTAGTCACCAGCTTCCTCTCATAATTCATTTTTTACTTCCAAATGACCTTCTTCATTTCCTTCTGCAAGTTTTTAAAAGTTCCCCAATCCTCTATCTTCCCACTAGATCTGGCTTCCTTGTATGCCCTCTCTTTTGTTTTTCTTTGGCTCTGACTTCATTTGTCTGCCATGTCAGTGTCCTTCTTCCATTTCAAAATTTCTTCTTATTTGGAATATATCTGTCTTGCACTTCCCTCATTTTTCACAGAAAGTCCAGCCATTGCTTCTCTGCTGTCTTTCCTGCTAGTGTCCCTTTCCAGTCAACTTTGGCCAGTTCTCCTCTCACATCATTGTAATTTTTATTCTACTGAAATACCGACGCATTGAATTTTACTTTTTTCCTCTCAAGTTTCAAAGTGAACTTGATCATATTGAGATCACTGATCCCTAAGGGCTCCCTAACCTGAAGCTCCCTTATCACCTCCGGATCATTGCACAGCACCTGATCCAGCACAGCCGATCCCATAGTGGGCTCAACAACAACAATCTGTTCTAAAAAGCCAACCCTTAGACATTCTACAAATTCTCTCTCGAGGTCAAGCACGAACCTAGTTTTCCCAATCCATTTCATGTTAAAATTCCCAACGATTATCATGACATTGCCTTTCTGACATGCCTTTTCTATCTCCTGCTGTAATTTGTAATCCACATCCCAGCTGATGTTTGGAGGCCCATATACAGCTGCCATTAGGGTCCTTTTACCCTTGCCATTTCTTAACTCAACCCATAGAGACTCGACACCTTCCAATCCTATGTCATCTCTTTCCAATGATTTAATATTATTTCTTATACACAGAGCCACACCACCCCCTCTGCCTACTAACCTGTCTTTCTGATATACTGTATATCCTTGGACATTCAGCTCCCAGTGGCAGCCATCCTTTAGCCAAGTTTCAGAGATGGCCACAACTTGCCAATCTGTACAAGAGTCTCAGTCCAGTATTTGTTGCTTTCTGATTTAACTGCACCACTCATCTCTTACCCTGTAAATCATGCCACTGGCTTTGATTAAGCAGCACCTCTTGCCTGTTTTTTTCTATAATCTCTGTTGCACACTATCTTTGATTTATTTCTGTTTTCCCCTTCCTCGGCCCAATCACTCCAGTTCCCATCTCCCTGCCAAATTAGTTTAAACCCTCCCTAACAGCTCTATTAAATGTACCCTCTAGGATATTGGACCCCTTTGGATACAGGTGTAACCCGTCCTTTTAGTACAGGTCGTACCTCCCCTAGAAGAGGCCCCAATGATCCAGGCATCGGAATCCCTGCCCCCTACACCAGTCTCTCAGCCACACATTAATATGCCTGATCTTGCTATTCTTGCACTCGCTAGCACGTGCCACAGGCAGCAATCCTGAGATTACCATCCTAGAGGTTCTGCCTTTCAGCTTCCTACCTATCTCTCTGAATTCTCTCTTCAGGACCTCCTCCCTTTTTCTACCTATGTCATTGGTACCAAGGTGCACCAAGACTTTTGGCTGTTCACCATCTCCTTTCAGAATACTCTGCAACCAATCCGAGACATCCTCTACCGTAGCAGCTGAGAGACAACACACCATGCGGGTATCTTTATCAGGCTGACAGAACCTCCTGGCTATAGAATCCCCTATGACTACCGAATTCTTCGTCTTCCTCTTTCCCTTCTGCACCACGGAACCAGGCTCAGTGCCAGAGACCTGATCAGTGTGGCCATTCTCTGTCAGGTCATCCCCCTCAACTGCATCCAAAACAAGATGACAATTACGGAGGGGGATGGTGATGCACCATCAATAACTCACACTGAGACGTAGGCGAGATATCGGCTTTTATTGACTGGAAGAAGGAACCAGGAGTGAGTGTCTATCATACAAGGTCCTGGAGACTGAGGCCGATCTTCAGGCCGCAGGTCTCCTTTATACAGGGGCCTGTGGGAGGAGCCACAGGAGCAGTCAGCAGGGGCGTGTCCCGACAGGCACATAGTTCACCACAGATGGTCTCTACTATCTGATCTCTTTCCCTCGCTGCCCTAACCGTCACCCACTTGTCTAACTTCTGCAGCCTCGGGCTCCTGTCACTCCTCTCCATCTCCTGTTCACTCTCCCCAATAAGCTATAGGTCATCGAGCCGCAGCTCCAGATCCCTAACACAGACTGTCAGGAGCTGCATCTCAGTACCCTTGGCACAGATGTGGCCATCTGGTAGACTGGAAGCTTCCTAGGATTCCCACGTCTAACAAGCAGAGCAAAATACTAACCCTGCCGGCATGCTTGCTATTCCTCAAAGAAAAATTTAAAATTTAAAGGAGAATAATTTTTTTCATGTTAGCATATGGCAGACATGTTTTTACACTGGGGGCTCTGGAAAGCGTATTGTGTCTAAGAGGGACATTGGCAAAAATGAAGATGCTTTAAGGGGGCATTGTCAAGTATGAAAGAGCTTTAGGGGGACATTGGGTGAAAAACTGTCAGAAACACTGCACTATCTGCTACGCCTCAGTGCTGTTGTAGCTACCTTTGGAACATATTGATGAGAATCAATATGAACCAATTTCATTGTTCATTTAATTTAACCTGCACCTATTTCTCAATTAATTACTTTATGGATTGGATAGATTCTATTCACTGGATTATATTAAGAACCCCAAATTATATCTTCATTCTTAGATTTTGTTTCTTTTGTGAAATAGCCTCAAATATATACCTCTGCTAGGAGTTATGTGCAGTTTCATATGGTGTTCCAAGTTTTAAATTGTGATGCTGTAGAGTTTCCACAGGGCTCACTAATTTATTTCCGTTCCTTCAGTAATTCTTCAGCAGACCTCCATGTCCCTCACTACTTTATAACATCAGCAGTTATTCCTGTTTAGTACACAGATGCCTAGTGTCTCCCTGATCTGCAGGATGCAGTATTCCTTGATGAAATCTATTTTCCCACACTGACGCAACCCACTGACTATAATTTGCTCACTTTTTTTTACTAGTTGTAAATTTGATGGTTATTTCATAAATGCTTTTACCTAAACAGTTACTGCAGGTGAGGTACATTGATAGTTCCTCTATAGATCCATACTGCCCCTGTCTCTATCAAATCAGCTCTCACTGATAATGCCACTTGCCTGTATTAATATTGTTTAAATGATACTGCAGTGAAGGCTGTTGTTGAACTGGTGTAAGTAATTTATACCAAATAACTCAGTCAGTTCAGTGAGGCAGAACCTGTTCTGGAAAGCTATATTGGGAATGGCTAGTAATTGACAAAGTCTTGAAAGAATACTCCTTACAATATTTTCTAATCTGCAAGAGCTGCCGGACCTCCTGGGGTGTGATTAGGATGATTGGATTTTTACTCCTGTTTCAATTTTCAGATCAAATAAGCTTCCCACCAGTCAGATTTCAAAGAGCAATTAAATATGTGAAGTAATGACACAGAAAATAATTCCTTCATTTCTTTGGGCTAAGTGCTGCTATGCTCAATAGCTGAATCAGCTCAACTATCAGATTCCTAACTGTGATCAACTTACTTATTTAGATACCAAAAATTGGTAATAATAGTGCCTCAGTGTGATAAAGGAGTTCCTGTAGACATCATCAACAGTGAAAACAGATGAAAAATATCCACTTAGCAATTCAGTTATTTCATTGTCTCCAAAATAACCCCAGTCTGTAAATATTCTATGAACTCTGAAATCATTTATTAAACTTCCCATATGACTCGAAGAGATTCTTTGCTATTGTTGTTGCATAATAAATTTAATAACCTTAAACTGTTTCTTACACATATCCCTTCCCATTGACAATTACTTCTTTCATAAAACATGGATTTTATTGAGTCTTCCTTGCACATCTAATATTGCTGGATTCAGTTCAAGAAAGCAACCATTTTAATGTTTTATTTATTTTCTTCAAGGCTAGTCAGAATAAAGTTTTTCCACTGAAGGGAAGAAGGTCTCTGTGGTGCTTTGGAAGAGGAGGATTTAGTTTCAGAAAAGAAGCCAAATTTTATTTTAGGCTGCAGCACATACAGGAAGAATACTTCAAAGAGTTAACATTAATGAATAAAGCTGGCTGTCTCAGCACACCTTGATACACTCAGTGACTAAGAGGAACTGCATAGCTCTTCCCCATTTCCCACAGCTAGAAATCAAACTGGTGAATGCGACAGAGGAATAACCTTGGTTACACATTTCTAACCTCAGTGGAGATGCCAGCAGACGAGCGCTCACCAGAACCACTTGTGCTAATAATTCCACCTGGCTGGGAGTGTGACTTGTGCTCAGCATTTCAACAAATACTCTGTTCCTAGGCCTGCAATTCTCTGTTCACCCTAGACTGAGACAGACAGTTAGGAATAGTTCATGTTCAATAATTTAAAGTTTTGTTTGAATGGAGCAATTGGAAGTCAAGGAAGGAAGGATGAAAGGTATGGACCAGAAATTCAATTACATTGCACATTTTGTTTTTTAGAAAACAGAAAAAGCTGGAACTACTCATCGAGTCAGAAAGTATTTGTAGAAAGAAACAGAATTAATATTTTAGGTCCAATACCCTTCATATCTCTTGATCAAGTGTCATGCAACACAAAAGCAGTTCCTTCAATGCAGAGTCTACAATGACAGTGAACCCATCCATTTAAACTGACCCTATATTAACTCCATTCATTTTGTCTCTTTACCTGTTTTGCATCCCGAATGCTATTCACAAGTGATAGTTATTCTTAAGTGGCATCAATGTCATATTTCAAAAGACAAGACAAGTGAGTGTGGGGCCTTAAGATTCCACAAGTAGAAGGGCCCCTGGGGCCAATCTCCTCTTGCTGTGGGCAATGTTTGAAATATATAAACTAAGTGAAGAAAGCAAATAACACAGGAATATTAGTATTCTGTTCTTGAAATCGGATCATTAAATGTGGAAAGCAGAACTCCAGGGCATTCAGAGAAATAGCAAAATAAAATAGAGATTTTTTTTTTAACTAAAAGCCAATAGTTCATAGATCTGGTTCTGGAGGCATAGAGTTTCTATGCCCCAAGTTATTAACAGATGTTACATTGTGAAATAACATTGTCTGTCAATGTTAGGTATCCAGTGACTTGGGCAGAGGGTGGCCGGGGTGGGTAAGATGGAGAGGTGGTGGTGGACTAAAGTTTCATACATTTCCAGTCATCAGTACAAGCTTCGTATTGACATCAACAACCACTCCTTGTAAGCAGTTAGGACTAACCAGGGATTACCTTCCATTATCCTACAGTACAGTACTAATACAAGACTCTTTATATCCAAACCTCATGATAAGTTCATTTTGATGGTTCCATACAAATTCTAGGCAGAGAGCAGAAGCACAGATCATGCAATGATGATGCAGTGTGCTTTGCCATTCATATCTGATATCTGCCCTGTCAAATTGTTTCATATGTCTACAATTAGCACACACAAAAAATGGTGTGTCCACAACAGAAAGTCATCCCTTACTTTTGGCTATACATGTGTGACTTGGTAACTAATTGTGTATTCCAAAACTATATTTTCACTTCAAGGATTCTCAATGACCAAAGTCAAAAAGTCCCATGATAGCCATTTTGGCATAATTTTGTTCTCTCTCTCTCTCAGATGTGTCTTCAAAGACTCACCTGACTCTCTGAAGAGCATTTATTTGTAGTTTCTACCCTGAGGTGAAAATCAGTGTGTTGTATAGTTTAGGTCTAAAAGGCATAATTTGCATTATGATGACTGTATTGGCAGCAGCTTAAAGTCCACAGAAAATGCATTATGCATGCTAAGCATGTTCATCTATCACTATGTGAGGGGTCAATAAATTTAACCTTGGAAGGACTGCAGCTGGAGATTTCAATACTGCATGAGGCCCAAGGCATCTTGTATGATGTTGAACAAACTTAATACTAGGGCCCCTTCCATTTCTGGGAGAGCGCTTTTGCAGGAAGGGTTGAGAATTGAGAGACCATAAAACAGAGGAGCAGAATTAGGCCATTTGGCCCATCAAGTCTGTTCCACAATCCCATCGTGGTTGATTTATTATCCTGCTTAAGCCCATTCTCCTGTTTTCTTGTAACCTTTGATGCCCACCAACCTCCACTTTAACTACACCCAATGACTTGGCCTCCACAGTTATCTGCGGCAATGAATCCTGCAGATTCACCAGGCGGCCAAAATAAATTCCTCCTCATCTCTGTTGTATGGGGTGCCCTTCTAATCTGAGGCTGTGCTCTCTGGTACCAGATTCCTTTATTGTAGGAAGCATACTGCCCACATCCATTCTATTTAGGCCTTTCAATATTTGACAGGTTTCAATGAGATTTCCCCTCATTGTTCCAAACACCAACGAGTACATGCCTGGAGCAATCAAATGTTTCTCAAATGTGAACCCCTTCATCGAAACATAGAAAATCTACAGCAGAATACAGGCCCTTCAGCCCACAAAGCTGTGTGGAACATGTCCTTACCTGAGAAATTACTGAGGGTTACTCAAAGCCCTCTATTTTTCTAAGCTCCATATACCTGTCCAGGAGTCTTTTAAAAGACGCTATTGTATCCACCTCTATCACTGTCACCGGCAGCCCATTCCACTCACTCTCTATTCTCCGTGTAAAAAAAACTTATCCCTGATATCTCTTACTTACCTCCTTTCAAGCACCTTAAAACTGTGCCCTCTTGTGCTAGCTATTTCAGCCCTGGGAAAAAGCCTCTGACTATCCACATGATCAATGCCTCTCATTATCTTTACACCTCTATCAAGTCACCTCTCATCCTCTATCACTCCAAGGAAAAAAAGCCAAGTTCACTCAACCTATTCTCATAAGGCATGCTCCCCAATCCAGACAACATCCTTGTAAATCTCCTCTGCACCCTTTCTATGGCTTCCATATCCTTCCAATAGTGACACAACCAGAAGTGAGCACAGTACTCCAAGCGGGGTCTGACTAGGGTCCTATACAGCTGCAACATTACCTCTCAGCTCGTGAACTCAATCCCACAATTGATGAAGGCCAATGTCCTGTATGCTTTCTTAACTACAGAATCAACCTGCGCAGCAGCCTTGAATGTCAAATGGACTAGGACCCCAAGATCCCTCTGATCCTCTACACTGCCAAGAGTCTTAACATTAATACTATATTCTGTCATCATATTTACTCTAGCAAAATAAACCACCTCATACTTATCTGGGTTGAACTGCATTTGCCACTTCTCAGCCCAGTTTTGGATCCTTTCAATGTCCTGCTGTAACCTCTAACAGCCCTCCACACTATCCACAACACCTTCAACCTTTGTGTCATCAGCAAATTTACTAACTCATCCCTCCACTTCTTCATCCAGGTCATTTATAAAAATCACGAAGAGAAGGGGTCCCAGAACAGATCCCTAAGGCACACCACTGGTCACTGACCTCCATGCAGAATATGACCTGTCAACAACCACTCATTGCCTTCTGTGGGGAAGCCAATTCTGGTTTCACAATGCAATTCCCACTTAGATCCCATGCAATCTTACTTTCTCAATAAGCTTTGCATGGGTTACCTTGTCAAGTGCCTTGCTGAAATCGATATACACTACATCTACTACTCTACCATCATCAATATGTTTAGTCACATCTTCAAAAAATTCAATCAGGCTCATAAGGCATGACCAGCCTTTCACAAAACCATACTGACTATCCCTAATCATATTATGCCTCTCCGGATGTTCATAAATCCTGCCTCTTAGGATCTTCTCAATCAACTTACCAACCATTGAAGTAAGACTCACTGGTCTATAATTTACTGGGCTATCTCTGCTACCTTTCTTGAATAATGGAACAACATCTGCAGTCCTCCAATCTTCTGGAACCTCTCCTGTCCCCATTGATGATACAAAGATCATCGCCAGAAGCTCAGCAATCTCCTCCCTCGCCTCCCCCAGTAGCCTGGGGTACAATTTCTAGGAAAAAAAACCCACACCAATGTTTGTATATAGGAGACAAGCCAAGATATTTGTAGAAGTCTTGGGCCAGGATTCCAGTGGAAGGACCACATTTTTAGTAGGTCTTGGGGTCAGGATAATGGTAGAGCATGGGGCAGGATCTGGTCAGAGGGGTAGAGATGGAGGTTGTTATGTTATTGTGGGTGATAGAGGGGAAGATCAGTTGCTGAATGTCAGAGGATGAGGTAGTGAGATGCAGGGGGCCAGGGTACACTGGAAGTGTTAGTGGTTAGTTGTCAGATCAAGGATGGAGGTTAATGGTGAGAGGTTTTACTTGAATTAGGTTTGTGAGCTGTGGTTACATGTAGAGATTGAGAATGAAGTGTTGACATTTTCTCTCTTCACACACATTGGATGATCTAATGTGTAGATTTACTTCATGACTAGTCCATATCAGCTGCAGGCTAGCTAAGTTGAGCACTTCAGGTTATTGTAGGACCAGAGGAAAAATTACAGACTTGGTTGTCCCTGATGACATTGTCTTAAGCTTATTTAAATTGAGTGCTCAAAAAATGTAATGGTATGTGATCCGGCTTCTTGGTACGTGCTCAAGTAAGGATACAGCTTATTGTGAGCATGCAAGCAGCTTTGGAGGGAAGGTAAATTGAAACCCATAATTTAGAAAAAAAAAGTTTAAATCAGATCTTCTCCCAGAACATTGTGTAAAACATATGGCATCTGTTTTCCTGCAGAATTTCCATAAAGTGATTCACCCTATGCATTGATCACTTGTGAACCTGACACACCAGTTGAGCAGGGTGGTGTCACAGCTGTGGTTTGAATAGTGGCCAGTGTGAGAGATGTGCTGTAGCAACCTGTTTTTAGTTATACACACCGTGGACGAATATGTTTCAGACCAACTAAATACTGATTATTTCAGTCATATTGTTATGTATAAAATGCATCATCTAAGTTCTTCTATTATCTGCAAAGTAATCTCTTCAAAGCAACCCGTGGGGAAACAGTATTTAACAAGAAATGTAGGAGCATACCATATGTCTAAGCAACATAACCATCCAGGGGTGGAGAGTTATAACATTGCAGAAAACTTTTGAGTGAAGAAGTTATTCCACAAACATGCCAACCCCTCAGCTGAAAATTTGACCCCTGCCTCTACATGTTACACACTCTGAAGCAGCCTTTCAGCATTCATCCTATCAAGTCCAATAAGAATTTTATGTTTCAATAGAATCACCTCTCATTCACCTGAACTCCAAGGAATCTTTAATTTCCCACTGCAGAATGTTTATTGTACATGTCATTCAAGATTTATGAACTTTTCAGCTCTCTCAATATCTTAGCAACAGTAAAATTATTTCACTGCACAGTTTAGTGATGTGTTGCCATTATAGGTTAGGATTATTGCAACATTCAGCCTGCTTCTAACAAACCTTAATGACTGTGACATTTTTAGCATGGCATTCCAGACTGCACTTTGCCGAAAAGAAAGTGGAGAGTAATCTATTTCAGTGTCACATTCCTGTCAGGATCAATGGCACAAGGAACTGATGGCCATAGACATCATAAAGTCATTGTACAAGAATATCACTGTTTAATGCTGACACATGTAAAGAGCAATTCAACAGAGTTTAGAATAAGTTTAGATAATGAAAGACAACTCTCTCTCTTTGGTGTCATCCAGCATGATTTCTGGCAATAAGATTAGGAACTCAAGATTTTTATATCGCTTGAAGCTACCTAGTCTGCAGGTTTCCATCTTTTCCCTTGTCCACTGGTAAAACTTCCTGTTGACCCTAGCTCCAAACTCATTTCTCTTTTCTGTTTCCGTTTCCTTCGCTAATGCTCACTTAATCTAATTTTTTTTACTCCTAGTCTTTTAATTTAGTGTTCCCTCATAAATTTGTGTTCCCTAGAATGGAATTTTGCATCACTTCAGTCAAGTTTGCAGTGTTGTTATTTTCCTACAGCTTCTCTTACCAAGCTTGCCAATGACATCTCCTTTCCTTCCTCCTCCTGCTTAACCTTTTTTCTGCTCAGTTCTCTTAGTCACATTCTTAAACATCCAACCATAGTAAAAAAAAACACCTGAAAAAGCTCTTTGTCCCAAACAAACTCCATAAATTCTGATGTCCCCAAGGATCTACCTTTGGCCTTGCATATTTTTCATTTCTTCAACAGCGTAGTATGTTCTCCATCCAGAATGATGACAATGCATCTCTTCCCCCTCCCCTACCAACTCTGCCTTCCTTGACACTTCCCTTGTCTCTAAAGCACCTGGATATTGTTGTCAGCACACTAAATACTGGAGATACTCAACAGGTCAGACAGGATGCATGGAGAGAAATGAACTGTCAATGTTTTGAATCAAGACCCCTCATTAGCAATAGAAAGATAAGGTGGAAGCCTGAATGCAAGGTTAGGTGGTAGGGAAAGAGCATGCAATGGCTGCTGATAGGTGAATACAGGAGAGAGACAGCAGGTAGGAAGTTGGAAAACCGGAGGGAGGGAAGGATGTCATAACAGACTGTGAGGTAATAGATGAAAGAGCCAAGTGGTTGAAGAAGAAGGAATCAGAAGGGAAATGACAGTAGATCATGGAGTACAGGGAGGAGATAGAGAACCAGAATGAGGAAGATGTAGGTGATATGCATGTCAAAAGGGTGAGGGAGGGCAAAAGAATGGGGAAAGGTGCCAGAGGGATAAGGGAAAACATGAAGGGGATTAGTGGACAGAGCGGAGTGGTCACTGAAAGTTAGAGTAATCAATGTTGATGCTTTCAGGTTGCAGTTGAACAAGGTCGGAATCGAGGTGTTGTTGCTCATATACACTTAATGTCTGATCTCTCACTTTGTCATCTAAACCTCTACTGCTTATATCCCAAGTCAGAGCAAGTCTCATCTTGTCATCACCTATGTTTGTTGTCTACTTTGGCTTCTGGTGAGGCAGTGCCTCAATTTTAAAATTCTCATTGTTGTCTTCTAATCAGTCATGGCATCTCTCTGCCCTATCACTCTAGACTCTGCCACTTCCGTGCCACTTCTCAAACCTATACTTAGTTACCACATCATTGACCATCACTTTCAGAATTCCTTCCCATCATTCTTCCTAAGTGTCTCTCTTTAGAGCCACTCCTTTGACTAAACTTTTAATCATTTGTATTAACATCTTGGAGTCATTGGAGCAGAACCAGGTTTTGTATGATTCTTTCTAAAATGTCTTGGGATGTGTGACTATATTACAGGTGCTATATAGATACAACTTCATTTTTGGAAATGATTCAATCTATTTGATTTCATCTTTTATAATACCCTAATGTGTCACAATGAGTTAAGATTAAATTGGATATTGGTGATTATAATATGGCTAGAAAAAAAATTAAGTGCTTGCTTAACTGAAACACAAAGTCAAATTAGATGGCAAGATATCTGGGCTGCTGTTAGTTGTTTGCCATTTCTTGTCTATAAAACATGAATCTTAACTGAGAGAGCAATTCTTCAAAGGAGTAGGCTGCTCAGTAGAATCTAGTGCTTATTTTAAGACATCAACCCTCATTATACTGCTTTCAGCAAATATGATAGATAAATGTTACTTTCCATTTAACATTGGGGGCAAAGAACAGCTCTACAATCATGTAGGAATTCACAGTCCATTTCTCTACTGAAGAACTAGCATTCAAACATTCACAATTTATTTTGGGCCAGGATAAATACCAAATCTGAATTATATTTGTAATCCCTTTTGCTCCGGATTCGTGACTATAAAGTAAACAATATCCCTTCACAAAAGATTAAGTGTAGTGTAGCGGTTAGCACAATCAATGCCTTTACAGTTCCAGCCGTTCCGGGATTCAGGATTCAGTTCCAGTGCCATCTGTAAAGAGTTTGTACATTCTCTCTGTGGATTTCCTCTGGGTGCTTCATTTTCCTCCTGCAGTCCAAAGACATACCATCTAAGAGGTTAATTGTTCATTGTAAATTGTCCTGTGATAAGATGTGCTACTAAGCAGTGCAGTTTATTGGGCCAGAAGGACCTACTTCACACTGTATCTCAAAATAAATAAGTAAGGAAAAACTTAACTAACTTAAGCTAATTTTGGTCTGTGTGTATGCACCAAATTCTTCATGATAGTCACCCGTAGCACTTGTGAATTCTGCACCAACATTGCCAACAGAATACCCTTATTTCAGCCAACAACTATTTGATCTACACTAGCATCACCCCATTACACTGCTTGCCCTTGTAATCACTGTTTTTTTCATCTTTATGTCTAGCGAACAGGAAAGACCTTCTCACGAGATATTGTTTGCCCTCACCTGATAGCATCTGTCATCCTCCCATTGAATGTAAACCACTTTCAAAAGTTACCTCATTGTTTTCATGAGGCAGCTAACTCTGACACAATTTAGTCACGGCCTGTCAATCCTGTACCAGCTCATTAAGTTTAGAAAATAGCTTCTAATTCACTTTGTGGTTCTTGTAGCATACAACCAACCTGTTGCTAAGATCTTTGATTTTCTTATCAGTCTTATCTTCCTTTCATGCTTGACTTGTGCTGGAAGAATTCCAGAGAAAACAATTGCACCTCCTCTGTTTTCCAACACACAATCAAATACCACATTGTGGGAGAGGGCTTCATTTGGACAGGGTCCTGCCCACTTGTTCAAGATCAGCCATCTGTCATTAATAATCACAAAACTTCAGGCAGGTTTGCATTGAACACAATTTGAGTTTCATGTCCTATTGTAGTGACTTTAAAAAATACATACAGAATCTGAGCTCTGCCACAATATCAAATCTGTCAGGACTTAATAGTCTTTTTGGACACCTTTATGGATGTTTCTAAACTTGGATTTTATTTGCTGCAAGAACATTATTAGGGAATTTATAAAATATTCTAAATATCAAATATGTTGAAAATATGTATTTGTAAACCTTTAAAATATATTTTTTTACATTTTCATTCTGCTCACTGGTAGTCATGAAATATTTGGACCATAAAACCACAACACATAGGAGTAGAATTGGGCCATTCGGCCCATTGAGTTTGCTCTGCCATTCCATCATGGCTGATTTATTAACCCTCTCAACCTCATTCTCCTGCCTTCTCCCCATAACCTTTGATACTCTGATTAAAAAAACCCATCCACCTCCACTTTAAATAGACACAAAGACTTGGCCTCCACGGCCTCTGTGTCAATAAATTACACAGATCCACTCCCTCTGACTAAAGAAATTCCTCCTGATCTCCGTTCTAAGTGGACTCCCCTCTATTCTGATGCTAGACTCCTCCACTGTAGGGAGCGTTCTCTTCATGTCCACTCTTATTTTGGCCTTTCAATATCCAATAGCTTTAAATGAGCTTTACCCCTCATTCTTCTGAACTGCAGTAACCATAAGTCCTGATCCATCAACATTCCTCATTCATTCACCCTTTCATTCCTGGAATCATTCTCACTAACTTCCTCTGGGCCTTCTTAATGCCAGCCTATCTTTTCTTAGATAGGAGGCCCAAAGCTGCTGACAAGACACAAAGATGGTCTGCTGAATGCCCTATAAAACCTTAGCATTACATTTGCTTGTATATTCTAGTCCTTAAATTAATGTGAACACCGCATTCACCTTCTTTACCACCAACTTAACCTGCAATTTTAGTTTAGGAAGTCCTACATAAGGATTCTCAAGTCCCTTTGCACCTCTGATTTTTGAATATTCTCCCAATTTAGAGAATAGCCTATGCCTTTATTCCTTCTACCATACTCTTCCCTACACTATATTCCATCTGCCTTTATTTTGCCCATTCTCCCAATCTATATAATTCTTTCTGCAGACTCCCTGCTTCCTCAACAACACCTTCCCCTTCACCGATCTTCATATCATCTACAAACATCTCCACAGAGCCATCAATTCCATCATTAAAAATCATTGATATACCATATAATGTGAAAAGAAACAGTCCCAGCACCAAGCCCTACGGATCCCTACTAGTCACCAATAGCCAATCAGAATAGGCCCCCTTTATTCCCACTCCTTACCTCCTGCCAGTCAGCAATCTTCTATCCATGCTAGTCTCTTTCCTATAATACCATGGGGTCTTAATTTGTTAAACAACCTCAGGTGCATCACTTTGTCAAAGGCCTTCTCAAAATCCAAGTATACAACATTGACTGACTCTCTTTTGTCTGTCCTGCCTGTTATTTCTTCAATGAATTCTAATAGATTTGTCAGGTAAGAGTTCCCCATAAGGACACCATGCTGACTTTGGTATATTTCATCATGTGCCTCCAAGTACCCCAAAACTTTATCATTAATAATGGACAGGCTAACTTTCTTCCACTTCTCTCCCTTCCTAAAGAGTAAAGTGACATTTACAATTTTCCCATCCTCAGGAACTATTCCAAGATCTAGTGATTCTTGAAAGATCATTACTGATGCCTCCACAATCTCTTCAGCTAACTCTTTCAAAGCCCTGGGGTGCAGTGCATCTGGTCTGATAGACTTATCTACCTCCAGACCTTTCAGCTTCCCAAGCACCTTCTCCTTAGAATTAGCAACTTCATTTGCACTCACGCCTGCCCCCTGATACCCCTGACTTTCTGGCATGCTCTTAGTCTCTTCCAAAGTGAAGACTGATGCAAAATACTTATTAGGTTCATCATCCATTTCTTTGTCTCTGTTTTCTACCTCTCTTACTGACATTTTCCAGCAGTCCGATATCCATTCTTGCCTCTCATTTATTCTTTATATATCTGAAAAAACTTGGTATCCTTTTTATATTATTATATTTTATTATTTATCTTTTATATTACATTATTTGTTCAAGATAAAATGATTTTATCTGCCTTATCAAAATCGAAAAGGTAGACGGAACGGTTACAATGTAAAATATTATTCAAAATTGCGAGATGTATTTGAGGAGAAGTGTGTTTGGTAAAATTAGTTTTGAACATTCTAAAATCTTAAGTGCAATTATTCTGAAGTGCAGCTTTCTCATTTTGCAGCAAAACATCATCTCTCCCACTGACTATTTATTTCTCCTCGTCCCATTGGCAGTCTTATGTGACAGAGTCATAGAAATTTTCTGTATAGAAAGAGGCCTATTATTTCCATGTCAATTAATCCTGTGTTTTCAACAATTACTAACCCGGCTACCAATGGGCTTTTGCACATTCAACTCATTGCCCAATATAACAGAAATTTACTCTTGGTTGCCAATAAGTTGGCATCATGGTTCCCTGCTCGAAACATCTTTCCCCTCCATAGATACTGCCTTGTCTGCAGACTTCCTTCAGCACTTTGTGTGTGGGTTTGAATTTATGCTACTGATATAGTCCAGTGTTAAATATATTATATTTTTGCCTTTTACAATTTGGGCCATTAAATTTCATCAACAAATCTCAGCAATTTAATGAATCCCCAGATTTAATTTGTAATATTTATTTTTGAATCTTGTCGCATCCTTTGTAATATACATTTAAGGAAAGTTGGCACTAAGCCAGCCAACACTTTAACTTTCATTACTGAATGTGGGTAACAAGGTGAATGAATGGAGAATGTGGTGTGAGAAAGACTTGCCTGGGGGGCACAACTGTAATTTTAGTAAAGAGTTTTCATAATGTCCCTTGATTAACTGTCCACGTTTCTAGCCTCCAAATGAGCCTGCTCCATCTCCTTCAGCGTTTAATTTAATTTCTGAAAATTAAACAGATGCAAATATTGATGGCTTTGAATAAGGACCACGTGGTATAGCTCAGGACCCGCAATGGTGCTTTCATCCCTTTTCCAAACCAGCTCTTTGTCTAAATGCCCAATTGAAACTGCACTTGTTGCATTATTCTGCCAAAATAAATCGTTTGAAATTTGAAAACAATAAAGAAAACTGTGATTCAGCTGTGTGGCCACCAGTGAGCACTGTTGTCCAAACTATCTTGAATGTCTTGTTCAAATTTGAGTTTTATGATTTAAAAATACACATTTGTCCACTGTATTAATGAACTGTGTAATTTATGTAATTTACAAATGGAACTAAAAATCATACCCATCTTTTGGCCAGGGTGGCATGGTAGAATAATGCTATTACAACGCCAAAGACCCTGCATTCAATTCATCCATTGTCTGGAAGGAGTTTGTATGCTCTCTCCATGACCACGAGCGTTTCCTCCAGGTGTTTTGTTTTCCTTCCGCAGTTCAAAGATGTGCAGCTTAGTAGGTTACTTGGTTAATGGGTGCAATTGAGCAGTGAAGGCTCATTGGGCTGAATGGGCTGATATTGTGCTGTGTCTGTAAGAAAATGATGAATAGTCTTGGATCACTATGCTTGACCTTTCGCTCAGCAAAGCTAAATAGATATTCACACTTTAATGGAAATGAATTTGCAACACACTTTGAAATGACACAGAGCCAATAAAAAAAGGAATATTTTTACACAGTACCCATATGACCTGCCCTGCAGTATTTAAATGACCATCCTCAGAATGTTTATGTCCGTCAGTCCTAGTATTAGACTTTTATGGTAACTTGCATGATGTAAATGCTAGTGTTGCTCTAATATTGGTAATTTATATTAATGTGAATGGAAGTATTCCATTATTGTGTGACAAGTTATTTTGGCAAAGTATGGCTCGTCAGTGCCTCTTATAAATACATACTGCAAAGCTCCGTGACAGCTTCTATCCTGCTGTTATAAGACTATTGAATGGTCTTCTTGTAAAATGGACTCTACCTCATAATCTACCTCTTCATGGCTTCCTTGCACCTTGCTATCTATCTGCACTGCAGTTTCTCTCTGTCTGTAACATAACACCTGCATTCTGATGCTGCTTTTCCTTTGTTCTACCTCAGTGTACTGATGTAATGAAATGATCTGCATGGGTAGCATGCAAAACAAGGTTTTACACTGCACCTCAGCACCTATGATGATAATAAACCAGTTTACCAGAATAGGCTGTTTGATTGGGAGATCTAAATCTGGCCCTTGCCATTTACTCTATTTACCTGCCAAGCCTGACTACAGTACGCAGGCTTGTTTACATCATTGTTTTTTAACCACACACTTGCAGGTGCTTGTACTAGGAAAGAATTATTTAAACCTGTGTTCAAAACCAGGGCATTTCTTGCTGTCAGCTAGCACTAACACTTTCAAGGACTTGCTGAATTCTGTTGCTATGCATCCCCTTGGTCCCTCAACCCAAGAGGGATCCCTGAGGGCAGGGTTGCGTACCAGCTTCTCTGGGCTGTCACTGTAAGCAAGAGGAGAGCGAGGTTAGAGAGCCCGAAAGATCAGCTCATTGTTATGGCAGTTGTTGGTGGCGCAAATCTAGAGCCACTGGTCCATAGAGAAGCTTAAAATCACACAATTACAAGTTTGTGGTATCGTGGCATTGTATTTCAGTATCTGCCTTTGCTGTAACTTTTAGGTTAATGGTTTGATTACACTAATTCTTAATATGCTATTTTTGGACTGCAGTTTCTGACATTAAAGTAGTTTCTTAACACTGTTCTTTATAAAATTTAAATGATTTTATTTATTGTTTTATTTTGCATAATCATTTTAAAGTATACGTAAATGCTAATTACAATAACTATGGTGTTATTTTAAAAGAAAAATGCATTTTCTAACATTTTTAACAATATTGATTAATTTTACTCAATAATCATGCTCTGTTAAGCAGATGTATTTAGTAATGTGCGGGAAGCATCAAAATTGTATTAACACAATATACTCTTTGGGAAACAAGATATAATCCCTCCTTAAAAAAAAGCCCTCTGATCAGATCTCATTGAAGTATTAAATTGTTACTGAGCTTGACAGGAGAGTAAAGTTGATGTTTCCACTGGCTTGGGGGACCCAAACCATTTCACCCTCAAAATAACAATTCAGAGCAGAGATAAGAGGGCATTTCAACAAGAATGAGGTGAATGTTTGGAACTCACTACTAAAATAGGCTATGGTGATTCAGTCACTGATTATGTTTGAGACATTGATAGAATTTTAGCTATTAAAAGAATCAAGCTGTATTGGGTTAAGAAAGTGAGACTGATGCAAAAGAAAATATAGCTATGAACTTCAAGGTTGAGAAGGAGCAAGGAATCAAATGGCTTTCTACTGCTTTGACTCATGTTCAAATACTTCATCAGATTGTAGAGTAATTGTAGAGTAATTAAGCATATTCTATTCTGTGCAATGTAGCAATGAACTTCAAGTTGGGCATTGAAGTCCATTTACATGTTGAATGTATGTTCCATCTCTACCATCCTCTCACACAAACACTCCAACCTCCCCTCTCCCATCAACACTCTTTAAGATCTTTTAATAACTCAGGAGGGAACATGGTACAGTCAGGGTTCTGCGGTTGTGGATAGAGTTCAGAATCCACCATAATATGGAACAATATGCAAAATAAAGCAAGAGAAGTTCTAAGTAAATTTATCATTGATGTACATAAATGTCACCAGGTACTACCCTGAGATTCATTTTCTTGTGGTTATTCACAGTAAATACAAAAAAAACATAATCAAATCAATGAAAAATAGCACACAAACAAGACGGACGGACAACAAACTGTGCAATACAAAAAGAAACAAAATTAAAAATAATAATAATTAGTAAATAAACAATAAACATTGAATGCATGAGATGAAGAGTGCTTGAATGTAAGCCCATACATTGAGGGAACAGTATTATGTTGACTTGAATGAAGTGGTATGAAGTTATCCCCTCTGGTTCAAGAGCTTGATGTTTGAGGGGTAATAACTGTTCTTGAACCTGGTGTTATGGATCCTGAGGCTCCTGTATCTTCCTGATGGCAGCAGTGAGAAGAAAACATGGCCTAGATGGTGGGGGAGCCCAAATGATGGATGCTACTTTCCCGCGATAGTGCTACTTGTAGAGGTGCTCAAAGGTGGAGTGACTTTTCTGTGATGGACTGGGCTGTATGTAATAATTTTTATAGGATTTCCCATTCAAGGGCATTGAGCTTTCCATACCGGACTGTGATGCAACCTGTCAACTTGTCAATATAATCTCCACCACACATCTATACAAATTTGTCAGCTTTCAATGACAAGTCAATCTTTGCAAATTTGTAAGAAAATAGAGGCACTTTTGTCTCTTTGATGTAATGGCACTTACATGCTGGACCCAGGATAGATCCTCTGATATGATAACACCAAGGTCATCAGAGTTGCTGACCCTCTTCACCTCCGATCCCCTGATAAGGTCTGGCTCATGAACTTCCAGCTTCTTTGTCCTGTAGTCAATAATCAGCTGTTTGGAAAAATTTGTCACTTAGTTCACCGAGGTTGCAAGGGCTTTTAGGTAAACAGTCAGTCTGAAGAAAATAATGATCCTCTATCAGAAGCCCCCTTGTGGTGTTTCCAACCCACCTCAGATCACCATTGACTAACACCCTCTCACTACATTTGAGCAGTTCATTTATCTGGGCAGTGTCATCTCCAGTGATGCTGCGGTAGTAAGGGACATTGACAATCAACTCAGAGCCAGCAGTATCTTTGGGTGCCTCAATAAATGTCTGTGGAAGAAACACCAGCTGCGTCTGTCCACAAAAATCCAGGTGTACAGGGCTGCTGTCGTCACAACGCTGCTGTACGGCTGCGAAGCCTGGGTCTAGTAGCGCAAGCCTGAGCACTTCCATCAGCGCTGCCTCCACTTCTGCATGTGTATCAGCTGGCAGCATTGTGTCTCCAAAGTGAGGTCCTGGAGAAGACTTAACTTCCAAGCATTGAAGCAGCTGTGCTGGTCAGACCACATGTCACATGGACAACTCCAGGTTACCAAAATCAGTGCTCTACAGAGAACTCTCTCAGGGCAAGGGAGATCCTGGTGCCCTGTGCAAAAGGTACAAGACCAACTTAGGCAAATATCAAGGTCAATAATTGCAGCTGTTGGCTTGTGGCAGTCGCTCCTGATGACTCTTCTTCCTTCCTGATCTTCACAAGTGAAGAACTAGCTATCATCATCAGAAGAATCAGATAAAACATAAACTCATTACGAAGCACTCTCATGTAGACTGGAGGTTGAAAAAAGACTTGTCATAATTGTCACATGATTATGTGACACTTCATCTCAATATGTTTCAGAATATGCAAAATGATCTCCTTTTCAATAAAGTGACTTGTAAATTTCTTGAACAGCCATTCTTTGCCAGCCGATTCAAGGCTTATTGTGACTAGTTCACTAGTTCCATTCTAATATCAGTGAATGTATACAACATACACCCTGAAATTCTTGTGCTTCGTAGACATCCATGAAAGCAGAAGAATGCCCCAAAGAATGAGTGACAGTAAAAACGTTAGAATCACAAAGCCCCCCTGCTCACCCACCCACAGAGAAGCAGTAGCAGAACAATGGGACCCATCCTTTCCCCCTCGTTTAACTCAGCAAAAATCATCAGCACCCTCCACCCGCCAAGCATGCAGAAGCAAAATCCCCAAGAAAGACCATGATTAGCAGGATAGCAAAATCTAATCATTCACCCGACAATTTGACATACCACAGGCTCTCTCTTACTCTCCCCCCCCCCCCCCCAATGAAGGGACAGAGAGGTGTCACACAGTGAGAGGGGAGACTAACAAGAGAAACAAAAACACTTGTTTATTTACAATTTTGAAGTCTGTCGTACCACTTATTTTTCCGAGTTCTCCAACTCGAGAAGTGGCAACAAACTTTTCCCCACCAATGACAGAGAGAGAGCGAGAGGGTGGTTCACTGAGTACAGAGCCCTCCGACAGCTGATCCACTGCTCCCGATATTCTGTTTTCTTTTGCAATGCTTCAGTTCTTGGCGTAGGCATAGAGTTGTGCCGCAGAGCCTCAGAATCCCAAAGGTGCACTCGTTTCTGAGGCCGTGTCCTTGAGATATTGAAAAATGAATGGCCAATGAGCCCCAGGAGTGGTTCCCATTGCCTCAAAGAACTGAAATCTGAGTGTAGCTCTAGGTCAGGGTCTTTGACAGAATCCCATCCACCTTGAAAAGAAAAAAAAGACATTAAGTGTAGAAACTTCAAACAAGAGAAAATCTGCAAATGCTGGAAATCCAAACAATGCACACAAAATGCTGCAGGAACTCAGCAGGCCAGGCAGCTTCTATGGAAAAGAGTAAAGTCGAGATTTTGGCATGAGACCTTTTAGCATGACTGGAGACAAAAAGATGAGTTGATTTAAAGGTGGGGGAGGGAAGAGAGAAGGACGAGGTGATAGGTGGGTGGGAACGATGAAATAAATAGCTGGGAAGTTGATTGGTGAAAGCGCTACAGGGCTAGAGAAGGGGAAGTCTGATACATGAGGATAGAAGGCCATGGAAGAAAGAAAATGGGGGAGGAGCACCAGAGAGAGACAATGGATAGGCAAGGCGATAGAGGGAGGGGAATTACCATAAGTTTGAGAAATCAGTGTTGGTTCCATCACATTGGAGCCTACCCAGACAGCACATAAGGAGTTGGTCCTCCAACCTGAGTGTGGCTTCATCATGACAGTAGAGGAAAACATGTATTGAGATATCAGAATGAGATTGGGAATTGGAAATAAAATGGGTGGAAACTGGGAGATCCTGCTTCTTCTGGTGAATAGAGCGTAGGTGCTCAGTGAAACGGACTTCCAATCTATGTGAGGTCTCACCAATGTACAGGATGCCACACCGGGAGAATCGGGCACAGTATATCACCCCAACAAGAGTCACAGGTGAAATGTTGCTTGTCCTGGAAGGACTGTTTGGGACCCTGATTGGTAGTGAGGGTGGTGTAGGGGTAGGTGTAGTATCTGTTCCACTTGCAAGTTTAAGTGCCAGGAGGGAAATCAGTGGAGAGGGATGAATGGACAAGGGAGTCATGTAGGGAGCAATTCCTGTGGTAGCAGAAATTGGGGGGAGGGAAAGATGTACATGGTGGTGGGATCCCATTGGAGATGATGGTAATTCCAGAGAACTATGTGCTGGATGCAGAGGCTGGTGGGGTGGTAGGTGATGACAAGAGGAACCCCATGTATGGTTGGCAGGAGGATGGGTAAGAGCAGATGTGAGTGAAAAGGAAGAGATGTGGTTGGGGGCAGTGCTTATGTAGCTCTGTGCTAATGTATATGCCTGTGCTAATTTATAATGGAAAGGCAAAAGTGCCTGTTCTTTACATTAGCCACAGGGCAAGAAAGAGTGAAACCAGTTTCGTTGTGCGAGGGAAGCTACATATAGTTCAGGTGCCCTAATGTGATAAATGCAACTAATCTCTTTTGAGGGGATGCAGAAGCAAGCTCAAGAGGTCTTTGTAGATTTGTGGAAACATCAAGGACTTTTGGATTGCTATCTCTCCGTGGTTTTCAAGATTATTACAGTGATTAAGGCACTTTTAGTTTGGGAACAAGCATTAGGAACAAGTATAAAAGCAGTATCAGGAACACGAGGTTGAACATTGCCTTAGTAAGGCAATACATCTGGGGAACAGGATGCTAGAGTTGGCACTGAAATAGTTCTCAGAGAACAATGGGAGGAAAGATCACAGAGAGGGGCTGGGACTGATCTATCCATAATTTGGACAAATTGGGTTTATCCTGCCGGTAAGCAATAATTGATATGTTTCAGTTATTTGGTTCCTTCATGCCGGTTTTCTTGCCTCATGTGTTGTCTTTGAATTGCTGATTACTTGCTGTGGTACAATGCTACAGGAGCTGTCTGATAATGAGGTGATTAGCATGCTTGCATGCATGCATTTTTTGAACAAGTTCTTACAATGAACAGATGTTACATTGTGTTGCAATACAATTACATTGAGAGAGGTCGTAAAAAAATTATTCTTTTGACCCACCAGCACAGCTTGCTGCTGCACTGCATTTTTTTTCCATTCTGAAACTTATTTTTGTGTATAAATGAGTAATTTAAAATCATGTTTCCTTCACACACAAAAGTACAGATAGGATACAGAGCTGACTTACATACTGGAGATAGCATTAGCTGGGTATGTTTGTTTTAAAAGTGGCTTTTCTCAAGAGGTCAATTTCAAAAGCACCTGGTTTTGCCTGTCTGCTTCTGACCTGTATTCTTTGTATTGGTTTCTACCTCCTTGATTGGCAGGGACCCCGGGCGAAAAAAACAGAATCCAGCAGCTCTGAAACTCATGCCCATTCATAATGGATGGCACTGGGGATGCATTCTTTAGTAACTGGGCTTCATCAGTACTTACAAACATAAAAATATATATACTTTTGTCAGAACTGTAAGGAACTAGATGTTTTACCATCTCCGATAAAGCTCATTCTTAATGTTTATATTCTGTGTATAAAATAGCATTCAATTAGATGAATCCATTGCAGTATATCAGCAGTACAGTTCTTGAAGAATTTAAGTGGAGTTGGAGAGCAGTGTTGTGGGCAGGATGGTATTTATAGATAGACATCATTGGCCTGGTGGAGATACCTACCAACGTTCCCCCTAATGACAAATTCTTCTGTAGCACTGTGTGGAAGCATGTGCAGTACTGTATGCACAAGCCTTTTATATATATATAGATAGATAGATAGCTAGGGTGTCTAAGCCTTTTGCACAGAACTGTATTTGTCAATGTGGAGCTGAGAGTGAGTTTGTAAATCTGGTGGAAGCAAAGGATGTTGGGAATGGTGAGGGTGGAGTGCTGCAGGAGTTGTTTCGGATGGGTGGCAGAGAAGGAGTGCCAAGGGCAGGGGTGCAGATACACCCAGCCCTGAGACACCGGGCAAGGTCATTAGATTCCAAAAAATTGGTCTGTTGATCATTATAGGATGTCTCTCCGGTACTTTTTGCTCTCTGCCCTCTCTTTGCCTTTTCCCATCCATGATTCTCTTCTCTCTGCCCCCTTCCCACTTTCACTCCACAAAAGAGACCCATATCAGAATCAGGTTTATCATCACTCATATACATGATGAAATTTGTTGTTTTTTTGTGGTAGCAGTACAGTATAATACATAAAATTACTGTAGTATTGTGCAAAATTCTTAGGCACCCTTGCTATATAGATCTGTGTACCTAGGACTTTTGCACAGTACTGTATTTCATGAAAGAATACAAGCATTTGAGAGAGAGAGAGTATGTCTGTGTGTGTGCAAACACAACCTGTGAGCTAACAGATTCATTGGGTATATTGCTTTCCCATTTCAATGCATTTCATTTGGACATATCTCTGTTGAATCAATCAGTATTTAGTGCTGTGGGCAGTGGCAGTTTTATATTCAGTAAATAATAAATCATTATTCTTTGTATTTCAAACATCTCCCTAATACGTCCATTTCAAAAATAGCATACCACGTCTTTCAAGAGAATGCATCACAGATCACTAGGTAGAACAACGAAACAACAGGCTTTCTCTGTGAGTGGGTTTTGCCACTCAGCCAGAAAAATTGATCAACTGGACGTGTGTTTCTTTGATGTTCTCCGGAATATTGCAGTGAATTCTCTTGACAAATTAGGGGCAAATAACCAGCAAATGAATTTTGCGCTTTAGGGTATTAGTGGGGTGAGACTTGCATTGGTCATTTTTCATTTGCTTTTATCTCAATTACTAGATCAACTAAAACTACATGTTGTGGACTTCCAGTTCAAAATAGAGACTTCATTAAGTTGGTTAAAGACACTTCCCAACAACCTGCTCTAAACAAACTACCTAGATCACTGTGTCACACAATATAGTTAGTGAAAGTAAGTTTTGCCATATGTGTATATTAATGCAACCTATGAGTTAACAACAATTCATTGATCTGTTGCGTTTTCACCTAATTACATTTCATTCGGTCAAGTCTTTGTTAAACCAGTCAATATTTAGTGCTGTTGACAGCTGAACATTTTGCATTCAGCATATAATAGATCATTATTTTTATATAATGTTTCATTATATTTACTATTGGTCTTTCTAATTTAGAACCTGCTGAGATCCAGCTTCCCTCTTTATGCCAATATTCATTGATATTGTTAACCATTTTCTTTATTTAGAACCTCTACTCCTTTTTCACAACTACTGTTGTTGCTTGCCTCCTCAATTCATTGTCCTCGCAAACTACCACTCTATCTCCAAACCCCTCATAGTCCTTGAACTTGCAAATGCTGAAGTAGCTGGCTCCCCTGTCATAATGGAATGTGGAAATAAGTTGCACCAGCTGAAATATGGCATAAGCTGCTGCTCAGCACCCTCCACCCCACTGGCCTTGACCTCTCCTCTGTCTATAAACCGTCCAACTGCTTGCTGACAGTGAGCACTGAATGAACAGAAATGTTGTCATAAATGGGAGTGACCAGAGCTATTGCTTACAGTTCCAACTCAAAACTGTTTCTGAGATGTCAGCTGATTTTCTGTCCCAGGCAACAGTTTGAAACAAAACCATATAGTTTTAAAACTTTCTGTTAAATTTGATCACAAAGTGATTATGTTACGTCATCACTAAACATTCCACTTCCACCTCAGCTCGTTCCCAACAGGAAACCTCAACAACTTTGTCAACCTCTCAGTTTACTATTCTGTTCTCTCCTGATCAGCTTCCCTTAGTTTACTGTTGACGGACCTCAAAATCAAACAAATCTTTCCTGCCCATGTCACAGTCTCAGTCCTATTCACCTATTGCCTGGGATTCTCTGACCTACACTGGGTACTATTAAGCAAACCAATTATTTTATATTTCTGATTGTTGTTTTGAGACTCTACCATGGCATAATCAATTCAAGTCTCCAACCTAATAATCATTCAAAATCAGAATCAGAATCAGGTTTATTATCACCAGCATGTGATGTGAAATTTGTTAACTTAGCAGCAGCAGTTCAATGCAATACATAATCTAGCAGAGAAAATAATAATAATAAATAAAATAAAAAATAATGATAATAAGTAAACAAGTAAATAAATTACGTATATTGAAAAGATTTTTTTTAAATGCAAAAACAGAAATACTGTATATTAAAAGAAAGTGAGGTAGTGTCCACAGATTCAATGACCATTTTGGAATTGGATGGCATAGGGGAAGAAGCTGTTCCTGAATCATAGAGTGTGTACCTTCAAGGTTCTGTACCTACTACCCGATGGTAACAGTGAGAAAAAGGCATGTCCTGGGTGCCGGAGGTCCTTTCTGAGAATGGATGCTGCCTTTCTGAGAAACCGGTCCCTAAAGTTGTCATGGGTAATTTGTAGGCCAGTGCCCAAGATGGAGCTGACTAGATTTACAACCTTCTGCAGCTTCTTTCGGTCTTAGCTGCACTCTTTCAAAATCAGCCTCTGAACTTTTCCAAAATTTAGTTTCTCTGTTGTTGGGGAATGTGCCAGCAGTTTTCAGGACTTTAAACATTGTAATTCCCATTTGAAGCATCTCCAGCTCACTAACTCTCTCTCCATCTTTAAGATACTTTATAGTCTGCTTCACCATCAAAGCATTTTGGTCATTAAGTTTTCACTCTGACAGAGTGTACTGGCACATTATTGTGAGTGAAAGACTGTCATGCTTCAGATCCTTAGCACAAATCAAGAACTAATGCTGAGTTACATTTTGGCACAATGTTCTGTCGTGAGGATGATTGTAAGGGTCTAAGTATGTTTCTGCCTTAAATGTTGCAACATTTGGAATTAAGAAAAGCACATTAGTCAAACTACAGGTACCTTCTCATTTAATAACTAAATAACTTTTCTTGGCTACAGGAGAAGATCACATTGTGAACCTTTTTACGTATGCTACTGAATTGCAGTGTGCTGCCTATCCTGCTTTTTGTTTTAATATTCTCTTGTGAATGTCATAACCATACTAAGTTCTTTGTTTACTGTTTTGTAACTTCAAACAACAGTTTAAAAATTTGTTAAGAAATATTTAGGAAGCTGCTTCCTCAGGCACAGAATTCATGGAACAACCAATGACATTAGTCGTAGCCATGCATTAATCAAAATGTCCAGATGCTTTCACGTACAATGTTAATATGTTTAAAATGATTCTGCTCAGTTTTACAGATCACTATTATGAAAACTGTGCTCGCTGCATTTCTGGTCTTCTATCTTTCTTTCAGTTGCAACAGAAATAGTGGATCCCCCAGAGGATTTAATGATACAGAAGGATGCAACTGCACAGTTTAAATGTCATGCTGAATTTGATTCGGCTTTCGAAAATGACTTTGAGTTATCATGGCGAAAGGACGGATTTGAAATCTACAGTGACCAAACTGAGAATGACAGGTAATATTTTGTAGAATGGGCAAGTACACTTCCATTTTGGACACCATTATAGCCAATATCAATTTATTACCAATAGCATCAGATAAAGTGAATGGTGCCAAATCAGTAGCTACTTCTTCATTAGGTCAGTTGGCTGTAGACATACTGATTGTGTTTCATGAACTGATATGAGGGATGGATACTAAGATTTTGTTTTGTGTGCTAACATTTCCTCTGTGTTTGATATATACATACAATTTGATTACTGAAAATACTTATAACATATTCCAGAAAATTTTCTTTGTCTAATTTTAGAAAAAAATAATTTAGAAATAATTTTTATTTAATAAAAGCAGTGGTTCATGACCCAAGTTCTTTTGTGAATACTTTCAATATTAGCTTTAATAATTGACCTATGAACAATTTAATTCTGATTTGTATAGTACCTTTTCCTTGATGGTGCGTCTGGACATTTTTAAATGCTCCCTTATTGCATCCTCACTTTTCCTACTTATACTTGGCCAGCAGTACAGCACACAGGCTATAGGTTGAATCAGAATCAGGTTTTCTATCACTAATGTATATCATGAATTTTGTTATTTATGTGGCAACAGTACAGTAGAAAATGTAAGTAACATAGTAATTTACGATATAAAAGATAAATAGTGGAGAAGAGGATTAGTAATGTCATGTTTATGGATTCATGGATGAATTGGAAATGATACTGGAGGGAAAGAGACTATTCATAAAACACTGAGTGTACATCTTTAAGCTAGTTAGCATTGTTGTAATGAGAAAAGGGCAAGCCCTTGATGGGGAGGGTCCTTAATGATGGATGTTACCTTCTTGAGGCACCACCTTTTGAAGTTAACTTGACGGTGGGGAGGGTTGTAATCGTGATGAAGTGGCTGAGTCTACAAACCTCTTTCACCTTGCACACCATTCAGCCAGTTAGAATGCTCTCCACAGTACACCTGAAGAAATTTGCTCAAGCCTTTAATGACATACTGTACATATCTCCTCAAACACTTAATGAAGTAAAAACCGCTGGCATGCTTCTTTAATGATACCATCAATATGTTGGGCGCTTGATAGATCCTCTAAGACGTTGATGCCCAGGAACTTGAAGTTGCTCACACTTTCCACTGCTAACCCTCGATAAGTACTGGTGTGTGTGTGTTCTTCTGACTTCCCATTTCTGAAGTCCACAATCAGACATTTGGTCTTGTTGATGTTGACTCCAAAGTTACTTCCAAACCACTCAACCAGCTGAACTTTCTTGTTCCTGTATACCTTTTTGTTACCATCTGAGATTCTACCAACAACAGTTGTTTGATCTGTGCCATGCCACACAGTCAGGAATGTATAGGGGGTAGAGCAGTGGGCTAAGCATGTTTCCTTGAGGTGCAGCTGCATTGATTTTGGAAACATGCTGGAAAGCCTTAACAAAACAGTGCAGAGAGAAATGGAGAATGTCTTGGGTTGGGGCACTTCATTAGAACTGGAAAAGTGATGAGTAGAAAGAGGGAGACGTGGAGAAAACAGAGAGCATGTCTGTGGTAAACTGCAGCCCGATGTTGTCAAAGCAGCTATTACTTTAACATTAAGCATTTGGAGCAAAATGATATGCAAATAAATTGAAACATAACAAATTGAAGAAAAAATAGATCCATGACTGGCAGGAAGAAAAGAAAGGTGGAGAAAAAATGGAGAAGGTGATACCTACAATTGTTAAAGACAATATTAAGTATATTAAGTATATCAGTATTAAGTATACAAGAGGCTTGTAACTATGAAGGTGAGATGCAGTCCTTTGAAATTACATGGGATATTGTTGAGGGATGTAGAAGACCAAGACTAGAGAGGCATTGATTAAAATTAGCTGTGGAGATTGCTCCACAGCAATTCATTGATAACTCTTGTTATCCTCGTCTGCATCTTGCCAGAATGTTTTATTTTATCTGGAACTTTGCTGTAACTAAAATAAACCTGATGCTCCCTACAGTTCAAATGTCAGGATCTTATGATTTGGTATCAGTGGACTGAAAATAATTCATACATTGTAAATTATGCCATTGAACATGCATCCATGTAGCCATTGGTAGAATATTTTCTAATATATAAAAGCATGAAAATCAACTTTACCATTAACAATAGAAGATTTGTAATTTGTTCCCTTCTAGAATACTAATAGATGGTGATATTCTTCAAATTAATGATGTAAATGAAGACGATGAGGGGACCTACACTTGTGTTGCAAGAACATCTCTGGATGTTGATATGGCAGATGCAAAACTTTTCATCCTTGGTGAGTATCACTGAAGAAACAGCTTTGGCTGGATTCAATGCATCTGTTAGCTGCACTGATAATGAATTATCTGTTAGCTAGGTCTGATTGTCCTCGATATTGAATAGTGCAATCTTCCATGCATGTTGGTTTGTCACTTCTGATTATTCTGAAATCATTTGAATTGCTGTATATCGATAGTAATTTCACATCAGCAAGTCCAGTGATGCTTTACAAAGAGTGTTTTTATACCAACTAAATCATGTTTATTTCTCAAAGTTGTAAAGGTAACGTCACTGATCTGCAGCCATTTAACCTGTTGCTTATGCTAACACCTGTCCACTGTTTCATAATACTTGCTCCCCTGTAAAAACAGCCAACATTTGCTTCTTTCTTTTGACAATGATATTATCACATTGGTATCTTTACAACACAATGTTTCTTCGGCATGGTAGTGAGATGTTGAGGTGACTTCAAAAGGAAGTTCAGTTCAGTCTAAATCTTAACAAATCTCTTCAATAATATTGGTCTGCAGGAGCAGGATTTATATTCTATCACCTGCTAGTAGTTGGTTATCTGCTGCTGACAGAGATGAGGAGCAGACCAAAAACTATCCACTGTTTGAGGAATCTGGTACTGGAAACAGAATAAAGCAGCTGTTTGTGAGGCTGTGTGAGAATGAGAACATGGTTTACGCTAGGAATTTCATAAAAGGAAATATGAACGGACTAGTGATGGGTTAATTGTGCTCAGCAGGAATAATCTGTACTTTTGAAAGACCTGAGAAAAAAATGGAAAATACAGTGGATGCCAGAAATCTGAAATAAAAACAGAAAACTCTGGAAATGCTCAGTAGCTCAGGTAGAATCTGTGAAGCACAAGGCAGAGTTAACCTTGCAGAAAAATTTAACCTTTAGGCACCATGGTAGCATAGTGGTTAACTTGATGCTGTTACAGCTTGGACTGCCAAGTTCAGAGTTTAATTCCAGCATCATCTGTAAGGTGTCTGTATATCCTCTCTGTGGAATGTATGGACTTTCTCCAGGCACTCCAGTTCCCTCCTCCAGTCCAAAGACATTCTGGATAGGTTAAAAGCTCATTTTAACTGGTCCCGTGATTAGGTTAGGGTTAAAGCAGGGTTGTTAAGGGTTGCTGGAGCGGCATGACTCAAAGGGCTGGAAAGGCCTATTCCATGTACCACTAAATGATTAAATAAAAAGTGGATCAATACTTTATTGATCCCAGGGGAAATTACATTGACACAGTAGCATTACAAACGCACAGTTATACAAGTATTAGAAGAGGAGTAAGAAAGAATAAAAACATAAGTTACCTTAACAAAAAGATGTACAAGATTTACAAGTCAAATATTACAAGATTTACAAGACTTCCAAATTCACTCTAATAAGGTGGCAGTGCAAGGTTTACTGTAATATTATACAGTAATAGGTGCACATTCACACCATCCAGATAAGAAGTGATGGTAGTATTGCACAGAGTGTCTGCAATAGCAGGGTGTGGTAAACAGATCTAAATGGAACTCTGATTAATGGAGGTTAGTAGTAGTCGAATAGGAAGGGGTCATCACTTCCCTGCCTACAGGTTGACTCATTATAGAGCCTTGTGTCCGAGGGTAAGAATGACTTCATATAGTGCTCGTTGGAGCAACACTGTTACCTCAGTCTATTCACTGCTCCTCTGTTCAGCCAAGGTGGCATGGAGAGGGTGAGAAACGTTGTCCAGAATTGCCAGGATTTTCTGTAGGGTCCCTTGTTCTACCACGGCCTCCAGTATCTCCAGTTTGACTCGTATAACAGAGCCAGTCTCTAATCGGTTTATTGAGCCTGTTGGCATCACCCGTGTTGATGCCATTGCCCCAGCAAACCACCACAGAGAAGACTGTACTGGTGACAACAGACTGGCAGAACATGTGAAGCAGAGGCCTGCATTCTCCAAAGGACCTCAGTCTCCTCAGGATGTAGAGGCAACACTGGCCCATCTTGTACACAGCCTCTGTGCTGGTGGGGCTATTTCTTCATCTCTTAGATCTTGCACCTGTTGATTTTCTGCTGCTCCCCAGCCAGGCTGTCAAATAGTCTCTCCTCCAAGCAGGACAACACATGCAACCATCTCCAGTCCGAAAGAGAATGTGGAGTTTGGGACTGAATTTCTGTGATCTATTTGAGTGATCCATCTGATGCACCATCAATAACTCACTCTGAGACGCGAAGGCGAGTTATCGGCTTTTATTGACTGGAAGAAGCAACAAGCAGTGAGTGACCACCATACTACATCCTGGAGACAGAGAGGCCGGGCTCAGGCCTCAACTGCCTTTATACAGGGGTCTGTGGGAGGAGCCACAGGAGCAGTCAGCAGAGGGCCATGTCCAGACAGGTATACGTAGTTCACCACACCACCTAACATAGTTGATTTGCAAGTTGCAGTAATGGTGATGATTGAAGGATGAGTGAGCCTGTGAGTGTTGGGGGTGAGGTTGATTGATAGACACCATTACTAGATATTGAATGCATAGAGAAGTGACTGGAAATCATCATATGGAAACTTCAGTGTGAAGGTACATTCACTAATTATGACATCCCCTGTATGTTCATTGAACATGTTATGGTGTTACATCCAGATCCTTAACCCTTATGTGCTGGCCTTGACTGCTGCAACTATCTATCCCACTGACTTTGTCTGGAGGCCATTCCAACCACCTGTAAATAAAATACAACTCTCCTCGACCAGTCCGGGTCACAAAATCACCAGCTTGTTGTCTCACCTGTTGATTGTTGTTTTTCAGGCCAAAATGCCTCCTGCAACAGCTAGTACTGCAGCCACAGTACAACCTCCATTTCAGAGGTGCAACCTAACTTTGAATGGTACTTGCCATTCATAACATTGTTGTCCAGCTGCTCAACTGTATTATTACTGCAGGCTGAGTGCAGCTGTCTTTTAAATTAGCTTGGTAGCATAGAGTCAGAAGCTGTGAACATCGGTAAAATCCACATAAAAATCCCCATGCATGTTTCGAAGGCAACATAGTATCAACCCCAGTGAACTGAACATACCTGCGAGCTCTGTCGTTTCTCTCAATATCCTGTTTGCTTCAGGTATTCACTGGCTGTTAAGAAAACATACTTACTACCATGCTAGCATAAACTCTGTTACATCTACAGTAATTCTATATCTTTTCATCCCAATAATTAATGATAATTTTCTACCCCACTTGCATCAGCAAGATGTTATTGGCACATACATTCTGACTCAACTTGCTTGCAAACACACTTGTAGAACTTAACAGTGCTAAGCAGCAACTACAAGAATTAGTGGTGAAGACTGCAAAGAGCACATATTAACATTTTGTTGCCAGCAGGAATGAAGCTGATGAGTTTTTTTTTAAAAAAAATTGCCTTAAGGTATACAAAATGTCTTTTTTTAACATCAGTAATTTGCTTGCATAAATTAAACTTGAATGATGTGTAACATTGCAACTTAAGTGTATCAGGCACTTAACCGAGGTCACTTAAGAAGTATCTGTGCAAATCTCATTCTCAGCCTACCCTTGATCATCTGAATTAAGGTTGTGAGATGTTGAAGATTCTGGGGACAAGTTAGAAAAGAGAGCTTAAGAGGAAAGAGAGATAGAAATAGGAGGAAAGAGAAAAACAGGGAAGCTGAAGGAGGATGGAGTAGAAGCTTAAGAGTTGTAGGTTGGTGGGATTATTTGTTGAAATAGTTATTGGTAGAGGAACCAAGCAGTAAATGAACTGAGCAGTGGGAAAGGAAGGGTAAGTAGTTTGTCAGAGCAGAGGTTGTGGTTTGAATGCAGCAACAGTTATTAAGTTCAGTTGTCTAATATATGTAGCATAACATCTGCAAGATGTCTCGAAGCACTTTTCATGCAATTAATTATTTTGTGAAGTGCTGTCACTGTTGCTCTGTCCACAGATGTATACAGCAGGGAGGAAAGCATATCGTAATTCAAAGGCAAAAATGTTTCACATTGAGTGAAATTGACACAATGAAGCGCAGACTGGGGAATCAGTCCTGGAATCTGCCTGGCCTACATGATTAACTTATTCACTGAATAAATATGCTGAGCCTTCAGGGGACTTAACACTGGTGTAATTTTTCGTGTGTTTTATATTGGTTCTCAATGTGGCGTAGATTTTTTTTTTGGCTCTCAAGAAAATGCCTTGGAACTATTAGCATATTGTCCTAGTTTAATTTTTTTTCACTATTTAAAGGGCTCCAGTACTGACTGCAGGTTACACCATCCTCCAAAGACCATGCCTATATAAAAGAAAAACTGGACAACATATAGTCATAGAGCAAAGAACAAACTGCTGGAGGAAGTGCAGGAACTTAACAGGTCAAACAGCATCTGTGGAGGCAAATTGACACCAGTTGCCCCCCCGTTTGCAAACTCCGGAAATAGGTAGAGCCTCTTTATGCGAATGAGCGTATCAGAGATGGGCAGGTTGGATCAGCCAGCTGTGGCAGAGCTACAGGCTCTTCTATCATGTGGGATCTGGGTTTGCAGCCATATTTTTGACTTACAAACTCTCTGGGTTACAAGCAGTTCACAGGAACAGAACCCTGTAATACCTGAGGATGATTGGAGATGAGTTTACAGCTTGAGACCTTGCATAGAGACTATCCTATTGCCTTCAAAGATGCTGCTCAGTCTGTTGAGATGCTCCAGCAGTTTGCTTTTGATCCACTTTGCTGTGTCTGAAGTTTGATGGTTAGTATCAATGTGGTGCAGCAATAATCAGATGGGCCTACCCAAATGGCACACAAAAATGTCGTCTATTTTGCTTCACAGAGTGTAAAACCTGAATGAATGAATCCTTGTTCCAGTTGTGTAACTGGCTTGCTACACATTTATCGTTCCTCCTGATTGATACCTAATTTAAAGAACTCAATCCTCACATTAAGTATATTGCTCTATAAGGATCTGCACTCTGCAGATGTAAACACTGGTATACAGATCACGCTGATATTTCTTGTGAAGATCTGACATTTCTTTCTGTATTGCTGCAAGAAACAGGAATTGTCAATGCCAGGGGATAGAACATGCCATCTTTTGCCAAGCTCTTCTAAGAGTGGGCCTGACAAGTCAGCCTCAATACATACCCTCCCTCCTGGTTGACATCTTATTAAAGCATGTTTACATGTCCCTCTGGGTGTACCTGAGGAACGTCCAACATCACCACCTCCCCACCACAATCTCTGACTCCTCCATGGTAGCCAATTTGGTGTGTTGCTATGAATAGCTGCCATGGTGAGTAGGGCTGATGCCTTTCCCTGCTTGAAGCAGGAGATGAGTCAGACTAAATGAGGTCTCATTGGAACTCACAAGATTTATGTTTGACAGCTTCATTCTGGGTGAACCAAGGAAAGGTACTAGCACGGACAGAACATAGGCTGATTGGTAGAAGGCTAATGGTGACTAGTGGTGTTCCAGCGGGGTCAGTGTTGGGACCGCTTCTTTACATGTTGTATGTTAAAGATTTGGATGATGGAATTGTTGGCTCTGGAGCCAGAATTGTGGATGATACAAAGATAGGTAGAAGAACAGGTAGTGTTGAGGAAGCAGAGAGGCTGCAGAAGGTCTTAAACAAATTAAGAGAATGGGCAAAGAAGTGGCAGGTGGAATACAGTGTCAGGAAGTGAATGGTGATGCACTATGGTAGAGGGAATAAAAGCATAGACTATTTTCCAAACAGGGAGAAAATTCAAAAATCCAAGTTGCTAAGGGACTTGGGAATTCTTGTGCAGGATTCCCTGAAGATTAATTTGCAAGTTGAGTCAATGGTGAGGAAGGCAAATGCAATGTTAGCATTGATTTCAAGAGGATTAGAATATATTTAGCCCTTGTGGCTAAAGGGATCAGGGGGTATGGAGAGAAAGCAGGTACAGGGTTCTGAGTTGGATGATCAGCCATGATCATACTGACTGGCAGTGCAGGCTCGAAGGGCTGAATGACCTACTCCTGCACCTAGTTTCTATGTTTCTATGTTAAAAGCAAGGACGCAATGCTTTATAAGGCACTGGAGAGGTCTTGGAGGATTGTGAACAGTTTTGGGCCCCTTATTTTAGAAAAGATGTGCTGTCATTGGAAAGGGTTCACAAGAGTGATTCTGGGAGTGAAAGGCTTATCGTATGATGAGTGGTTGATGGCTCTGGATGTGTACTTGCAGGAATATAGAAAAGTGAGGGGGGATCTCATTGAAGCATTGAATATTGAAAGGCCTAAATAGAGTGGACGTGCAGAGGATGTTTACTACAACAGGAGTCTAGAACCAGGGGCACCATCTCAGAATGGAGGGACGTCCATTTAGAGGATGAATTTCTTTACCCAGAAGGTGGTGAACCTGTGGAATACATTGCTATAGGTAGCTACGGAGGCTAGGTCATTGGGTGTACTTAAGGAGGAGGTTGATAGATTCTTATTAGTCAGGACATGCAAGGTTATGGGGAGAAGGCAGGAGAATGGGGTTGAGAGGGAAATGGATCAGCCATAATAAAATGGTGTTAGGACTTGATGGGTCGAATGGCCTAATTCTGCTACTGGTATAAATGAAAAACAATCAACTGCTTTTTGAAGTATCTTGGTGACCAGTTCCTTGATACTTGTAATGGATTAGAGTTAGCATCGCCGCCAAATGCCACAGTATTTAGCACAGATTTTGAAATGTGCCTCACCATCACAGAGCACACCTATATGGAGCACTGTCATAGAAAAGCAGCATCCAGCTTCAGGGATCCTCACCACCCAGCTCCTGCTCTCTTCTCACTGTTCTTATCAGGAAAAAGGAACAGGAGCCTCAGGACTCATACAACCACGTTCAGGAGCAGTTATTACCCCTCGACCATCACTGCTCTTGAACCAGTGGGGATGACTTCACTCAAATTCACTTGCCCCATTACTGAACTGTCCCCACAAACTATAAACTAAATTTCAAGGGCTCTTCATCTCTTCTTCTCAATATTTATTGCTTTTTTTCTTTTTTCTTTTGTATTTGCACTATTTGTAGTTGTTTGCATATTGATAATTTGTCCATTCTGTTGGGTGCAGTCTTTTATTGATTCTATTATGGTTTTTGGATTTATGGAGTATGCCCACAAGAAAGTGAACCTCAGGGTTATATATGGCAACATATATGTACCTGAATAATAGATTTACTTTGAATTTTGAACCTTAAGATCAGTTAACACTTGAATTCCCTGCTATGTTGTAGTTCAAAACTCACTCCACAATCACTCATGCTGTATAAGCTAGAGCAATCTAATAAACTTGCAGATTCAGAGTATGGATGAAAAGGTAGATTTTCAATGACTTACCAATGTGATATAAAGTCCCAGTGAAGACTATCCTGTTGATCCCCTCCATCCTCTGAAATACCGCACTTCAAAGTTTTACTTTGCTTTTATTAAAATCTTGGGTTGTTGATGCCTGTGGTAATGAGCAGTGATGACGAAGCTGTATTCACAACCAATAATATAAACCATGGTCCTCCTGCACCACATGGATTTAACATTTAGTCCATTTTAACATGTAACTGAGAAATAGATCACAAAGTTAATTTGTGGTAGTTATTTCTTTCCAGGCATTGTGCTTCTTGAGTTGTTGGATGCTGTGAAAAATGCTGTACTGTATTGCATTCAAGATGATTACAGCTGATAAAGACAGCTTGACAATTTAATTCATACATCCAGAGAGATCAGAGCGTAACCCATTTTAAACATCCAGTTATTACTTCAAAGATCTGGGATGTTTACTTTCACTTCTAGACAACTATCACACTCTTTCAGTGCTTTATGTGTCGTTTTTAGAGACTGTGGGCTATTGGCACCAAGGTAAGGCTCACATATAGTGGTCCTCAAACTAATTACTAAACCCATCAGGAAGGGGTAGAAAATACTTATTAGCTTGCAATGTGTACAAACCAGACTGGGAAAAGATGGCAGATTTCGTTATCTGAAGAACATGAGTGAACTGGATAGAGATTTATAACCATCCAATTATTTCATAAATGAAAATGCTTGCTCTCTAGTTCTGAATCAACTTTTTTATGAAGATGATGTCATGCAGAGAGAAGGCAACAGATTTGTGCCCAACAACTTACTGTCTCTCCCTTAGGGTAACAACCCAGCAGTCCTGTCATATGTTGTTGGGCAGATTGATAAATTGCTGAGATGGGGTCTTTAAAATCTCATGAAGTCTCATCCCAAAAGCCATGATGACAGCCATTAGTACAGAGCTTCGCATTACAGCACTTACACTGAATGGTTTCCATCTGTACTGAGACAATGGCCGTGAGATGCCATAAAATAGTTGAGCTATGTATGTTAAAATAGAGTTGGTCACTTCTTCCATGCTCCGAGCAAATCCACACGGAAAGCTGAGCCTGGCTTCTGACTCCCTTCTCATCTTTCAGGTATGGTTATAAGTCTAGGTATGTACATATTTGGTATTGTGCATATCACTAATCAATACAAAGGGAGCAAACATTCTTTTCCCTGTGAGAGATCTGTAACTATCTTCCTTAAAGAAGTTTGTATATATATATATATATTAAAAATTCAGAATCAAGTAGGTTTTTGATAAGGGCAGCTAAACATTTCCTGGTTGTAGACAATAATATGATAAGATTAAAATCAGATCAGCCTTGATTTTACTGAATGATGGTACAGGTTCAACTCCTTCTCCTCATTTCTCAGTATATTAGACATTTTCCAAAAATGTTTATCCTGGCCCTATTGACAGCTCCGTGCTCCAGCAGGATGGTGTATCACACACCGTGAAGGATTCGCTCATAGATGAGCTGGATTTGCAGCAGAGCTTATTTCTTGCCTCTAGCTGTTCTGACTGTTGGGTTATTCTCACCTTTAGTCCACTCAATTCTTGCCTTTGGCTTGTGTTGGCTGTTGGGGTATTCTTGTCTTCAGGTTTAGTTTTCACCTGTAAACTGACCTCCAACCCTAGAGTCAACTTCCAATTTGGTGCTGAATTGATAGATCTGTTCACAAGGTGGCACTTCCAGCAGTTTTGTGCTGCCTGAGGGATGAAGGCAGTTTGGTGTGGTTGTGGTGTTGGAGCTGTGGAAGAAGCTTTTCCCTTCTCCTCCTATTCACATCTGGCAATCAACTGTGATTACAGGATAGGTTGGGAGAAAAAGGATTAAGGACAAATATCTGCAACCAGCTCTGGGGTTGAAATGCATGCAATAATATTAAGAATTGTGATATAATGACGTTTAAGGATATTTGGCTCTGGCTGTGATCTGTAGAATTTATTGGTAGGTAAGTGATAGAACACATTGCATGGAGCAGTGTACGAAGTTGGTGGAGTATTTGATCGGAGGTGGGAAATGAATCCGATGATATATGCAAGACTATTAGACTTTTTGCAACATAGTATTTATGCCTTTGGGGCTTTGCCTGAGGTATTCCATTTACTGCTTCTAAATTCTTTTTAGAAGATTGATTGGCCCCTCTGAATAAGGACTTCTCTCCACCAAGACCATTACATCATTCGGGGGTTTAAAACCACCAGAGTTTGTGTAAGCCATCCTGTAAGCTGTAAATATTCAGAAAAATGGCTTCCACTGTGGGCTTACACACAGGAAGCACCTCTCCCTTCAGAGATTCAAGTTGCATTTAAGTATTACTGGCTGATTTGAATTGATGTTAACCCAAGCATGGTTGAAGCAGGTCAGTCACTGGAATCATGGGAATGAGCTTATCAAAGTAAAATGTGCACCTTGCAGTCTATTAAATTGGAGTTGATTAGTTACAGTATATATCACAATTCCAATGTCAGTTTTTCAGAATGATCCCATTTTCTACCATAACTTTTTTTCAGGGTAGCAGTTCCTTATTAGTTTGTCCTGTGACTTCTTTGTTCTTGATTACCTCTGGAGAAACAGGCTATGACCACAAGATGAGCCGATAGAAGAAGGATATAAAATGAAATTTAAGACGCGTTAACTCAGACACATAAATGACAGTGAATAGAGCGATATAGATGTTGTACAGATGGGATAAGCTCAGATTGGCATCTTGGTAACCACAGACTTAGTGGGCCAAGAGCCCTCTTCCTGTACTGTACTATGCTCTGGTATATGCTCACATTCTGAAGACATGGACTGAAGAGAACATTATGAAGTCTGATCATTATCAGCAGGTCTGGATATGTGGTTCAATGTCTTTGGCTTTATAGTCTGCTGCTTTGCATTGGCGGGTACATTAAAGTCTCATCTAACCCTGTACATAGCATTCATAGAACTTGCATGTGATCCAGGTTTGCTTTCTGTTTATAATACATTAGTCTTTGATGCAAACACGTTCAACCACTGTTGTTACAAGATGCAGAATTCTTCCAGTGGTTTCCCTTCAATTGGAGATATCTACATGTTGCATTAAGCCTTTGTATCTGCGAGTTGGATAAATTCAGAACAGGTGTTTTTAACTGGCAGTCTGGAAGCTTCTGCACAGAAATAATTTCTCTTATGATTGTTCGCTCTTTTCCTTTGAGCCAGATTGTTGTCTGATCAAAGAGATTCTATTTATTCAACAGTGATTGTGCTCTGAAAAGGATAAAGGGTCAGAAAGCAAGCTATGTCTGGGAGCCAAAATGTATAAATGAAAGACCAGGAATGCAAGAAATGTTTTAAGAGATAATACCAGAAAGGGCATAGCAATTACATTGCATGAGAACACACATAAAACATTGAGCATAAAGGAATGTCCTTTTAGAAGTAAGATGAGGAGGAATTTCTTAAGTGAATCAGTGGTGGATCTGTGGAGATGGTTATCAGAGAAGTCTTTGGAGGCCAAATCATTGGGTATATTTAAGCCAGAGAATGATTGTCTCTTAATTGATATGGGGGCAAAGGGTTACAGGGAAAAGGGAGGAGAATGGGTTAGAGAAAAAAATTATCAGCCATGATTGAATGGTGGTGCAGACTTGATGGGCTGAATAGCCTAATTCCTTTCCTATGCTTTTTGCTCTGATGGAAATAAAATCAGATATCACAGTTGCTAACCCAGTATTTGAGCAGGACTCAGCTAATGTAAAATTAAAAAACAGTACCCTCCAATGTTCCCAAGCCTTTCCTTGATTTCCCAAGCTTCAGAGGCCCAATCTGTGACTCCCTGACCTTACTGCCTGAGACCAATGTCAGTTTCCATTTATTATATTGTCTCAGACTACCAATTCAGTAAGCCCTCGAAGTTCCCAGTGGAGTTAATAATATCCCTGTATCTGTAAGTGAGCACGCTTTGTCAAACAAAATTCTTTTGGGCAGCAGAAAGCTGGTGCCTCTGGATGAAATGCATGGATTGCATTTCATTACGGCATCTATGTTATGGCTGCATTTCAGTGCATTTCTGTAAGTGGAATATTATTTCTGATCCAAGTGAGGAAGGATGCACCTTCCTCTACATCAGTGAGACCTGACGTAGATTGGGGAGCTGCTTCATCAATCAGCTTAGCTCTGTCCACCATAAAAGGCAAGTGGCCACCCATTTCAATTCAGCTTCTCGTTCCCATTCTAACATTTTGGTGCATGACCTCTAATGCCATGATGAGGCCTTACTCAGGTTTGAGAAGCAACACTGTCTAGGTAGCCTCCAATCTAATAACATGGACATCGATTACTGCTAATTTCTCATCTCCCTTCTCACCTTTTTCTAATCCCCATTCTGGTTACCCTCTCAGCTGCCCATCACCTCCCTCTGGTTCCCCTCCTCCTTCCATTTTCCCATGATCCATTGTCCAGTCCTATTAGATTCCAGTATCTGCAGAACCTCATGTGTTTGCCCTTGTGATTCTGCCTTTCTTCCCATCCCAGCCATTTATTTGATTGGACCCCTGACCCAGGGCTCCTCACTCAGCACCTAGAGAGCACTCCAGTCTAGCCCTCAATTTTTCTTGAAGGCTATCCATGAATCTTAACAATTCATATCAGCATCTTCCCCTCTATCATCATTTTTCTGAAAGATCAGAATCCATGAACTACCTCGCTATTCTTTTTGTTTCACTTTGTATTTATTTTGTAATTTATAGCAACTTTACTGTAAGCCTTACAGTACAATTTTACAGTACTGAAGCTGCTAAACAGTAAGTGTCTTGTCATTCATATCAGTCATAACAAACATGATTCTGATTCTCCAACATAGAACAGTACAAAGCAGGACCAGGTCCTTTTGGCCACTATGTTGTGCCAAACTAATTAAATTTGTAATCATATACCAACTAAATTAATCCCTTCTGTCTATACAATATCCATATCCTCCCATTTCCTATACATTCATATGCCTACTAAGAGCCTCTTGAGCCTCTTGATTATATATATCATATAATCATATATGTCACAAATCTCCACCTATCACTTTTGCCTTCACTCCTGGTAATGCATTTCCTCTCCCTCGAAGCACACATTCTCTTCTCTATCCCTGAATCCTTGAATGGTCCTATGCACTCCCTAGTTGTCCTCTTGCTCTTCATTCCCAGGTGGCACATACTCCATTGCAGAGAGGTACAATGCGCTTTCAATTGTATTCCCAAAATTTACAGTGGAGGGCAGAAATCAAAATTTTCGACATTTGTTACAACATTCACACATCCCGCCCATTCACGTTCACTGAATTTCCTACCTTAACAATGCATTAAGTTAATGGATTAATTTAATGTAATTGAATTCCCAGTATTCAATGAATTCATTTTTGGCTACAAAACGAATCTGGCAAGTATGTTTTATAAAATGCAATTTCATTAAGTATGTGTACCTTAAATATCATCCTCTCTCTGTAGTGTTTTATAAAGCAGAAAATGATTGTTATGATCAATGAAATGTACCAATACTTTCTTCAAAATTAACAGTAACCTTCATTTCTTCCTCTGTCAAAGAGTCCAAGTTAGTTCACTTGTAAGGTTCCTGGAATGTGTGAAAAAGAGTAATATTCAAAAATGTGAGGATAATACTTTGAAGAACCTTTGTGGTTTATTTGAAGTGGATCAACCTATTGGAAGTCATAGGTACCAACCAGAACATAGAAAAGATTTGAGTTTACCCTGCAGCAAAATGCAACCTTTTATCACAGTGTAAATGTTTGTTTATCAGATGGATTCTAGCAAATTTGTTGGGATTGTTTTAGTAAAATTAAAGCTCCAGAATAATATATGTTAAAATTTATACCTTATTCTGTTAGTTTATTTTTCTGGGCTATCTTTGGAGATACAGTAACAGGAAAATCAATAGAAAAGACAGGCAGTGATCCTGATGAGGCACATTCCAGCAGCTTTATTATTGTTAAAACAGTATCATCACTCCATAACTAGCTCATCGTGAACTATAGCAATTAAAAGTAGTTTGTCACTTTTCTTTTGTGATTTATTTTTTTATTGAAGTTCATCATCAAACAAACATTTCCATAAGATGTACTTCAGACATTGTACATATATATCATATAATCATATATGTCACAAATCTCCACATAGTATTTATCTGAGGTATACACTTAAAGAAAAGAGTGGAAAGAAAAAAAACAAGCAAAAGGAAAAAACTATGTACAAGTAGGGAGTGATCTTTTTTTTTACAACATATTCATTGATTTGTGAGAATAAAATCAGGCCAATGAGGCATTACGTAGTTAAATTATTTTTCCCAGTATGAATCAAACTGTTCCAGCTTTCCAGATTATAATTGTTCCAGATTAACAGATGCTGTTATCTTCTCCATTTTGCAAATGTCCATTGTATTCTGTCACTTTTCAGTCTGTTTTGCTATTTATGAGTCAAAATCGATATCCAGGAGTTATGAGCTGGAAGGTAACCGACATACAGAAGCTCATGAATGGAAATCAACAGTATTTTTTCTGAGGAAAGAGCAACATAAGATCAGGAACCATAACCTCCGTCATACCGCAGATATAACTGAGAACTGAAGCCACAGAATAGCAGCTTTTGTAAAATGATAGCTTTCCACAGTCAGACTGCAAGTAACATTCCACATCCAGAGTTGTATGGAAATTCAGTCACAAAATTTATACCTCATTGTCCTGTAATCCCTTGCTCTGCACTCAAGCTGCAGCTTTCCATGAAAATGCTGTTTGCCAAAGCATGCTCATTTACATATATAAATATGTTGAGGCACCCATCATAATTCTGCTCCAGTGGTTAGCCTGCTATTGGTTGAACATGATTGTATCCACTCATAATTTTTTATACATCCTTACGTCTACCATCAGCTTCCTCCTATCCAGAGAAAATAACCTCAGCCCATCCAATCACTCTTTGTAATTGAAATATTCCAATCCAGGCCACATCCTGGTGTAAATCCCCTGCACTCTTTCCAGTGCAGTCACATATTTCCGACATTGTGGTGACCAGAAAAACACATAGTACTCCAGATGTGGTGTGACTTCTGTTTAATAAAGTTGTAACAATTTTTGTAATGTATAATTATAAAATGAAATGTCAGAACAATTAAAATGATAAGAACCATTGTAGCTGGGATAGGCAGCTTGAATCTTTTGCTTCATGTAGAAATCTCAAATATGAGAAGGCTCCGCTTAAAACGAGAGAGGAACATTTAAAGTTCAAAGTAAAATTATTATCAAAGTACATATATGTCACCAGATACTACCCTGAGATGCATTTTCTTGTGAGCATTCACAATACGTACATAGAAACTCAGTAGAAACAATGAAGAACTGCACACAAAGACAGACAAACAACCAATGTGCAAATAATACTGAGAACAGGAGTTGTCAAGTCCTTGAAAGTGAGTCCATGGTTGTGAAATCAGCTGAGACCTCAGGTTTATGGTGAGTGAAGTTATTCACTCTGGCTCAGGAGCCTGATGGTTGAAGGGTAATAACTGTTCCTGAACCTAATGGTGTGGGACCTAAAGCTCCTGCACCTCCTTCCTGATGGCAGCAGTGAGAAGAGAGCATGACCTGGATGCTGGGGATCCTCGATGATGGATGCTCCTTTCCTGCTTCAGCACTCCTTATAGATATGTTCAACAGTGGAGAGAGTTTTATCTGTGATGGTCTGGGCTGCATCCACTACTTTTTGTAGTCTTTTCCACACAAGGGCTTTGGTGTTTCCATGCCAGGCTGTGATGCAACCAGTCAATATACTCTCCACAGTACATCTATAGAAGTTGTCACAGTTTTAGATGACCTACCGAACCTTTGCAAGCTTCTAAGCGCTGCCATGCCTTCTTTGTAATGACACTTACGTGTTGTACGCAGGACAGATGCTTTGAAATGGCCAAGGAATTTAAAGTTACTGACTCTCTCTGCTTCTGATCCATTGATGAGGACTAGCTCATGCATTTTCCTATCCCATCCTAATAATACCATGCACGGACTGGGAACAGATTTTTTGGCACATTTTTGTAAAGCACATTGAAATAAAAGATAGTTGTTATTTCTTGGAGCTTCTTCCAAATTCATTTGGTGTGAAATAAAATGATAAAATAGCCCAAAACTGCCAAACCATACCCCAGATATTCATCTGATTCTCCAGGAGAGCTTTTATCCACCAGGAATAGATCAACAAGAGTCCAGAATTCACTTGTGGGTCAGATGTTGGGAAGGGGAAAGGGAATGTGAGGTTAAGTGAACACATATGATTAATGTTTGTTGGGGAAGTTCATTTGCAGGGAGTGTTAGACTTCAGAAGGGATTATTTATTCTCAGGCAATGAATCAGAGATCATTGGACAGATCATAGGGAAAATCAGATAGCTCAAGGAAGATGGTGTACAAGTTAGCTGTTATGATGAACTAAATTGTTCCTGCGTGTCAACATCTCTGAAGGACAAATCTCTGAAAATCTGTCCTGAGCCCAACATATTTTTTGAAATTTCAAAGAAAGCATTCCAGTAACTGTATTTCGTTAGGAGTTTGAGGAAATTTGATATGTCATCATAGACTCTCGCAAATGTTTACAGATGTACCATAGACAGCATTCTAACTGGTAGCACCACCACCTGGTATGGAGGAGCCACTGCGCAAGATAGGAAAAAACTGCAGAGCGTTATAAATTTACCAGCTCCATCGTGGGATTAGCCATCCCAGCACTAAGGGCACCTTCAAAAGGCAGTGCATCTAGAAGGCAATGTCCATCGTTTATTTCACCAACAATTATTCCATGGTCAACCCACTTTGATCACATTTCTTCCCCATTCTGATGTTAGATCCGAACAACAACTGAACCTCTTGACCATGTCTGTATGCTTTCATGCATTGAGTTGCTGCCATGTAATTGGCTGACTGGATATTTGCATTAACAAACTGATATAAAGGTATTAATAGAATGAATGGGAAAATATTGCAAAATTATTGCAAAAATTTTAAGTATGTGTTTGTATATATATACATACATATACACACATATATCTTTTTGTAAGTTATCGGATTTTTTATGTATTGCATTGTACTTCTGTCAAAAACAACAGATTTCATGACATATGTCAATGATAATAAACCTGATTCAGATTTTTGATTTGGAGCACCAAACACATTTTCTTTCTCTGGCATTCAAACATTGCAATAAAGCTGCTGCTGAGAAAATGTGGCTCTTCTTGGATCATTCTGCTGCCAGTTTTCCAAGCCCATGTGGGTGTTAAATATGAGGTAAATTCATTTAACATCTTAGGGAATCAGCAATTCTCACCCACCTGCACACTGTAGCCATTACCTAAGCATGTAAGCTACTCAGAGTTATCAAACAATATCACATTTAACTTGGAGGTGATCAGATGCATTTAAAAATGTGCTTGCTTTAAACATCCATCAATATAAAATACCAAATCCTACAGATTCAAAAATGTGTTGAGACATAATGGAGATTCAGGTCGAACTCTGGTATTATTATCTGAGGAATTCAATTTGTTATTCTGAGATTCAAAAGGAAAGGTAGGAAATTTTAGCATACTCTTTATGCTGGAGGGTGACGGTAAGAAATTATGTACAAATGCAGACCCATTATGCCTCACTGTTGGAAAACCAGTGGTAGGGCTACCCCAGGATGATTGGAGAAGTCCTGCCAATGGTTGCTAACAAAATGAAGAACTAAAGCAGCAGCATCACATCAATGAATTTTCTTGTGGTCTTTGAGTTAATTTTAGAGTTTTGATTTGTTACTCTTTCATACACTCATGTTAATCTATTTGCTCTGGATCCTGCCAGCTCTCCCTTTCCCACTTGATAATCTGCTTCTACAACTTGAGGGACCTCTTGCCTTGGTTGGCTGGAGGCCAGTGACTGCTTTTGTTGCTGCTGCTGCAGCAATATAGCCTTTGGAGACCAAGACAAATAAGAGAAAGGACTTCATTCCCCAGAGCAGATTCATTACATGCAGAGGAAGGTTAATGAAAATTTGAAAGAAAGGGTATTTGATGACCCTGTCAGTGTGGGGCCGTGGATGGAGAGTGTGTGTATCATTCTTCCAATTATTGGATTGATGGCTCAGTATATGGGGAGAAGCAAATCTCCAAGAGAATTTATTAGTTAACTGCACGTTACTTTTTATCCCCATCTATCAATTTGCTAATGCATGACAATTGAACTTAGAAAGCACAAGCTTTTATATTTTTTGTTGCTTTGCTCCTTCACTGTTTTGTTCTGTGGTGGCTTGGAGTAAACATGAGCAATTGGATTATCTTTTTAAATCTATTAACCACTTGCGTTGTCTTCCTGTTCTTTTTTTATTGGTTAGCTTCTCTCCATGTGGAGAGTTATCAGCTAGAGATGTAGGTTAAAATGGGTGTAGGAAGTGGCAGGCATGAATCCATTATCAGAATTATGAGCCGATATCAAGATCTTCCAGACAAACAGATCCTTCACTAATGCTCTGATCATGCTTAGCCGGCTTTGATGTGTGGACCTCCAAAACACCAGCTCTCTCCCAAACTCTATCACGTTAAGAGTTTGTTAGGATGTTCTCAAAGCTTTCTTGAAAAAAATGTAATTATCATTCCAGCTCAAGGGAATTCAGTGGAATTGCCCACTGAAAATGGTGGGGAAAGACATGGGAAGGTAATGTTTTTTCAATGGTTCATTTGTTGTCACAGTACGTATCCATACAACTCTGAAATTTGTCTTCTTCAGATAGCCACAAAACAAAAAAAGAACATGAAAGTCATTCAGAGAGAGAAACATCAAGCCCAACACCACACCCCCCGACACACACACAAAAAAGAACTGATCCTGATCATTTTGGTACCCCACCAAAACCCTCCCTCCCCTGCACAGAACAGAATAAGAACATCTATCCTCAAATAACCCCTCTCCCGCACAATAAACAGAACATAACATAACATCAACTGCCAAGCACCCTTCACTTGCTCAACAAAGCAGAAAAGGAACGGGCAATAAAAAACACAGAATATAAAAAACTTAAGTCTGAAAATGTCCACTGTCCAAAAACACATTAGTCCAATCCATAAATGCAAGACCACAACACTGTCCTACGATATCATCAATATTCATCAAAAGAGAGGGACACCACCTGAGGCAGAGAGGCCTCCCTACCTGCCACAGCGAGCCACACAGCAACCGGCCTCTCACAGACTCCTTCTCTGGCTGTAATCAAAAGGAAAGCAGTTGATACTGAACTCTTGCTTGCTTCCATAGTCACCTTGATCCTTCATCTTCTTCACTGGAAAGCTGCAGAATTCGGCAGAGGAGCACATAATATCTAAGATGCCTCACTCACCCATCTAGTCAAGAACCTTCTGCCTCACCTGTGGCAGAGTCTGTGATTTCCACATGGGCCTTATCAACCATATCATAACCCCTGGAGCTGGAGCAGAACCATATCCTGCATATAGGAAAAAGATGATGATGAGATAGACGACAGATAGGGTTATCTCAAGTAGTCTTTCTCTGAGGTGTGGGGATTAAATAACTAGAGGTTTAAGGTGAGAGGGGAGTTACTTAAGGGTTAACTTGTCCACCCAGGAATGAACTTCCAGAGGAAGTGGTTGAGGCAGATCCATTACAACATTTAAAATGTACTTAGGTAAGTACATTGATAGAAAAGATATAGAAGGATATGAGTCAAATGCTAGCAAATAAGACCATAAGACATTGGAGAAAAATAAGGCCATTCAGCCCATCAAGTCTGCTCCACCAGCCTCTCTTTGCTGATAATTTATTATTTTCAATCCCATTCTCCTGACTTCTCCCCGTAACCTTTGACACTCTGTCCAGTCAAGAACCTTTCAACCTCTGCTTCAAGTATAATCAATGACATGTACTCCCCAGTCATCGATTTCACTACCCATGGCTAAAGAAATTTCCCTACTCCCTGTTCTATATAGACATCCCATTATTCTGAGGCTGTGCCTTCTGGTCCTAGACTCACATACTATAGAAAACATCCTCTCCACATCCACTATATCCAGGATTTCAATATTCAATAGGTTTCAATGAGATCCCTCTTTGAATAAACCCTTCTCAGGCTTCCAGCTGGGTACATGTATTGATTACAGTCAGCCCTCATTATCCACAAGGGATTGGTTCCGGGACCCCTCGTGGTTACCAAAAAACGCGGATGCTCAAGTCCCTTATTCAACCTGTCTCAATGCGGTGGACCTTAAGACCCAGCAGAACCCCAGACCTTATTTAACCTATCTCTGTGCAGTGGACACTAGGACCCAGCGGCAGAGCTCTGAATCCGCAGTGTTTCTGTTCATGAAAATAATCACGATCATGATTGAAAATAAAGTGGAAATAATAAAGCGATCGGAAAGAGGTGAAATGCCATCGGTCATTGGAAAAGCATTAAGCTACAGTCGGTCAACGATCGGAACAATTTTAAAGGATAAAGTGAGAAAGGCCCTGCCCCGATGAAAGCTACAATTGTTACCTAGCAATGTAGTGGTTTAATTATTAGGTTTTGGGATTTTGGGTTTATGATCCCCCACATCAACCAGGTACAGATGGAGAGCGCGCTCGGGAGTGATCTGTCACTGGATCGAACTTGGGAACTTCCGTTCCTGAGCCCGGTGCTGAAACATATGTTCTTACATGTTTTATATGCATAGAAAGGTAAAATATATACTATATACTAAGACAAATGTTTGACTAACTGATGCTAAATAATATCGGATGTACCTGTTCCAACTTACTTAGTAAGAGAACTTACGATTTTTTTTGGATCCCGATCCACGATAACCCACGCACATCCTCCCGTATACTTTAAATCATCTCTATACTATAATACCTAATACAATGTAAATGCTATGTAAAATAGTTATTATACTGCATTGTTTAGGGAATAATTGCATGAAAAAAAAGTCTGTACATGCTTGAACAACAAGTGCTGGAAGAGCACTTCCGGGTTTTCTCAATTCGCGGTTGGTTGAATTCGTGAATGCAGAACTCGTGGACAAGAGGGCCAACTGTATAGCCCATGTTCGATGACAAACACCACCATCAATGAAGATGACGGAGTGTTTCATGAAAACGTCAGTTATAATCAATGCCTGTACCCAGCTGGGAGCCCGAGAAGAGTTTATTTGTCATAGATCCTTTTTCAAGCTCCCCCTTCATTCTTTTAATCTCCAGTGAGTACAGGCCCAGAGCCATCAAATGCAACTTATATGTCAATCCTTTCATTCTTGCAATTATTCTTGTGAACCTCCTCTGGATCTTCTCTAATTCCAGCAGATCTTTTCTTTGATAAGGGGCACAAAACTAGTTACAATGCTCCAAATGTGGTCTGACTGAAGCTCGATAAAGCCTGAGCATTACATCCTTACACCTATATTCTAGTCCTATCAAAATAAATGATAACATTGTATTTGCCTTCCTTACCACTGACTCAACCTGCAAGTTAATCATGAGGGAATCCTGCACAGGGTCTCCCAAGTTCCTTTACACCTCTGATATTTTTGAATTACTTCTCTGTATTAAAAATTGACCTCACCTTTTCTCCTTCTACCAAAGTGCATGACCATACACTTCCCTGCATTATACTCCATCTGCTACTTACTTGCCCATTCTCCCAATCTGTCTAAGTCCTTCTGCAGACTGTCCTTCCACTTATCTTTGGATCATTTGCAATCTTGACCACAAAACCATCAAAAAACAGTCCCAATACTGACCCCTGTAGAATACCACTAGTCACAAGTAGACATACCCATGGACTCTCCTTTGTCTGTCTTGGTTGTTACTTCCTCAAAGAATTCTAACAGATTTTTCTGTCAAGAATCCAGAATCTAGTAATTTTTGAAAGATCATTACTAATGCCTCCACAGTCTCTTCAGCCACCTCTTTCAGAATCCTGAAGTGTAGTCCATTTGATCCAGTTGACTTATCAGATTCCAAAGCACCTTCTTCCTAATAAGACTTCTGCCCCGCGTTACTCTTAAATTTCTGGCACACTGCTAATATCTTCCACGGTGAACACAAAATACTTATTAAGTTCATCAACCATTTCTTTATTCCCCCATTATTATCTCCTGAGCATCATTTTCCAGTGGCCTGATACTCACTCTCATCTCACTTTTACGCTTTATGTATCTGAAAATTATTTTATTGACTAGCTTACTTTCATATTTCATCTTTTCTCTCCTTATGGCTTGTTAAGTTGTCTTCCATTCATTTTTAAAATCTTCCCAATCCTCTACTTTTGCAATAATTTTTCTATATTATACGGCCTCTTTTTTAATGCTGTCTTTTACTTCCCTTGTCACTCACGGTTGCTTCATCATCCATTTAGAATGCTGCTTCATCTTTAGGATGTATCTCCCCCTGCGCCTTCCAAATTGACCCGGGAAACTCCAGCCCTTGTTGTTCTGCCATCTGATAGTGACTCTTTCCAATCAACTTTCAGCAGCTCCTCTCTCACGCTACTGTAATTCCCTTTCCTCCGTTGTAATACTGAAGCATTTGACTTTATCTTTTCCCTCTCAAGCTGCAAGTTGAATTCTATAATAATACAATCACTGCCTCCTGAGGACTCATTTATCTTAAGCTCCCAAAAAAAATCTGATTTATGTAACAATACACATTGTCTTTCCCCTTGTGGATTCAACCACAAGCTGCTCTAAAAAGCCATCTCTTAGGCATTCTACAATTTCCCTCTCTTGGGTTCCAGCACCAACCTGATTTTCACAATCTACCTGCACATTGAAATATCCTATAACTATTGTAATATTGCACATTTTATATGCCTCTTGTATCTCCCATTGTAATTTGTATCTCACAATTATAATTGTAATTTCAAGCTTCTATTTGAAGGCCTATATACAACTCCCATCAGGGTATATTTATCATATAACCATATAACAATTACAGCACGGAAACAGGCCATCTCGGCCCTTCTAGTCTGTGCCAAATGCTTACTCTCACCTAGTCCCACCGACCTACACTCAGCCCATAACCCTCCATTCCTTTCCTGTCCATATACCTATCCAATTTTTTTTTAAAATGACAAAATTGACCCTGCCTCTACCACTTCTACTGGAAGCTCATTCCACACAGCTACTGTTCTCTGAGTAAAGAAGTTCCTCCTCGTGTTACCCCTAAACTTTTGCCCCTTAACTCTCAACTCATGTCCTCTTGTTCGAATCTCCCCTACTGTCAATGGAAAAAGCCTATCCATGTCAACTCTATCTATCTCCCTCATAATTTTAAATACCTCTATCAAGTCCCTCCTGAACCTTCTACGCTCTAAAGAATAAAGACCTAACTTGTTGAACCTTTCTCTGTAACTTAAGTGCTGAAACCCAGGTAACATTTTAGTAAATCTTTTCTGTACTCTATTTTGTTGACATCTTTCCTATAATTCGGTTACCAGAACTGTACACAATACTCCAAATTTGGCCTCACCAATGCCTTGTACTATTTTGACATTACATTCCAACTCTGATACTCAATGCTCTGATTTATAAAGGCCAGCATATCAAAAGCTTTCTTCACCACCCTATCCACATGAGATTCCACCTTTAGGGAACTATGCACCATTATTCCTAGATCACTCTGTTATACTGCATTCCTCAATGCCCTACCATTTACCATGAGTGTCCTATTTTGACTAGTCCTACCAGAATGTAGCACCTCACACTTATCAGCATTAAACTCCATCTGCCATCTTTCAGTCCATATTTCTAATTGGCCTAAATCTCTCTGCAAGCTTTGAAAACTTACTTCATTATCCACAACACCACCAATCTTCGTGTGATCTACAGTTTCTTAATTTCACCCACATGGATTCTACATTTTCCAATTTTATGTCACCTTGTTCTAAGGATTTGGTTTCATATTTTACCAACAGAGCCACCCAACCCACTCTGCCTACCTGCCTATCCTTTTGATACAACATGTATCCTTGTATGATCTTCTTCTTTTAGTCACAACTCAGTGGTGCCTATAATGTCATACCTGCCAATATCTAACTGTGCTAGAAGATCAGCTCCCTTAATCTGTATACTGTGTGTATTCAAATATAACATCTTCACACCTATATTCATCACCCTTTTCAATTTTTTCCTCTATGTAACACTGCAACTCATCCCACTGACAGATTTTGCCCTATCATCTGCCTGTTCTTCCTCACAGTCTCATTGCCCACTGCATCTACTTGTATACCAATTGCCCCATCTTCAGCTCTAATATTCCCATTCTTATTCCCTTGCCAAATTAGTTACGCCTTCCCCAACAGCTCTAGCAATCCTGCCTGCAGGAATATTGGTCCCCTTCGGGTTCAGGTATAACCCATCATTTTTGCTAGGGTCATACCTTCCCCAGAGAGATCCCAATGATCTAGAAATCTAAAACCCTGACCCTGTACCATTTCTTCAGCTACACATTCATCTGCCAAATCATCCTATTCTTACCCTTACTGGCACATGGCATAGGCAACAGTCCAGAGATCATTAATTTGGAGGTCCTGGTTTATAGCTTTCTACCTAACTCCCTATACTCTATTTTCTGGACCTCCTCCCTTTTCCTACCTATGTGTTTAGTACAAAAATGTACTTCAACATCCAGCTTCTCAACCCTTCCCTTTAGAATGCTGTCGACCTGATCTGAGACATCTCTGGCCCTGGCCTCCGGGAGGTGAAATGCTACCCAGGTTTCTTTTTCTCATCTACAGAATCTCCTGTCTGCTCCTCAAACTACAGAATCCCCCATCACTACTGCACTCCTCTTCTTCCCACTTCCCTTCTGAGCCGTAGGGCCAGATCCAGTGGCAGAAACCTGCTCACTGCAGTTTCTCCCTGGTAGGTCATACCCCAACCCAACAGTATCTGAAGTGGTATAGCTATTATTGAGGGGACCTTCCAAAGGGGTACTCTACACTGGTTGCCTCTTCCCTTTCCCGCTTGTAAATGTCACCCAGGTACCTGTCTTCTGTACCTTTGATGTGACTACCTCCCTGTAAATCCTTTCTGTCATCTCCTCATTCTCCTGTATGAGCCCTTAATACAGTCTCTAAGAACTGCAGCCTGATGCACCATGCAGCTGTAGTTATCAGGCAGATTAAAGGTGTCCAGGAGTTCCCACATTGCACACAAAGAAAATACCACTGACTCTGGTCCCGTTCTCAGTGCACTAGCTGTGTACTACGAGAGGAAGAAAGATGGTGCCGGTGACCAATGGTGACTTGTTGCAGACAGCTCTCAAAACTACAAGGCACTCTTCATCTTCAGATGTACTTCTTCTGAACTGTGATCTGTGCAGCCTGTAATTTTCCTATGCCAAATTTCCTATTTTCCCTATTTCAGTGTTTTTTTGTTGTTGTGTTTCTTTGTTTGTGACCACCTGCAGGAAGATAAATCTCAAAGTTGTAAACAGTATAAGCACTTTGATAATAAATATACTTCTGAACTTTGAAATAAAGGGAAAAAAAACTTACTAGAAAATTACTTGGAACCTCTGCCTCTGCTTGCCCAAGACTGCCCTGCTGAACCAAAGCCTCCCATTCTGACAGTAGCCCACTCCAACAATATCCTCTTGCTCACAACACCCTTCTTTTTATTGACTCAAATAAAACTCACTCCCGATCTGTTTGTTCTTTTCAAATGGGTTTGGTCCTGCAATGATGTCTCTCTCTCACTTGGTATTTCAAATTATGACTCACTCCCAGTGAGGGACATTCACTCCCGAATGGGGTAGCTTAGATAGGAATCTTTTATAAACCAGTTGAGTCAAGCAGCCTGTTTCCATGCTGGTATGACTGTATAACTCTAAGAGGAGGAAGAAGAAAGTCAGTAGGAGGCTGACAGTGAGCATGTAAGCTGGATTCCAAAGAAAGTAGGTTCAACTGAATGAACAGTGTCAGGTTAAATAAAAGAACAGGGGAGACTGAAAGAGAAAATGATTCTATATCAAAAAGTGGAAAAATAGATGGGCTACAGAACTTTCCATTGTGATTGGGTTGGGTGAATAGAATGAAAGTCAAATGATGGACCTGATCCAAAAAAAACGTGTTTTTTTCTGAATTGGCATGCTGTATGTTCCTCTTTGAAGTTAAAAATCTATTAATAGCATTTTGTAGATGTGCCTATATTAGTCAAGGTGTATTTTAATTGTAGAAATCTAAAATGTTTTCCATGTATACTAATGTGAAAGATGATCATGTCTGTATTTCCCACTGCAGACCTTTCATCCAATGGTGTGCACCTATGATTTACATAACAATCTATATGGAGCCAGTTGCTTTCATACTCTATAGGTTTCTTGATAGGTTTCCATTGCCCTGCCAGCATTTGTGAACTGATGCTTAGCTTCTGCTAGCTTTTTTTATCGCTATATGCAGTTATACTTGCTGATTTGCCTGCATTTCAAAATGATGACGCACCAATAAACAAATGATACTAAATTGAATTAATTGAATTGACTTTATTTCTTAAATCCTTCCCATACATGAGTAAAAATCTTTACGTTACGTCTCCATCTACAAGGGCGATTGATAAGTTTGTGGCCTAAGGTAGAAGGAGATGAGTTATTAACTTAAAACTTTCTGCATTTTCAGTCAAAGAGTTAAACTGCACGTGCATGTAACGAGATCTGTATAACTCATCTTCTGCCACCTTAGGCCACAAACTTATCAGTCACTCCTGCTGTGGATCACTTCTACAAAGAAGGGATCCGTATGCTCCACAACCACTGGGCTCAGTGTGTACATGTAGGAGGGGACTATGTTGAAAAATAAGTGTTCTAGGTTTTCTAAAATTAACTCCTTCTAGCTTAGGTCATGAACTTATCAATCACCCCTTGTAAATGTACAAAGTGCAATCATAGTAATGTATAATTTATAATGAATAGAACAGTCATGTAACATAGAGTACACCCAAATCAGCATGAGTTAATCAGTCTGATGGCCTGGTGAAGGAAGCTCACCTGGAGCTTGTTGGTCTGGGCTTTTATGCTGCGGTACCGTTTCCTCGACGGTAGCAGCTGGAATGGATTGTAATTGTGGTGACCTACAAGCCCTTTTTACACACCTGGCTTTGTAAATATCCTGAATCATGGGAAGTTCACAATTACAGATGCGCTGGGCTGTCCGCAACACTCTCTGTAGAGTCCTATGATTAAGGGAGGTAGAGTTCCCATACCAGGCAGTGATGCAGCCAGTCAGGATGCTCTCAACTGTGCCCCTATAGAAAGTTCTTAGGACTTGGGAGCCCATACCAAACTTCCTCAACCGTCTGAGGTGAAAGAGGCGCTTTTGTGCCTTTTTCACTACACAGCTGGTGTGTACAAACCATGTGAGATCCTCAGTGATGTGGATGCCGAGGAATTTAAAGCTGTTTTCCCTCACAATCCCAGATCCATTGATGTCAGTAGAAGTTAACCTGTCTCCGTTCCTCCTGTTATCCACAACCAGCTCCTTTGTTTTTGTGACATTGAGGGAGTGGGTGTTTTCTTGAAACCACTGTATCAGAGAAATAACTTCTTCCCTGTAGGCCATCTCGTTATTGTTTGAGAAAAGGCCAATCAATGTAGTGTTGTCTGCAAATTTAATTAGTAGATTGGAGTTGTGGGTGGCGACACAGTCATGGGTATACAGTGAGTAAAGGAGAAAACTTAGTACACAGCCCTGAGAGGCTGCTGTATTGAGGATCAGAGAGGTAGAGGTGAGGGGGCACACTATTATCACCTGTCAGCGATCTGACCACAGGAAATTATATTCATTCTAGTATTGGTGTGTAAAACCAGCACTTTGAGAAGAGCTCCCAATAAGAAAACACCTAATATTCCTTTCCATGGGTTGAAAGTTTGTTCGAGTAGCAAACTAAAAAACCCACCCCTGGTTCTTAATGTCAATGAGGAAGAGCTGACATGGAAAGTTTGCTGACAGTGCAGAATTTTTTTTCAGAAAAGATAGTTCCTGATGTTTCTTAGATTTCAATTATGATTGTCAGTTTTAGAAAATGGAGGTAATAGAAGTGTCACACTGATGCTGCAGGAGAAGTGCTGACAGGGGATTGAGTTTTGGGAAAAAGACAACCTTTGGCATTGACCTTGTTTACAATTTTTACTGAAAGTCTTTTGGGAAATGTTCCTTCCTCTAGCAGCCATTTCTTCACTTAACAAGAAAAATTGAAACAAAACAAAAATCTCTCAGTGTTTTCAGCAGGCTTGAGAGTTGCATATATTGCTTAATGTTACCAAACACATTTTTACCTCCCCTACCCTCACCTCCACTCACAGCTTCCCACAGGGATTGCTCCTTCTGAGATTCTCTTGTCCATTCACCCCTCCCCACTAATTTCCCTCCAGGCACTTATCACAGCGAATAACAGAAACACTATACCTACCTCCTCCCTTACTTCCATTCAGGGCCCTAAAACATTCTTCCTTATGGGGCCACTCCTCACCTGTGAATCTGTTAGGGTCATCTACTGTATCCTGATGAAACCTCATCTGTATTGTTGAGACCTGACATAAAATGGGGGACTGCTCTGTTGAGCACCTTCGCTCCATCCACAAAAAGCAGAATTTCCCAGTGACCAACTATATTAATTCCTATCCCCATTCCTGTTCCGATATGTTGGTTTATGGCCCCCTCTTCTGCTGGGGCGAGGCCGCTTTCAACTTGGAGGAGCAACATCTCATATTTTGCAGGTACTCTTCAAACTGGTTATTCATTTGCTTAGTTCCTGCCTGATCTGTTGAGTTACCCCAACATTTTTTTGTGTCACTCTGGATTTCCAGCATCTACAGAACCTCTTGTGTTCTTGATTAATGGTTACTCACTTTTTTTCAGAATGAAAAATACATATGATGTTAATTGCTAAAAATTTTGTATATGTGGCTCGATAAACAGTGTTTTAATTAGATGGTCTCCATCAAGTGTTGTCACTTCTCAAACTTGATATTTTTAATCCATCAGCTGAAGTAATCTAAACATATTACAAATCAACATTAATTTAGTATGCTTTTATTGCCAGCTGTTATTACAACACCCTTTGTCCTATCTTATTTCCCAGATGTGCTGTTTACCTTATTAGTTTCAGGAGTATTTCTACAAACATCTGTTGTGTTGGTTCACCAGTTCTTTGGGAACAACGTTCCCTGAAGTAAAAGTCAAATGTGACTAAAATTGAGCTATAAATGAATATTATTCTTGGGCACACCTACTGTATTGCACTGTGAACAAATATTGCCTGTATTTTGCAAATTATTTTCCCTATTATTGCTCTGTACTATCTTGGGCAATGTGGATTTCCCCCGAGTTCTCAAAAGCAACAGCTGCTCTTCTATTGAAAATGTCACAGGCCACATCCAATTGTAATCTTATTCAAACCTGCTTGGTTCTTAGTTTAAAACTTATTCTGGTTAAAATGAAGTCGCTAATTGTTCATTGTTAATGCTATGACAGATTGCAAAATTTTTCCTTGAACTGGAAACTAGGAGAGTGTGAGTAGTATCATACTGGCATAAGGCTGAGGTTCACAATGCTGCTAAGGTCATAGTTAAAGGAAGGAGAAGAGTTGAGATAGAAAGGCATACTTCAAGATTTATGTTCTGCTATCTTGGCAGATGTTTACTCAGCACTGAAACCCAGGATCAGGCCAATTTTCACTCATATGTGCTGAATTCAATTGAAACCCCGACACAGAGTTGAAGAGGAAAATAATGGAAGTTCATTCATAATGAAAAAATAATTTGTACCAGGTTTGCAAACTTAGAAATCTCATACAAGAGTAACAACTACTGGTATTAAGCACCACCTTTGCAAAAAGGTCGCTGGTTGAACAAATGATCAGCTAGGCTGGGTGTGAGGGGCAAGGGTTAGAATTTGTACGAGACCCAAAATGAACACAATGAGTACATGTTCAATGATTATATGTGCAATGAAGTCTCCATGCCCTCTTTGGGCTACCTATTAATTGTCATGATCACGACTAAGCCAGCAAGTCAATACTAATTTGTCCATTGGCTGAACACTTAAGCAGGCTCCCATGTAATAAATGTGTAGCATCAATTAATTCTTGTTTCCACTGCTTAAAGCATTGTTACACCTCAAGAGAGTGTTGCATTGTGACTGGAACATGTTATCTTTATCAGAACATCATTCAAATTGACCTGCCAATTAATGTTTTCTAGCAAAAACATGGAGAAGGTTGAATTGCAAGATTTTACCCTGCAGGCCTTTGTAGAAGAAATGAAAAGAAGCTGGTATGTCCCAAATGCACAGGAGTCCAGGAGGCCCTTGAGATATATGCTGACTAGTTGCTACAAGAAGATAGCCTTGCAGATAAATAGCTGTCTGTGGTCAAGCCTGATCAGAATCAAAATGAGGATTTGATCACTGTCTTATATGATGTGAAATTTATTGGTTTGTGGCAACAGTACAATGCAAAGACATCAATTAATTACACTACAATATAAATAAACAGAGCAAATAAGGAATAAAAGGGCACCTTTAATTGTGTAGCATCTATCAATTCTTTCTTCCACTGTTTGAAGTATTGTTGCACTCAAGAGAGTGGTGTGTTATGCCTGGAGTATGTTATCACCAGTTTCATCTGTTTGTGGGCCATTCAGAAATATGATACTGGAGGGGATGAAGCTGTTTCTGAATCATTGAGTGTGGATCTTCAGGCTCCCGTAACTCCTCCATGATGGAGTTGGCTGACTCTAAGTCCATCTGCAGCTTCTTGTGATCCTTTGCATTGTCGCTCAACACCAAGCTGTGATGCAGGCAGTCAGAATACCCTCCACTGTACATCTATGGAAATTTGCAAGAGTCTTTGGTGACTCCCCAAGCTCCTAACAAAGCATAACCACCGGCATGCCTCCTACATGATTATATCAATGTGTGGTGCCCAGGACAGGTCCTCTGTGATGTTAATATCATCAACACTGAACTTAAAGCTGCTCACCATCTCCACTGCTGACCTACCAATGAGGACTAATATGTCCTCTCCCAACTTCCCCTTTCTGAATTCCAATAGCAATTCCTTGATCTTGCTGATGTTACCATGATGCTGTTGTGAAACCACTCAACCAGCCAATCTATCTCACTCCTGTACACCTCCTCGTTGCCATCTGAGATTTTGATACAACAGTGGTGTCATCTGCAAACTTATAGATGGTGTTTGAGATCTGCTTAGCCAGACGGTTATGAGTGTAGAGAGAGTAGAGCAATGGGCTAAGCATGCATCCTTGAGTTGTACCTGTGTGGACTATCAGCGAGGAGGAGATGTTATCACTGATCTGTATAGACTGTGGTCTCCTGATGAGGAAGTCAGGAATCCATTTGCAGTGAGTGGGAAGTACAGAAGCCCAGCTTTAGAAGCTTAGTGATTAGAACACCAAGCAATAAATGACTAACAGCAGTCTGCCGTATGCTTTGCTGTTGTCTAGGTATTCCAAAGCAGAGTGGAGAGCCAGTGAGACTGGATACACTGTAGATCTGTTGAAGTGGTAGGTGAATTGCAGTGCATCCAGCTCCTTGCTGTGGCTGGAGTTAATTCTACCTATAACTAACCCCTCCAAGCACTTCTTTATAATAGAAGTGAATCCTACCAGTCAGAAGTCATTGAGGCAACTCATCCTTGTTGGACACCTATATGACTGTTGCCCTTTTGAAGCAGGTGAGAACCTCAGACCGCCGCAGTGGGAGATGAAGATGTCTTTGAACACTCTAGCCACTTAACTACCTGGCTAGGTACACCGTACCTGGTAAAGCTGTGTTGCAAGAAGTTCAGTGACTTGTATAATTGATCCTCCTAGTTGAGTCTTACCTTCATGGAACCTCCTTCTCTCATTAGCTTTTTTATTGTCCTCTATTATTGAAAGTGTTTATGGGAGGCCTTCAGAAATTTGGTTGGTTGTGGGATCACTGAACTTTGATTATACTGTGATGCTGCTGTTCTTTTGAAATCATCCTAGACTGCAGCTTCACCCAGTTCACACCCATGAACTTGTAAACAGCTCACTGAAACAGGGTTGATAGCCTAATTTGATGGTGGTGATAAAGTAAGGGATCCATTGCACCGTGAGATCATAATCTTGTTGAAGCGTTCTACTTCTGCTGCTTTGCTTCACACTATTTTATTGAAAACTGCCTTGCACAGTTTATTTCCTTTCATTCTTTCTCTTCTCTTTATGATCATTCACATTTTTATTTTCAAATCTTATCCTTTCATTCATCTTGTTCTTCCTTGCAGTTTTATTGCATCAGCACACAATATACAACTGAACTTATAATAGCTGTACTTTCTCCTTGCTGTTCTCTGCCAGAACAAGAGCTGATGCAGGTTACAGTCCTCAGCAGAGTTTGTTCTGCAAAGGCTGAGTCTTCTGTTCATCTGCACTTCTGGTACTTATTCTCAATCAATGTTTGTAATTAAAATAAAAAAAAACATTGGAAATACGGTGGAGGTTTGGCAGTCTTTATAGACTTCTAATGGGTGTTTGTAAAGCTAGCCTCCAACATCTACCTTGACTGTACTTCCTCCCACCCTGCCTCCTGTCAGAACTGGATTCCATTCTCCCAGTTCCTCAATCTCTGAGACATTTGGTTCAATGGTGATACTTAAAGCAGAGTTGAAAATATATAATGGACCAATACAAACGATCATTTTGTACCTGCTCTGTTAACCATTTGACTTGGCCTCGCCTTATCACTGATATTCTCTTTGACCTATCCATCCCTACTGCCACATTCATTGTCAATTAAGATCACTTTTGTTTTTCATTATTTTTTTCATAATGTTGATGAAGGGCATCTGTGCAAAGCATAACCTCCATTTCTCTTTCCCTGGGTGCTGCCTACTGAGTGTTTCCAGCATTCTCCATTTCACTTTCAGATTTTCAGTATCAACAGTCTATACACATTTACCCACTCTGTCATAAACTTTAAAAATGAGGATTGACATAAATATTTGAGGCATCTTTAGTGCTGAAGCATGTAAAGCAGGAAACCAACCCCTTTCTGTCTCGATTCTCATTGCTGCAGAGAAAGATAGTCTGTGAAAATTGGGGAGCAACATGGATACTGTTCTCATCTGTTGAGCACAACTGCAGGTGGAATTGAGTATGAAAGGAAGACCAGCATCTAAGCATTGACGAACAGCAAATGATACACAAAACACCATTGTCTGTTGTCTCAAGTTTACATTCATCTCACGCGGTAAACCACTGTGATCCTCTATATAACACTTGATCACAACAATCCCCTCCTAGGATGGTCTTTCTATTAAATCCATCAGGAAGCACTCAAATGTTAAGCTGTGGAATGAATGCAGTAATATCCTGCCACAATCCTCAACCAAAATTGTGCAGACAGGCGTTTTAGACAGATGCTTTTGAAAAAAACATAAAACAGAGAACAATACAGCTCAGGAACAGCACCCTCAGCTCACGATGCTGTGCCAAGGTAATTAAACAAGCATTTAAATTCTTAAAAGGGACATATTTTAAGGCAGTAAGGTTTATACCGGCAAGTGATCCAGAGTACATTATCCCAATGAAAGATAGCTTTGCTTATCTTTATGAATTCTGTTTGCAACTGCACCATCCACTTCAGCGAATAGTTCACATTGGGTAACAGCATTATTTGAGACAGAATCAGACGTGTTAGTGATAGACTGGCGTTATGATAGTTTCCTGACGTCCAAAATTCAATCCTGGGGGTGCTGAACTGGGGATATTAGGTTCAGAAACAATGAAGAAATGGCAGATTCTTTCCAACTAGAGATGGTATAACTTCAAGGGGAATATTTATTTAGTTATTTATAGATACAGTATGGAACAGGCCCTACTGGTCCAGCAAACCATGCTGCCCAGCATCCCACCTATTTAATCCTAGTCTGATGACAGGACAATTTATAATATCCAATTAACCTACTGTCTGGTATGGCTTTGGACAGTGGGAGGAAACTGGAGCACCTGGAGGGATCCTATGTGCTCAAGGGAAGAACTTACAGAATTTCATACAGAGAATGCTGGAATTGAACTCTGAATCCTGATGCCCCAAACTGTAAAAACATTGAGCTAACTGCTGCGCTACTGTGATGCCTCAGGTGGATGTTAGTGTTTCTATCTCTTGTTCATTTTATCCTTTCTTGACCCTTGTCTGATTTCTGTGTCCAATTGATGCCGGGTGCTCTACTTTTGCTGTTAATTTCACCATTTTTGATACTATTCATTGATGCGCCAGAGCTTGTACTTCTGTAGTCAAATATAAGCTAGAGTAGATAATGATGATGGGTATTTCCTTGAAGGTTATCAGTGAACTGGTTGTGTTTTGTAACTTGTACGGAGGGTTCACACTGATTTTGTACGGAGGGTTCACACTGATCTTGTACGGAGCGTTCATACTGATCTGGTACAGAGGGTTCAGACTGATCTTGTACGGAGGGTTCAGATTGATCTTGTACCGAGGGTTCAGACTGATCTGGTACGGAGGGTTCAGGCTGATTTTGTACGCAGGGTTCAGACTGATCTGTTACGGAGGGTTCAGACTGACCTTCTACGTGTTTTGTGTTTTGTGCTCCCTATTTCTGAGCAGACACCAGCATCCGTTGGTAATCTGATGTAAAATTACTGCGATAACTTCAAGTTGTCAATGCAACAGGGCCCAGGTCTTAGGACAAGGAATGACCTGATGTTTGGAAGATTTAGACGCTGGGCCAGATGGATTGGAAAGGCAGAGGTTTTTGACCAGAGGCAATGGTCACTGCTTAGCAATGTTTTCCCTCCACTCTGCGCTGTACTGTGTCTGAGCCTATGGTCTGGTCCAGCTGCTCTGGGCTTCGTGTCTGAGGACTCACTTTTGTTCTCAGTGCTATTTGCTTCCCTTTATTGTTTGCATGACTTTTTTTCTTTCTGCGCATTGCTTTTTTGACGATCTTCTTTTATGGGTTTTTCTGGGATGGTTGGTTTTGTGGCTGACTGTAAGGAGTTGAATCTCAAGGTTGTATAATGTATAATACTTAGATAAGAAATATGGTTTGAACTTTTAACTTTGATATCTACAATAGAGAATTATTAACCTGTTTTGTTCCTCAATGTTTTCAGATTCTAAGTAAATTATCCAAAAAGATAAATTGTGCTGATAATATGTGTCCTTAAGATATTTATTTTATTTGGAGTATGGACATTTTAGTAATCAGGACTAGCTTCCAGTGCAAATTTTATTAATCAGCTTTAAAGATTATTGCAACTGAAATTATCAGAATCAAAGTCAGTTTTAAAATCCGCAGCCATTTCCAATAGTTTTCAGCTGTTACCTCTCACTCTCTCTGATCCTTCACTTCTTAGCTCCTTTTCTGCTCTCTCCCGTCAGCAAGTCATTTAAAGATAGTTGCACTGGAACAAAAAGCAAACTCATGAAAAATCTGGACCTTATATTTAACACTTGTCAATGTGCAGACAGTGACTGCAGCAAAGAGCTGTACTTTCAATGGGAGAAGTCATCAATCCCTCTAGAATTGCAACCTTGTGAACATCCTGTCAAATCCTCTCAAATCAACTTCCACATTGTGTGAATGTAGAAGACAAGACAGTATAACTTAGATATGTTAATTTTGTTGTTTACATCAATTACCCTAGTCTGTTTAATTCCTGCCAGTACTTATTTTAATGGCGTGACAACAGAAAAGTAATGCTGATATTTAGTGTTGCTCTTACAGGGAAAGATGCACATAAAAAGGCAACTCTGTATCAGCTGGATTGTCTGATGCCACTTCTGTCATAGTACTGGATAAACCATGGGGGATCAATTGCAAATAATATATACCAAACACGATTAATCTTCAGTTCAAGTATTTTAAAACAATAGAATGCACTGTACATTATATAAGCTGTAAATCAGCAATATTGGTATAATGGTTTTTGACCCACTGCTTTCTCAACCATTCATTTAATTACTGTACTGAATTCTGAAGTACTTCCAAACTAACTGGTATTGAGAACAAAAAGATTTGTCACCATTTGAGTTTAATTATGTAAACCCTGAGAACTGCCCAAAGTCATGACAGAATCCTATGATATAACCACTTTCCTGGCTGGGTGCTGAATAGATAACAAAGCCAATTAACTTTGTTACTGCTAGTAATTAAAGACAATAGAAATTAGAAAAGGGTATTTGAGGCCATACTTCAAAGATAAATCCTGAGAATTGTGTCATTCTATGTTGCTGAAGTATTTTGCAGAACTCACTGTGCATTATGGCAGGCAAATGTGAAAGGTAGCACAGAAACAGCTTGTAGAGGACCTGGCCTGATTCACCCAGAGCCAACTACCCAGGAAGTGTAAAGTGTGGTGCTTACAGTTCACACTGTACCAAGGGGTGATGTGGCACCTGAAAACGTGTAAAATTTCCTCATCAACAGACAATAGGATGGATGGGATGGCAATTTGCACATTCAGAAATAGCTGGGGCTGCCTTGTTGTCTCTCGACACTTTGGGAAAAACATGTTGCATATGCCACATAGATCTGTCAGCCTGGGGTACAAGCAGGAGAAAACTCGACTGGTCATTGAGCTGAGAGAATCCATTGACCTGGATGAAGAACGCCAATGCCGCAATCCATACCTGTCGTAAACGGCGAGCTCAGGCTGAAGTAAACCAGGCCATCAGCAGGCTGCAGCACCAGGAGGTTGTTGATAGAGTACAGGCTGGACATGCAGAACTTGGCTGGTGACGGCAGCACGTTTCTGGTCCATGGTGAGGAATGAAGAGAGGAACGGCATGGTATTTAAGGACAGAGTACTTAAATACCATGCAAGGACAGAGCAGGAGCGATACAGGGTGATGGCAGTTGCACAGGGCTGCCAGGATGGATGGACAACATGGGAGGGCACCATCAATAGGTCATTCAGCTGGTCTGACCCATGGAAGGGCCGACAAGCCAGACTCAGCTTTCTCACCAGGGCAACTTACGATACTTTGACCTGTCCCAAAAACCTTCACCAGTGGTTCGACAGCGAAGATAGGTGCCCCCTATGTGTTACCACCAAGACCAACCTCCAACACATCCTGGCAGGATGCAAGACTGTGCTGTCTCAAAGGCATTACAGATGGTGGCTGACCAGGTCCTAAAGAAGCTGGCAGAGATCCTAGAGACCTGCAGGCAGGATGTGAAAAACTGTCTTTCCCCAGCGGGATGACAACTCATCCCAATTGTTAATGCTGGTAGAAGCACTGAATGTAACTGCCCAAGAGCTCCTTCTGGTCTCCTCTCCACAGATAAGGAGTGGAACATAAGGGCAGATCTTGGCATACAGCTACAGTTCCCCACAGACATCACCACCACATCTCTCCGCCCGGTCATAGTACTGTGGTCCTTGGCTGCCAACACAGTCCTCCTCATTGAGTTAACCATCCTATGTGAGGAAGGAATGGAGGCTGCCCATGAGCAGAAGAGGCTGAAGTACTCAGACCTGACAGCTGAGTGTAAGGAAGATAGCTGGAGGACCATCATCTATCCTTTGAAGGTAGGGTGCTGGGGCTTCTTTAGCAATTCTACGACAAGGTTCCTCCGTGATATGGCCGTGACTGGAGTGAGGCTCAGGAGGGCCAAAATAGAGGCAGAAAAGGGCAGGTTTTGGCTGTGGCCGAGGAGGAAAGACATAAATTGGGGGACTGACTAACCCCATTGAGAGCTGAGTGGTGGCAGGGAGACGTCCCTGTCACTGCTCCTCCACCAAGAGGTGTACCAGGGTTAAGGGAGCAAAACATCAGTGAATGATGGCCCCTGGCTGATGACGCTGTAGTTGACTTAAAGGCACTGTTGGAGGTGTGCAGACAATAATGCCAGGCAGGAAACATCTTCCTGTAAATCACATTGCAAACCAGAGAAGTAGTTGCAAGATATTATCATTTATTGGCAATACTGGTAGGAGGCCATATTAGGAATAGGAAGTTTTAATCTTAAAACAGTAAAGGGAGCCAGTTTAAAAAATAAATAGAATTGACTCTTTCTGAGTGTGCATGCAAGGCAGTTCTGTATATTTTAGGGTATGCGATGATGTGAGTATCTTATATGAATTCAGAGCAGAGTATTTTTTTAAAAAATCATTAAAATACCTTTCAGATTTAAGAAGGATTATTTTTCTTTTGAAAGAGTTAAACCAGATGGTATTTGGCACAAGAGAACAAACTTGGCCAGGGTTGAGTAGTCAAATCAGCTCATATATCCATGGTTTGAAATGGGTTCTTGAATCATCTCTATCAAAGTGGAAGAGAAATATAGAGGGGTCTATAAATTGAAAAATATTCATTGATGCCAAGGCATTAAGAGGGAGCTGGTAATTATCACAACAGCCTTCAATCAAATAGCCTGATCGGATGCCTTCAACCGAATGCCTTGATTACCAATAACATCTCCTTGTCCTTCCTCCATGAACTCTGGATGTCAATAGTTTAAACTTGCCAAAGTGTATCAAGTTCTTTTCCAAACTAAAGCCCTGCATCAATACACATTCAGTTCCAACACATACCTTTTATAAAATTAGCCCCCTTTGACATAGCTTTTATTTATCTGTGATAAAATTCTCTCCACCGGAAAGAAGTGAAATGTCACACAGAAATTCTGCGTTCCCAACATTGGTATCCATGCAGTACTAGCCATGTCACCATGGGTTGCTGCAGCCCATCGTCTGTGCCGGCAGCTGAATCCTGAGACGATCTGCCAGCTGAGCTCTCAGCATCCTTATTTCCAGTAGGTCAAGATTCATCCACATTGCTCCACACTCAGGGCGGTATTGTAAACTATTGATTGACAGAGCAACAGACACCAAGTTGTTATATATAATGCCACTGTTAATTGATCCGGGCTCTCTGCTCTGCACTATAAATCCTTACTCCCCCAAACCGTTGATGACCTATGAATAACCAACTTTGGAATGTTTGTTTTATCTCAATTATCAAATTATTTCTCACTACAAAAATAACACAGCTATTGACTAATAAATAATATAACTTGACTGATTAAATACAAACATTTGTAGTATAAAACAAACATTTCATGGGTTGCTAAGGTGGACACCTTTTTCCAGATCAGTGCCTGCTACAATGAGCCTCTTCAGTCCTGCCATGTGTGTGGTGTGAACTAGCATACATTGTGAGAACGATCCTCTCAGCAAAATGTAAGCATCACTGTATCATTCAAAGAGGATCAATTGTAGAAGATGAATCCTCATTTAAAGTCTGCAGCATGGCAGCTTTGGATGCTGAATGGAATCACTTGCAACTAACAGCTGAAGCATTAGTCATACATTAGCTAGATCCATGCTTTTACATGCAGCCTTGGATGAAGCAGTCTATAAGCAAGTCCAACAGAATCACTAATGTTTATGATTTATTGTCACACACTTAAAAAAATGTCCAAGTCTTATTTAAATGTTTATTGACTGCGAGCTAAACTTGGGACTAGATTATCTTATACGTAAGATTAAGATTGTTGAATTTTCAATCGGTTTTATTTTAAAATTTATTGACCAACAAATCCAATTGCAGAGTTGTGTTTTTTATCAGAACTGTGCATATGGAAATTGTTTTTCTTTCCCTTGAGTGGAGTGTAATAATGCTAATCTCCAGCTGGAATCAGGTCACTCAGAATCTTTGATTGGACATTTCCCCTTGTAAATTGCATTTGTGAGGATCAGCCATTTTCTGCATCAGAGACACCAGTAATGATGCATTCCTGAATGCCAGGAGAAATTAGTTCACTTTATTCTGAAGCACACTGTTCTCTCTTGTCAACCGGCTCCTCATAATTGGAAACAACTTATGAAGCACTAGCTTGGTAAGAAGACCCATCTAATTTATTTACTTACATATTCTTGTTTGACATTTCTCAGACAAATCAGCAAAACCTATATACAAAGTCCCTGTGTCCACAATTTATCCATTCCATCTCCCTGTCACAAAACACTATGTTCAAGTACCTTACCATCTGATTTGGAATCAATCATCCTTCATTATTGTATGCCATCGTGGGTATGCCTTCACCAGGAAGACTGAAGTGTTCAAAATTTTTAAAGCTGAAGACTTTGGAGAGAAGATTTTCAGGAGTAGCTTTGGAGAAAAGATTTTCAGAAGCAGAGAGGAAATTCTGGTGATGGTGGTGGTTGTGGATATGTAGAAGAAAATGCATAGCATTTAGTTGGCACATGGATGCTATATAGTTGTCAATCAACCTTCATTAAGTAGATGCTTGTGCTCAAAGGTATCTCCACAGACTTTGCAGGTAAAGGACTTGCTGCAAAGTCCAGAAATGGATTGATAAGCAAAAGTGAGCATACGTGACTCTTGTCAAACAAATAAACATATCCAGGGCAAGAAAGAAGTTAGAAAAGAGTTTCAATTTGATTGATGGATACTGAAGATGAGTTAGCTATATAGGATTGGAAGAAGAGCTAGGTCCTCTTGGCTAAGGCAAATGTATCAAAAAGTGAGCTCAACAAGATAAAAGTTCTTTAAGAAGACAAAATTAAGAAACTGAAGGCTCTGCTGAGAAACAATCAGAGTCAAATAGAGGAAATTTATAGTAACATTGGAGGGAGTACAAAGGAGATTCACTAGACTAAATCCTCGAAGGAAAGGGCTGTCCTACAAAGAGAAGCTTAATCATTTGGGCTTGTATTCCTTGCAGTTTAGAAGAATGATGAGTAGATTTATTTTAACATGGAAGACCCTACGGAGCCTGGCAGGTTAGATATTGGGATATTTTCAATAGTGGAACAGTATTGACGAAGGAGACATTGCTAAAAGACAAGGGGCTGGCAGAGTATGGTGAATCTCCGGAATTCTCTGCTATAGTAGGTGATCGAAGAAGTAAATGATTGAGAAGGGTAAATGAACAACATTTGAAAGGCACTTGGACAGGTACATAGATAGAAAAGGTTCAAAGGGATATAGTCCAAATGAGGGCAAATGAGACAAGCTTAGATGGGCAAATTGTTAAGACATGGACTGTTTGGGCTGATGTGTCTGCTGCCGTGCTGCATAACTGGCAGAAGTATTTGTAGTGAAGGTGGATAAATATTCATTATATTGTGGAATAGAGGCTATGGAGAAAGAGTACTAAAGAGAAACCATGATCACATTAAATAGCACAGAACAACCGTGATCATATTTAACAGTGGGGCAGGCCTGAAGGGCCTGATGGCCTACTTCCATCCTTGTTTTCTTGTGTTCTTGCAGTGTTTATGGTAAATATGACCAACTTATTCAGCTCCCAAATATCAGCTTTACAAATGAAGCTCTTTCAACCAAAGTTCAAACATCCCAATTACAGCAGAGAACACTTGCAAGCAGTTTGTGAGTTCTGGCCAAATTTCAAATGCATTTCCAAGGGATCTTAAAGACAGATATTCCTAATGTCTTAAAAAGTTAGATCAGTGAATTCAGCAGTGGTGCTTTTATACCTTTTCTTGAAAATATTGTGGAATTTTTCAAGAGTGGAAATATTGAAAACCTGCATATTTTTCAGAACATTGTAAATAACAATGCATATCTTGAGGAATAGATAACTCTTCATTTTTTGTACTGTGTGCTCATTACTTGTATTCTGTATGTAATGTATTAAACATGTGTAGCACGTAATGTAAATACAGGGAGTTACATATGCTTTATTAAGAAAGTCAAACAGCTCGTTGGAAGTCTACATGGATTTTGTTAAACCAGGGTCTGAGTTTGTAAAATATCTGACACCAGTGTTTTAGCAAATTACTCAGCTCCATTACTTTGATGTTAATCACAAAGAAATTCTACTTTTAAGAAGCCAAGGTTTAGTGTAATGAAGGAATATTACTTCTGTGTGCATAGAAAAATTGAAAGCAAGTTTTGGAATTCCTACCAATCTTTGTAAGTCAGATTTCTTTTTCTTAGTTATTGACATGTTTGTGTGTTATGGGAATACAATATATGGTTTACTAGACCATTTTAGGGAATGGCTGAGAGTCTATCACATTAGTTGATCTGAAGCTGGTTACAACCTAGACTCAGTAAAAACAGCCGATTAACTTCTGTGAGGAATGTTGGTGAGCTTGATGGTTGTTTATTGATCCACTACCATTACTGATGTTGAACTATCATTCCAGATTTATTTACTCAAAATTAAATTCCCCAGCTACCAAGAATTTGAATTGATATTTCTAAATCATTAAGCTCCTGGATGCATTTCTAAGGACATAGCCACATTGACTCACATTCACCAAATAGTTGTCAATTCTTCTGTGAAAGGTCAATATCTTGAAACACCAACCTAATTTTAATCCGCATATACTATTTGACTTGTTTATAACTCAATCACTTTTTGAGTTACGCAGCTACTATTTATGTTGATTCATTCTAAATCCGTGCATTCAGTAAATACTGAGATTAATTCATTGCAGCTGCCATTAAATACAGAACTTACTGTTTTTAAGATTCTTCAATGATTTTCAACATGTTTGGCCATATCATGCATCTCAACTGTCCTAGCATTGCTCAGGCCTCACTGGCTGTATGTGACTTAACTTCTTTTTGTTCCAATAAAATCAATAGATAACTTTCATTAGTTTTACTTTGCAAATGGTCATTGAAATGTTGTTCTTTTATCTTGGAAACGTCTAAACTTCTCAAAGATGCCAGTTTATTTAGTATTTGGTTGATCCTTACACAACCTATCTGCTACAATGTTGTGTGATGATTGCCTTTTGTCCAGCTAAGACCAAGCATGAAACATCTCCAACAGTGGCAAAAGCAAGTCTTGTCCATGCAAGGTAGAAAGTACAGATCCTAACTCTGGATTCACTTACCCCTCTAGATGGACCATATCAAACATCTAATATAGAGCCTATTTGTGCTGTCTTTCTGTGTTGATTTCAATGGCACAGTAGCAGAGAAGCAAGTGCTGCTGCCCCACTGCTCCAGTGAATACTGACCTTAGATGCTGTTTCTCTGGGGCTTGTGCTTCTCCTTGTAACAGTGCGTGTTTACTTCAGGTGATCTGGTTTCTTTCTATCTTAAAGACATATGAGTAGTTTAATAGGCTGCTGTAAACTGCCCAAGCAGAAAGTTTGATGGATATATGTATATGTAAGAGGATTTTAACAATATAAAATATGCAAAATTAATGTTATATATTTGGTGATGTGGCCATGCCATATCTCTAAATAAATATGAAAGTCATAAATAGTATATTTTTTGAACAGGCAAATTATTAGCTGTCAGTTTTGTTTTCTATTTAGCAGTTTTATTGAGAAATCTATAGTAGTTCATCATTGTAAAACTGTTCATAGCATCTGGTACTTGAATGTAACAAATTGTTCTGTTATTTACAAGCAAGACAATTTTTCCTGATTTCTTTTCTTCAGATTTTTTTTCATTCCCTGCTGGTAGCTTATGACACCACAAATAAATCCATTTCAACTCAAGGCAAGGTATTGATTTTTGTTAATCTCAGGAAGTTGGTAACAACATGACATAGTTAGTGCCACAGGTACAACTACATGAAGCAAACAGAAGATGTATAAGGATTGATTTTTTTTTTCATTATTATGGGCATTTTTGTTTCATTATTTATCGATTATCTGGAAGGCTTTATCATTATCTCGAGGCAAAAACTGTTTAGGTAAATTTATCCTCGAGCAAAACTCAGAACATTTAATATATTTGGATTTCGATATTAAGTATGAACTGCTTTTGTAAGTATTATTAGCATTTAAAAACACTATTTCTAATAGATGTTCCAGAGGAACCAGAAGATTTGAAGTTGTCTATTCTGCAGAACAGGACTATACGATTAACATGGGAGCCTGGTTATAGCCACAATACTCCTATAACAGGTAGGTAAAGCTTTATATTTGATATACATTTTTCTTTATTTAAGTGATGCTCACAGAAAGATCATGGTAAATAACAGGAAGCTCAGATTTGGATCTGATGCTCAGTAAATGGGTATGAATTCTTCTAGTTTAGATAACATCGGGTTTGCTGATGAAAAATGAAAGAATGGAGCAAAATGCACTACATAGGACTATTTTGGTTATACACCAATTTCCTAGCTTTGTATAAAGTAGCAAAAGCTAAGCCTAAAGTGGATAGAATTAAACAAGAGCAAAGGATCCCCTTTGGAGTAAGGTTATTTGGTAGATGCACTGGATTTTTATAAAGGTTCAACAGTAAGAAAAAAGTCTTTGCTGATGTTACCACCTGCAAAAAGGAAATAGTTACCTTTCACTATTGACAATATCACCAGAGGCGTATGCAAAAAGTAATTTGTAATAAGTTTCATCTACACAAAATTTGGTTGTTAACATATTTTCTGCTGTAGGAATACACTGTGGCAAATATCACATGCCAGTCAGAATTACTTAACTTTTACATATATTTTTGATGGAAACATATTTCTAATGTGTTTAACATATGATAGAATTTCATTACAATATGCGAACAGATTAAACTGTAATATGCATAATTTTGTAACTTAAGTTTTCATTCAACAGTAAGCAAAAATGACAGCTTCAAATTAAGAATCACATATCTCCATTATATGAAATGATAGTCCAGCAAGCTTCTGAGAAAACTGCTTTTATCATGAATTGCTGTCTCAGAGTAAACTCTTCACCTGTGACCCAAAATAGACTAGTTACCAAGGTATACAAATTCAAACAAACTATCATTGATTTATTTCTCATAATAATTGAATTACAATAAAAGCTCATCAAATTGTAATGTTATCTTTGTTTCTTTCTCCAGGAGGTGTCTCATTAGCTGAGTATTTATAGCAGTGTTTTTTTTACTTTAGATTTTCAACAGCTGCACCATTTTACCTTTATATTATTGACTTGCATGTTACTTAATGGGTTTATTCACCTGTGAAACATTATTTTTATAGAATTTATTGTGGAGGAAAATACATTTGAACCTGGAAGATGGCAAGAAAAGACTAGAGTTAATGGAAATCAAACTTCAGTAGTGCTGCAACTGTCCCCTTATGTAACCTACCAGTTCCGTGTATTATCTGTAAATATAGTGGGCAAAAGTCGACCGAGTGTGCCTTCCAAAAACCACACAACAGAGTCTGCAGGTATGTAAAGACAAATGGTTGCTTAATTCTCTTTCATTAAAATAAAACTTAAAAAATACAATACGTAACATCCATAAAAACTAAGAGTAGCGATATAAAATATTTATTCTCTCAGCTAAAATTTTGGAATATTTTCAGATTGTACATTGTGAAAATTTAATCATTGTTTATGAGGGTATTCCAAATTCCAACTTTCTTGAAAAGACCAGATATGCTTGTGCTCAATTAGTTTTCTCTGATTCATATTTATTAACCTAGCTGATCTACATGAGCAGCTTTGTATCTCATTCTGTTGTTGATCTTTCACTCTCATTCTCTGTTTTTTACTTTTTGTCTTTCTCCTGGCCTTTGTTAAGATATGCACCTCTCTACATTTCTTCATCTCCCCTCCTCCATATGCAGTCTGGATTTTTACAGAATGTTTAGTGCTTACCATACAGATTTTTAGCTTTCTAAAGGTTGCCTATAAAGAATGAAAATCTTCTTAATCCAGGAACAAACTGAAATTTCACTAGATTTAATTATTTAATGACCAATATAAAGACATATTATTCTTTATATTGGAGTAGCAATTTAAGATCAAATAACTGGGTTACCTAATATGAGAAGAGTTAAAATAGAGAACAATACATTTTCTGGCAGAATCTGTCTATGAGATTTCATTATGTTGAAATGGACTCTAAATATGGGACAACTTATTATCTAAAAATATCAACTCAGTTCCTTTAAAAATGAAGACATTCTCACTTTTACAATAATTTAAAATAACTTAAATGAAGTTGTGTGTTCACTAATGGTATGAGACATTGCAAGGCAAATAACTATTTTGCAGAATAGGCAGTTCATTCGTCACATTCATTTTCTTCCCAAAAATATAGAATTCACTGGAATTAAATGAGACTCATTGGTCTTTGTCAGGATTTACACATGAATAGCATTTACTTGGAGTAAGTGTGAATCATTCCAGTTAGGTTTCAGAAGTGGAAATGTTATCACAAACAGATGAAGATAATTGACAAGGAAGAAAGTCCAAGATTAATTATCAGTTGATTGATCATTTAACTGATCAATAAACTCATTACTGATTTGTTATTCTTGTTGTCTTTGTGAGAATACTTAATCTACTTACTTTGTGCCCAGAGTCAAAAATGTCACCTTTCATTATCTTGACGAATACAGAATTGTATAAATAAGGATGTCAAGAGGAAAGGAACTGTTTATATTACTGCTTCAGGATTGATACAGTTCAAAGTTCAAAGAGAATCTATTATCAAAGTACACCTACTACATACCACATACTATTCTGAGATTCAAGTTCTTGTGGGTATTCACAGTAGATATAAAGAAATATAATGGAGTCAACTGAGAACAACACACAAAGATTGCCTAACAACCAATGTGCAAGAGAAGGCAAACTGCAATACAAAAAAAAAACACAAATAATAACAATAAATAAATAAATAAATAAATAAATAAATAAATAAATAAATAAATAAATAAATAAATAAGGAATAAATAATATTAAGAACATGAATTGTAGAGTCATTGAAAGTGAGAGCACAGGTTGTGGAATCAGTTCAGTATTGAAATGAGTGACATTGTTTGAGCTGGTTCAAGAATCTGATGGTTGTAGTGTAATAAATGTTTCTGAACCTGGTGGTGTGTGACCCAGTGGTCCTGGACTGGCTTCTTAATAGCAGCAGCAAGAACAGAGCATGGCTTGAATGGTGGGGGGAGGGGGGTCATTGATAATGGATGCTTCGTTCTTGTGATTTCACTCCTTGTAGATGTGCTCCATATTGAGGAGGGTTTTTCTTGTGATGGAGTGGCCTGTATCTACTACATTTTGCTGGCTTTTCTATTCATTGGCATTGGTGTTTCCATGCCATACCATAATGCAACCAGACTGGATACTTCCACTGTGCATCCATTGCCATTTGTCAAAGTTTTAGATGACATGATGATCTGTGCAAACTTCTAAGGAAGTAGAGACACTGCTATGCCTTCTTTGTAATGGCACCTATGTGCTGGTCCCAGGACAGATCCTCAGAAATCATAATGCCAAGGAATTTAAAGCTACTGATACTCTTTACCTCCAATCCCATGATGAGGACTGGCTCATGAATGTCCAGTTTCCTCCTCCTGTAGTCAATAATCAGCTCTTCAGTTTCCCTGATGTTGAGTGAGAAGTTATTGTGACACTTACCAACTGATTTTCAGTTTCCTTCCTATATGCCAATTCATCACCTACTTTGGTGTCATTAGTAAACTTGAGTGTGACATTGGAGCTGTGCTTAGCCTCACAGTCATAAGTATAAAGTGAGTAGAGCAATGTGCTAAGCTTACGGCCTTGTAGTGCACCTGTGCTGATGGTGATTGTGGAGGAGATATTATTGACATTCTGAACCAACAAGGGTCTGCAAGTGAGGAAAATGAGGATCCAGTTGCACAAGGAGGTATTGAGGGCTAGGTCTTGGAGCTACTTGATTAGTTTTGAGAAGATGCTAGTGTTGAATGCAGAGTTGTAGTTAATGAAGTTCATCTAGATATATGTGTCTTTCCCGCTCAGGTGTTCTAGAGTTAAATAAAAGCCAAGGAAATGGCATCTGCTGTTGACCTGTTGACCTAGGCAAAATGGAATGGATCCAAGTCAAACTTCTAAGGCAGGAGTTGATATATTTCATCAACAATTTCTCAAAGCACTTCATCACAGTGGATGTAAATGCTACTGGGCAATAGTCTTTCAGACAGGTTACCATGTTCCTCTGGGGCACTGGTATGATTGAAGCCTGATTGAACCAGGTGGGTATCACAGACTGCCAAAAGCCAGAGATATAAGATATCAGTAAATACTCTCACCACTTTATTAGTACAGGTCTTCAATACCTAGCCTGATACAACAACCAGACCAATGTTTTCTGTAGGTTCACCCTCCTAAAGGATTCTCTCATGTTGGCCTTGGAGATGGAACTCACCATGTCATCAGGGGCTGTGGGACCTTATGAAGGTGCTCTGTCAGTAAAGCAAGCATAAAAGGCTTTGAGTTCATCTCAGAGTGAAACCTTGTCACATACTGTACTTCACTTGGTTGCTACAGAATCTCAGCCCAAATCCACTTAACTGCATAGACACTATTTGACATACAAACACAAGAAAATCTGCAGATGCTGGAAATCCAAAGCAATGCTCACAAAATGCTGGAAGAACTCAGCTGGCTAGGCAGCATCTAAGAAAAAGAGTAAACAATTGATCTTTCGGACCAGGACCCTACATCTGGACTGGAGTAAATGATGTGAAAACAGAATAAGAACATGGGGGGGGGGGGGGGGAGGAAGAAGTACAGTCAGCCCTCCTTATCCGCGGATTCCGTATGTGCGGATTCAACCAACCATGGATCAGGAAAACCCGGAAGTTCTCTCTCTAGCACTTGTTGCTTGAGCATGTACAGACTAATCTTTCTTGTCATTATTCCCTAAATAATACAGTATAACAACTATTTACATAGCATTTACATTGTATTAGGTATTATAAGTAATCTAGAAATGACTTAAAAGTACAGGCAGTCCCCGGGTTTTGAATGAGTTCCATTCCTGAGTCTGTCTTTAAGTCAGATTTGAAGTCAGAACAGGTATATCCGGTATTATTTAGCGTCAGTTAGTCAAACGTTTTTCTTAGTATATAGTATATATTTTACCTTTCTATGCATATAAAACACTTAAGAAACATATGTATTTCAATAATTTAACCACTGTGTTGCTTAGTAATAATTGTAGCTTTCATCAGGGCAGGGCCTTTCATATGCTCCATTAAAATTGTTTCGATCTTTGACTAATTGTAGCCTAATGCTCTTCCAATGAACAATGGCGATTCACCTCTTTCCAATCGCTATATTACTTCCACCTTATTTTCAATCGCGATTGTGATTATTTTCATGAACAGAAACACTGCGGGTTCAGAGCTGCACCGCCAAGTCCTAATGTTCACTGCACGGAGACACGTTAAATAAAATCCGGGGTTCCACTGGGTCCTAAAGACCACCACACTATACATGATAAATAAGGGATTTGAGCATGCGCAAGTTTTGGTATCGGCGGGGGGTCCCAGAACTAATCCCCTGCGGATAAGGAGGGCAGACTGTACTGTTACGTACCCACCATGGTTTAAATGAACCAGCAGCAATAGACCACGCCTGGAGATTGGTTTTTATGTTAAAACCATTATCTTTAAAAGTATCTACTTAATATAGCAACATTTTTGGGCAGTGGACGAATCAGCCCTCTTGTGCTTTTTGATCTCGTCACTTGAGATTCATTTTTCATGCAAGCCTGCCACTTTGATCTGGCCCATGCCTTCATTAACCAGGTCCAACACTTGCCTTTCTTGGATCTTGCCCCTCCTGTCACAGGTCATCGGGTTTGTTGAGATCTGGTCAGGGTCAATTGGGGTGTGACTATGGTTTGTAGGGGTGTGTGCCGTTTGGACCTTAGGATTAGGTGTGACTGTTGGGCTGGTGGATGTATATGTGTGGCTGTGAGCGGTAAGGCTGCGGAGTTTTGAGTGGTGAGGTATGAAGTGCTATGGCGGATAGGCTCGTGTGGTGAAGCCAGGTTAATCTGGCCCATGCCTTTCATTATCGTGGTCTGACGCCAGTTCATTTAATGAACCGGGTGTGCACTGGGACACATCATCAGTAATGCATCCTCCAATCATTGGGTGTTTTGGATCTTTAATCATTAGAAATCCTCCCCAAGGTGACCCAGCCAGGGATGATCAGGCCCAGCTTGTGTTTTTTCCCATGAAGCAGGATAATGAGAGCCATGTAATTCAGAGGGTAATGATATATTTAAACATCATTACCTGGCATTTGTATGCCTGGGATTGCATGGGTTAAATTGACAGAATAATCAAAAGTAAACAGTGTTATGAGTATACATATGTGTAAATATAACTCCCAAACCATTGAGCTTGGGGGGGTGGGGGGCACCAGGCTTAAAATCTTGAGATGGTAAGGTATGAAAGTTCAGTTCATCCACAGATTAAATGATGTGAGAGAGATATTTGTAATCCAAGCTGAATGTCAAGAGAAGCCATTTATGTCATATTCCACAGGTTCCACAGTGGTAACACAGGATAACAATGGCCATAGTATTTACCATATAGGTAGATTCCACAAGGTTGTCCTAATCACACAATGTGATAACTACTTATCGATGTGGTTCGATGCCCAACCCACCCTTGTGGGCACTCGGAAGTTCCAACCAGTGAACCCTTAGTCACCAGCTTCCTTCCATTGTCCGACTCCAACTGTGACTGACCGTGTGTGGGTGAGTGTCCTTGCTTAAATCAAAACAAGTTGCAGAGTTAAATAGTTCTGCCCCCCTCTCTCTCTCTCTCTAAGAATCAGACAGAAGCCAAGAAAGCCAGTGGCTGACGTCACTCAGGCTCTCTGTCTTAAATCGCAGTCCACTGCAAGATAGCTCTAGGGGTTCATCATACTTCCCCAGAAAAATGAAAATTTTGATCAAAGAGCAAAATTTTAACTGCAAACTATAGAATGTAAAACAATATATATGTGATTATCATTTAACACATTGCAGAAGCATATACAAACACCAGTTTTTTTTTCCATTCTTGAACTTAGCATCTGGACAGACAATCTGCAATGATATTGTCTGCGCTTTCACATGCTTTATTACCATATCATATCCCTGCAAAATCAGACTTTGTGGTTGAACTGGAGTCCAATTAACCATTTTCTTTAATCATATATGTGCAAACATCCACCCTGGGGATAGGATAAGCATCCGTCTTTGTTACTGCAGATAACCTTCCTATAATCAGTACAAATTCTAATGCTACCATCTGGTTTGGGCACAATAACACAGGATGAGACCCAATCTGATGTTGACGGTCTGATAATACCATTTTTCAGCATATATTCAATCTCCTGCTCAGCCAATTCAGTCTTTTCTAAGTTCATGCAATAGGGGTGCTGCTTAATTGGGTCAGCTTGACCAACATCTACGTCATGCACAGTGACCGAAGTTTGTTTGGGTACATAAGGAAACAAGTCTTAAGACTTTAGAATTAATTCTTTCAGTTGTTGTTGTTGTTGCATTGGCTACAAATGGACCAATTTGTTATCAATGTTTTCCAAAATAACAGAGTTCATAAGCCTCACTGAGACTATGTTTGTCTTGTTAAAATTCACAGATGAATCAGTTATCCCATTCTCAGGCCCTCCAGTTTCATATGTTCCCTCAGCAACACTCACAGATGGCGTCTCCAGGTCAAAATAATGATTTATCATATTTACATGTACCACCTACATGTGTTTTCTTCGATCAGGTGTTTTAATAACAAAATTCAAAGAATCAATTTTAGAGATTATTTTGCTAAATTTTGCTTGGAGTGGATTTGTCAACATTGGAAATAACTGCTTGGTTATCATACCAATGTTTCATGTTGTTTTGAGAATTCTGTAAGTTTTGTCTTGCAAGGCTACAGACTTGGTGTAATTTATTTTTGAACTCCAAATCATAGTTTAACAAGCTAACATACACTTTTTCATCAGTCCACTGTTCCCTCAGCAAGGGCAAATGACCTCTCAGTCTGCGACCAAATGCAAGTACAAATCGACTAAATCCCAGCGATTCCTACACCAATTCTCTTACAGCAAATAGGAGCAAATATACCCCCTCATCCCAGTCTTTTCCATTCTCAACACAGTATGTCTTAATCATTGTTTTGAGGGTAGATTGAAATCTTTCTAAAGCTCCTTGTGATTCTGGATGGTATGCAAACGATGTAATTTGTTTGGCTCCCAGTTCACAAACTACCTGCTGGAATAATCCTGATGTAAAATTACTGCCTTGATCTGATTGAATTTCTTTAGGCAAACTGAACAAAGTAAAAAACTTGGTGAGAGCCTTCACCACAGTTATAGCTTTAATATTTCTGAGAGGGATCACCTCTGGGAATCTGGATGCAGTACACATAATGGTTAACAGATACTGATGGCCAGCTGTTGTCTTTGGCAATGGGCCAACACAATCCACTATAACTTTGGAAAAAGGTTCACCGAATGCAGGTATAGGCTGAAATGGGGCCACTGGGATGACCTGATTAGATTTACCCTCAACTTGACAAGTGTAACAGGTTCTGCAAAAGATCACAACATCTTTCCTCAGATTAGGCCAGTAAAATTCTTCCCTAATCCTGTTTACAGTTTTATTCACCCCAAAAATGTCCACCTAAAGGCATACTGTGAGCCAAAGTAAGAAGTTTAGTTCTATAGACTTTAGGAACTGCAACTTGCTGAACAATTGCCCATTCCTCATTCACAGGTACAGTAGGTGGTCTTCACTTCCTCTTCAATACCCCATCATTGAGATAGTACCCTACTGGCACTTTTTTAATCTCATCATCTGAGAGAGCTGTTTCTTTTAAAGCTTCAGTCTCAGGATCTGGATTTTGTTTCACTACAAACTCCTTCCCAGACAAAGATAAATCTTTCTCATCAGACTTGCTCCCTGAATCCTGTTGAAACAATGAAGGCAGAAAAGTCCCTGACAAATCATCATCACCTAACTCCAGATTTTGGCTAACCTGGGCATCGGAATTATGCTGCACAGAACTGTCTGCATTGGCAGCCTTTTTAGTAATGCTTCATGTTACTGCGCAAGCAGGATAAATATTAACATCCATCTGTAGGTCATCAGTGCCAGGCTTATTTGTCAGCTGCACTGCTGGATAAACTTCACCACTTGCTATGTCACTTCCTAACAACAAAGGAACACCCGTCATTGGTAACTTGGGATGGATCCCTATCTTGACAGGTCCCAAAAACAAACCAGACTTCAAAATTATCTTATGCAGAGGTACAGAAACAACACCTTTTCAAATACCTTTTATAAGATTTACTTCATCAGTTTTAGTCACATCACCAAACTTCAGAAGTCTATCTAATATAAGTGGCCGAGAAGCCCCAGTGTCTTGAAGACTTTTCACTGGTACTGAGGTTGACCACTTATTCATGACACCAACCTATCTCATATAAAAGGATCGAATCTCTTCTTAACTCGGTCAGCTTTCTCAGTCCTTAACTGAGCCTCAACAGAATGTTCAGAACCCGATGGGTCTTTAGGTGCTTCAACCTGCTGAATACAAGCATTTGGGACTGCCTCCTTTTCCTTTTTCTTCTTCAGGACGGAACAATTAGCCATCAAGTGACCATCTTTCTTACAATAGTAACACGTAAGACTAGACTACTTCTCCTTTGACTACCTCCCTTCATCCTTACTTTTGTCACCAGTTCCCAATTTAATTTCTGGTTTACCCTGTGGGTTATCCCTGCTACTCTTTTGGAAGCTCTTATTCGGGGTAAACTTAGCCTTGTGGGTTAAAGCAAACTCATCTGCTAATCTAGCAGACTCCCGTAAAGTGGCAGCATTCTGTTCATCTAAATATGTCTTTATATCATCAAGGACACACCTTTTGAATGCTTCAATCAAAGCCAACTCTTTCAAACTGTTAAAATCATCATTTACATTCTTAGATGTGCACCAACTATCAAAATATACAAGCTTCTCATAATCAAATTCCACATAAGTCTGGGTCATAGACTTCTTCAAATTTCTAAAACTTTGTCTATAAGCTTCTAGAACCATCTCATAAGCTTTAAGCACAGCCCGTTTCACAATATAATAATTAGCTGCATCTTCAAGAGATAGGGCTTGTTGGGCTTTACCCTTAAATACAGTTTGTAACAAAACAGGCTAACTGCTTTTCAGCCAATTTTTGACTTTGAGTCACCTTTTCAAAATACAAGTATTTATCACTTTCTGCTTCGTCAAATGGAGGTACCAATTTAACCTCCCAACTGGCACTAAACCCATCGCCAGGGTCTAGCACTAGACCAACTTGCTGTAATCTCTCTATCTTTTCCAGCTCAAACGGCTTCTGTTTTCCTGCTTCCTCAGCCCCAAAATGCCTTCATCTATTCTCAAACAGCCTTTGTCTTTCCTCAGCCTCTAACTTAAGTTGTTCTAACTGAAACTGCTGCTCAAGGTTAAACGATTTACCTTCAGGAAACACCTCCAACTCCTCCACTTTAAACACATCGGTAGATATGTCGTATTCCACAAGTTCCATTGTGGTAACACAGAATAGCAATCACTGTAGGTTTTATCCATTGTTGTTCCAAATCCACTTATGAATTATAACCAAAAGTAGCTTATCACAGGGGTACTGTCTTCAAAGGGAACTACCACCCAAGCAAGGGTTAACACATAGGTAGATTCCACAAGGCTGCCCCAATCATACAACGTGATGGCCACTTATTGATGTGCTGGGTCGATGCTCAACCCACTCTTGTGGGCACTCAAAAGACCCAACCAGTGAACCATTAGTCACTGGCTTCCTTCCATTGTCCGACTCCAACTGCAACTGAAACTGACTGTGTGTGAGTGAGTGTCCTTACTTAAATCAAAACAAGCTGCAGAGTTAAATAGTTCTGCCCTTCTCTCTGTCTTAGTAAGAATCAAACAGGAGCCAAGAACGCTGGCAGCTGGCTTCACTCAAGCACTCTCTGTCAAATTGACAGCCCACTGCAAGATAAACCTAGGGGGTTCATTACAGTATAAGCTGGTAGGTGATAGGTGAAACCGGGATGGAGGAGTGTATGACCCCAACAAACTCACATGTGAAGTGTCGCCTCACTGGGAAGGATTGTTTGAGGGTCTTAGTGGTAGTGAGGGAGGAGGTATAGGGGCAGGTGATGCAGGTGTCCCACTTGCAAGGGTAAGTACCAGGAGGGAGATCAGTGGGGTGGGATAAGTGGACAAGAAAGCAATCCCTGCAGAAAGCGGAAAGTGAGGGTGGGGGAGGAGGGAAAAAGGTGCTTGGTGGTGTGATCTTATTGTAGATGGCAGAAGTTATGAAGAAATATGTGCTGGATGTGGAGACTAGTGAGGTGATAGGTAAAGACAGCAGGAACCATATCCCGAGTGTGGCAGCAGGAGGATGGGATGAGGGCAAACATTCACAAAATGCAAGAGATGTTGACGGTGGAGAAAAGGAAGCACCTTTCTTTGAAGGAGGAGGACATCTGATTACTTCTGGAATGAGAACCTGTGTGACATTTGGGGCCATCAACTGAATCTGATACTCGCGTTGGAGGAACGACACCTTATATTCTGTCTGGGAAGCCTCCAACCTGATGGCATGGAGATTGATTTCTCAAACTTCCCAGTTCCTGTTTCCCTCTTTCACCTTATCACCTTACCTGCCCATCACCTCCCTCTGGTGCTCCTCATCATTCCCTTTCTCCCATGGTCATCTACCCCCTCTTATCAGATTCCCCCCTCATCCAGTCCTGTATCTCTTTCACCAATCAATTTCCTAGCTCTTTACTTCGCCCCCCCCCCCACCTCCTGATTTTACCTATCATTACCACCTTGTACTTCTTGCTCCACTCCCCCAACCTTCCTACATTGACTTCTCATCTTCTTTCTCAGGTCCTGATGAAGAGTCAGCCTATAATGCAGACAATTTACTCTTTTTGATAGATGTTGCCTGGGCTACTGAGTTCCTCTAGCACTTTGTGTGTACTGCTTGACAAATTCAGTTTTTTCCAGCAGTTTTCCCTTTGCTCCAGATTCCAGCATCTACTGCTTCTTTTGTTTCTGTTTATATCACTTATTTGTTTATTTTGCAGATGGAAGTGTGACTACATTGTAAATTTCATTGGTTGCCGAAAACATCCCTGTGATTTAGTACTAGATTAAAAAAAAAATTTTAGTCTTTAACTCAATGCTAGTAATGTTATTTGTTAATTTTCATAACCTTCAAGAACGTCTTGGATTTTGGCTAACTGGCAGGAGGGATAGAGGGATAAAGGTGACCCTTTCTTGTTGACTGCCAGTGACTAGTGATGTTCTGCAGGTATCAGTGTTGGGATTGTTTTTTTTCATGTCATGTATCAGTGATATCATGTATTCTGATATCATATATTAGGATGACGGATGATGGATGATTTATGGCCAACTTTGTAGGTAATAAAAAAAATAGGTGGTGGGGCAGTTAGTACTGAGGAATGGGGGATTCTGCAGATGGATTCAGACAGATTAGGAGAATTAGCATAGAAGTAACGGATGGAATACAGAGTAGGGAATTGTATTGTCATACACTTTTATAGAAGGAATAGGGACATAGACTATTTTCAAAGTGGGGAGAAATTTCAGAAAATAGAGGTGCAAAGAGATTTTGGAGTTCTCTTGCAGGATTCCCAACAGGTTAACTTGCAGTTTGGGTCGATAGTAATGAAGGCAAATGCAATGGTAGCGTTCATTTTGTAAGAACAAGAATATAAAAGCAAGGATGTAATACTAAGGCTTTATAAGGTGTTGATCAGACCACACTTGGAGTATTGTGAGCAATTATGGGCCCCTTATCTACAAAAGGATGTGCTGGCATTGGGAGGGTCCAGAGAAGGTTCATGATAATGATCCCAGAAATGCAAGTTTTAATATGTGAGCAGCATTTTATAGTTTTTGATTTGTACTTACTGGAGTTCAGAAGAATGAATAGGCATTTCATTGAAACTGGAATACCTAGACAGAGTGGACATGGAAAGCATGTTTCTTATAGTGGGGGAGACTACACTCAGTAGGCACAGCCTCAGAAGAGAAGGACATCATTTTAGCACTGGGGTTCCCAACCTGGTGTCTGCAGGCTCTTCGTTTAATGGTTTTGGTCCATGACATAAAATAGGTTGGGAACACTTGCTTTAGAACAAAGATGTGGAGGGATTTCTTAGTCAGTGGATGTTAAATCTGTACAATCTATTGCCACCGATGACAGTGGGGGCTAATTTTAGAGAAGATTGATGGTTCTTAATTACTTTGAGCATCAAAGCTTACAGAGAGTAGGCAGAAGAGCGGATTGAGAGGGATTTTACATCAGTCATGATGGAATGATGAATAAAACTTGATAGGCCATATGGCCTAATTCTCCTATATCTTATGGACTAATATCATTTTGTCAAAGGTAAACCATCCTGTAACCTACCATTCCATATGGAAGATTTAAGAAAAACACTAAGTAATTCAAAAAGCATTGTTTATTCGAAATATAGAAACAAGAATGTCATTCACCCTAATGGGAATTGGCTTGTCAGTTTTAATATATATATATAAAATCTTCGGTTTCTCCCTTTTTCATTTAATTGCCAAGTAAATATTGCCCTTCCTTTAAGAATATGTTAATTGGTTTGTATTCTCAATTTTTTGTGTGGTTGTTTCTGTGTGTGGAGGGAGGAAGGTGGAGAATTTGATTGCTTAATAATGGAAGGAAATCATTCCTACCTTCCTGTCAGTTAACTTCGAAAAAATAATTCTTGATACCTGCCAATTTAAAATCTAAAATCCGATTAAAAATTCTGCCCAGATTTAAAATGGTTGTTCCTGTAAATAATGTCGGACAGAAAAGAATGAGTATTTTTCCTGTAAATATCTTTCTAAATAAAAGCACCAAGGAAGAAAGGAGAATTCTTGCAGTTGTATTTATATTATCAGAATGTATCACATGCTGGCAAATATTTTTCCTCATTTCTGACAGGTAGATTAAATAAATAGATTTAAACCAACAATTTGCTTTACACTGAATTGGGAAGTGCGTATTGCTTCAAAAATAGTGCTGGATTCCTTATAAATTTAGCTTGCTTTCATAATATGTAGGACCAATAATGACGTGTTACTTGAGCTGTATTTCAGCATGACTGGATCTCAGAAAATAATTGTTCATTGCATGCAAGGCAGAACACTGTCAGTAATCAAACTGTTCCATTCTTTATGCTCACTGTGAGTCCTAGATCCACCAACTGTGCCTGGGTAATTGCAAATAATCTCTGATGGAGGAAGTCTGACCACCTAGCAGACTATGAAGGACCTGTGATCAGTCAGTAACTCTGCACATTTTTACAGATTTCAGCATAGCAATCAATCAAAACCTCTGTACTTCAATATTTGACGCTTTCACACAATTTCACCAAGCTGATTTAAGATGCTGCAAAGAGCTGTCAGAAGAAAGTATACATTTTTTCAGAAACTGTATATAAAGTGAAAAGGAGCATCGAAAGTAGATATTGTATTGCTGGAAAATTATGCTGGAGAGGTAGTAATGGGGAAGAAGGAAATGGCAAATTAATTGAATCAGTAGTTTGCATCAGTATTCGCTATGGGAGACGCTAGTAGAATGCTAGAAATTCAAGATCATCCATTGGCAAAAGTGGCTGCACTTGCATTACTAAGGAAAAGGCACATGGGAAGCAGAAAAGGTCTGAAGGTAAATAAATCAACTGAATGAGATGGACTACACTCCAAGAGGTAGCTGAAGAAAGCGTGCAGGCCTCAGTAATGATTTTACAAGAGTCAATAGATTCTGGCATAGTTCTGGAGGACTGGAAAATTGCAAATGCAAAATCAGTCCTCAAGAAGGGTGGGAGGGGTGGCGGGAGACAAAAGAAAGGAAATTATTGACCAGTTAGCCTGAGCTCAGTGTTTGGGAAGACGTTGGTGTCAATTGCTAAGGATGAGGTTTTGGGGTACTTGGAGGCACATGCTAAAATAAGCCAAAGTCAGCATGGTTTCCTTAAGGCAAAATACTGACATATCTTTTGAAATTCTTTGAGGAAATAATTAGCAAGATAGACAAAGGACAATCGGTGGGTGTTGCGTACTTGAATTTTCAGAAGGCCTTTAACGAGGTACTGCACATGAGGCAGCTTAGCAAGCTAAGAGCCCATGGTATTACAGGAAAGATATTAGAATGGATAGAACACGGGTTGATTGGAAGTAGGCAAGGTTTGGGAATAGAGGGAGCCTTTTCTGGTTAGTTGCCAGTGACTAATGGTGTTCCAAGGGATCTGTGATGGGACTGCTTCTTTTTATGTTATATGTCAATGATTTGGATGATAGAATTGATGACATTGTGACCAAGATTGTGACTGATATAAGGGGCGGGTAATATTGAGGAAACTGGGAGCTGGGAAGGATTTAGACAGATTAGGAGAATGTGCAAAGAAACAACAATGAAAAACAGTGTCGGAAAGATCTTAGTCATGCACTTTGGTAGCAGGAATAACTGCAAGAACTATTGTCTAAGCAGGAAGAAAATTTTTAAAAATCTGAGTTGCAAAGGGTCTTGGGTGTACTTGTGCAGGATTCCATAAGGTTAACATGTTTATCTTTTAAGAGACTCCTGGACAGGTATATTGACAGGTATAAGGTTAACTTGCAAGTCGAGTCAATGGTGAGAAAGGCAAATACAATGTAAGCATTTATTTTGAGAGGACTATAATATAAAAATAAAAATGTAATGCTAAGGCATTATAAGGCACTGACAAGACCTCGCTTCGAATATTGTGAGCAGTTTTGAACCCTTATCTAAGAAAGTATTGAAACATAGAAAACCTATATCACAATACAGGCCTTTCGGCCCACAAAGCTGTGCCAATCATGACCTTACTTGAGAAATTACCTATGGTCACCCATAGCCCTCTATTTTTCTGAGCTCCATATACCTGTCCAGGAGTCTCTTAAAAGACCCTATCATATCCACCTCCACCACCATCGCCCACAGCTCATTCCACACACTCACCACTCTCTGCATAAAAAAGTTACCCCTGACATCTCTTCTGTACCTACTTCCAACCACCTTAAGACTGTGCCCTCTTGTGCTAGCCATTTTAGCCCTGGGAAAAAGCCTCTGACTATCAACATGATCAATGCCTCTCATCATCTTATACACCTCTAGCAGGACATCTCTCATCCTCCCCAATCCAGGCAGCATCCTTGTAAGTCTCCTCTGCACCATTTCTATGGTTTCCATATCCTTCCTATAGTGAGTCGACCAGAACTGAGCACAGTACTCCAAGTGGGGTCTGAGCAAGGTCCTGTATAGCTGCAACATTACCTCTCAGCTCTTAAACTCAAACCCATCCCATGATTAATGAAGGACAATGCACCATATGCCTTCTTAACCACAGATTCAACCTATGAAGCAGCTTTAAGTGTCCTATGGACTCAGACTCCAAGATCCCTCTGCTCCTCCACATTGCCAAGAGTCTTACCATTAATACTACTGTATATTCTGTCATCATATTTGACCTACCAAAATGAACCACGTCAAACTTATCTGGATTGAATGCCATCTGCCACTTCTCAGCCCAGTTTTGTATCCTATCAATGTCCCTTGTAACCTCTGACAGCCCTCCACACTAGCCACAACACACCCAACCTTTGTGTAATCAGCAAACTTACTAACCCATCCTTCCACTTCCTCATACATGTTATTTATAAAATCATGAAGAGTAGGGGTACCTGAACAGATCCCTGAGGCACCCCACTGGTGACCGACCTCCATGCAGAATATGACCTATCTACAACCACTCTTTGCCTTCTGTGGGCAAATCAGTTCTGGACCCACAAAGCAATATACCCTTGGATCCCATGCATCCTTACTTTCTCAATAAGCCTTGCATGGGGTACCTTGTCAAATACCTTGCTGAAATCCATATACACTACATCTACTGCTCTTCATTCATCAATATGTTTAGTCACATCCTCAAAAAATTCATTCAGGCTCGTAATGCATGACTTGCCTTTCACAAAGCCATGCTGACTATTCCTGATCATATTATGCCTCTCCAAATGTTCATAAATCTTGCCACTCAGGATCATCTCCATCAACTTACCAACCACTGAAGTAAGACTCACTGGTCCATAATTTCCTGGGCTACCTCTATTTCCTTTCCTGAATAATGGAACATCCACAACCCTCCAATCCTCTAGAACCTCTCCCGTCTCCATTGATGATGAGAAGATCATCGTCAGAGGCTCAGCAATCTCCTCCCTCACCTCCCACGGTAGCCTAGGGTAAATCTCATCTGGACCCAGTGACTTATCCAACTTGATGCTTTCGAAAAGCTCCAGCACATCCTCCTTCTTAATGTCTACATGCTCAAGCTTTTCAGTCCTCTGTAGGTCATCCCTATAATCGCCAAGATCTTTTTCTGTAGTGAATACTGAAGCAAAATACTCATTAAGTACCTTTGCTATCTCTTTCGGTTCCATACACACTTTTCCACTGTCACACTCGATTGGCCCTATTCCCTCAACTCTTATCCTCTTGCTCTTCACATACTTATAGAATGCCTTGGGGTTTTCCTTAATCCTGTCCACCAAGGCCTTCTCTTGCTTCCACTTCTGGCTCTCCTAATTTCTTCCTTGAGCTTCTTCTTGCTAGCCCTATAATCATCCAGATCTCTATCATTACCTAGCTTTTTGAATCTTTTGCAGGTTTTCTTTTCTTCTTAACTAGATTTACAACAGCCTTTGTACACCATGGTTCCTGTATCCTACCATCCTTTCCCTGTCCTATTGGAACGTACCTATGCAGAACTCCACACAAATATCCCCTGAACATTTGCCACATTTCTTCTGTATATTTCCCTAAGAACACCTGTTTCCAATTTATGTTTCCAAGTTCCTGCCTGATAGCCTCATATTTCCCCTTACTCCAATTAAACACTTTCCTTACTTTCCTGTTCCTATCCCTCTTCAAAGCTATGGTAAAGGATGTGCTGACATTGGAGAGGGTTCAAAGGAGGTTCATGAAAATTATTCCAGGAATGAAAGGGTTATCATACGAGGAGCATTTGGTGGCTCTCTGCCTGTACTCACTGGAATTTAGAAGCCTGAGGGTTGACCTAATTGAAACCTTCTGAATGTTGAAAGTCCTAGATAGAGTGGATGTTTCTAATTTTGAGGAGTGGGTGGTCTAGGACCAGAAGACACAACCTCAGAATACATGGGTGTCCATTTAGAATAGAAATAAGGAGGAATTTCTTTAGCCAGAAGGCAGTGAATTTGTGTAATTCTTTGCTATAGTTAGTTATGGAGGCCAGGTCATTGGCTCAGGAAGTGAAAGGTTACAGGGAAAAGACAAAAGAATGGGGTTGAATGGGAAATGGATCATGCAGGATGAAATGTCGGAGCAAACTTGATAGGCTGAATGGCCTAATTATGCTTCTTTGTCTTATGGTCTTAGATGAACTAACTGAAATGCTTCCAGTTGGATAAATTGGTTACTGTATTCAAGCACAGCAACCAAGCCTGGAACATAAGTAGTTCGGTGGTTTTGAAATAAGAGGCTTCGCCAATTAGATAGTTAACATAACTAAGCACCAAGAATCATAATTCAGACAAAATTACTTGTCTTTCACCTTTCCCACTTAAAACATATTCTTGTGCCTTACAGAATTAATTAGCAGGAATTACTCTGAGCCTGTCTTATAGCTAATAATGCATAAACTAGGCATAAGCTCAAAAGAACAAGTATGCTTCATTTTGGCTCATATCCCTTATGCACAACATTAACTGGGGGAAAAAAATCAAGTTTCTCATTCTTAGCTAGTTATGTTACTTAATTCTGGTGAGTCATTTTTCTATATCTAGCCAATAATCCCGGAGATGAGGTTGCATTTGACTGACTTATATAAAGAAAACAAGTTTTTGATTTTTTTTTGCACTTATGAGAGTGTTTTGGATGAATGGTGCTTGAGTTCCAAATTCTACCTAATTGGTCTACACCTGTGACTTAACTCCCATCTGATATTTATTGTAATTACATTTAATTGCCTTTGTCTACCAAACACTTAAACATAACTTGCCATTGTACTGAAAATCTAAAAATACTAACCGTTTTATCTCTCGATCAAATTGTTCCAAGTGAATTTTGTTTCTCATGATTGCCAGTCGACTCCACCCACCAATCTCAAGCACAGAACTTTGTCAAATGTGTTTTGAAATTCTAATTGGTTGGCTGAAAAGGAGTCTTTTTGACTGGAATGTATAATAGAATTTTATTCTTTCTGTCATAGTGTAACAAAATGCTGCTGTTCATTGCATTCACTTGCCACGTCTCAGCAGTCAGTGAATACACTGTTGACCTCGACTCTCTCTATTTAGCCCACCTCACTGCCAATTATCAACCATGTCACAAATACTTTGTGTGCTTTCATTATCAAAAGCCCTAAGAAGTCTATATATGTAATACATAGATACCTCCTCATGCAGACTAGTGAACACTGCAGAAGGTTCAGCGACTAGTCGGGTATGACTCAGTCTGCAAGTGCTGGCTTCGTTAGCTCGCGTTGTCAACGTGCCCAGTCTTTGTCTCTGATGATGAATTTCAGTAACTTTCAACAACTGATATTAGTCAGAAGGGTCTACTGCTTTCAGCCTCCTTTCTCTTTCTCTTCTTAAGTAAGAAAATTATATTTCTAATTCTGCAAGGCTAATTGTTTTGGAGAAGCAAGAGCAAATTTGCATAAAATTATAAACAATTTTGAAGACTATCTGTGGTAAAAATAAACACCAACATTTGAAATCCTTCAGGTATTTAATCTACAAATGAGTTAAGTTCATAAGGAAAGAGAAGGATCAGGAACACTATTGACTGTCAGAACAGTCTCAAGACATCAACTGTTTGATTCCTCTTGTGTCTTAAGCTTTTAATAACCGTAGAACAGGAACAAGAGTCAGAGAAGAAATGCATTAATACAACAAATAAGACTTCTTCAATAGCAGCTGCCAAACACTGAGCCTTTGCTTAGGTCAAGGATAGCACTTACAGATTCAACCCTGAGTTGCTCAACGCGCTGACTAGGCCATGTCTCAATGTCCCTCCATTTTTTGGGTTACATCTCATAACGTTTCTTTCCTTTGCTGATATCCTTTACATTCAGCTTGTCACAGTTCTTCAAAATGAGACCAAGCCATATCAAATTCTAAACCATATAGGCATCCAAAACTAGTTACTTTATACATACAGTACTGATGGTATGTGTCTTGCAAAAGCCTTTTCTTGTCTTGCTACTCCCAATCAGTATTATTCAGAGGCTCCAACATAACTGATGAACGGCTGGAGGCTACAGATAACCTTGAAGGGTAGCTCTTTGCCAAAGCCTGGCTCCAGACTGCATTATTATTTCCAGTCTTTTCAAAGCTGACTGGGTTGGCTGGCTGCAACTGCAAAGGTGGGGAAACAGTGCTGGATTTACAATTGTTGTTCTCATGAGTGGCAGTATCAAAGTGCTAGAAGAACTCAGCAGGTCCAGCAGCTTCTTGGAGAGGAATAAACAGCTGACATTGCAGGTTGAGACCCTTCATCAGCGTATCAAGCCATTTCCAGACCCTTGAGGCAGTAACAGTACGTCCCGTTGAAGTAAACATATGGAATGCTGAACACATCAGGTTGTGCAGCATCTGTATAATAAGGAATAAACTTCAGAACCAAGATGCTTCATTATTTTGAGTTTTTATTTCTGATTCCTAGCATCAGGAGTCTGGTTTTCAATCCTATTAAACAATGAGTTGCTCAGCAACCATCTGAAACTAAGCAACCCTATCAACAATGGGATCCAGAGCTGTGATGGTGGCATCTTGACATTACATGCCAGAGCTTCTGTAGGAGCAGTCAGCCTTTGGGTGGCACTCTGCCCCTACTGCCGTGCAGACTGAGACATCACATAAGATTAAAGTTAGTTTTATATGTTGAAGTACTAAAATGTACAGTCATTTGCATCAATGATCAGCACGCTCCAAGGATGGGGGCAGCTGGCAAGTGTTGCTGTGCTTCTGAAACCAACATAGCATGTCCGCAACTTACTAACCCTAACCTTTGGAATTTTGAGGATTCCAGAGCACTCAGAGAAAACCCAAGTTGTCATGGGGAGATTGTGCAAACTCCTTACAGACAGCAGTGGGAATTGAACCTGGATCACTGGCACTGGAAAACATTACACTAACCACTACACTACCATGCCACCCATTAAAAGGTGGAAGGTGATTGATCCAGTGTGTTATGGAATGGCCTCCAATTCCCTTGCCAGAAGGAGTGAGATCTAGCACAGGAGTGGGCAAGGTTGGAATTGAGTTTCCCATGACTTTTGACCTTTCAAGCAAACCTGCCCATGTACCAAGTATTTCATTATACCTGTCCAATGTCTTGTTTTTGTAACTGCCTCACTGTAATTCTCTATTAAATAATTGAAAGGAAGTTGAATTGAATCATAAAAATTGAATTAGCTAAAGACGGTCTTTAAAATTTGTTTACAACTTATTTCTTGTATTAGAGAAGCGTATTTGATGTATTACTCCAGCAATGACTGCACAAAATGCAGTCTGACAGTCAGAAGGGAAATTAAACTTTAATCCTTCTAACAAGTGGAGGGAGAAGATCCCATGGTACTTTATCTTTTCTCCTTTTGCAGTCCCTTTCAATCAAGGATAACTTGCTTTGCATCTGTTTTGAGACTGAGAGTTCTGATATGACTGATCAGGCCATTGTAAGAAGTGCAGTCTCTTCCAAAAGCAGGGCAGGATGGTGGGTAGTTTGTGAGGTCGTGTTCTTCTTATTCAGTGATCCTGTGTGCTCCTGATAGTGAGTTCTCAACACCATCCCTGATGCTTCTCCTTTGAGCAGTCACTACCCAGACGTTCTCAGGAGCCGGTATTGCATTTTTCAAGGTGTTGACTACATCCTTGAAGCATTTCCTCTGTCCCATAACACATTTCAAAAAAAAAATTAGAAACCTGGTGTTCTGACATGTAAGAAATATAGCTTCCTAAATTGGCTAACCAAGTGTTACAGGAACCTCAGTGTTGTGAATGTTGTTCCATTAGCAGAGAATAGTATTGGCTTGCTTATCTGTCCAGTGAATCTTAAAAGTTTCTGCAGCTCTGTTGATACTTTGCCAGTACACTGAAATGCCTATCATCTATAGTGCAAGTGTCAGAAGCATAGGGAAGGTTAGCATCACTGACCAGCAGACCATGAGGAGTATGCCATTCTGACGACTTAACCTTCAAACACCATTTGCCCTATTAATGAAAGACTCTCCAGTGCATAGAAGGCAGTAGTGAATTTCATCATTAATGTCTGCCTTCACCATGAGATGCATATCAAGATAAGAGCATAAAACCATAAGATATAGGAGCATAAGTAGGCCATTTGGACCATCGAGTCTACTCCACCATTCAACCGTGTGCTGATCCAATTCTTCCAGTCATCCCCACTCCCCTGTTTTCACCCCATACACTTTGATGCCCTAGCTAATCAAGAACCTATCTATCTCTGCCTTAAATACACCCAATGACTTGGCCTCCACAGCAGCTTGTGGCAACAGATTCCATAGATATACCACCCTCTGACTAAGGTAATTTCTCTGTACCTCAGTTCTAGAAGGATGACCTTCTATCTTGAAGTCATCACCTCTTGTCCTAAATCTCCTACCATGGGAAATAACTTTGCCATATCTAATCTGAACAGGTTTTTTAACATTCTGAATGTTTCTATGATATCCCCTTTCATTCTCCTGAACACCAGGAAATACAGCCCAAGAGTTGCCAGATGTTCTTCATACAGTAACCCTTTTATTCCTTTTGTGAAAAGATAAGAAAAGTTCTTTTGTATTTTCTGAAAAACTGTTACCTGCCCCAAGCAGTAAGGCTGATTCACATCTCTACCCATGATTCCTCCCCCCCCCCCCCACCCAATCACCAATATTTTATCATTTCCTGACAGTCACCTTGTGTACATGCACTCTTGTATGTAGCGACACTTAATTGACATACAATCAATTTGTGTATATAAACTATCTTATGGATTTATATTAATTGTGTTATTTATTATTATTTACTTTATCTTTTTGTGCTATTTTTGTGCTCCATCAGATCCAGAGTAATAATTATTTTGTTCTCCTTTATTCTTGTGCACTCGAAATTACATTAAACAATCTTGAATCTTTAATTTTTTCTCTATCTCTCCATGACAATGTTAGCATCATGGGTAATAGGGGCACGTTTGCAGTGGGCCTTTTGTAGATGTTAAGTGTAAAGGACCATCCGCTTGTGGAACAAAAACTTGCTCAGACTACCATTCTCAGGTCAAGCAAAAGTACGTTCATTTATATTGATCTTATACCTACAGCCTGTTCACCTAACTGACTACAGAACAGATAGAGCATAGTAGTTTTAGACTTAATTAGATGGAGTACATCATCCTAACTTTCAAATATACTCAACACTCAACACTGATCCAAATAAGTATGAGTTTGTAAACATCCCCAGCTCTAGAGGGCAACCCTATAAACTCTGATCTTCCTGCCTACACCAGGGTCTGAAGTTCTTGTATTGAAAGGATGGAATGTTCTGTTTTGCCTTAGTAAGTTATATTCCAACAGGTTGTCCATCTCTGCCCTGGTGGTCTTAGCTACATCCCCTTCCATCACTCACTGTCAAGGCACTAAATCTGACCATTCTCATATCTCAGATGTGTTCTAATGGTAGTCAGCTAATTTCTGGATTGAAGCCTCTCAGGGGTCAGCCGAAGGTTGAACTGTGTTCCCTGTCTCTAACAAGTTCCAACAAGCTTCCAAACTTGAGCTTCTGTACTTCCCTCTGCAACCGAATCCTTGACTACCTCAGCAGCAGCCCACAGCCAATGAGGATCAAAAATAGCATTTCTCCTCACTGACAACCAACACAGGCACATCTTGAGGATGCATGCTTTGCCCAGTGCTCTACTCTCTACAAAACAACAAAATTCACAACCTAAACACAAGGAAATCTGCAGACACCTATGCTCTGTCTGCCAGAGAAAGCAGGATCTCCCAGTGGCTACACATTTTACTTCCATATCCCATTCCCATTCTGATATGTCTATCAATGGCCTCCTCTACTGTCAAGATGAAGCCACACTCAGGTTGGAGGAACACCACCTTATATTCCTTCTGGGTAGCCTCCAACCTGATGGCATGAACATTGATTTCTCTTACTTTCGTTATTGCCCCTCCTCCCCTTCTTACCCCATCCCTGATTTATTTATTTCCCCCCTCCTTTTTTTCTCTCTCTCTGCCCATCACACTTTGCCTGCTCTCCATCTCCCTCTGGTGCTCTCCTCCCCCTTTCTTTGTCCCGAGGCCTCCCGTCCCATGATCCTTTCCCTTCTCTAGCTCTGTATCCCTTTTGCCAATCACCTTTCCAGCTCTTAGCTTCAACCCTCCCCCCCACCTGTCCTCTCCTATCATTTCGGATTTCCCCCTCCCTCTCCTACTTTCAAATCTCTTACGATCTTTTCTTTCAGTTAATCCTGACGAAGGGTCTCAGCCCAAAACGTCGACTGTACTTCTTCCTATAGATGCTGCCTGGCCTGCTGCAATTCACAACCTATGTCACCAGATTCTGATTCTGGTTCTGATTTTTTCCTTGTAACTTCTGACAGCAGAGATTCAAGGTTTAATTTGATTGCCTACAGGTAGCAACCATGCACCATTGCTGTTCTGCATTTGTAGAAAGAGAAATAGAGAGAGGGAAAGAAACATTCAGTTATTAAAAGGTGAAAATAAACATAAAGGGAAAATAGGGAAATATGTTGAAATTCAGGATTATTTAATTTGCAAACAGAATTATGATAATAATACTAAACTATGTCTGAAGGTTCACTTGAGCAGCCAATATGTTATTAAAAGGGTATTTACACCCTTAATCACCAATTTTAAGTAGGTAGTCTATCTAATCAGTGATTGAGGTGTAACTCTCACAAGTTCTGAAAATTAACATGGAGGTTATGGGTGAGATGCCATTTATGCAAAGCAAATGGTGGAACATAAACTGGCAACTTTCATTTGAGAGATTAATAACTCATGATATATCCCTTATTCCCTGAATGTGCTTTTGAGTTAGTAACGGCATACATCATTAACATACCATTATTTTTTCAGCAGGATCCAAACTATTATTGCATTAAGCAATCCATCATATTAGAGTAGATCTTTAAGCACTACAGCAATGCTTCCAACTTTTATTCCATTTAATATAGATGAAAGCAACAATGGATTCCTTTTTTAAAAAAAACAGAACAATTATATTTATCAATAGTCAAAGTTAAGTTTTTAAATGTTTGAAATTTGCCCAAATATTAAATAAACCTACATATAATAGAAACATTTTTCCATTTTGTGGAGATTGAATTTCTTCATTTAATTGATTACATTTTATTTAGCTCCTGAGAAGAATCCAAAAAATGTCAAAGGAGAAGGAACAAATATCAACAATATGAAGATTTCATGGGAGGTAAGAAAATGTTCTTGTTATAATGCATTTATTACTTACATTGAAATTCTTCAATACCACCTTCAAGTACAGATATCAGAATATAAAATATATTGGAGTTTCTTTATCATCTCTGCACAGTATTGTGAAATATGCAGTATCTTCCAATTGAATTTCTGCAAAACCAATAAAGAAAATCAGCAGACATTTATATAAATATAACAATATGTATGCAGTTCATTGATCACTATCCAAAATTGCAAATGATTACTTTAAAGTTAGATTTTCTACAAACTGTTTCGAATCATAATTTCTATTCATGGAAAAAATAACAGGATAAAATATTTTGAATTAACTGTGGTGATCGATGCACCCACTTCGAAGTTCCATGTTTGATTTGAATAAGGTTCCACACTGAAACTGAGTCTCGTTATATATGCGTGTGAAGTTATATGAATAACAGAAGTAGTGATATACAAACGGATACACTTACAGAGTGTAAAAGGATATGGAAAAGTAAAAGATAAATTTAATGGTTACTACTAAATTGTTACATACGTTTAAAATAAAATTTTCCATGTTGTTATCTATTTTTTGTATTTCATGAATCTCACTCCCTGTCAGTGGCCAATGCAGAAATTAGAGAGCACCTAGAGGCAGTTTTTTGCCAAAACTATTCTTTAAAAATATTCCTTGGTATAAATATTGGTTAGCTTCCTTTACTCTGCCTCTCATGAATCATATTCACTGTCAATCAGTGAGTTCACCCAAGTAAAGCAGTGAGATTAGAATCTCATCAGTGGAAATCATAGACAAAATGCTGCTGTATCAGGAACTCACCATGTGAATGACTGAGTGGTCTAGTCTAGTATTTTGAAGAGACTGCTGTGGATTAACTCACTATACATTCCTTTAATCTTTATGTTACCGCAGGTTAGAAATGTTTCTTTTTACAAGCATGGGGCACAATGCCTTTTGACAAAGGCTATTCTTGTGAGGTCAATTAATAAATTGCAATGTTCAATGTATTTCTTTATACTTCTGAGATCCTTGACCTTTTACCTCTCTCTTCATATGCAACTTAAGTAATGCCTCCATTGCTAAACTTTCTCAAAAATAGGTTAGTTGATTTCTCAGAAGTTCATCAGTTTCAATTACTGAACAATTCCTATCACTCTAATGCTGGCAATCTGAATATTGCTCTCAATCTTGCCTTTATTTTCAATGTGCTGTAGTTAACCGGATTGTGTTATTTCCTTGTGAAATCCTCGGTGAACTTCCATTTACAGGTAAAATAAGAGAATATCTGAATTCCAGGCCCTTAGAGTGCTTTCTCCTTCATTATTTGTCTCAGATTTCTTTACGGTTTTCATTTTTTCCTACATTCTGCAGTTTGACCAATCACATTACTAGCTGTACGTGGAAGGGAATTGCACTATGGTGAAAGATCAGGCACGAGGGGCCAAATGCCCTCTGCTATGTTTACTAATGGTGGTGTTACAAGAATCACCCCTTGAAATAATTATCTGTATTTACTGACAAGTAACTTCTAATATCTCAACTAAAAAGCACGTTGGTTCATAAACTAACTATCTGTGTGCATCCCACTAGAATCTCTGATCCTCTATGAACAGTTAATGAAGAGAAAAGGCATTATGCAGGAAAGGAGTCTACACTAGCCAGCTTTTCCTTGTGGTTCTAATATGTCCACATGTCCGTGGGTTCCTCCTTTTCTACAATGGTTGATCTCTGGTTGCTGGAGAGATATCATCCCTACATATTTGGAGCTCTTGACATTTATAGTGTTCATTATCAGTTGAACTAGTGGACCTCCGTCCTATTGGCTTAAGGTCACCTGTCCTACCTGAGTCACCTTCTTACTGGTTCTAATCCAGGGCTACAACCAACATTGCTTCATGGTTCTGCCCACCTCAGCCTTGTTTATTTGTGTCTTTCAAGTCTGACTGGTCCAAACCAATAAGATGAGGCAACCCAGTCAGAATTTAACATGATTACAGATTGCTTCTTTGGTAGGTCTGTTGTTTTACATAATAAACATTTGAGAATGGTCTCAGGTTTAGCAGATTATTACCTGAAGTTCCTTGTGTCCACAATCAATTGATCTGATTAGTTTCTGCCAGAGCAAAAATCAGTTCAGAGTCCACAAAATGGCAGGTGGGGGGGAGGGGTCAACAACAATAGGTTTGTCTGCTTTCCCTGTCCTTGATTCATGAAATCCTCTAATCATAGACTATAGTTTCATCTGGCTAACACTGGTTTATTCAGTCCATTAAAATAATTGATAATGCTCATGTTGAGGAATTTTAAGTCTCAGCAAAATGTACAAAATAAAAATGCCCTTAGCTGGAATTAGAGTGATTAAATTCTCAAAAAGAATATAGTGCCAAAATATGAACTAGAAATTGTATAAATTCAAGAACAGCTATTGATAAGCAATTGTTCTAAGGGAGAATATTTTTATTGAATTTTAGGGATTATTGACAAAGCAATTATTTATTGTCCATCCTTAAATTACATTCAGGAAGTCATGGTGGACCATTTTCCTGAAGAATCACAGTAATACTTGGGATTGAATTCCAGGATTTAGACCGAGCAGTAATGAAGCAGCATTGAATTTTAAAAATATTTTCAAGTTAGAGTAGTGAGTGATTGGAGGATATCATTATGGTGATGTTCCTTGTTATCAAGCATTTTTTGTCTTCTTACTGATAAAAGCCCACATGTTTGGGAGCTGTTGACAGAGCAGCCTGGCTAAATAATTTTTTTTCATTTTGTAAAATGCACAAACTACTGTGTGCTGGTGGTGGAGGAAAGACTGCTTCAGGTCATGGATGGGCAATCAATAACACAGGCTGCTTTGTACTCCATGGTGTCAAGCTTCTTGAGTACTACATGGAATATATGTAGAATTGTATGATGCTATATGGGCCCTTCAGTCCATTATACTGTGTCAATCTACATAAAATACTCCACAATCAATCAAACCCTTCCTTCCTACACAACCTATTCTTTAAAATCAATGTGCTTATCTAAGAGTCTCTTAAAAATCCCAATAGTGTCCATCTTGTTTGAGCTGCAGATGTTCAGGAAAGTGGAGAGTATTCTATCACTCGCCTGATGTAGTTTGTAGATGGTCAAAGTGTTTTGGAGTGTTAGTAATGAATCACTTATCAGAGGATACCCTCTTTCTAACTTGCTCTTATAGCTGCAATATTTAAGTGTCTGCTGCAGGTGAGTCTGTAATGGTAATGGTGGGAACCTTGGTGACAGTGATGTCATTGACCACCAGGAGTAGATGATTGTAATGAATCACTTATCAGAGGATACCCTCTTTCTAACTTGCTCTTGTAGCTGCAATATTTAAGTGTCTGCTGCAGGTGAGTCTGTAATGGTAATGGTGGGAACCTTGGTGACAGTGATGCCATTGACTACCAGAGGTAGATGATTACACTCTGTCTTGTTAGAGCCATTGCCTCCCACATTTGTGCATGAAGATTGCTTCCATTTATTACTGGGTTCCTGGATTGCTGTTTGCGTCTTGCTGCATCCGAACATCAATTTAATCTGATGAAGCGTTGCAAATTGAATTGGCATTGTGAACACCAGTAAGCATCTCCAATCCTGACCTGGCATATGAATGAGAATAATTGGTCATATTTGGCTAGCCATCTAGCAAGATTGCTCACAGTTAGACATTTTTCTTTCAAACTTTACCTCACAATACTTCTATAGAGAATGCAAGAAGGTGATGGTACAGTGAGGAAGCATTGCGAGATCTGAGAAAACAAGGAAGTGAGTAGAAAATTTCCTTAACCTAAGACATTTAGGGATTGAGAAATAACTGCAAAAGGCATTGAATTGGAAAATAAATAATAAAAAGTTAAATTCACTACAAACACAAGAGGTGGCAAATGCTGGAATCCAGAGCAACAAGCAATATGCTGGAGGAACTCAACACATTTGGTAGCATCTGTGGGTGCTGGGGAAGAGGAGTGAATTGTTAATGTTTTGGTCAAAATTCTGTACCATGACTGAGGGACATAAAAACAGTTTAAAGAGAGGGCTGTGGTGAGTGAGGTGATTGATGGACTGAGGAGGGGTGAGGGATGACAGGCAGATTGAGCCAAGTTAAGGAAGAGGAGGGGCAGAGATGGGAAACAGATGGTATAAAAAGGAAGAGGGAAAGAAAGATTAGGAGTAGGATGAAAAGACAGAAAGGCAAAGTAAATAAAAAGAAAATCAATGTTCACTACTTTTAAAGTCTTCAAAATGTCCAAAGCTTAAAGGAACAAGACTTTACACATGTGTTAGAAAGGTTGATTGACATTTCTTTGCATTCATCATTTGAAACTGTGATAACTCAGAACTAGATCAATCAAACTGCAACTTTCTGTCACTCTAATTTGGTCTGAATCTGCCCCTAGGCAGCTATCTGTTGCTTAAGCTGTCATCCTAAATATGTCAGAGTGCTTTGTACCATTTCTCTTCTAAAATGTTGCCATTATGTTCTAACTTTAAAGTATCATCTTGGTGCAAAGTGGGCTCTCCCATTATTTCCTTGGCTGAGCAATCCCTCAAATACAACCAATTTCAAAATTCCTTCCTACCCTCACTTACCTCCCATAATTTCCTTCAGACTTACGACCCTCCAAAATATCCACCCGTTACCAATTCTGGATTCATTCTTGAATATTATTACCCTAACAAAGCTCTTGGTGCTGATCTCTCAAAGTCATTCCCTAATGCTTTCCATATGGCTGCCTCACTTATCACTAATATATATTTATTTTGTCTAACATTCTTAACTCCTTTAATAATTACATGAGATTAATGCATGAAAATATTTCTGAGGTAGAAGATTGATCATGATCCTAATGAACTGCAAGGGGGTGAATATCCTGAACCTGGTTCTATTTCTTACACAAGGTTGCTAGTTATTCCTAGAGTAAGTATGATACTGAGGTTGTATACCCTGAAGAAGGAATTGCAGTGTCACAGCTTGTTAACATTTACATGCAATGCTTTGGGTGTTTCCCAAAGTGGTGCTCAATGATCAACTAATGACTGTAAGTGTCTCAGAGGGGCAAACAATTAGTGGGAAGATGATGGGCGTGTGAGAAAGAACAGATTATGGGGTGGTGGGAAAGGAACAGATTTGGATTTGATTGGCTGAATGGCCTTCTTCTACTTCATGCAAAATATGAAAATTAAGAAACCAGGCCAAGTGTCAGGATGTTGGATTAGTTCATAACAATCTTTTTCCTAACAAGGGCATTATGGATCAAGTGATCTTTTGCATCTTATATTTAGACCATAAGACACAGGAGCAGAACTAGGCCAGTCTGCTCCACAATTCAATCATGGCTGATTTACTTTACTTCTCAACTCCATTCTCCTGGTTTTTCTCCATAATCTTTGATGTCCTTACTAAATCTCAGTGGCTGCATTTTCTTCAGTTGGTGCTCTATTCACAGCCAGGTTCCACAAAATACAAGTTATCGTCAATGTCATACTTTTTTGACTACTTAAAATGCCTGAAGTTGCAACCCACCAAGTGTTTCTATTTTTAACATCTTGTTTGACTTGCAAACTAATTGCTCATTAAAATCAGTCATAGGAAAATTAGTCCTGTTATTAACCTTGTTAACAGTGTGATAATTGGTTATAACTGCCAATCAACTTCTCTGGTTTGAACGTTAAGTTGAACTGCAAAGTCTTATTTGTTCAGATACAGAATCAGGGATAAAGGTTTTGCCTTTCCATATATGATGTGAAATTGATTTATTCACTCTGATTTCCAGTTATTCCTCAGTTTATTTGTTGGGCTTTATATTTCATTGGTTGAAGATTTTGACCCCAGTACTCAGGAAGGTGACATATGATCGTAGTATCGAGTGGAAATCCACATGATCAGTGGAAGAACATGTAAACCCTGAGGGCATCACCCAAGATCAGGGCTGCATCAGTAGCACCAGCTATGCTACCTAGTTAGACACTCTGTTGTTTAACAAATTACTTTTGAAATATGTTTTTGTATCTTCCTCCCTCCTTTCAGGCTGTGAGTTCCAGAATCCCTCCACTCTTGGACAAGAAACAAATTCTCAGTTTCCCACCAATCCTCCAACCAGTCGGCTTAAATTTGTATCAGCAAGTTAGCTCAGCAAAAGGAAATTGTTTTTCCACTGCTCATAATGTTGTATGCTTCCATTAAACATCTCCTTGGCTATTTTAGTGTCATATAAAACACCTGCTCTCTGAACTTTTATCATGACAAATATTCTCTAGCTTTGGCAACAAGCTTGTGAATTTCTCCGGAATACAGTATATACCAATCAATAAACTTTGCTGGTTTCTTACCTACTCTTGGGACTTGTTCTTGGTTGCTCTTCTGTGAGATTACTTTATATATTATTGAGATTTCTTCAACACTGTAAGTTTTGGACATGAAATGCAATTGTGCAGTGCATATTTTCTTTGAACTACAGGTCCATAGTAGTGGATGATTTTGATCATGATTCACAATCATAGCATTAATATGTTACTTTGACATTAAATTATGATTTTTGTTCATTTATACATGGTCTATATACATGGTTATGAAATCAATCTCTTTGTAAAGGTCACTTGTCATTAGTGCTGCTAATCTGGAAAGCACACATTTAATATACAGTATGACAATCCAGAAGAAACCAGATTTGAAAGAAATTCCATTTAATGGGACCTTAGTTATTTATAAATTTGTCTTGATAATGGGTGGGTGTAGGGTGCAGGTCATTGTATTTTGTGAATGTACTTTAGCTATGTCACAATCAAAAATATTTTGTTACTTATGAGTATTTGACTGTTATATTCAATATGGATGTCACAACAGAAAACCTACCAGGTTTCAAGAAAATCTAAGAGAAGGAAGACAGAGTCCAAAGGCAAAATCTTTTTGCCAGAAGAGGTGATACTGTCACAGAAGAACTTCCTTTGAACAATGCTTCAGTCACCCATTACAAGAGAACAATTTATCTGGACGCTGTTTTTGCAAGCCATCATCAAGATCTGTCACATACAGAGATTGAACATGTGTGATTCCAAGTTACATGCCACCCTAGTCTGGAAATTCTTTCCCTGTGTGCTCTCAACATTTAGACCTTTTGATTCCTCCAGGATTCTGTAGAAGTAATTTTCAATTTGTGACAAACAGATATGAAGTTATTGATTGGTAACTTCTTTGCAAGGGTCACCAATTTTGCTAGCCTGCAGTGACAACATTGAGAATGAGATTTACTACTTTGACTGACTTCCCTAGGTGCAGAGTTCATGATTTTTCCTTTTTACTTCATTTCTATTTCACAAGGTGTGTTTATCTTCTGCATAATCAGTGTGTGGTCATTGAAAGGGGAAGGAGAATGACATCTACCATTCTTATGGCCAAAATACCTTCTACCAACGTTTGATCAACATGGATGAGACTGAGGGAGAATGATAGGTGATCATCAGACCTGGTCTTGCTCATGCTTGACCTGATGCCATAGGATTTCATAGGGTTTCAAGTCAATGTTGAAGCAACAGGTTTTTTTGTTTCTCTTAGAAAGTCGTGAGTCTTTAGAAATCACTTCTTCAAAGCAGATGGTGCAGGATGCAGAAGAAGAGCTTCTGAATATGTTTAAGGCAGAGATATTTGGAGCCTTGATACACAAGGGGTGCAATTTTATTGAAGATTAGTGGGAAAGAACTGTAGTTATTGTACTTGGATCAGCCATGATCTTCAATAATGAAGCAGACTTGACAGTTGATTGACTTGTGCTCTGAATCCAAATATTGATGAAGTGCTTAAAGAACACAAATAAACATACTCACATAACTTAACTATATCCCTTAGTAGTCTAATTATGTTTTCTTAACAAATTAATTTCATTAGCAAAATAAGCTATTATTTGGTGCCCTAATTAAAGTGCTTAAAGAGCCCTGTATGTAGTTGAACTCTGACACCAGTACCTGGGACACACCACTCATTATATGCAAGTACTGACATGTGTAAGTTTCTTGTTACTACCATCCTGTAGCAGCCCACCTTTATAGATCTCTTTGCATCTAAATATTACCAGCTAGTAACCTAGAGGTGAAGAATATTTCCTTACATTTTTTACCAATAAGCCTCAGGCTTGTCACTTTAAGATAAACTGAAGATACAGTTCTGGAGATCATCTGCATAAGTGCCAGCCAGGGTCTCCAAATTAGCTTGGGGTCCACTGGCCTCTACATCACTCTACCTTTCTTCATTATCTTCTTCCTTTGCCTCTTTCATTTCTCCAAAGTGTTTTTTTTTTCTCTGTGCAGATTACTCTTCTTGACAGTCTATATTGTTACATTGCCCAGTGTTCATGTTGACTGGAGAAATGAGAAAGTCCAATCAACTCCTATTTTGCTATCAAGTTGTGGCTACCTAAAGTAGTGTTTTATCTGAGTTCTGTATACTATGTGTTTTCCTGCCAGATGCTGGTTAGCTTGCAAGAAACATCCCCCTGTTCCCAATGGCCAGACATAATGAGACTTCTGCCTATCTCCTAATTACCCAATTCTTAAGAAATTAATTGAAAATTACAATAGTCACTCTTATTCTCTCTCCAATGTTTTTATGCAAAAGAAAAAGTAAAGAAAGTGTGAGAGTAAGGGCCTGTGTTTAAAATAATGTAAGGAGAACATAAATAATAGCTAAAGTTGAACACTTGTCACCTCAGACCTGCTGTACTGCTCAATATCATGATTGATTCTGGACTTCAGCCAGTTTACCACCAAATCCCATATCCACTATACTTTGAGCATTAAAAAACATGTGGATCTCCGCTTGAATATACACAGCTGAGCATCCACAACTGCTTGATACTGGGAGTTCCAAACATCTCCAAGACACTACTTCCAGAAACTTATACAGCCAACCCTTTGTCCTGAACTTTGTCCCTTGTTCTGAACTCTCCCACTGGAAGATACAATCACTCAATGTCAACTCATTTAATCCTTGTCAGAATCATGTATTTCTCCATGAGATCACCTCATACCCTTTGTAAATCCACTGACTGTAGACAACTCCCAAGAAATGCTCTCTGAATGATAATGAGAACGTTACAGCAGGGTATAGAACCTTAAGCCCACTATGTCGTGCTGACATTTTAGCCTCCTGTAAGATCAACCTATCACTTCCCTCCTACATAGCTCTCCATTTTTCTATCATCCATGTGCCTAAGAGTTACTCAGATGTCCTAATGTAGCTGCCTCTACCAGGACCCCTGGCAGGGTGTTCCATGCACCTAACATTGTGTAAAAAAATGCCTCTGACATGCCACATACACTTTCCTCCAATCACCTTAAAATTATGCCCCATCTTATTAGCCATTTCTGTCCTGGAAAAAGTTTCTGTCAACTAACTTGTCATCAGGGATGACATTGCATTAAGAAGTGGGTGCGTATCAATTACATTGGGTACCTGTATTGCAACACAGAATCTTGCTTTATTTTTCCTTAGGAAACCACTGAAGCCCTTTGTTTTCAGATCCTCTTGAGCAACTGATATTATTGAAGTACATGCTCAGTCAGTTTCCATGGTATGCTTCAGTCACGATCTTGGGGTCAATTCATAAAATAAAATAATCAACACACACCGCATAGAATGATTTCAAACATCAGAACCACTTATTATTTTACACTGCAATACAAAATGAACGAACTTCCAGCATACCAAGAGACTTCTACAAACATTCTCAATATGAGAATAAGTAGCTTTGAATATATATGAAAATCATCATGAAAATTGTTGATCTATTGCTCATATAAAAAGAGCTTTGCCTTCAAGTTGTCCTAGTATGCATATCACAACATTGAACTCAGTGATTACATCATTGTTAGACATCATCTATACTGCCTCACTTGCATATACCATATAGCCTTTGTCTTTTGGAATAGTTTTAAAATGAATTTTTGCCTTGTCCAGTCCCTAACATCTCAAATGTTTTCTTTGTCAAACATGCTCCGAAATTTGAATCTTTGTTATCATCCAGTTATTGATAATTTGAGGGATGGGAGCATTCATAATTGTTAACATTTTCAAGATAGTAAAGAACAGTTATGGTATTTGTTGTGGGAAAGAGCATGAAGGTAATGTTTCATCTTTACATTGTATCATTAATTTTGGCCTGGATTTTGTACTGAATTGACAGCAAAACCATCGATGTTTGCCATCATTGCACCATTAAGCTGACAGCAACTTTGAGATGTTTGTGCATGCACAATTTAACACAGAATACCTGATGCTGCTGTCAGTGAACCAGTTTCTCTCCAGAATCTATGTTGCTCTCTCAGATTCAAGCAAGAACTTAATTTGATGTATTTCAAGTTCCACTGTAAGAACCTTAAGGTATACAAAGCCATAATTACTATTGATCAAAATCTCTGGCTCTTGCATTGATTTTAATGAATATGAGTTGTGATTCCTTCACATAAATAATGCAAAATATAATGGATTTTGATATAAATATTTATATTTTTGCCTCATTTGATAATTTTCTCTGGTTCCACTGTAAATTATTCCCAATTATTCGGTGTTCAGGAAAAGACTTCTAAAAGTTAACAAAAAGTTGTATTTTATTGCCTTCTGGTTTGGTGTCTGTGGCAGTTGGACTGAAGAATTATATTTATATATTTGATCATTTGGCTGACATGATATCATAACTGTTGAACTCCAAGCAGCAATTGGAATCTGGAAAGGGAAACTACATAGTCATGCATGAGTTAGAATTTTAGAAGTACAAAGATCTCAAAAGTCAATAGTGCTGGAGGATGTGAATGATTTAAAGCTTTTAGGAAGACTCAACAACAAGGACTTACATTTTTAAATTGTTTTATTGTCAGACTTAGAGCAGGGAGTGTTTAGAAACAACAGAGGTAATGGAAGAACACAAGTTATGATATGGGCAGAAAAGATATGCATTACAAATTTAGATCTATTGGAAAATGGAAGATTAGTCAGGGAACATTGGGTCAAAAGATCAAGGTAACATTTTGATGTTGTTTACCCTCTCCATGCCTTGTGGCACATCAAGCTGCAATCTTGCCATTTCTTTATCATTTGTCTGTTTTTACAAGGCTGAATTGCTAACTCTATGCTCAGCCCAAAACAGATGGAAAGCATGCAAGGAGCTGATTGGATTTGAACACAGAACCACTCAGCTCAAACTCCTGCATGGATGCCACTACACCACTGTCCGGCAAACAATTTGACGGTTGAGGGTTTTTAACATTTGACAAGCTGAAGAGTAGGGAGTGTAGAGTGCTAGTGCAAGGATGATGTTTATCTCGGTGACGCAGTGGTCTATGATGGAATCTCATTGTTGGGTGAAGGCTGTAATCTCTCTTTCTCATTACCAAGTTGGAAATAGTTGCCATAAGTGGAGATTTTCTCAGTGGCTTTGGTGTTTCCACTGCTTAGTCAGGAAATGTCTACCCATTTAATATTGCATTGTCAAGCAGCTCAATGACATATCAGAGAGAATGTGATGAAAAGGATGTTGATGCTGAGTTGCTCCTGAATGTTATTGCCATTTGAGTGGAATTCAATCAGTTTTTGGCTGATGCCATTCATGAGTAAATAAATGAAACATTGAAAAACATCTTGCAAAGCCTCAAAATGTAATGATGCCGGTGTGGAAAGAACAGACATGGTGGATAGCCTTCAATGGATAAAGCTTCCCTGAACAAGAACATTTCCTGCCAGGCAGACAAAAGTTAGTAACTTAGAAGCTGATGATGGTAACTAACTGGGCTGAACTGCAGCCATATTGTTTAGGATAAGGAGGATTAGTTTACTGCATTCACTGACACTAGAATATTTCTTGTGACTTTAGCAGGACCTGGAACAGTAGGTCTAGAGAACTGAAAGGAGATATTTAAACATGGACGCTCAAGAGACTTTGCAGACGCTCGAAAACTTGAGCAACACGTGCAAAATGCTGGAGGAACCCAGCAGGTCATCAGTACTGATGAAACATCTTGGCCATGGTCAACTGTCCATTTTTCTGCCTGATCATCTAAGTTTCTCCAGCATTTTACGTGATTTAAATATGAAATTGTGGAGAAATTGGACATAGTCATGGGAATCATGGCAAAACAGAAGCGTAGCAGGGAAGTTCAGGTCTTATCCAGGAATTGGCAAATAATTTATGTTTGAAGTGAGCAGAGTGGACAGTACTTGTAGCTGAACTGTAGATTTCACTGGTCTCCTTCCACATTCCAAAGACATGCAGCTTGTTTGGTTTCTTGGCCCTTATAAATTGTCTGAGTGTTAGTGGGTGGTAGAGTTGATGGGCATATGGCGAGAACGGGATACAGGGCACATTTGTCAGGGGATAGGTTTGTTCTGTGTGTTAACAGCCTTGACAGACCAACTGGCCTCCTGTTGTGGGGAAATATTGAAATAAGATGAGGCTGAAGATGAGTGGTTTTGTTAACACTAGTTCCATTGGAATAAGAACAGAAATCAGGTCTGATAGACAAAGCGCTGTGAGAGAGCATAAGTTGGGGATGAAGCAAGTTCCTGAGGAAAGTGTGATTTGTGGGATAGGACTTAACAGCATGAACTGAATTCATTATTAAACCATACTCTGTACTTCAGAATTCTGCCAACACTTTGACCTGAGGTGCAGCCCATTTAAATATTGTGGCACAAAAATGGGGGTTTGGCTATGCAGTCAGGCCAAGTAAACGGAATGCTGACTTTTGAAGTCAGCCAAATGTTAACTTTTGAAATCCATTTGTTAATTAAGATAAACACTGAGGAAAGAAATGTCATTTTGCTTCTGTTTCATTCACTTGTCAGAGGGCCTCTGTTAGCACAGGTTGCTCCTCAAATATCTAAGGACTAACTGAGTACTATTCAGTGACCCACAGTTTTGAAGTCCCATCCATCATATATACACAGGATTTATCAGCTGTTGCAGGGTAAGAAGACTGCAATATCTGGAGCAATTATTTATACTTCCAAGCGTGGTTCATTTAGAAGCAGTACTAATGAAGTCCAGATATCTTCTCTCAATAGGAAAGATGGATGCCACTGCATTTCCTCATTCACAGTCACCACCTGTTTCTGGCCATCTGTTCTCTATATGTCACTGGTGTATTATTCTTCAGCTCATTAAATAAACACCCTTGTGGATATACCTGAGCTGGTGATTGCATTTATCAGCCTGTGTAATAGGGTGCTGTCACAGTGATGTTTCACTGGACTCACATATTAGTCCCTACAAAATGAAGCAATAGATGGATAAGTACTTTTATAATATCACTTTTATAGTGTTTTTTCCCCAGTTCCATTGTTTATTTCAGCCACAAATAAAAAAAAACATTTAAGTTAGTAGGGAACACAAATTCTAAGAAAATCAGTGAAAATCAAGCATTCTTATTTTTATTTGAAACATCTCTGTAAGAAAAAAACCAACACTGCAAGTTGTTGAGAAGAGAAGTAACGTGAGCTTAATGGTATTGCTATAATGAAGAAGAAGTACTGAAGCTTGAAGGCTCTGAGTCTGTACTCACTGGAGTTTAGAAGAATGAGGAGGGCTTTCACTGAGACCTATCAAATATTGAAAGGCCTAGATAGAGTGGACATGGAGAGAATGTTTCCTATAGTGAGAGGGTCTTGGACCAGAGGGCCCAGGCTCAGAATAGAAGGGCAAGGCTTTAGAACAGAGATGAGGAGGAATGTCCTTAGCTAGAGTGTGGTGAATCTGTAGAATTCATTGCTACAGGAGGTCAAGTTGTTGCGTATATTTAATGCTGAGTGTGGTAAGTTCTTGATTAGTAAGGGCATCAAAGGTTATGGGGAGAAGGCAGGAGAATGGAGTTGAGAGAGAAATAGATCAGCCTTGGTCAAATAGCAGAACAAACTCGATAGGTCGAATGATCTATTTCAGCTGTTTTGTCTTCTGGTCTTGTTCGCATGTAGGTCTTTGAAGGTGGCTCGACAAGCTTAGAAAATTGTTACCAAACTTCATTAACAGGGGAATAAAACACAAAAGCAATGAAATTGTGCTAATCCATTATAAAGCCTTGGTTAGTTCTCATCTGGCATAATTGTTCAATTCATTATTTCTAAAATGTGCAATAAGGTCATCATGCCTTAGGAACAATGCTAAGAATAACGTGCAGCCTCCTCTACATTGGTGAGACCTGACATAGATTGGGGGATTGCCTTGTCGAGCACCTCCACTGCACCCCCATTCCCCTTCTGATATGTTGGTCCATGGTTTTCTTTTCTGCCATTATGAGGCTACTCTCAGGATGGAGAAGCAAAACATTATATTCCATCTAGGTAGCCTCCACCTGATGACATGAACATTGATTTCTCCTTCTGGTAACTTTTTCATCCCCGCTTCCCTTCCTCTTCTATTCCCCACCTCAGCCTCTTACTTCTTCTCCTCACCCACCTATCATCTTCTTCCTTTTCTCCGATGGTCCACTCTCCTCTCCTATCAGATTCCTTCTTCTCCAGCCTTTTACGTTTCCCACCCGCCTGGCTTCACCTATCATCTTCTAGCTTGTCCTACTTCACCTACCCCCAAACCTTTTTATTCTAGCATCTTCTCCTTTACTTTCCAGTCCTGAAGAGGGTTCGAGGCCTGAAACTTGCCTGTTTATTCAATTCTTAGATGTTGGCTGACCTGCTGAGCTCCTTCATCATTTTGTGCATGTTGCTCTGGAAACATATATTTTTAAAAAAATGTCATGAGTTACCCAATCACTGCTTGGTAAAATGTCACTACCTGAAAACTTTGTTGAACCAGCTTCAAGTTACAGTGTAGGTTTCAACTTCATAGGGCCCTCCAAGTACTTTTCAGTGATTTATCTGACCCGTATCCTGATAGCTTTTGGATCCTTTCCACCTTGTACAGTTCAGCTATCTCTTGATAATCATTATCGTCAACCATTTGGTCATCTGGATGTGAATGAATCTAGACTGTTACAGTGGGGAAAACCTAGCCCTTGTAACGCCCACTTGGTGTTTTACATTCTCCACCAGCTTTCTCATAGAAATGAAAATTGTATCTGATAACTCATTTTCTGATGCTGGTGCTGATGCTGGTTTGATGCTGGTAAAAAGTTTAAGTTATAGGCTTAGTGGGGAATACGTGATAAAAACATTACTAATGTATCATTTTCTGTGACTGGATGCCTCCTTGTCTTTGTGAAGCTCCATTTTGTATTTTCTCTATTTATTTTCATTGAGTGGTTTGTTTTCTCCTTGTTTCTATATATTGGAATCAATTTTCTTGTTGCCTGAAGCCTGATGCTATTAGTTCGTTATATTGATTATCTTTCTGTTGTAGGAATGCTATACAAATCAACTAATAGATTGTCTCAGTTCAAGCTCATGCATCTAATGTTATCAGCGCAGGTGACGCTTGGAGTAAAGAAAGAGGAAAATCAGATTTATTGTTTACCGTCTTCCAAAGCGGCATTTGTTTTCCACTCTTCTAATCTGTAGACATTACATCTCAAATTAGATGAAGATGCTTTTAGAGTAAGTTATTTCTCTGCTGGATACGAACAGCTAGGTAAATGATCCAGACACAGGCTCCCTTTACTCCCACAATGAGAAATAGCTCAAATTACAATGGCATATCATACCAGTAAAAGATTCAGCTATGCTTTGTAATAAACACAAGAAATTCTGCAGATGCTGGAAATGGAGAGTAACACACAATAACTGCTGGAGCTCAGCAGGTTCAGCAGTATTAATGGAGAGGAACAGTCAATGTGTCACGCCAAGACCCTTCATCAGGACTGAAAAGGAAGGGGGAAGAAGCCAGATTAAGAAGGTGGAGAGAGTTCAAGGAATACAAATTGTAGAGGATAGGGAGGTCTGTACTGAATGTATTGATAAACTAGGGCATTTCGACATATAGAAGGTAATGTTGGGTTCCTTAAAGAGCATTAAGGTGTATAAGTCCCCAGCGCCTGATGGGTTATACCCCACGTTATTGATGAGGCAAGAGAAGAGATTGCTGAGGCCGTGACCAATATCTTCACACTCTCTCTAGCCACAGGTGAGGTCCAGAGGAATGGTGAGTAGCATATATTGTTCCATTATTCAAGAAGGGAGCCAGGGATAATCCTGGAAACTACAGATTAGTGAGTCTCAAGGCAGTGGTAGGGAAATTACTGGAGAGAATTCTTAGGGATAGGATTTATAAGCATTTGGAAAACCATGGCCTAATTAGGGAGAGCCAGCATGGCTTTGTGCTTTATTAACTTGATTGAGTTCTTCTATGAGGTGACAAGGGTGAGCGATGAAGGTAGAGGTGTGGGTGTTGTCTATATGGATTTTAGTAAGGTGTTTGACAAATTTCCTCATGGGAGGTTCATCTAGAAGATTAAGATGCATGGTGAATTGGCAAATTGCATTAAGAATCAGATTTCCAATAGAAGGCAAAGGGTAATGGTTGAAGGGATTTACTCTTGCTGGAGGTCTGTGATTAGCAGTGTTCCACAGGGATCTAAACTGAGATCTCTGTTGCTTGTGATACATATAAATGACCTAAAATGAAAATGGAGATGGGTGGGTTAGTGAGTTTGCAGATGATATGAAAATTGGTGGTGGCATGCTTAGGGTAGAAGACTGGCAAAGAACATATCAGGGTGTACAGTGGATCAGTTGCAGAAATGGCAGATGGGATTTACCCTGGCCAAGTGTGAAATTACACTTTGGTAGGTCAAAAGTAAATAGTACATGATTAATGGCAAAACCCTTAACATTGTTGATGGGTAGAGGGATTTTGGGGTTCCACTTAATAGCTCCCTGAAAATGGCCACACAGGTTGATAGAATGATTAAGAAGGCATATAATATGCTTGCCTTTATTAGCCAAGGCACTGAGTTCTAAGGTCAGGAAGTTACACAGTACCATTATTTATAAATTTCTAGTTAGGTTGAATCTGGAGTATTGCATATAGTTCAGGTTGCCCCATTATAGGAAGAATGATGAAGGGTGCAGAAGAGGTTTACCAGAATGATGGTTGGATTAGAGGGCATGTGCTATAACAAGAAGTTGGCATGATTTCTCTGGAACAGCAGAAGCTAAGAGGAGATCTGATTCAGGGTTATAAGATTATCAGAGGCATAAATAGGGCAGACAGACAATATGTTTTTACAAGGGGTGAAATGTCTAATACCAGAAGGCATGTTTTTAAAGTGAAAGGGGGTAAATTCAAGGTAGATGTGAGGGACAAGCTTATTACACAGAGAGTAGTGGATGCCTGGAACACCCTGCCTGGGGTGATGGTAGAGGAAGAAACAGTAGGGACATTTAAGATAGGCACATGAATGTGAAGAAAATGTAAGGATATGGAGATTGTGTAGGGAGAAGTGATTAGCTTCATTAGCCATTTGATAAGTAATTTAATTGATTCGGCACAACATTTTGGGTCGAAGAGCCCATTCCTATGCTGTACTGTTTTATTTCTGTGTTCTAAGTTTTAAGGTAATAGGTGAAGCCAGGTGAGGGGAAAGATACTGTAGATGTCTGGGGAAGGGGGGGGGGGGTGAAGTTAGAAGCTGAAGGATGATAGATCAAAGAAGGACTGAAAGAGGAATCTAATAGGAGAGAAGAGTGGATCCTGTTTTTCCATTATCAGAGAAAAAATGTGCAACTCGTGAGTAATTCAAGCGGAGTATTGTGAAATGCATTTCTTAATACATGATGCAAGTCATGTTCTTGTTCAATGCTTTTTAATGTGGCTTGATTCCTGCTGGATATAATTATATCGTATGGTCTTCAGCTACTGCTCACTTTTTTTGATTGAGGATTTGGTTCCATTCTTACAGATGCCTTTCTATCTATTGTAGAATTTCATTCCCTTTGGCCAGATGGTGCTGACTGTCCTTTTTCATGCAAAAGCAGTCCCGAAAGGCTTAAGCTGCATGGTTGTTCTTGTGGAAGGAATAGTGTGACCTTAAAATAATTGCTTCTTTGGAAATTCAGTTGGGCTGGCTTTGTAGGTTCTGAAGAATAAAAATAGAATTTATTATTCAGCAACTCAAATGCATCTGCCATCCTTCCCAGCATGACAATGGTATGTGGGAAATAGCAAACATTCAAGAAAAATCAGTTAACACTTCAGCCAACTGAGTGATATTTGTGGGTTTAAGAACATGTAAGCTTTTTGAAAAATAACTTTATTAAATTTGCTTTGTGGAAATACTTCAGATTTCAAAGACAAATGCAACTGCAATAGATTCTGCAGATGCTGGAAATCCAGAGTAGCATACAAAATGCTGGAGGAACTCAGTAGGTCAGGCAGTAACAACGGGGAGGAATAAACAGTCAACATTTCAGATGAAACCTTTCATTAGGTCCTGATGAGGGTCTCAGTCCAAAACTATTCCCTTCTAAAGACATGTTTAAAATGTCCTGTGCCAGTTGCAAGGTGATAGCAGAGTGGAGTGACTGAAATAACATCCTTGACTTTTGACGACTTTGTTCTTTGAGGACTGATATTTTAAATGAAACCCACTTCCCTTCGCTCCCACATAGTTAAAACTAATTTTTTTTTGCTGTTGCCAAAAGGCTTCAAGGTACCTCAAAGTGTTTTACAACCAGTGCAATACTTTTGGAAGTTTGAGAGATACTCTTCACTTGGCAAGCTGCTTCAAACATCAGTGTGTAAGGGTCCTGGGGATAGACATTGGAGTTGGAATTGATTTATTATTGTCACTTGAAAAGCATTATACAGTGAAAAGCCCGTCTTGCATACTGCTCATATAGATTAATTCATTACATAGTGGATTGAGGTAGCATAGGATAGTAAAACAGTAACAGAATGCAGTAGAAATGTAACAGCAACAGATAAATTACAGTGCAGGCAGACAAAGTGGTGCAAATCATGATGAGGTAGATTGTAAGGTCATGAGTCAGTACCAGGGGACCGTTTAGTAGTGTTATAACAGCAAGGTAGAAGCTGCCCTTACACTGCCTGATGGTACTAGCTTTCAGGCATTTGTACCTTCTGACTGTAGGGAAATGTCTGAGGTGTCTTGGATATTTCATTATGCTGGCTGCTTTACTCAGGCAGTGAAAAATAGAGACACATTTCACAGAGGGGACGCTTGTTTCTGTGATGTGCTCATCTGTAAGCTGAGCAGGGCCGGCATGATAGGATAGCTGTTAGCATAATGCCTTACAGCACTAGCGACCCAGGTTCATTTCCCACCGCTGTCTGTCACGAGTTTTGTACTTTCTCCCTCTCACTGCTTGGGTTTCCTCTGGGTGGCTTGGGTTTCCTCCCACATTCCCAAAGCATACTTTTCCAGTTAGTGGGTTGTGGGCATGCTATGCTGGCACTGGTACATCCTGGGACTATGTTGCACATTGCAGCAAATGATGCATTTCACTGTACATGCAATTACAAACGGAACAGTTGCCACATGAGACCATGATGCATCAAAATAAGATGGTTTCTGCGATGCATTGATAAAAATTGATAAGGGTTGATGGGGACATACTTATCCTTAGCCACCTGGGGTAATAGATACATTGGTGAGTTTTCTTGGTGTCTACATTGTTGGACAAGAACAAGCAATTGGTGATGTTCACTTCTAGGAACTTGAAGCTGTCAACCCTCTTCACCTCAGTACTTTGAGGAAGATAGGAGGATGTTCACTGCACTCCCTTCCTAAAATCAATGACCGTCTCGTTTGTTACTTTGACATTGAAGGTAAAGTTGTTGTCCTCCCTTTACTCTGACATCATTATTGGAAATACGGCTCACTAAGGTGCTATCACCTACGAAGTTGTAGATAGAGCAGATTCTGAACACACAGTCACAAGTGTATGAGTGTACAGCGAGTAGAATAGGGGGTTGAGCAACAGAGTTGAGAATAATTTTGGCAAAGGTGTAGCTGCCTGTCTTCACTGATCGAAGTCTGTTGTTCTGCAAGTGAAGGATCTACTTACAGCAGATGATGTGGACTCCTGGGTTTTAGAGTTTGGTGATGAGTTTGCTTGGAATTACAGTTTGAAGGAGGTGCTGTAGTCAATAAATAATAGACTAATTGAGATGTATTTACTGCCCAAACTAGTGTAGATCTGTTTCAATGGTAGACAGACTGCATTGGGTTGAGTTTTTCTGGATGGCTGGAGTTAATCCATGCCATGACCAGCCTCTTGAGGTACTTCATGATGGAGCTACTAGGTGGTGGTCATTAAGACAGTTTACCTATTTTTTTTTTTAGGTCCTGAAATGATGGTGGTCTTCCAAAAGCAAGTGGGAACCGCACTTTGAAGTAGGCAGAGGTTAAAAAAGCCTGTAAATATCCCCACCAGCTAATCAGCATAGGATTTAAGGATATTGCCAGTGACATGAGCTGGGCTAGATATTTTCCATGAGTTCACTCTCTGGAAGACTAATCTGCAATGCTAACTGTTGGTTCAGATGCTTTGGAGGTTGTTGGGGTGGTTGGTGACACATCAATCCCCTTCTGTTTAAAACAAGCATAGATGTCACAACCACAGATTGGGCAGGACAGTAGATATGGCAATTGCACTTTTGCACGTATCAGGTAATTATTATTTAATTGTGATAGTATATAACTCCATTCTTGTTGTGGTGCTTGTCAAGACTTGGATAGAACATAGCAACACTTCGTTGCTGTTTTGCATTTGGCCTTCACTAAGATATTGGACTTTCAAATCAATGACTAGCAGTATTCGTTTAATGTCTAGATGTTCTTTTCAGCTGCAGTGTAGGCTTTGTTTTCCTTTTGAGAGTTTTAGTTAACGGCCCTGTTTGGCCTAGCATTTATTGTTTTATTTTCCCATTAGCGCTGTTCGCACTAAAGTCTGTGAACTATCGACGTGCTTCAGTGTCTCTCACTCTGCACTTGGGCCATATCTGAACACGGTAACAGCAAGTCTCGATCAACAAAGATGTACCCAGCATCAAGAGAGTAGCTGAGCTTGGCCTTGAGTTCATTGGTCAGGTAGGAATCTGTTCTCAGTGAAGTTACGGAGGCAATGAGGCAGATAACCTCGGGCCGATAAACCCAGTCTCATTTGGAGGAACAGCTATCGTCCCTAACCACAGCTATTCAACAGCTCACCATAGACAATCGGACTCAGGTGTCTGCGATTTCTACTTTTATGGCCGCTGTTCCTGAACTTAGTGTGAACGGCCGGCATCAGCTGACAATCATTAACGCTCTCGCCAGCTCAATTCAGCAGCTTCAGGCTGCCTCAGTCCCACTCCCAGCATCTCTCAGGGCCTCCTTTTCTGCTGCCCTGACAATCTTTGCTACTAATGCTCCTGCTCCCATTCCCTGGACCAGAGCCGACTCCCACGACCATACAGGAACCGAGGATTCCACCACCAGGCAGATATTCTGGTGATCCCGCTGGTTGCAGGAATTTTATTACTCAATGCGAGGTGACATTCCGAGCCCAGCCTGGTCGTTTTGGTGATGATGTGTGAAAATTGGCGTAGATGGTCAGTCTTCTAGACAGACCTCCACTCAGCCTGTTCAGTGCTTTACAGGAGCAAGGATACCCCACAGTCCAGTCATTCCGACATTTCGTGGCGGAGTTGAGGAAGGCTTTTGATCTTCCAGTATGGGGTTAGGAGGCTGCCCACTGACTCTTGGACCTGCGCCAAGGTAGGGGAATTATGAGAGTCTATGCAGTCACATTCCATACCCTTGCAGTAGAAACGGGATGGAATGAGAGATCCCTCATCACAGTCTTCCAGCGTGAACTGAACGCAGGGACTCAGCATGAGATCGCTGTCCGGGACGAGCAGGATAGTCTGGATGACCTGATTAATCTGGCTATTCGAGTTGACGACCGGGTAACTGAGTGGCACAGGGAAAGAATGTTTCAAACTTCCTACATGCCACCAGATCACCTTCATTCCTTGCCCTCTCCCCCTTCCTCACCATCCAGCACCCAGCCCATGGAAGTGGGGCTCATGCGCCTGTCTCAGATGGAATGAGTGCGGTGCCAGAGGACAAGTTACTGCCTCTACTGCGATGATCCAGGACACTTCCAGGCAGCTTGTTCCAAGTGTCCAGTAAAAGAGAATCCCCGTCAGCAGGGATGGGAACCCTGACAGGTCGGTTCTCTCTTCAGTCAGCTTCCCCTAATTCTGTAATGCTCGCAGCTTCCTTGTCCTGGAGGTCACAGACCCAAGGACTTAAGGCGTTTATTGGCTCCGGTGCAGCCGGGAATCTTATGGACATCTCTCTCGCTCAAAGATGGGGAGTTCCAACTCAGGAATTAAGAGAAAAGATCAACATTAAGGTATTGGAAGTTCAACCTCTGGGAACTGGCCAGATCCACCTTCCCACACAACCCCTCCAGCTGGTGCTCGGAGGCAGCCATCATGAAGAAATATCTTCCTATCTGGTTAATTCACCTGAACTGCCACTGGTACTTGGTCTCCCCTGGTTATCCGGACATAACCCATGGATCGATTGGAGTACCTTCAGAGACCAAGAGTGGGGACCGGCATGCCTGTCCAGCTGTCTGGGTCCAGCTCAAGCTCCATTCCATGAATCCTCTCCTGTGTCAGCTAACGATGTGGAACTGTCTGGGATTCCGGTTGAATATGCAGATCGCCTTGATGTTTTCAGTAAAAGAAAGGCCACCACCCTGCTCCCACACCAGCCATACGACTGCCGTAGACCTCCTACCTGGCACTAGTTCTCCCCGGGGCTGGCTCCTTTCCCTCTCAATCCTGAAACGGTGCCCATGGAGGAATTCATCAAGGAGGCATTGAGCCTGGGGTTTATCCATCCGTAAACTTCGCGGGCAGGAGCGGGCTTCATTTTTGTGAACAAGAAAGATGACAAGCTCCATCCCTGCATCGATTATCGGCCCCTGGACAACATCACTGTGAAGAACCGCTACCCTCTTCCCTTGCTGGCGCCTGCGTCTGAACAACTCCAGGGAGCAACAATGCTTTCCAAAATTTATCTGCTCAATACTTACAATCTGATTGGCATAAGAGAAGGGGATGAGTGGAAAATGGCTTTCAGCACCTCTAATGGCCACTATAAATACTCGGCGATGCCTTTCGGTCTGGCCAACTGTATTCCAGGCCTTGGTTAACGATGTGCTCAGGGGCATGTTGAACCAGTTTATGTGTTTAGATGACATCCTTGTCTATTCCCGCCCTCATCAGGAGCACGTCCTGCATGTCTGGAGAGAACTCAGACGCCTTCTTGAAAATAACCTGTACGCCAAGCCTGAAAACTGTGAATTCCATAAAGACCAGCTGTTGTTTTTGGGCTCTATACTTACCCCATCCAGTGTTCAAATGGACCCTACTGAAGTTCAGGCAGTTGCAGAGTGGCCCAAACCGTCTACAGTCAAACAGGTACGGTGCTTCATGGGGTTTGCGAACTTTTATCGCTGCTTCATCGAGAATTTCGACTCTATCTTGACTCCAGTTAATGCACTCACCAAGATGACCTTGGCAGGATTCCATTGAACCGACGATGCTGACCAAGCATTTTCAGAGCTAAGGCGACGTTTCACCACTGCCCCGCTGTTGCAACACCCAGACCAGTCTCAGCCATTCATTGTCGAAGTGGATGTATCCGATGTAGGCATTGGAGCTGCCCTCTCTCAGCACTCGTCTGCGGATAGCCAGCTGCACCCCTGTGCCTTTCTTTCCCATCACTTGACTCTGGCTGAGAGGAATTACTATGTTGGGAACCGGGAGCTTCTGGCTGTCAAGGAGGCCCTGGAGGAATGGTTATGCTGGTTGGAGGGGGCAGAGCATCCATTCTTGGTCTGGACAGATCACAACATCACAAGAGCCTCTCCTATATCTAGGATGCTAAGAGACTCAACTCTCATCAAACCCAGTGGGTTCTCTTCTTCACACGGTTGAATTTCATTCTCACTTATCATCCCAGCAGCAAGAATACAAAGGCGACACCCTCTCCCAGCAGTTCGACGGATCTGAGGACAAAGCCAATCCAGAGCCCATTCTTCCTCGCTCGTATATTGCTGCTCCAGTGATCTGAAGATTAGAGGCAGAGGTGAGGGGCACCCAACAATCAGATCCATGCCCAGATGGGGTTCCTCCCAACCGGCTGTTTGTCCGTGCTGCGGCTGTGTTGGAATGGGGTCACTTCTCCCATCTGGCTGGACATCAGGGAATTCAACGAACTCAAGGGTTTATAAAGAGACAATTTTGGTGGCCATCTATGTCCCAGGTTGTCCATGACTTTGTATCTACCTGTTCCACCTGTGCTCAGAACAAGACATCACGCCAGCATCCTGCAGGTCTGTTATGTCCACTGCCTGTGCCCCACCGCCCCTGGTCCCACCTCTCAGTAGATTTCATCGCTGGTCTGCTCCCGTCTAATGGAAACACCACCAATTTGGTCGTTGTAGATCGATTTTCCAAGGCTCCCCCACTTCATTGCCCTCCCCAGACTGCCACTCTCATGGTTCAACATGTCTTCAGGCTCCATGGCTTTCCTCAAGATATAGTGTCTGATCGTGGACCACAGTTCACTTCTCGCTTCTGGAAGGCTTTCTGCTCTTTTGTAGGAGCCACGGCCAGCCTCTCGTCTGGCGTCCACCCCCAGTCTATGACCAGACTGAGAGAGTGAACCAGGAGTTGGAAACAACCCTGTGCTGTCTTGCCTCTTCCAACCCCACGCCCTGGAGATCCCAATTGGTTTGGGCAGAGATTGCCCACAATAATCTCCAGTCATCCTCCACCGGTATGTCTCCCTTTCAATGCCAGAAGGGATTCCAGCCCCTGCTCTTTCCTGATCAGGAGATCAATGTAGGATTTCCTGCATCTGAACAGCTGATCCGGCGCTACAAGCGTACCCGGAGATGAGCCAGGGCTTCTCTGCTGCGCGTCCAGTAACAGCGTTCCCGGCAGGCTGATCGGCTCCATCGACGGGTAAGGCCATTCAAGCCAGGAGAGGAGGTCTGGATGGCATCAAGGGATCTTCCCTTGAAAGTTGAGAACTGGAAATTGGCACCATGCTACGTGGGACTGTTTGTAATGGAAAAGGCTGTCAACAAGGTGTCCTATAGATTGTGTCTGCCAGCATCACTGAAGATCCACCCAGTGTTCCATGTTTCCCAGCTCAAACCAGTTAATACCTCTTCCCCTGGCCCCAGTCGCCCCACCTCCCTGTCCTTCCCACCTGGTATATGGTTCCCTTGTCTATACTGTGCGGTGCCTCCTGGCATTTCATCTGATACATGATAAGATCCTGTACCTTGTTGATTGGGAAGGGTATGGCCCAGAAGAACATACTTGGATCCCAGTGAAGGACCTCTTGCACTATTTGCTGATCCGGGACTTCCAGCAGACACAGGTCTGTGGCTCCTAGAGAGGGGGCCCTGCCACAACCACAGATTCGGCAGCAAGGTAGATTGGGCAATTGCACTTGTGAATTTGCAAATGTCCGGTAATTATTATTTAATCGTGGTAGTATGTAACTCCATTCTTGTCATCGTAGTGCCTGTCAAGACTTGGACAGACCGTAGCAAAGCATCGCTGCTGTTTTGCATTCAGCCTTCCGTGAGATATTGGACTTTCAAGCCAACTGCCTCTGAAGACCAGCGGTTTACGTTTAATGTTTAGATGTTCCTTTCAGCTGCAGTGCAGGCTTCATTTTCCTTTCGAGAGTTTTAGTTAATGGCCCTGTGTGGCCTAGCGTTTATTGCTTTATTTTCCCTTTAACACTGTTCGTATTAAACTCTGTGAACTATCGACCTGCTTCAGTGTCTCTCACTCCACACTTTGGCTATATTTGATCAAGGATGTGTTCAGCTTTATGGAGGTTGTATCTAGATTTCTTGTAAAGGTCAGGGTCACCTAATTTGAATGCTGCAAATCCTGTGGGAACACCTGGATTGTCCTCAACACTCTTGCTGATAAGGTCCATGATGGTGATGACATATTCATCTAGATTGATCATTGAGTCTTTACAAAGTACATTTATTATCAGAGCATGTATACAACCTTGAGATTTGTCTTCTTATAGGCAGCCACAAGACTGAGAAACCCAGTACAACCAATTACAAAAATGACTATCAAACACCCAATGTGCAGAAAAAAAAACAAATTGTGCAAACAATAAAAGTAAGCAGCTAACATTCAGAACTGAAGGTCACGAAAGTGAGTCCACAGCCACAAAGACAGTTGTTGTTGTGTTCTTTGTATGTACTGTGAGTTGCTAAGGACAAACAATATTCTGGAAGAATTAAAACTAGAACTTTTATTTAACAGCAAACACGTTTAACACTGCCACACATTTCGATCATTCTGTCAGTTCTGCGCATGCTCATAGCTCCGTCCAATCACATTCTTTCATGTGACATGTGATGTCACCACATCTTCCTTTCCTTAAAAAGAAAAAAACAATCAACAACATTAATCAAAACAAATGCATAATTTAACATGTCTATCAGTCTCTCTGGGGGTTTACGAACATGAGTAGACCTTCTAAGTCGTTAACACAGTTCTTGTGTTTCATTGTGATTTTCTTGTTTCGTCTAGTCTGCATCAGTTAATGGTAACTCTTAAATTGGCTCTCTCTTGAGGTCTTTGCGATTTCTTCTTAACACTGCTCCTTCTTCTGTTTGGACCTTGCATGATCTGGGTTGTACTTCCTCCTAGTGCTGTTGCTTTCTGTATCCATGTGTTCACTTTGTCTTGTCTCCTCACTTCACCTCCTTGGTGCAGTTCAGGTAATGGATGAGAACATCTGTCAAAGTATGCTTTCTGCTTTGCTTTGTGTTCATCTTTCCATCTTTTCACTTGTTCACCTTCCCTTGTTCTCAGAAGGCTCTCATTTATTGGCAGATTGGATCTCAAACAGCGTCCCATCAAGAACTGAGCAGGTGAAAATCCATATTCAAATGGAGTACTACAGTAGGCTGACAAAGCTTTATAAAAATCACCTCCACTATCTTTTGCTTTGTGCATCAGTTTCCTGATAATTCCTACCGACTCCTCAACTAATCCATTGGACAGAGGGGAAAATGGACTAGATGTTGTATGAACAAAGCCCCATTTGTGAGCAAAATGTCTCATGCATTCCCCATTAAATTATGGACCATTGTCTGTGAAAACTTCAAAAGGTACACCATGTCTGGAAAAAACTGATTTCATGCATGTATTTACATTCTCTGCTGTTGTTCTGCCCAACCGACACACTTCAGGATACAAGGAGTAGTAATCTGTTATTAATCGATAATCTTTGTTGTCAGTTACAAACAGATCAACCTACCTTCTTATTAGCAGGCTTATTAGAAGCCTAACTTTTGATAAGGTCCCTGAGGACTAGGATGTGAATGCAGTGGCTCCTTAGGGTTGCTAGGTTGGTATTTAACGCACGTTCGACAAGAAGACTCCAATTCTGCAATTTCTTTCATCCAGTTTAAGTTGCCAGAATCCAGAGGATGCTTCTAATTTACTAAAGCATTTTGCATTAGCAAACTGTGACCTAATTTCTTCACATGTAGGCAATTTGAAATGCTCTCCTTTAATGACTCGATTCAAGGCTGTTGGATCTAAGCAAATCCTCAGTTTTCCATTTATCTTAACTACAATAACAAGTAAATTGACCCATTCAGTCGGTTCATCAATTTTTTGTATGACTCCTACTCGTTCCATTCTGTCAAGCTGTTTTCAGTCGATCATGTAATGCAAAGGGTACTTTTCTATATGGATGTACTATGGGTGGTACTGTGTTGTCAATTTTAATCATGTGCTCTCCTGGAAGACAACCAAGCCCTTTGAACAAGTCCTCATACTCTTTCATCAACACTGTATTCTGACTCTGTGTCACTGTCCAAGACTAAGTCTCTTTTCACCAAACTCAGTCTCTCACAGGCAGAAAAACCCAATATTGATGTACATTCTTAGGCACGACCACAAATGAAAGCATGTGCATCATATTTTTGTGTGATACGTTTGCCACACATGTTCCTTTAACTGGAATGTCTGCACCTGAAAACGCAGTCACTTTTATATTTGTCTGATGTAACTTTGGTCTTGGCTTTAATGCATTGAACTCAGATTCTCCAAGAACATTTACTTGTGCTCCAGTATCCAATTTAAACAGAATATTGTTTTGGTTCACTTGCAATGGCATAGTCCAGTTATTCTTACTTTATTTTCACAAAGCACATGTATGTAAAACTCCTCACATTCATTTTCAAGCACGGCATTCACATATTTTATTTCTTTTCTACTTCTGTAATAGCATGAAAAATGATTACTCTTACCACCGTTGTTGCACACTTTCCGATACGCTGGACACATTTTAGGTCGGTGCTGCTGCCCACAGCGATCACAAAGATTTTTTCTTTCAAATGATGTCTTGCTCTCTGTTGGTGTTGTTGCCTTTTTAATTTTTTTTCCTAATATGTTCGCGGTTATTCACAGCATGTACGCTGCAGTTCTCTTAATAAAAAGCTCTTTAGCCTGTGAAGTCACGGTTTCCGAAGCTTTGCAGAGAATTAAAGTTTCTTCCAAATTTACATCTGGTTCTCTTAAGAGTCTTTCTCTCAGAGCATTATGCAGAATGCTGCAACAATTCTGTTTTTAATGAGAGAGTCTGTCAGGTCTGCAAACTCACAAGTTTTTCTGCAATTTCTCAACTCAGTAACAAATTGATCAATCATTTGATCAGCTTTCTGCTTACATGTGAAAAATTTATATCTTTCATACGTCACATTGCACTTCTATATGCAAGATGTGTCCAATTTGTCCATTATCGCTTTTAGATTCAAATTGTCTCCATTCTCAAAAATAAAGTGTTTCTATACTTCAATTGCATCATTCCCTATTATGTGGACTAGGATTGCCACTTTTGTTTTTTCGGTTTTATTATCAGCTCCGATCACCGATAAATTTCAAAACGCCGTTTGAATCTTTTCCAGTTTTCAGCTGCATTTCCAGTCAGCTGAAGCATCGATAGGGGTTGCAAAACTTCTGTTCTTTAAACTGTTAGCAAACAATGAAAAAGTTTGCACTTTTTTTTCCGATTATCTTTGCTTCTTCCGTGTTAGCGAAACGAATTATTCTTCTAGACTGACTTCTGACACCATGTTGTGTTCTTTGTATGTACCGTGAGTTACTAAGAACAAACCATATTCTGGAAGAATTAAAACAGGAACTTTTATTTAACAACAAACAGCAACCATGTTTAACACTGCCACACTTCTAGATCATTCTGCCAGTTCTGCACATGATCATAGATCCATCCAATCACGCTCTTACACATGACATGTGATATCACCACAATCATCACTCCAGATGGTCCAGGAGCCCATGAGTCATAGGCCACACCTTCAGTTCAGTACAGAGACGAGTAAACCTTGCAGGGCAGCGAGCTGAACCACCCTGTCCCTCAGCTCCCGCCCCAACAGGTTAACTTTTTCAATCAGGCCCAGCGCTTAAATCATCCAAACCTTGGGCTGTTCCTCACTCTTGGACCTGGACTCAGCCACTTAGATATGCCCTCAGTCTCAGGCTCCACTGCCTTGATTTGGCCTGTAACTGACCTCTCCAATTCAGCCCAGTACTTAAATCAATCATCCCTCATTCTCGGGCCCTGGCCCAGGCCTCATCACCTTGACTGTGCTTCTCCTCTGCTCATGTTAACTCTGTTCTGCTGCATCGAATCACCTCTAAGTCCACTCCAGAAAAGCCAAACATTGGTTTATTCCCAGCCGCTTCGATTCAGTCCATACACGCCATGTCACAACCGCCCTGCACCTTCTGGACTTCAGTTCACACCAAAATAATGCCAGGCCATACAGGGGTTTCAAAAGCTCAGCTCTGAAAGGGAAGTTACAGGTTATTGATGGGAGTGACCATTTACCAGGAAAAATGTGATGAATAAAGAAGTTGGTATATTTGTTTTGTTAGCTACCAGCAAGTCATTGCTGTGCTTCACCGACACCATCTTAAACTGAACAGGCCTTTGAACATGGACTATTCTGCTGACATAATGCAGTCACATAGAAGCCCCACGGTTTTTAACTTCATATGCTGGATTCTCCCATTTTAGCTTTTGTTTGCATGAAGAAGAGAGGAGCATAGACTGGTATTTTGATTTACCAAAGTCTGGACAGGAGGGAGTTGGCTCAGGGTTCACAGAATTTCCAAAAACACACTGTTTTACAGTTGAAAATTGCTTTACACCATAGGTAGCTTCTCCTGTGAATTTCACCTGTTGTGAAAGTTCATTGGAATCTGACTGCATGCCACAAAGTAACAAACACAAACATGACATAAGATGTCAGATGAGATTACTGAAGGTGTGAAGTAAAATATTTCTACTAGAATTATTGTATTCCGTCCCTTTTAATCTTTAACTACAGCTCCTGGCATCTCTCCCTCTTTAGCCATTTGTAGCTGACTTGCGAATTATCGTATTAACTCTGAACATTCCTTAATCTTTAACTCAAGGTGGTTTCAGGCAGACTTATTTTGTTAACCACTCTTGTTCTACCCATAACTTCTTGTAAGCTGCCCTTTCTCTGTAAACCCTTTTTGTCATCCAGAGTTACACCCATGGTAATTCCACTGATTCTGCCTTTCCTTTTGTTTGTTCTGTCTTCATTCTGTTTGTCTGATATATTAATGTTTGATGGCTAACTATTTGTACAACAATGTTTTGATGGAAAAAGGTTTGAGTTCATCACCAGTCTAAAATCTGGGAGTATTTTCCCTGAAGTTCGCACCTACAAAGTCAGACACACCAAGGTCTCCTTGTTATTTCTGTGATAACTTGGTAATTTAATGTTATTGTAATATACGGGGGTCTAGAAGAAAAGCTTGTGTTGCATATACAACTATAGCTGGATTTCTCTTTTAGAGTATTGATGCACCATCAATAACTCTTTGAGACGTGAGGCGAGATATTGGATTGTATTGACAGGAAGAAAGAACAAGCAGCAGTTGACCACCATGCTACATCCTGGAGACTGAGAGGCAGGGCTCAGCCCCCAATTGCCTTTATACCGGGGTCTGTGGGAGGAGCCACAGGAGCAGTCAGCAGGGGGGCGTGTCCAGCAGACAGGTATATGTAGTTCACAACATGGCAGTCAGCAGGGTTGGGGGGGGGGGGGGGTGTCCAGACATCCAGACAGGTATATGTAGTTCACCACAAGTATATTCTGCTCAAAATGTTCAGCTCTGACCTAATACCTTTGGATATGAAATGCAGTCAATGTTTTGATGAATTTTTGTCTCAGCAACTTTTTTCCTGAGGCTTCTGACTGCAACTCGAGGTGAAGCAATTCTGCACACATTTCTGGGTTTTCTAACTTCCATTGTGAAACTTAACTCTTGACATGTTTGTAGGATTTTCTTTCCCTGAGCTGTTATTGCATTCCAATTTCAAAAGTCACTCAATCATATGTAACACTATGAATTCATCTGCAGATGAGAGGTTCAACCCAGCTGATCTGAAAAGCAGCAATTCTGATTTGCTCACAGCATAATTTGGTTTTATCCATGCCATTTTCTTTGAAACTGTGCTGCTTGAAGATCCAACTTCATTTTCGAACCTCCCGTGACATGTTCCTGGAATGTGCTGTCTGTCGTAACCTCCCTAGCTTCCCAGCTTTAGCATCATTCAAGCATTCAAAGGAAGTTTTATTATATTTGTATCATATATGTCACCATATAAAACCCTGAGATTTATTTTCCTAAGGGCAGCAAATCTATGGAATAGTTACTCTCACAGGAAATTCAATGAAAGATCAACCAGAGTGCTGAAGACAACAAACTGTGAAAATGCAAATATAAATAAATAGCAATAAATAACAAGAACCTGAGATAAAGAGTTTTTAAAGTAAGAGCATTAGTTGCAAGTAGATTTCAATGATCAGACTGCTGCTGCTCTTCTCACTTTGATGTTCTTTATTGTAATAAGGAGGTCAGCCAAAGTCTGAAGTAGATGGATCAGTGCAGCACAGTTCACCCCATCATGCCCTCCCTGACCATTGCATCCCACCCTCACTTCCCCTTCAGCTCATTGGATTGGTTCAGGCTTTCGCTCGCATTCCAAGTTTCCCCAAAACAGTGAATGTTCAGAGGTGCGCACGTGTTCTTACAGAAGCTTCCTTAGCAGGGACATCTGGCTGCAGACTGGAAGCTCTCCTGCTGCACTTGTTCAAGCAAAATACCTTGTCCAGACACCCCCCCAGCCCCTTAGGCACATTCTCTGATACCAACTCCCATCATTCTGATGAAGCATGCATGCAGCAGCTTGGTAACTCACTTGTCCCATTAAGTGCTGCTTCCAAGATCAAACCAACAGAGCTAAATGCTGACAGCTGTGAGAACAAGTGACATGTCAATAGAGCAATTCTGACTCTGTTGTTTTCAACACAGCCTTTCACAGTATGACAGTGAGATCCCATGAACTTTAAAAGTGAAGTTCTCATGGAATTTTCATAAATTGGTGTGAGGCACGACACCTTTTTAAGAGTGTCATAATATTAATAATTCCACCCAAGTTTTGACAGCATAGACAAGAATGAGGCTTGGTCCAATGCCACATTTGAAAGATGGCACCTCTTGTGGTCAGGCATTTTACTTAAGTAGTGTCAGACCAGATGTAGTCATATCTCTAGATCCCAACATCTATAATTCTGTACTTCCAATTGAATCTGAACTGACATTTTTGTTGCTGCGTGAGAAAATCACTGGTAGATATAAAGCAGCTTCTTTATTCGACAAAACAAGGTACAGCAGGCATCATATGGAGATGCTTTTGATGGAAAGATCTGCTGGCACAACGTTGGGCTCGATATTTTATGTGCCAAACATCAAAGGACAGCTCCATATTTGCAATGTATAGACAATGGTCTCTTTGAAACTATATACAGCCTTCATACCTCCTGATTCACATCGACACCACAGACATCCCAATGAATTTTTATCAGCATTGTCTGGACTGGGATTCACAGCTTTTAGGAGCCCATTTTTCAGAACTGCTCTCCAATTAAATGCACAATACATATTCAGATGTGAAGACTGGTAGCCAAAGTCAATTATGTCCTGAACCCAAAAATCACTCTATTAAGTGAATTGATAATAAAAAAAAAGTCTGTTACTTTCACGAACAGGAAAAGATCTGCAGCTACTAGAAATCCAAGGTAACACACACAAAATGCTAGAGGAACTCAACATGCCAGAGAGCAGCGATGGAAAGGAACAAACAGGCGATGTTTCGAACTGAGGCTCCAGACAAAATTCTGGATAAATGCTGTAGACTAGGCAGTATCTATGGAAAGGAGTAAACAGTCGACATTTCAGGCTGAGACCCTTCATCCTGATGAAGAGTCTCGGTCCAAAACATTGATTGTTTATTCCTTTCCTAGATGTTGCCTGGCCTGCTGAGCTCCTCCAGCATTTTGTGTCATGTTACTTTGATACCTGCTGTTATTTTAGCATTCAGAAAGACACTGTAAAGAAAAACAGAGAGAAATATAAGCCTGGGGTTGTTGCACTGTTATACTGTTTCAGTAAGTCATATAAAATGCCAGAATAAGCAAAGAGAGAAGATGTACATTTAACAAATCTTTGAAGTCAATCAGAAAATATTCCCTCTCTGGAAAGATAAATACTCGAGGTGAGAGAAGAACAAGCTAAGAGTTAGAATCAGAATGCTGTAATTTAAGCTCAGTTAGTGTCTTGGTTATTGTTCATCTGTGCGTAAGGACCCAGCTGCCTTGGGTATATAAGCTTAACTTGTTTTGAACATTATCTTCTCGTCCGCATGTCTAATTGACTACTGTGCATGCTTTGGCTTATTACACCACTACATTAGTGTTCTGAAGCACGAACGATTGCTGCATTATGTAAATCAATGCCCGGGGTTTAAAATTGAAACTTTTGAAGTCTTGTCAAATGATACATTATGATACAGGAACAAGTAATGAAAAAAGTAGAACAAAGTGGAGATCATGAACAGTGAGTCAAAAATTGCTGTCAGAATAACAGCAAAGCTAATGGTGCTCACCTTTATGTGTAAATGTTAGTGCACTTTCACTCAGAGGCTCATGTGTGGGAGAGATTGAGTGGATATAGACAAGAATACACAGAGAAATAGGAACAGGAGAATGTTACCCAGCCCTTTAAGCATGCTATGTTATTTAATATGTTCATGTCTGATCAACCTCAGACCTCAGCTCCTCTTCTATATCAATTTCCCATCAACCTCAATCCTTGTTCATTTAAAAATGTATATACCTCCATTTTAAAGGCTCAGATTGTACAATTCTTTCTTGGAGGTTGTAACGTTCTCCTTCGGGTGTAACGAAACGCCGAATTTAACGTCCGGATAAACCACAGTTAATAAGAACTAGATCGCAGTAAGATTAACCATTTACTGTTCACTCTTCACATTAACATATGGTGAAAACTGTTGATAAAACAATACAAGATTGATACAGTATTTGTTCCTTCCTTAATATCACATTTCAAGTGTAAATACTTGCAAAGGTGACTATAACTACATTACACTAAGGTGCAGTATACAGGGAGAGGTTACCTGCTCCATTGACTACTTTAAATACACTTCCATGCAAACTATCCGCGACTCTTTAACTAAGGAAAGCATAAACATTATCTACCGTCGTTACCTCTAACAGGATCAGCATTAACATCTTAGTTCAATATATCGATTATCTATTAACTTACAGCGTTGCTCTCACTGTGATTTCTCATGCTTGCAAAACTGCTTGTGCTCAGGTGAGCCTCGTGGAAAGCCCCCACCCTCGCGCTAATTTCAAACCGGTGTTTTCCCACAAGACGCGGCGAAACCGGATGTGACGTCATCGCATGCCGATATATTTTACATGCAATGAATATACTTTAAACACTTCTAATTCTAACTAGAAAATACTATTGAATGAATTACTAAGCGAAAATATTATAAACTAAATAACTGTCGTAAAGACAGCACACTCCCCGCTTGACCTTCGTAAGGTCACAATGAGCAGAGTACAAAACTTAGTCTCTTAATCAGTCATTGGGTAGAAGTAGAATAACTTCTGTAACTGGCCCTTGGTAAATTTTCACATCGCCTTGGTCGGTAGTCTTCAATTCGATCTTCCTGACATGTCCATCCTCACTAGGGAATGTAGCAGTGATTCTGGCCGTTGGCCAGCTGTTGCGAGCGACTTGCTTGTCCCTGAGCAGGACTAAGTCTCCAACTTGAAGATTCCTGCGGGGTTCTGTCCACTTTCGTCTCTGTTGCAACGAGGGTAGATATTTCTGTCTCCAGCGGGACCAGAACTGATTTGCCAGAGCCTGGACTTGTCTCCATTGCTTTGTGTACAAATCCTTGTCTGAGAAGTCTCCTGGTGGAGGAGGTGCTCCTGCCTTCTGCGTAAGGAGCGTTGATGGCGAAAGTATAAAGGGGTTTTCTGGGTCAGAAGACACAGGTAGGAATGATTGTGCGTTTATAATGGCTGTGACCTCTGCCATTAGGGTGCACAGTACCTCGTGGGCCAATCGGGTGCATTGCTGTATCTCAGGTTTCCTTTTCCAGGTTTTCCGTAAGGACGTGAACCGTTTGACTGCCTGCTCTTTGTTATCTGGTGAGCGCTGGCGTGGTTCTCTGATTGGCAATGGGGCAACCCCATTATTTGCTTCATCTCTGAAGACCTTGGTGTCTTTGATTTTTAAAGAAATGGTATCTTGAGCTGATTGTGCAAGTTTGTTGTCATACTTTGTTAGAGCGAAGACTGACTGGCCCAGCGACTCGTCGCTTGCCTCGCGCTTGTTAACGCCTTGTTGTGCTTCCTTGATGCACGGGACACTCGGGCAGGGTTGAAAGATTGAATGGCGGCCACTCTCTAGCACATTGGTCTTGAGTGTGTTAACCATCGGTTTGTGTACGTCACCGAGACACACCTCTCCTATCACCACCCAGCCCAGATCCAGACGTTGCGCGAAGGGGGCGTTGAGTGGTCCATTGATCTGCTGCCTAACCTTGTGTACCTGGATAACATCTCTTCCTAATAGCAGGAGTATTTCCGCTTTCGGATCCAGTTCTGGGATGTGTTTGGCGATGTGGTGGAGATGCGGCTGGTGTAGCACCGCACTTGGTGTCGGGATCCCAGCGCGGTTATTCATGATTTCATTGCACTCTAAGAGCGGAGGGAGACAGATGACGACTTTGCCATCCAGGGACTCGATCTGGATGCCTTCTGCCTTCCTTCCTTGGGTTTCCATGTTGCCTGAGCAAGTTTTGAGGTAGTATGGGAACCGCTCACTCTCAATGTTGAACAATTTAAAGAACTCTGGACTGACTAGTGAACGATTGCTCTGATCGTCCAGAATCACATAGGCTTTGATGGCCTTGTCTTTGGCTCCTTTAGGGTACACCTTAGTGAGGCAGATCTTGGAACAAGAACGACTTGACTGAGCTTGACCGCAAACTTCTGTACAGTTCGTGCTGACAGCTATTGACCTAGAGTGAGCCTCTCCCTCCCCGCCGTCCTGTTGTGGGGGTGAAGGAGCGCTCTCGGTTTGTGGTGACAGGTCGGGATGCATGGCCTCGACGTGATCTGGGCTGCCACATTCCGGACACTTCACGGCGATCGTACACTCTCTGGCGAGGTGAGAGGTTGAGGAACAGCATCTAAAACATATTCTTTTCTCCTTGAGAAGAGCCGTCCTCTCTTCAAGGGGTTTTTCCCTAAACATTCTGCATGCTTTCAGGGGGTGAGGTTTGTTATGCAATGGACAATACTTGCCAGGGTCGTTGTTAGTCGTAAGGGCTTCGGTCTTGAGCACTGACACGGGTTTATCAATGTTGAAAACATTCGAAACGGATCTGCCTGGCTTGGTGTAAATCGAACTGCTTCCTGGACCTACAAGGCTAGGGTCGTTTCGCCTCTTCGCCTCCTTGCACACAAACCTAGTGAGGAGCTCAAAGGGAGGAAATCGACCATCGTGGTCTTCCTTGTACTCTGAGGCAACAGTCAGCCACTTGTCCTGCAGCCCAAATGGAAGTTTGTCCACAATTGGTCTAATCCCGGATGGAGTATCTAGGAATACTAGACCAGCTGAATAGCCATCTTCTTTGGCGCCTTGGATCTCCATGAGTAAATCTCCGAATTCTCTTAACTTAAAGTGATCTTTGGCTGACACCTTAGGAAAGTTTTCCAGACGTCGATATAGCGCCCCTTCAATAATGTCGGGGGACCCATATCTCTCCCAAAGTCTCTCCCACGCTTCGCTTAAGGCTAGCTCAGGTTTGTTGATGTACACTGAACGCATGCGTCTCACCTGGTCGCGTGATTCTTTCCCCAGCCATTTCGCCATAAGGTCCAACCTTTGGGTTGCACTGAGCTGGACCCCGTCAATCACGTTGGTGAATGTGGAGAGCCAAGCACGGTAATTTTCGGGTTTATCGTCAAACTGGTACAGTCCCGAAGTGACGAGATCCCGTCGTGCTAAATACTGCAGCGTGGGATCGGCTGCAAGCGGCATGCGGGCTGGAGAAGTACGTTGGCGCCCATATGACTGAGAACGCACGTTTCTCATGGAATTTGCCATCCTGGATTCAACCTCCGCGTCTCTTCGCATCGAACTTTGTAACTTTGGTGTCAAAGTATATCGGTTGTCAGCTCTTTCATTCTTGACTTCATCGCGGGGCCGCGAGGGTAAATTCTCTTCCTCGTAGCTGGGGAAGTTATCGAATAGGTATGGAGAGGGGAGACGAGCCTGCCTGTCTGCTTGATATTGTACATAGTCGCTCGTGCGTTCCAGTCTGGTCCTTTCCAAAGCAGAACTTGTTTCGGTCAGATCACGCGACCCTTCAGCTTCTTCTATGTACTCTGCTTCCACCCTGGCAGCTTCTCCTTCTCCTTCTAGCTGCAGCACATGCAACTCTGTCGATATTTTTGTCATTTCCAACTGGGTTTCGGCTTCTCTGGCGGCCTCTTCTCTTTGTCTGGCAGCCTCTTCTCTTTCTCTGGCAGCCTCTTCTCTTTGTCTGGCGGCCCTTTCGGCTTCTTTGGTGGCCAGTTTCATTTTCAAAACTGCCTCTTGTTTGGCGTAATGCAGTCGCACCTTGGCGGCTTCTGCCTTGGCTCTTGCCTGTGTGGACTTACTTGATGTCGTTCTACTGCCCTTGTCGCTGGGCGCCATCGACTTGATCCCGGATCGAGCTGACATTGCAGCACTTGGAACACCTGATAACGTCTGGGTGGGCTTACTTGATGTCGGTTTACTGCCCTTGTCGCTGGGCGGCGTCGACTTGATGCTGGATTGAGCTGACATTGCAGCACTTGAAACACCTGATAATGCCGCTTTTTCACTGTAACGTTCTCCTTCGGGTGTAACGAAACGCCGAATTTAACGTCCGGATAAACCACAGTTAATAAGAACTAGATCGCAGTAAGATTAACCATTTACTGTTCACTCTTCACATTAACATATGGTGAAAACTGTTGATAAAACAATACAAGATTGATACAGTATTTGTTCCTTCCTTAATATCACATTTCAAGTGTAAATACTTGCAAAGGTGACTATAACTACATTACACTAAGGTGCAGTATACAGGGAGAGGTTACCTGCTCCATTGACTACTTTAAATACACTTCCATGCAAACTATCCGCGACTCTTTAACTAAGGAAAGCATAAACATTATCTACCGTCGTTACCTCTAACAGGATCAGCATTAACATCTTAGTTCAATATATCGATTATCTATTAACTTACAGCGTTGCTCTCACTGTGATTTCTCATGCTTGCAAAACTGCTTGTGCTCAGGTGAGCCTCGTGGAAAGCCCCCACCCTCGCGCTAATTTCAAACCGGTGTTTTCCCACAAGACGCAGCGAAACCGGATGTGACGTCATCGCATGCCGATATATTTTACATGCAATGAATATACTTTAAACACTTCTAATTCTAACTAGAAAATACTATTGAATGAATTACTAAGTGAAAATATTATAAACTAAATAACTGTCGTAAAGACAGCACAGAGGTTGAGAATTGCAGAGTTGCCAACCACTGTGAGAAGAAATTTCTGAAAGAGGTGGTAGAAGAGATTGTGCAGGCATTAGTACTGATCTTTCAAGAATCAATTGACTCTGGCATGGTTGCTGAGGAATGGAAAAATTACGAATGTCACTCCGTTTTTCAAGAAAGGAGAGAGGCTTGTTTGACTTTACAAACTGCATCAGCTTGCACTTACCTATATTGAAATCCATTTGCCACTCCTTGGCCCACTTTCCAAACTGATTAAGATCTCCCTGCAATCTAAGATAACTTTCTTCACTATCAACAGCACCTAATTCCGTATTGTCCACAGAGTTACTGATCAAGCCTTGTGCATTCACATAAGAACATAAGAAATCCTAGTCAATTACACAAACAATAAGAAGGGTCCAAGCACTGAACCCCCCACCCCTTAGCACACCACTAGTCTCCAGTCTCTAATCCAGGGAAAAAAACATCTTCAACCACCAATTTCAGATTCCTATATCTAATCCAAATTTGAATCCACCTCACTAGCTCTCCCTGGATTCTATTGGATCTATCCTTCTCGAGCAGCCTACCTTGTGGGACCTTGTTGAAGCATTGCCAGAGTTCAAATCAACAACATTCACTCCTACTACCATCTACAATTTTGGTTACTTTTCAAAAAGTTTTAAAGGTTAATCAACCACAGCTTTCCATGCACAAAGCCATGCTAATCAGGCTCTGTCTGTCCAAATGCTGGTAGATCTTGTTTCTCAGAATTTCTTCCAGTAACTTCCCCATTACTGTTGTTTGGCTGATTGGCCTGTAGTTCACAGGCTTGGCCTTGCTACATTTCTTGAACAATGAAACAAAATCAGTCAACTTTCCTTCTTTAGGAAATTCACCAGCGGCTAACAAAGAAGCTAATATTTCCACGAGTTTCACAATTTCTTCACTAGCCTCACTCAATCTAAGGCTGCTCAGGCTCAGGACCAGAGAATTTGCCCATCGCAAATGTGCTGTAAGGGTACAAATACTTCCTCCCGGGTGATGGGAATTTTGTCACTACAGCGCCATGGGTTTCCTTAATTGCCTGAGCAAACATGATTTTCTCCTCAGCACAATACAAAGATGAAAACTATTCTTTAAAAACTTATCTATCTCCTACAACTTGAGACATTGGTGTGCCTGGTGATCTCTAATGGGACCTACTCTCTCTCTCTGGCCTCCTACCTGCCAGCATGAACATCCAACTCACAGACCTCCGTTGATACCCCAGCCCCCCCTTACCCCCATCCCTATCTATTATTTCAGTCTGGTTCTCTTTCTGTCTCCTTTTTCCCCCTCACTATAATCTCCCCCCAGTCCTACCTTTCTTTCTTTCTCTTTTATTTCCCATAATTCTCCACCTTCCCCCTAGCCCATTTCCCTCCAGCCTATCACTTCCTAGCTCTCTACTTTATCCCTCCCCCCACTTCTTATCCCCCCCTTGACCATCCCATGTTACTTCACTCCTGATGAAGGGTTTCGGCCCAAAACGTCGTCACTACCTCCTCCCATAAATGCTGTCTGGCCTGCTGAGTTCTGCCAGCATTTTGTGTTTTTGTTTTTACAGGGAAGAAAGTTGGTTTACATACCAGTTTTACAACACTAGTTACTGTTAGGCACACTTTGGTTTTAGAATCTATTGCTTGAAGGTATGGAGTCTCATTCCTCAGTTTTTAATTGTTGGAAATATTCTGTTCTCTTTTTTCTCTTCAATCAATTTTTCTTGCTCTGCCTTTTTTTCCTTAAATTGCCTTGAATTCATCAATAACATTTGCATCACTTTCAAACATCAGTGTCGCTAATTCCACGATCCTTCCGTCGGTGTGGTTAAGCAGTAACATAGTTGTTTGGATCCTCAGTACTTCACAGATGCTGTATAAAAAATACAATCCATGGACTGGAAGCAACAATCTTTTGTACTTTCTTCACAATTCCATGAAAGTGTGGCTGATCTTGTACCTTTGTGCTTCTGTCTTGCATTAACCCTTTATTTTCTTTGATTCCCTTAATATCTGGAACCATTCAATATCCAAGAAAATTGAAACTCCACAGGCCTCTTGAAGAAGAAAATTCCAAATAGGTTTGATGAGCAACAAAATCCCCTGTAATCTCTGTCCTGAGTAGCCTGCTATTTTGAGACTATGATTCTTCCTAGTTATCCCACCATAGGAAATATAATCTCTACATCTTCCTTGCCAAGCCCTGTGTGAATCTTATTTATTTTGAGGAGATAATTAATCATTCTTCTATACAGGAGGATAAAGGCCCAGTTTTCTTAATCTCTTCATGGGGTAGCATTTTGCCTCCATCTCAGCTATCAACCTGTCAAACGTTTACTTTTATTGAAAGTAGAGCCTATTTTTTGGATTGTCAAGCACAACTGATGTTTTGACTCACTGCATATGATCTCTACTTTGTTCCACTTTTTCATAAGTTGTTCCTGTATCATTTGACAAAGCTTCAAAAGTTTCAATTTTGAACACTAGGTAGTCATTTCCATAACACAACAGACATCCGTGCTTCAGAACACTAATGCAGTAGGGTGACCAGCACACAGTATTACAGGCATATTCTTACATAATTGCAATATTTACTCTTGTACTCAGTCTTCTTTTAACATAAAAAAGCTTATTCTTTTTCTTCCTAATTGTTTATTCACTGTTTCATGCACAGCGATGTCGAGGTCCTTCTGAACACCAAAATCATTAATTCCCTCAGCATTAATAGAAGTGCTCCACTTTTCTTATTTAGCTATTTCACATTATATTCTATCAGCTGTGTCATTTTTCATCCATTTAGCACACCTATCCTTCTTTCATTACCTTGTTCCATTTTCACAATCCATAGCGCCATCCAGCTTCGATACTTTAATCTTATTCTTGTGAATTGATTGGGTCCCAGCACCAAATTCTGTGGTAACCTACTAGTCATAATTTCCCAACCTGTCCATTAACCTATCCATATTAATTGATAACACCATATAGCCCCAATCCTACATGCTACAATTTTCCTTAGTAATCTCCCATTTAGCATCTTATTGAAGATCTTATGAAAGTCCAAAATACTACCTTAATGAGTGCAACTTCACACAATCTGGGCAAAGCAGCCCTCTAGCAACACACACAAAATGCTGGTGGAACACAGCAGGTCAAGCAGCATCTATATGGAGAAGCGCTGTCGACGTTTCGGGCCGAGACCCTTCGTCAGGACTAACTGAAAGGAAAGATAGTAAGAGATTTGAAAGTAGGAGGGGGAGGGGGAAATGCAAAATGATAGGGAGAAAACCGGAAGGGGTGGGGTGAAGCTGAGAGCCAGAAAGGTGATTGGCAAAAGGGGTTCAGAGCTGGAGAAGGGAAAGGATCATGGGACGGGAGGCCTAGGGAGAAAGAAAGGGGGAGCACCAGAGGGAGATGGAGAACAGGCAGAGTGATGGGCAGAGAGAGGGAGAAAAAAAAGATGAGGGGGAAAAACTAAATATATCAGGAATGGGGTAAGAAGAGGAGGAGGGGCATTAATAGAAGTTAGAGAAGTCAATGTTCATGCCATCAGGTTGGAGGCTACCCAGCCGGTATATAAGGTGTTGTTCCTCCAACCTGAGTGTGGCTTCATCTTGACAGTAGAGGAGGCCATGGATAGACATATCAGAATGGGAATGGGACGTGGAATTAAAATGTGTGGCCACTGGGAGATCCTGCTTTCTCTGACGGACAGAGCGTAGGTGTTCAGCAAAACGGTCTCCCAGTCTACGTTGGGTCTCAGCAATATACGAAAGGCCACATTGGGAGCACTGGACACAGTATACCACACCAGCCGACTCACAGGTGAAGTGTCGCCTCACCTGGAAGGACTGTCTGGGGCTCTGAATGGTGGTGAGGTCCAGTGCTCCCGGTGTGGCCATTTATTTGGGTGGCACAGTAGCATGGTGGTTAGTACAACACTTTACAATACAGACGATCTGGGTTCAATTCCCACCCCTGCCTGTAAGGAGTTTGTATATTCTCTCCGCGATTGCGTGTGTTTCCCCTGGGTTATCCGGCTTCCTCCCACTGTCCAAAGACGTACTGATGGTAGGTTAATTGGTCATTGTAGGCTGTCCCATGTCTACGCTCAGGTTAAATTGGGGGACTGCTGGGTGTCGTGGCATGAAGACCCTGAAGGACCTATTCAATGCTGTATCTCAATAAACAAATTTAAAAAAACACAATTTTAGTTGTTACTAAGCATGGTTTACCTCAATATTTTGGGGGATGGATGTGTGAATGATTAGTCTGGCCATTATGTATTTACAATGAAAGCATAGCTTACGTGCCAAGATTTTGAATATTCAAACATTTATTTTTAAAACTAGGTTAGGAAAGTCTTCGAATGCCCCAGATTTGTTGGCTCCCTACCGTGTGCCAGGTTATTTGTTCAATGTGCCCACCCTGGTGCCCTCTTCCACTAGGAGCCCTTTGGTGTGGCTGAGTATAGCACAGAGTCTGCCACAGTAAAGTCACTCACAAAATAGCTTTGCCAATTGGTGACACTCTTTCCCAACACTGGTTGCCAAATTGGGAGCATGATCAGAACTAATAAATATTTGTGAAGTGCTATGACATTCACAAACATCTATCAGAAATCAGAATCAGGTTTATTATCACTGGCGTATGTTGTGAAATTTGTAAACTTAGTAGCAACAGTTCTCAACAATACATGATAATGTGGCGACCCACTTCCCAGTGCACTCAAACCGGTTCACAAAGTGGCGCGCGCCGGCACTGAGGCCGGTCCCAAAGAGGGCGCAAAGCCTTCTTCACCAGCAAGGGGGAAAGCCTGCGCACGGGATGGGACTGTGAATACGCGCCCCTTATGGCATTCCCACCCGGGGAGGGCGGGATCAGGAAGGCTTTAAAGTGAGGCCGCGAAGTTTGAATAAACCTCTTTTGCAACTGCAGCTCACCGACTCCGTGTCGTTATTTCAGCGTTGCAGGTAGCACACCGCTACAATTGGTGACCCCGACAGCCCAAATGATATTTGTACCGGAGATGAACGATGCCGCATCTGTTCATGCAGTTTCGTTAAAACTGCCAAGCTTCTGGACGCTGCGACCTCACCTATGGTTCCAGCAAGCAGAAGCCCAATTCCACATTCCGCAGGTAACCTCGGATGCCACACGTTACTACTACGTGGTGAGCTCCCTCGACCAGGAGACAGCCGAGTTCATACAGTCTCCCCCAGCGGACGGCGAATACGCGGACTTCAAAGCCCTGCTCATAAGGACTTTCGGACTGCTTGGTTACTGCACCTGGATGGTTTGGGGGACAGGCCACCGTTGGCTTTGATGAACGAGATGCTGTCCCTGGCCAGAGGTCACAAGCCCTGCCTCATGTTTGAGCAGGCGTTCCTGGAGCAGCTGCCCGAGGACATATGCCTCCTGCTGTCCGACGCAGATTTCAGCGACCCCTGGAAGGTGGCAGCCTGGGCGGACGTGTTGTGGAAAGCCAAGAAGGAGAGTGGGGTGTCCGTTGCACAGGTCACCAGGCCACGCTCCCAGCAGCAGACCAGACCAGGCCTGGCAGCAGAGCCCACTAACCCCAGAGGCAGGGGTGAGGAGACCAATGAACAATGGTGCTTCTACCACCAGCAGTGGGGTGCCAAAGCCCGCCCTGCAAGTTCCCGGGAAACGCCAGGGCCAGCCGCCGCTGATGGCTATGGCAGCTAGCCATCGGGATAGCCTCCTGTATGTCTGGGACAAGCAGTTGGGACGCCACTTTTTGGTCGACACCAGAGCCGAGATCAGCGTCTTACCTCCGACGAGTTACGACACCCTCAATAGAGAACCAGGTCCCACCCTGAGGGCCACGAATGGCAGCACAGTAAGGACCTACAGCACCCATATGGTGCGGCTACAGTTCGGAGCCGGTTCACGTGGGAATTCACACTGGCCGCCGTAACCCAATCGCTCCTGGGAGCAGATATTTTGCGAGCTCACAGCCTACTGGTCAACCTACAAAGGAAGAGACTGGTCCACGCCGAGACCTTTCAAACGTTCTCCCTGGGTGAGGCCCAGTTGCCGGCCCCACACCTAGACCCCATCACGCTGTCCAACGACTTCACCAGACCTGGCAGATTTCCCATCGGTTCTGGCACTGCAGTTCACGGCAGCACCAAATCCTGACACGACCACCCCTCCATACCCGTGCTCGAAGGCTTCCCCTGGACAAGATCGGACTGGCGAAAAAGGAGTTCCAGAGGATGGAGGAATGGAGGATCATACGGCGGTCCGACAGCCCATGGGCCTCCCCCCTGCACATGGTGCCCAAAGCAGCAGGGGGCTGGAGACCGTGCGGCGACTACCGCAGGCTGAACGAGGCTACCACACCAGACCGCTACCCTGTGCCGCACATTCAGGACTTTGCAGCAAACCTGCACGGTGCAGAGATCTTCTCCAAGGTAGACCTCGTCCGAGGGTACCATCAAATCCCGATGCATCCGGAAAACGTTCCCAAAACAGCTCTCATCACCCCGTTTGGCCTTTTCGAGTTCCTCCGCATGCCGTTCGGCCTGAAGAATGCCGCACAGACGTTCCAGCGGTTAATGGATGCAGTGGGACGGGACCTGGACTTCGCGTTCATCTATTTGGATGACATCCTCATAGCCAGCAGCAGTCATCAGGAGCATCTGTCCCACCTCCGTCAACTCTACGCCCGACTGAGTGAATACGGCCTGACAATTAACCCGTCCAAATGCCAGTTCAGGCTCAACACCATCGACTTCCTGGGCCACAGGATTACTAAAGACAGGGCAACCCCTCTGCCCGCCAAGGTAGACGCGGTCCGCCATTTCCCCCGACCTAACACAATCAAAGGCCTTCAGGAATTCGTGGGTATGGTGAATTTCTACCACCGCTTCCTCCCTTCCGCAGCCCAAATCATGCGCCCCCTGTTCGCCCTGATGTCGGGTAAGGGCAAGTACATTACCTGGGATGAGGGGTCTGCTGCCGCTTTCATTAAGACCAAAGAAGCCTTGGCAAACGCCGCGATGCTAGTGCACCCCAGAACGGATGTCCCTACCACCCTCACAGTGGACGCATCTAACACAGCAGTCGGTGGAGTGCTGGAACAACTCATCGAGGGTCACTGGCAACCCCCGGCGTTTTTCAGCAAACACCTGCGACCACCCGAGCTCAAATACAGTGCTTCCGACCCGGAACTGTTGGCGCTCTACCTGGCAATCCGGCATTTCAGGTACTTCTTAGAACAGGGGTGGGCAAACTTTTTGACTTGAGGGCCACAAAGGGTTCTAAAATTTGACAGGGGGGCCGGACCAGGAGCAGATGGACGAGTGTTTTGGTAATACACCTCATAAGAGAAAATAAAATATCATGGGATATGTAGAAAACATGTGCTTTAATTTCAATTGAAAATGAACAAATGCATTACAACAAAATATCTGTCTTTGAAGTCCCATGGTATTTAGCTATTTATTGAAATGTCTTTTAAAACACTGAAAATTAAATGAATAATAGTAACAGTTATTATTTTAAAGCACTGAAAATTCTGTTATCCTTCAAGATATTATCATCATCACTCTCCTCCTGACTGTCTTTATTTCAAAAACGGTAGGAGATGCAGGTCTACTTGTCCTGCTCCTTCTTATTCAATTGTCCCCTGTGCCAAAACTCAACAACGACCCGCACAATGACAGAACAGTGAGAGCGCGCCAATATGCGGAGCTCTGTGCTCGCAAATCCCCGCAGGCTATCTCCCTTAGCCGGAACGCTGGCTAATTGCGAGCCGGTTCGGATGTGCCAGGAAATGGGTCGCCACAAGGTCACAAAGTAAAGCGCAGATGTGGAGTAATACGCTGCACCTCAACAAAGGTCAATGTATATAGAGTGCGTCATCTATTGGGAAAACGCCAGAATTGCGGGGAAAAAACGTTAACAAGGTTTATTAATATAATTTCATCAAGTTCTGCGGGCCGGATTAAAAAGCTTAACGGGCTGCATATGGCCCGCGGGCCGTAGTTTGCCCATGCCTGTCTTAGAAGATAGGCCCTTCACTGTGTTCACGGACCACAAACCTCTTATCTTTGCGTTCACGAAAGCATCGACCCCGGTCGTCCCGCCAGCAGCGACATCTGTCCTACATCTCTGAATACACTACGGATGTCTGGCATGTCTCGGGAAAGGACAATGTCGTGGCGGACGCCCTCTCCCGCCCTAACATCCAAGCCCTGTCCCAGGGGGTGGACTTTGAAGCGCTGGCAGAGGCGCAGCAGGCAGATGAGGAGATCCCTAGTTACAGAACTGCAGTCTCTGGTTTGCAGCTCCAGGACCTCCCCGTAGGCCCAGGTGAGAGGACCCTACTCTGTGACGTCACCACCAGCCAACCCCGTCCCATCGCCCCAGCAGCCTGGTGGCGGCACGTTTTCAACTCCATTCACAACTTAGCGCACCCCTCCATCAGGTCAACCATCCAGACGGTAGCCAACAGGTTCATTTGGCATGGACTCTGCAAGCAGGTCAGTGAATGGGCCAAAACGTGCGCGCACTGCCAAACAGCCAAGGTGCAGCGGCACACCAAAGCCCTGCCGCAGCAGTTCCACCCCACCCGCCGGCGTTTCGACCACATTCATGTGGATATCGTGGGCCCCCTGCCAGTGTTGCATGGAGCGCGGCACCTCCTGACTATCGTGGACCGGTTCACCAGATGGCCAGAGGTGATCCCGTTCACCGACACCACCTCCGAATCTTGCACCCGGGCACTGATTGCCTCCTTGGTGTCCCACTTTGGTGTACCGGCCCACATTACCTCCGACACAGGCACCCAGTTCACCTCCAGCCTGTGGTCAGCTATGGCCAGCCTTATGGGGACACAGCTGCACCACACCACTGCCTACCACCCACAGTCGAACAGACTAGTGGAGCGTTTCTACAGTCACCTGAAGTCGGCTCTCATGGCCCGCCACAAAGGGCCTAACAGAGTGGATGAGCTCCCCTGGGTCCTGCTCGGGATCCGCACGGCACCCAAAGAGGATCTGCACACCTCGTCGGCTGAGTTGGTGTACGGCGCACCCCTGGCCGTCCCCGGGGAGTTCATACCTGCCCCAAGGGGGCAAGAGGAAGAACCCGCAGCTGTCCTGGGCAGACTACGTGAGAGGCTCGGTAACCTGACCCCCATACCCACTTGACAGCATGGGCAGAATCCGAACTGCATACCCAAAGACCTGCAAAACGGTAAGTTCGTTTTTGTACGACGGGGAGGACATCGAGCACCGCTGCAACGGCCCTATGAGGGGCTGTTTACGGTGCTCAGGAACAACGGGTCCACATTCGTGCTGGATGTTGGGGGGAGAGAGGAGGTTTTCACCGGCTCAAACCGGCCCATGTGGACTTGGCGCAGCCAGTTGAGATTCAGGCACTGCGGCGCAGAGGCAGACCTCCCAAACAGAGTCCGACCCAGACTGAGGATATTGGGGGGTGTATCGCCGGTTCTGGCGTGGGGGTGTTATGTGGTGACCCACTTCCCAGCACACTCAAACCGGCTCACAAAGTGGCGCGCGCCAAAGAGGGCACCAAGCCTGCTTCATCAGCAAGGGGAAAAGCCCGCGCGTGGGATGGGACTGTGAGTATGCACCCCCTATGGCATTCCCACCTGGGGAGGACGGGAACAGGAAGGCTTTAAAGCGAGGCCGCAAAGTTTGAATAAACCTCTTTGCAACTGGAACTTACCAACTGTGTCGTTATTTCAGCGCTGCGTGTAGCACACCGCTACAATAATATAGAAAGGAGGAAACAAAAAATAAACTACAGTAAGTATATATTGAACAGTTTAAAAAATAGTGCAAAACAGAAATAATTATATATTGAAAAAGTGAGGTAGTGTTCACGGGTTCAGTGTCCATTTGGGAATCGTATGATTGAGGGGAAGAAGCTGTTCCTGAATCGCTGAGTGTGTGCCTTCAGGCTTCTGTACCTTGTTCCTGATGGTAACAATGAAAAGTGGGCATGCACTGCATGATGGATTTTGCCTTTCTGAGACCCCACTACTTAAAGATATTTTGTTACTACGGAGGCTAGTAGCCAAGATGGACTAATTTCACAATTTTCTGTAGCTTCTTTCAGTCCTGTGCAAAAGCTATTCCACCACCCACCCACCCTCATACTGGTTGCCTCACTACAGAAAGGACGTGGAAACCATAGAAAGGGTGCAGAGGAGATTTACAAGGATGTTGCCTGGATTGGGGAGCATGCCTTATCAGAATAGGTTGAGTGAACTCGGCCTTTTCTCCTTGGAGCGACAAAGGATGAGAGGTGACCTGACAGAGGTGTATAAGGTGATGAGAGGCATTGATCGTGTGGATAGTCAGAGGCTTTTTCCCAGGGCTGAAATGGTTGCCACATGAGGACACAGGTTTAAGGTGCTGGAGGTGAATACAATAGGATCTTTTAGAGGCTTTTAGATAGGTACATGGAGCTTAGTAAAATAGAGGTCTATAGGTAAGCTTAGTAATATCTAAGTTAGGGATGTGTTTGACACAACTTTGTGGGCTGAAGGGCCTGTATTGTGCTGTAGGTTTCTATATCAGACAGCGATGCAGCCTGTCAGAATGTTCTCCACAGTACATCTGTAGTTTTTGTATGTTTTAGTTTACAAACCAAATCTCCTCAAATTCCTGATATACTTTAGCTGCTGTCTTGCCTTCCTTATAGCTGCATTAATATGTTGGGACTAGGTTAGATTCTCAAGGATCTTGACATCCAAGAACTGAAAATTGCTCCCTTTTTCCACTTCTGAGCCCTTTATGAGGATTGGTTCATGTTCCCTCATCTTACTCTTCCTGAAGTCCACAATCAGCTCTTTAGTCTTGCTGACATTGAGTGCAAGGTTTTTGCTGTGCCACCACTCAACTGGCTTGTATATCTTGTTCCTGTATGCCTTTCAGCTCCATCTGAGATTCTACCAACAATGGTTGTTTCATCAGCAAATTTATAGATGGTATTTGAGCTATACCTAGCCACACAGTCATGGGTATAGAGAGAGTAGACCAGTGGGCTAAGCACACACTCCTGTAGAAGTTGAGGATCCAATTACAGAGAGGTACAGAAGCCCAGGTTCTGTAACTTATCGATCAGAATTGAGGGAATGGTGGTGTTAAATGCTGAGCTGCAGTCAATGAACAACATCCTGACAAAGGAGTTTGTATAGTCCAGGTGATCTAAGGCCATGTGAAGAGACATTGAGGTTGCATCTGCGGTAAACCTATTATGGCAATAGGCAAACTGTCATGGGTCCAGGTTCTTAACAAATGGTTCTGTTTATTATCAGAGAATGTGTACATTATTCAACCTGAAATACTTAGTTTCATAGACATCCATGAGAAACGGAAGATCCTCAAAAGAAAAACATTAGAACCATAAAGCTCCCTCACCTCCTTTCCTCATGCAAGCAGTAGTAAAGCATCTCAATGCATCAACCTCCTCCCTCACCACCCATTTCAGCAAAAGTGTCAATGCCCACCACCCACCAAGCAACAGCAAAGAACCCCAAGAGAGGCCTTGATCTGCAGTCAACAACAACTATTGCTACCCGACAGTTCGACATGCCGCAGGCTCCCTCGCTAGCAAGGGACAGAGAGACGTCACCCATTTCTCAGTGAAAGGGGAGACTAACAGTTGCTGTTACTGTGTTACAGTCGGCCCACCGCTTTTTATTGAGTTTCACCAACTTGAGAGTTGGCAGCAAACTCTCACCTTCATCGAGAGAAAGAGTGCAATCACTCAGCCACGGAGACCTCCATCCATATATCTGCCACAGCAAAATCTCAAAAGACGCCCCGGTTTGTAACACCAGCCTGGAATTGTGTTGTCCACAGGGCCGTTTGGGCCACACCACGGAGGCGACTTCTTCCAACCACGCCTGAAGAATGTTGAAAAATGCAAGCTCCAGGAGTGGGAACTCATCCGCCATTTAAAAAAAATGCATTTTTAGTGCCCTTGCAGATCAGGACCTTGATAACACCTCAACCACCTTTGAAAAGGGGGATAAAAAGACATTAAAGATAGGAACTTAAGCTGTTTCCGCAGATGATCTCAAAGTGACAGCAACTTGGCACTGTCTTAACTCCGCTCGAGTTGTTGCCCAAACGCAACAAATAATTAAAACTAAAGAAAAGCTTCTTTAGATGTTCAAAATCTGTGAAGCACAATCATGACACACACAAATCAATTAATGTAATAATTAAACAAAATACCTTTGTAGCAAGAGCCTGCATTTATCATTCCGTTGAATGAGGATTGGTATGCCTGGTTTATTTGGCTTGCAGGGAGATGTTAACACATAGACCAAGAAAAGGGGAATGAAGCTCAAGCTTTAAGATCAATGGGATCTTTGTTCTGTAATCCTTTGATGCTCAGACAGCATTTAACTTCCAGATAATGTTAAATGATGACAATGTCATTTACAAGTAAACCAGGAAGTAAAAATAATTGTTTTTTATGGATCTTTTGCAGTACACAAAGCCTTTTCACAGCTGCAAATATAGGAGAGTGATCGTAAACTGTAATGGCCTTTTGCTTCTTTCCCTGTTCTCTACATTTTTTGAACAAAGATGCTCAGTAACTAGGTACTAGTTACAAAAGTACTGAGGTCAGACATAAGGGGTCACATTACACTGAACTCGCCATTATGCACAGACTCACTGCCCTTGTCTCTCCACCTGCCATGACCTGGCTTGAATACAGAAGCTCAAGTAAAATGCACAGGATATTTTGCATGGTAGGGTGTGACCATGTTAGAAAGCATCCTACCCCACCCCATTATCACCCCCTCCTATTTTTATTGCTGTAAAAGCAGAAATTGACTTTCAAAGCATTTTATTTATCCATGACTGTGACATTTAAAATCTATTGAAATTTGAATAAGTAAAAAAGATGGTATGAATGTTAAAAATATTAAACAATTGTAAACATTGGACAGATGTTTGTATTCTGATCCAAATTACTTCAGCCTCCACCCAATCAACAGGATCTTGGATGCAGTGCCATGATTAACCCAGTGTAATGCAGGGGAACCTCAGCAAGACCAGGATCTCCCATTGGAATCCTATTAGACTTCAGGAATGGAGGAAGCTGATATATTCAGTGTGTCGAATCCATGAGCAAATCTGGAAAGTCTGCATTTCATAGCTCGCACAAAATCAATTCAAAACCATTGCAACTAAGCTGCAACATCCAGCCAATGAAGGTCCCAAAGAATTCAGGAATTATTCTGGTTTATTGTCTCAGCTGCTGTTTACAGCGAAAACAGCAACTGATACAATGTCCAAGATTGAAACCTAACCAGCCAGTTTTTTTAAACAGCCAGACACACAAAATGCTGCTGGAACACAGCAGGCCAGGCAGCATCTATAGGGAGAAGCGTTGTCGACCAGCCAGTTTTTCATGTTGAATAATTGGCACATCACATCTACAAGTGTCCCAGATCAATAAATGTTTTAAGAAGCTTGATTGTATCTGAATCTGCATTGGAAATAAATACTTGGCTTCTCATACTGTCTCTGCTTCTGCAGCAGCCCCCTTAGCCCCTCCATTACCCCATTATTCCTGAGTCAACTCAGTTGGAGGACCCCTGTCTCCAGTCCACCTGCATCTGGCAGACTACTAATCCCAACAATCTGATCCATTTGATATGATTATTCTCATACCCAATTTCATTTTCTCATATTTTAATCCAATGGAGAAGGAAGGCATTCAGCTCCACAATCCATGCCGGCTAACAGAACAACCCCAGCAATCCCACTTCTCCTCTTGTTTTCCCTGCAACCTCTCTCAAGTCCCATCAAACCCACCCTGAATTGCTAACCACCCATCTGTACCAGAGGTAACTTACAGAATGAGTCAACTGACCTGTCAGCATACCTTTGGAAGAGAGGTGGAGCACCTGGGAGAACAGGTATACACAACAGAGACAGCACCCAAAGTTAGGAACCAACCAGGACCGGGGGACCTATGAAGCAGGAAAAGCTCAGTAAGACCATGTAACTTGCTGTCTTTCTCCCTAACAATTGTTCTGATTCCCTCTCTGAACTATCTGTTCTATTATTCTCTTTATGGTCCCTTTCTCATTCTGAGTCTGTTCCGCTCAGTAAATAAACCATTTCTCTTCTTTAAGGAGTGCAGTGACTGAGTACTGTTCATTTACATGGTGACAGGCAACACATTTTTATCACCCTGCCTTTGCTATATTTGATCTACTGAATGGTCATACTCCATCAATCCATCCAATTTTTATCTCCATTAAGCATACATGAATTTGGGTAAACTATCTTGTTGGCACAGGATCCTCCCTTTATGACTTCCCTCTCTTTGATGTATCTAGTCAGATACCAGTTGTAAAGTTGTGTTTGAAGTGTTCAGTCAATTCAGTGTAAAAGAGTAAAACTTTTCTCTGGTTGCTCTTTCAGATGCTCTGTAGGCCCAGGAGGTTAATTCCTTTTATGAAAGAAAATTTAATGTCCAACGTAGAGCCAGTATGAAAGAAATCATCACTTTCTCTGGGATGTGATTGGGTGATAAAAGTTAGAGAAAACAATTTGTCAAGGGTCAAGTGAGGTTTATTGTCATTTAAATACATACATGTACATAATGTACATAACTATATAATGTACATAGAAACAAAGCAAATTTCTTCAAACTAGGGTGTAAAGCCAGTAGTACACATAACACATGATAACTTTTGAAGGTAAGGCGAATATCTGCAGATGAATCACACATAAATAACAAACTAAAGTGCATTAATATTAAATATAGTAAGGTACAGAACAGATTTACAAGTGCCACCTCGAATGCGATGCAGCTGGGAGTTCAGAAGCCTAATGGCTTGGGGGAAGAAACTGTTTCTCATCCTGACTGTTCTTGTTTTTATGCATCGTAGTCTCCTGTCTGATGGTAGAATGTCCAAAGGATGCTAGACAGCTCGGTGGAATCCTTAATAATACTAAGGGTCCTGAGTATGCAGAACTCCTGATAAATCTCCCCAGTGCATGGGGTGAGACCTCTATGATCCTCTCAGCTATTCTCACAGTTCTTTGTAGGGGCTTCTGGTCTGATGCTTGACTGCTGCCATACCAGATGAAGATGAAAATTGTCAGGATGCTCTCAGTGGTGCTCCTGAAAGTGCAGTTAAGATGGGGCGGGGGTGGGGGGGGGGGGTGGGGAGTCCAACTTACCTCAATCTTCTTAGGAAATAGGTGCAGGAGTAGGCCATTTGGCCCTTCAAGCCTGCACCGCATTTCAGTATGATCATGGCTGATCATCCAACTTAGAACCCTGTACCTGCTTTCTCTCCATACCCCCTGATCCCTTTAGCCATAAGGGCCATATCTAACTTCCTCTTAAATATAGCCAATGGACCGACCTCAACTGTTTCCTGTAGCAGAGAATTCCACAGATTCACCACTCTCTGTGTGAAGAAGTTTTTCCTCATCTCGGTCCTAAAAGGTTTTTCCTTTATCCATAAACTGTGACCCCTTGTTCTGGACTTCCCCAACATCGGAAACAATTTTCCTGCATCTAGCTTGTCCAATCCCTTTAGAATTTTATACGTTTCTATAAGATCCCCCCTCAATCTTCTAAATTCCAGTGAGTATAAGCCTAGTCAATCCAGTCTTTCTTCATATGAAAGTCCTGCCATCCCAGGAATCAATCTGGTAAACCTTCTCTGTGCTCCCTCTATGGCAAGAATGTCTTTCCTCAGATTAGGGGACCAAAACTGCACACAATATTCTAGGTGTGGTCTCACCAAGGCCTTGTACAACTGCAGTAGAACCTCCCTGCTCCTATACTCAAATCCTTTTGCTATGAATGCCAACATACCATTTGCCTTTTTCACCGCCTGCTGTACCTGCATGCCCACCTTCAATGACTGGTATACAATGACACCCAGGTCTCGTTGCATCTCCCCTTTTCCTAATTGGCCACCGTTCAGATAATAATCTGTTTTCCTGTTCTTGCAACCAAAGTGGATAACCGCACATTTATCCACATTAAATTGCATCTGCCGTGAATTTGCCTACTCACCTAACCTATCCAAGTCACCCTGCACCCTCCTCACAGCTAACACCGCCGCCCAGCTTCATGTCATCCGCAAACTTGGAGATGCTGCATGTAATTCCCTCGTCTAAATCATTAATATATATTGTAAACAACTGGGGTCCCAGCACTGAGCCTTGTGGTACCCCAGTAGTCACTGCCTGCCATTCTGAAAAGGTCCTGTTTACTCCTGCTCTTTGCTTCCTGTCTGCCAACCAATTCTCTATCCACATCAATACCATACCCCCAATACTGTGTGCTTTAAGTTTGCACACTAATCTACTGTGTGGGACCTTGTCAAAAGCCTTTTGAAAATCTAAATATACCACATCCACTGGCTCTCCCCTATCCACTCTACTAGTTACATCTTCAAAAAATTCTTTAAGATTCATTGGACATGATTTTCCTTTCACAAATCCATGTTGACTTTGTCTGATGATTTCACCTCTTTCCAAATGTGCCGTTATCACATCTTTGATAACCGGCTCTAACATTTTCCCCACCACCGATGTCAGACTAACTGGTCTATAATTCCCCGGTTTCTCTCTCCCTACTTTTTTGAAAAGTGGGGTTACATTAGCCACCCTCCAATCCTCAAGAATTAATCCAGAATCTAAGGAGTTTTGAAAAATTATCACTAATGCATCCACTATTTCTTGGGCTACTTCCTTAAGCACTCTGGGATGCAGACCATCTGGCCCTGGGGATTTATCTGCCTTTAATCCCTTCAATTTACCCAACACCACTTCCTTACTAACATGTATTTCCCTCAGTTCCTCCATCTCACTAGACCCTCGGTCCCTTACTATTTCCGGAAGATTATTTATGTCCTCCTTAGTGAAGACAGAACCAAAGTAGTTATTCAATTGGTCTGCCATGTCTTTGTTCCCTATGATCAATTCACCTGTTTCTGACTGTAAAGGACCTACATTTGTCTTGACCAATCTTTTTCTTTTCACATATCTATAAAAGCTTTTACAGTCAGTTTTTATGTTCCCTGCCAGCTTTCTCTCATAATCTTTTTTCCCTTTCCTAATTGAGCCCTTTGTCCTCCACTGCTGGTCTCTGAATTTCTCCCAGTCCTCAGGTGTGCCGCTTTTTTTGCAAATTTATATGTTTCTTCTTTGGATTTGATACTATCCCTAATTTCCCTTGTCAGCCACGGATGTACTACCTTCCCTGGTTTATTGTTTTGCCAAACTGGGATGAACAATTGTTGTAGTTCATCCATGCGATCTTTAAATGTTTACTATTGCATATCCACCGTCAACCCTTTAAGTATCATTTACCAGTCTATCTTAGCTAATTCACGTCTCATACCTTCAAAGTTACCCTTCTTTAAGTTCAGAACCTTTGTTTCTGAATTAACTATGTCACTCTCCATCTTAATGAAGAATTCCACCATATTATGGTCACTCTTACCCAAGGGGCCACGCACAACAGGATTGCTAACTAACCCTTCCTCATTGCTCAATACCCAATCTAGAATGGCCTGCTCTCTTGTTGGTTCCTCGACATGTTGGTTCAGAAAACCATCCCGCATACATTCCAAGAAATCCTCTTCCTCAGCACCCTTACCAATTTGGTTCACCCAATCTATATGTAGATTGAAGTTACCCATTATAACTACTGTTCCTTTATTGCATGTATTTCTACTTTACTGTTTAATGCCATCCCCAACCTCACTACTACTGTTAGGTGGCCTGTACACAACTCACACCAGCGTTTTCTGTCCCTTAGTGTTATGCAGCTCTACCCATATCGATTCCACATCCTCCAGGCTAATGTCCTTCCTTTCTATTGCATTAATCTCCTCTCTAACCAGCAACGCTACCCCACCTCCTTTTCTTTCCTATCTATCCCTCCTGAATATTGAATATCCCTGGATGTTGAACTCCCATCCTTGGCCACCCTGGAGCTATGTCTCTGTGATCCCAACTATATCATATTCATTAATAACTATCTGCACATCTTGTCCAGGGAGGTGATATTAACAGATCAGTTGAGGTCAGCCATGGTGTGAACTCCCAGGAACTTGGTACACTTAACTCTCTTTATGGGGGAGACATGTATTTGCAGATGGTTTGTCTGCCCTTTCTTGAAGTGCACAATGATTTTGTCCTTTCCACGTCCAGGCTTAGGCTGTTCTTCTGAACCCATCCACTATCCGCTCTCCTTCCTCTTTATAATCCATCTCGTCATCTTTTTTGATAAGGCCAACCACAGTTGTGTTACCCACAAACTTGATGGCACAGTTTGATCTGGATCCTGTGACAGTCGTGCGTCAGCAGTCTGAACAGCAGCGGGGAACAATAGACAATAGACAATAGGTGCAGAAGTAGACCATTCGGCCCCTCGAGTCTGCACCGCCATTCTGAGATCATGGCTGATCATTCAGTATCAATACCCAGTCCCTGCCCTGTCCCCATATCCCTTGATTCCCCTATCCATCAGATATCTATCTAGCTCCTTCTTGAAAGCATCCAGAGAATTGGCCTCCACCGTCTTCCAAGGCAGTGGATTCCACACCTCCACAACTCTCTGGGAGAAGAAGCCCTTCCTCAACTCTGTTTTAAATAACTCACCTCTTATTCTCAATCCATGCCATCTGGTACTGGACTCTCCCAACATCTGGAACATATTTCCTGCCTCAATCCTATCAAATCCTTTAATTATCTTAAACGTTTCAATCTGATCCCCTCTCAATCTCCTCAATTCCAGCATGTACAAGCCCAATCTCTCCAATCTCTCTGCGTAAGACAGCCCTGCCATCCCAGGAATCAACCTAGTGAATCTACGCTGCACTTCCTCAATTGCCAGAATGTCCTTCCATAAACCTGGAGAACAAAACTGTACAAAATATTCCAGGTGTGGTCTCACCAGGGCCCTGTATAAATGCAAAAGGACATCCTTGCTCTTGTACTCAATTCCCCTTGTAACAAAGGCCAACATTCCATTTGCCCTCTTCACTGCCTGTTGCACTTGCTCATTCACCTTCATTGACTGGTGAACTAGGACTCCTAGGTCTCTTTGCATTTCTCCCTTACCTAACTCAACACCATTCAGACTATACTGTGCCCTCTTGTTCCTGCTTCCAAAGTGGATAACTTCACATTTATTCACATTGAATGACATCTGCCAAGTATCTGCCCACTCACCCAGCCTAAAGTCTCCCTGTATTCTCCTAACATCCTCTTCGCATGTCACACTGCCACCCAGTTTAGTATCGTCAGCAAACTTGCTGATATAGTTTTCAATGCCCTCATCTAAATCGTTGACATAAATCATAAAGAGCTGTGGTCCCAATACAGAGCCCTGTGGTACCCCACTAGTCACCTCCAGCCAGTCCGAGAAACACCCATTCACTGCTACCCTTTGCTTTCTATCTGCCAACCAGTTTTCTATCTATGTTGAAACCCTGTCCCCAATGCCATGAGCTCTGATTTTACTCACCAATCTCCTATGTGGCACCTTATCGAATGCCTTCTGAAAATCTAGGTACACAACATCTACTGGCTTACCCTTGTCTAACATCCTTGTTACACCCTCAAAAAACTCCAACAGATTAGTCAAGCATGATTTGCCCTTGGTAAATCCATGCTGGCTCGGCCTAATCCTATTTCTGCCATCAAGATGTGCCACTATTTCGTCCTTAATAATGGACTCAAGCATCTTCCCCACGACTGACGTTAGGCTAACAGGGCGACAGTTCTCCGTTTTCTCCTTCCCTCCCTTCTTGAAAAGTGGGATAACATTAGCCCTCTCCAATCTTCAGGAACTGATCCTGAATCTAAGGAACATTGGAAAATGATTACCAATGCATCCGCAATTTCCTGAGCCACCTCTTTTAGAACCCTCGGATGCAGACCATCTGGACCCGGGGATTTATTAGCCTTCAGTCCTACCAGTCTACTCATCACAGTTTCTTTCCTAATGTCAATCTGTCTCAATTCCTCTGATATCTTATGACCCTGGCCCATCCATACATCTGGGAGATTGCTTGTGTCCTCCTTGGTGAAGACAGATCTAAAGTACGCATTAAATTCTGTTGCCATTTCCCTGTTTCCCATAACAATTTCTCCCAATTCATTCTTCAAGGGGCCAACATTATTCTTAACTATCTTCTTTCTCTTCACATAGCTAAAAAAGCTTTTGCTATCCCCTTTTATATTCCTGGCTAGACTGAGCTCATACCTGATTTTTTCTCTACGTATTGCTTTTTTAGTTAAGATCTGCTGTTCCTTAAAACTTTCCCAATCATCTGTATTCCCACTCATCTTAGCCCTGTCATACTTCTTTTTCTTTAATGCTATACAATCTCTGACTTCCTTTGTCAACCACTGTGGCCCCTTCCCCCTCTTTGAATCCTTCCTTCTCATTGGAATGAACTGCTTTTGCATCTTTTGTATTATCCCCAAGAATATCTGCCACTGCTGATCCACTGTCTTTCCTGCCAGGGCATCCGCCCATTTAACTTTGGCCAGCTCTTCCCTCATGGCTCCGTAGTCTCCTTTATTTAATTGCAACACTGACACCTCTGATCTGCCCTTATCCCTCTCAAATTGTAGATAAAAACTTATCATGTTATGATCACTACTTCCTAATTGCTCCTTTACTTCAAGATCACTTATCAATTCCTGTTCATTACACATCACTAAGTCCAAAATAGCCTCGTTCCTGGTTGGCTCAAGCACAAGCTGTTCCAAAAATACATCCCTTAGACACTCCGCAAACTCCCTATCCTGGGATCCAGCACCTACCTGATTCTCCCAGTTCACCTGCATGTTGAAATCTCCCATAACGACTGCATTACCTTTAGCACATGCCAATGTTAACTCCCTAATCAACTTGTACCCAATATCCACGTTACTGTTTGGGGGCCTGTACACAACACCCATTAGGGTCTTTTTACCCTTACTGTTCCTCAGCTCAATCCACACAGACTCTACTTCCCCTGTTCCCAAGTCACCTCTTGCTAAGGACTGAATCTCATTCCTCACCAACAGCGCCACCCCACCCCCTCTTCCCATATTTCTGTCTCTACGATAGCACGTATACCCTGGTACACTCAATTCCCAGGCCTGATCCCCTTGCAGCCATGTCTCCGTTATCCCAACAATATCGTAGTACCCCATTTTCATCTGAGCTTCAAGCTCATCTGTCTTATTTCTGACACTACGCGCGTTCAAGTATAGAATTCTTAGCCCATCCCTCCTCTCTTTGCTTAAAACACTGTCTATTGTACCTAACCCAGCTCCTTGAACTTCCATCGGGCTAATTGCACCTTGAATTTTGATGACCTTCTCAAGATCACCCAAACCTTCTACACATTTAACCCCATGCTCCTTCTGACCAACCCTCTGTACATGTAACTTTTCCAACACATGTTCTGTCTCACCTTTCTCCTTTACACAATTAATATTTGGGAAACTTGTATTCCCCACCTGTCCTTTATCATTCATCATATCATCTTCTCTCGTATTCTGGATCCCTGCCCCCTGCACATCTAGTTTAAACCCCCTCCCCCCCCGAGCAGCACTGGCAAACATTTCTGCAAGAATGTTAGTACCCCTCCAGTTCAGATGTAGACCGTCCCTTCGAAACAGATCCCAACGTCCCTGGAACAAAGACCAATTATCCAAAAACCTGAATCCTTCCTTCCTGCACCATGCTCTCAGCCTCGTATTAATGTGCATAATCATTCTATTCTTCGCCTCACTCGCACGTGGCACAGGTAGCAATCCCGAGATTGTCACCCTGGAGGTCCTGCCTTTCAGCTTCACTCCTAACTCCCTGAACTCTCTAAGCAGGACCCCCTCACTCATCTTACCTACATCGCTGGTCCCTACATGTACCACTACATCTGGGTTCATGCCCTCGTTCTCAAGAATAGCCTGCACCCGATCTGAGATGCCCTGGACCCTGGCACCAGGGAGGCAACATACCATCCGAGACCCAAAAGCATTTCACAGTGGATTATGTCAATGCCACTGGACAATAGTCATTTAGGCTGGTTCATCTTCTACCTTGAAAACAGAGGGGACAATGGATCGTTCCAGAGAGATGACAAATATGTCCATCAGCACCTCCATCAGATGGACTGCGCAGTCTTTCAGAACCTGACCTGGTATATTTTCGTGCCCTGCATCTTTGCATGGGTTGACTCTGGGCAGGGTCTTCCTCACATCAACTTCAGCCAGTCGGAGTCTCTGCTCCCCTGGGGGAGGGTTGCTTTCCTCGCCAGCTCTTTGTTCTTCACATCAAACCGGGCATAGAAAACATTCAGCCTCCCAGGGAGTGGTATCCTGGTTATGGACAGGCTGGGTAGAGTTGTAGTCTGTAATCCTCTGAATTGCCTACCACATTCACCTCGTGTCTCTGGTATTACAGAAGTGATAGTAAATTCTCTGAGAATGATCCTACGTTGCCATCCTGAATGGAGTGCAAAAGCACAGCTCTTGCTGCTCCTGATCTAAAAGCAGCATCATAATCCCTCATCCTGGCACGGCCCTCTGCAGAAGGCCATGGCTTCAGATTTGCCCTCACCCGTGTGTGTTTTCTGATGGTAACATCTTCAGTACAATTCTCTATGTAACTAGTTGCAGAATCCACATATCCTTCGATGTTAGCATGGTTGCCATAGGTAGCAGCCTTTTGAACATTCTCCAGTTTGTATTACCAAAGCGATCCTGCAGTGCAGAGACAGCACCCTCAGGCCAGGTTTTCTCCACTTTAGAACTGGTTTAACCCATTTGATCACTGCTTTGTATGCTGAAATTAACATTACAGATGAGTGATCTGAGAGTCCAATATGGGGTCAATGAACTCCTTTATAGGCATTGTATGTTAGTGTAAAACATGTCCTGTGTACTTTCCCCTCCAGAAGTACAGCATCTCAGACAAGAGAGGTTCCACGATGCTGGAGATATTGAACTACATGCACAAAATGCTGCAGGAACTCAGCAAGTCAGACAGCATCTATGGAGAGGGATAATCAGTTGGCATGTTGTGATGAAGAGTTTCAGCCCAAAACATTGACTGTTTAATCCCCTCCATAGATGCTGGCAGACTTACTGAGTTTCTCCTGCATTTTGTACGTATTGGATTTGGAAATATCTGCTTTTATTTCCTTTCTTTTGTAAAATAATACATTTAATGTTATTTTTCTGTGATATGAGGCCTTTTAGTTAAGTTTCCTGCCATCCAACCTCCCCATTCTACCCTTGTCACCCTGAATGGTTCTAACCTGACCCAGAAGTCCTGACCCTTCTTGTGCTCTCAATCAGTTTGAGGCTTGTACCTCTCAGTAATCCAGTACATCAAAGTATTTTAGAAAACCCTTGATTGGTATGACTGGAGGACTCGTCCATTCACATTCACAGTTAACTCAAACCTACATCTCTTGAAGGGCTGGCAAAGCTAATTTCTCAATCTCTGATGCAGTGTCATCTCTCTTAATCAATTAAAAGAGATGGCACTGCATGCGAGTATCAAATAATGCAACAATTTCAAAAAATATTGAAAAATATTTTAAACATTATTTACCAATAATTGAACTCATTACTGGCTGCCAAATGATGTGATTTAGCAGAAGAGTACTTGTTAAGTGGTAATTTGTTTGCACTGATTGAGCATATTAGGTAAATTTGTGATGCAATTACACAGAAAAATTGTCATAAAAACCTGTTCCATGTGTAAGAAAAGAACGGAAAGCTTTCCCGTTGATTTTAATAAAAGGGGAAATCACAAGTAGTTTCTGTAAATATAATAGTTTCTTTTTAGTTGTTAAGCTCTTTGAGAGATTATTTTTTAAAATATTGTGGTTATATTCTTTCAATGCTTTTATTTTTCAGAGAATGATTGTTTTAATCATGTTAATAATTTCTGAATATATTTGAATGTCAGAAACATTCAGAGCTGTGACCAAGTCAGGGGCATGCCACAATGCCTATCAAAGATTTTTTTCCAGCTTTTTAGTCAGTGAGGCTTATTCTTCCTATCTTCTCCTTCCTCATCTACGGAGATTCCAATTCACAAGAGAAAACCTTTATGCTCTGCAAGTACTTACCACAAGGTAGTGCATTGCCATCTTCCACAGGTTTCTGGATGATGACCATAAAATTCTGGAGCAATGAAGCAAGGAAGATGAGTTGCATTAAAAGGACTTAAAGCAAAACGTAAGATGATAGAGCTTAATGGGAGGAGATGGTGCGCATGGTCTGGTTCTCCCTAGTCTCGGCTGCACCTGAGGGGAAAATTACAATACCCAATTAACCTCTTTAAGATGTGGGAAGAAACCAGGTAACCGGGAAGAAAAAATGCAATTGCAGGGTGAAGGTTAAAACTCCACACGGTTGGGCCTCTATCTGCAGATTCTCCAAGTTTTCAGATTGACAGATATCAAAACAGGAGGCAGGGAGAAGTGGAAATTTATTCATACAAATTCAAAGGAATTTAAAATGATCAGCAAAAGTGCTGATCACACTCTAAGTGCCAGACAGAATCTGTGGGGAGAGAAACAAGGTTAACATTCTAGTCAATAATCTTGAATTGGAGAATTGAATTGCTCTCCTCTCCTCTTATGCTGCCTGGCCTGCTGAACATTTTCAGCATTTCCTCTTTAAATCAGATTTCAAGCACCTGCAACTTTTTGCTTTCCAGAAGGATTTAAAGTGTTTAATTAACTCAGTTAACAGTATTGATCTGTCTTAAATAAGACATTTTCTGTTGAATAGAACAACATTATTATGTTAATAGAGAGGACAGAGAAGTAAGGATGAAGTTTTACCCAGGTACCAAAAAATTAAAGAATGACAAATAATTAAAAGGTCATAAATTTAGCCATAATAAAGTTGAAACTTCAAGGCAGAATGGATCTCATTGGGACACACTGGTGGCTGTCAACAGAACCACTGGCATCTAGCTGTTCAAGTGACAATGCTTGAAATTTCCAGGCGTGCCATACCAACTTCAATCTCAGTTATATAATTCATGGTGCATCTGTCAACGTTCCCTGGCACTGGGTCACCTCTTCATTCCAGGAAAGGAGCTGAAGCTGACTGATATAATGCCCCAGGTAAATTGCCATTATTGAATCCATCTCTGGCCCGGACAAAGAATCTAATAGGAAACTTTAATTCCAGAAGAAGCATTTCATAGATGAAGATTAATTATTCCTTTAGTTTAAATATGTTGAGTAGTTTTGAAAAGATCTTCACATTTAGGAAAGTTAGAAACTTTTGATTTATTTGATGGAGAACAGGGATGGGTGAATAATCATACTGCTATCTCAACTCACCACCACAGCGGCCTTCTACCGGCATCAGCCTGATGCAGGTACGGAGGACTGGCAAGCTGACTCTCTTACCTTAGATTGTGACAGGGAAGTGGAGAGGACACTGAATGGTGACTAGTCTCAGGGGGCAAATCGCAAGACTCTGCTCCTGGAAGACCATGATAAATGTTTGACTACTCATTGCTGTCAAATGCCTTTGAAGTATTTTAAATTTAATTTAAATAAATGTTACATAATATTAAACAATGCATTAAACAGCCATTAAAGTAGAAGTTCAGCTGAGCTTACACAATTAGGAAAATTATTCAGGGAAAACTAATTTTAATTGGAAATGCCCTAAAGCCTGGGAAGGTATTTAAAAGCAATATAACCACTGCCCTTTTTCATTTATAACTGGTGAATGAGTCACAGGGAAGGTCACTGAAGAAAATTTGAACTTTAGTTTAGCAAGAGGACTGATGGTGAGAGATGACTAACCAATTAAAGCAGCAACATCCCAACATCGAAATAGCAGACTGCTCACCGTTTCTCAGAGTTCTCCAAAGTGATTTCAAAGGCATGCAGCAGGCTGCAAATCCAATTAGCTTTTTTGTTTATAATAACTCTAGGAACCTTTTTTTGTTGAAAAGATCTTTAGAAGACATAATATGATGATTTATCTTTCAGAAGCTTTCTAAGATTCAAAGGTTTCCAATACATTTTAGAGAGTGTGCAACTAGAATAGTTTGGAAGACCAAAAGAACTAACATAGCTCTCTGTATTTTTGATGTTTGTTTTGATTAATAAAGTGCTTGAACATACACTTTAACAATGGCTTTTTCAAATGAGTAACTGAAATACCAAGGTGTGCCTTGAACTTTTAGTTCACTGGAATTGCTGACACAATAAGAATATTTCCTTTTCAAATAGCTTTTTCCTTTTTACAATTGAAGCATACACAGACTATCCAAAAACATCACCTGCATCACCCAACAACTCTTCATCTGGGCAATATACAATGGATAATTAGCAGCCCAGCCAAAAAAAATAAAGGATAGTGGAAAAATCTGGAACTCTGGGGGGGGGAAACATACATTATCTTAGGGAGGTGAGGACCTTAATAAAATTGTTCGCAGAGATGAGGAAACTAATGGGCCGAAATGTGAACAAGTCCCCTGCTCCTGATAGGGAACATCCTATGGTATTGAAAGACATTGTGGAAGTTATAGTAGACACACTTGTGATAACTTACCAAATTTCTCTGGACTCTGAGCAGGTCCGAGCAGTAAGGAAGATGGTGAATATCATGCCACTGTTTAATAAATGTTGTAAGCAAAAGGCAGTTAACTATAGGTCAGTTTGCTTAACATCTGTAGTCCATAAAATACTTGCTATCATTAAAGAAGAAATATTGAATCATCTGGATGGAAGTGGCCCCATCTGGCAGATACAGCATAGAATCACAAAGGGCAGGTCCTGTTAAACAAACTTATTGGAGATCTTTAAGGATATCATAAGCATTGTGGACAGAGTGGTAACAGGTAAATATTGAATTTCCAGAAGGATAAAGTGCCACAAAAAGATTTATCCATAAGATAAGGATGTATGGAGTTGGGGATAATGTATTGGCATGGATAGAGAAATGGGTAACCAATAGAAAGCTGAGTGTTTACAGAAATGAGTGTTACTCTAGTTGGCAGCCTATGGTGAGTGGACTGCTGCAAGGGTTGGTGCTGGGCAATATTCATTAAAAATTTGGAAGAGGGGATCAAGTGTAGCCTATCTAAATTTGCTGATCACATTAATTTGAGAGGAAAAAACAAATTCCACAGAGGATGCAAAGAATCTGCAAAGTGATATAGATAGGTTAAGTGAGTGGGCAGGAATCTGGCAGGTGGAGTACAGTGGTGGTAAATCTGAGTTTGTTCACCTTGGAAAGAATAACAGAAGGTCAGATTTATATTTAACAGGTGAAAATTGCAACATGCTGTTGTGCAGATGCATTTGGGAGTATTTGTGCCTGAGTCAAAAAATAATTGGCTTACAGGTGCAACAGATTATCAAAAAGGCAAATGGAATTTTGACCTTAATTGCTAGAGGGATTAAATTTAAAAGGAAAGAGGCTATACTGTAGTAGTACAGAGTATTGCTGAGGCTGCACCTGGAATTTGGTGTGCAGTTCTGATCTACTTATTTGAGGGAAGATGTATTGGCTTTGGAGGTGGTTCACAAGGTTGATTCCTGAGATGAGAGGTTTGCTTATGAGGAGAGACTGAGTCTCTTGGGGACTATATTCAGAGAAGATAGAGGCAGGAAAATAGTTTCCACTGATAAGTGAAACTAAAACTAGGGGACATAGCCTCAAGGTTCACTGGAATAGATGAAGGACAATGAGGAGAAATTGCTTCTCCAAGTGTAGTAAATCTGTGGAACTGCCTGTGCAGGGAATCAGTAGAGGCTATCTTATTAAATAAACGCAAGAAATTCTGTTGATGCTGGAAAACCAGAGCAACACACAGAAAATGCTGGAGGAACTTCAGTCAGGCAGCATCAATGGAAATGGATAAATAATCAGTGTTTTGTATGGGGACTCTTTATCAGGACTAAGAAGGAAGGGAAAAGTTAGCAGAATATGGTAAAATTAGGGGAAGGAGGGCAAGCTAAATGTGATAGGTGAAGACAGGTGGGTGAAGGAGGGGAAATGACTAGAAGCTGGGAGGTGATGGGTGAAAATGGCAAAGGGCTGGAGAAAAAGGAATCTGATTGGAGAGGAGAGTGGACTGTGGGAGAAAGGGAAAGAGCAGGGACACCAAGGGATAGTAATCAAAAAATTAGGAGAAGCAGTAAAAAGCTAGAGGGGGAATAGAATAAGTGGGGAGTGGGAGGAAAAATGGAAGTTGGAGAAATTAATGTTTGTGCCATCAGCTTAGCTACCTAGATGGAATGAGATATTGCTCCTCCAATTTGAGAGTGGCCTCTTTGCAACAAACAAGAAGGCAATGGACTGACATATTGGAATGGGGATGAGGATAGGAATTAAAATGGTTGGCCACTGGGAAATTCTGCTTTTTGTGGATAGAGCTGAGGTGCTTGGCAAAGTGGTTCTTCAATATGCATCAGGTCTCACTAATATAGAGGTGGCTGTATCGAGAGCACCCAATACCGAAGACAACCCCAATGGATTTGCAGGTGAAGTGCTGCCTCACCTGCGAGGACTGTTTGAGGCCCTGAATGGAAGTGAGGGAAGAGGTGAATGGGGAGGTGTAACACTTCTGCTGCTTGTGGGGATAAGAACCAAAAGGGAGGTCAGTGGGAAGGAGCAAATTGGACAAGAGAATCAAGGAGGAAGCGATCCCTGCAGAAAGCAGAGAATTATGGGAGAATTAAAGATGTGTTTGGTGGTGATGCCAGAAGTTGCAGAGAATGATGAGTTGGATGAGAAGGGTTTTGGAGTGGTAGGTGAGTACAAGGGAACTCTATCCCTGTTAAGGTGGCAGGAAGATGGGGTGAACGCGGATGTCTGGGAAATGGGAGATACGCAGGTGAGGATAGTATCAATGGTGAAGGGAAACCCCATTCTTTGAAGAAGGAGGACATCTTTGATGCCGCCAAATGTAAAGCTTCATCCTTGGAGCAGATGTGATGGTGATGAAGGAACTGAGAAGCAATTTTACAGAAGACAGGATAAAAAGGGGTATAGTCAAGATAACCATACAATCAGTGGGTTTAAAAAAGATATTATTAGACAATCTGTCTCCAGTGATGGAGACAGAGATTCAGGAAGAGGAGTGAGGAGCCAGGAGTTGACCAAGTGAACAAGGGTAGAGTGGAAGTTGGAGGCAAAGATGGTGAAATTGATGAGCTCAGCATGGGTGCAAGAAGCAGCACCAATGCGGTCATCAGTGTTACACAGAAAGAGTTGGAATGCATTACAAGGGAAGACTTGGAACATGAACTGTCCTACGTAGCCAATGGAAAGACAGGAAAATGTGGGTGCCCATTGCTGCAGTGTGAGTTTGGAGAAAGTGGGAGGAGCCAAAAGACAAATGTTGAGGGGAAGGATAAGATGAGGGAGGGTAGTGGTGGAGTGGAGTTGGTTGAGTCTTGTCAAAATAAAAGTGGGAAGTTTTAAGGGCTTCTTCATGGGGTGGGGTTAGAAGTGTTCAACTGATTAAATAAATTTAATAATGTGCTTACATTATTAAATATATTTGAGAAACTGCTAAATGGACTTTTGCATAGCAATGGAATTCAAAGCACAAAACCATAAGATAAAGGAGCAAAATTAGGCCATTGGGCTCATTGAATGTGCTCTGCTACTCCATGGTAGCTGATTTATTACTGCTCTCAACCCCATTCTTTTGACTTCTCCCTGTAATCTTTGACACTCTTATTAATCAAGAATCTATCAACCTCCAGTCTAAATATGCCTACTGACTTGCCCTACACAGTAGACTGTGACAATAAATTCCATAGATTCACCACCCTCTCAGAAAAGAAATTCATCCTCATCTCTGTTCTAATTAGATGTCCCTGTATACTGAGGCTGTACCATCTGATCCTAGACTTCCCCTCAATAGGAAACACCCCCTCCCATTCTATCTAGGTTTATTCAATAGGTTTTAATGAGATTCACCACCCACCCCCATTCTTCTAAACTTCAGTGATTATAGGCCTAGAGCCATCAAATTCTTCTTGTAGATTAACCCTTTCAAGGCTGGGATCATTCTCATGAACCTCCTCCATACCCTCTCCACTGCCAGCACATCCTTTTTAAGATAAGGGGTCTACAATTGTTCACAATACTCCATGTGTGGTCTAACCAAAGTCTTATGAAGCCTCAGAATTACATCCGTGCTTTTATATTCTAGTCCCCTCGAAATGAGTGCAAACGTTGCATTTGCCTTCCTTAACTGCTGACTCAACATGCAAGTGAACCTTTAGGGAATCATGCACAAGAACACCCAAGTCCCTTTGCACCTCTGATTTCAGAATTTTCTCACTGTTTAGAAAATAGTCTGCACTTTTATTCCTTCTTACAAAGTGCAGAATACATATTTCCCTACACTCCCAATTCTCCTAATCTGTCTAAGCCTTTCTGCAGACACTCTGCTTTCTCAACACTACCTGGCCCTACATCAATCTTTGTATCATCTGCAAACTTCGCCCAAATGCCATGAAATCATATTGTCATCCAAATCATTGACATATTACATGAAAAGAAGTCCCAACACAGGCCCCTGCAGAACACCATTAGCTTAATTTCACCTTTATCCATCCTGGCTGTTATTTCCTCAATGAATTCCAACAGATTTGCCAGCCAAGATTTCCCTTTAAGGAAACCATGCTGACTTCATACTATTTTATGACATGCCTCCAAGTAAGCTGAAATATCATCCTTAATAATGAATTCAACCATTTTCTTAATCACTGAAGTCAGGCTAACTGGCCCTTAATTTTCTCTTTTGCCTCCCTCCCTATTAAAGACTGGAGTGACAGTTACAACTTTCCATTCCTCCAGAACCATTCCAGAATCTAATTATTTCCTGAAAGATCATCACTATTGCCTCACCAATCAATTCAACTGCCTCTTACAGAGCACTTAGTAATAGTAACTACATTCACTTCTGCCCCAACACTCTTAAGTTTTTGGTGTACTGCTGTTGTCTTCTACAGTGAAGACTGACACATACTACTTTTCGCTTGACTGCATTTCTTTGTTCTCCTTTATTATCTCTCTAGCGTGATTTTCCTGTCATCCAATGTTTACACTTGCCTCTCTTTATATCTTTGAAAAAGTTTTTTGTACCCTTCTTTATATTGTTGGCTATATTACCTTCATATTTCATCTTTCGTCTCCTTATTGCTTTTGTAGCTGCTTTTTGTTGTTTTTAAAAAGTTTCTCAATCTTCTAGCTTCCCACTAATTTTTGCCATATCGTATTTATTTTGTTCTTTTGTTTTGTATCTCTTTTGTTTTTATACTTCCTTTAAATTTGCTTGACAGCCTTGGTTCCCTCATCCTCTCTTTAGAATGCGTCTTCTTTGGGATGTATTTATATTTTGCCTTCCAAATTGCTCCCAGAAACACCAGCCATTGCTGTTTTGCCATCATCTCTGCTAGTGTCCCCTTCCAATCAACTTTAGCCAGCTCCTCTCTCATGTTCCTGTAATTCCCTTTACTCCACTGTAGTACTGGTGCATCAGATTTTATCATTTTCCTCTCAAGTTGCAGGGTGAATTCTCTCAACACTGCCTCTGAAGGATTCCTTTACCATAAGCTCCCTAATCAAATCTGGTTCATTACACAACACCCAATCCAGAATTGCCATTCCCTTACTGGGCTCAACTACAAGCTGTTCAAAAAGCCATCTCGTGGGTATTCTATATATTCCCTGTCTTGGGATGCAGTACTAATCTGATTTTCAAATCTATCGTCATAATGAAATCCCCCATCACTATCATAACGTTGCCCATTTGATATGCCTTTTCTATCTCCTGTTGTAAATTATATCCCACATCTTGGCAATTGTTAGGAGGCCTGTAAATAACTCCCATCAGTGTCTTTTTACCCTTACAGTTTCTTAACTCTACCCACAAGGATTCTCGACTTTGTTACCTCTTTCTAAGAATTTGATTTCATTTTTCACAACATAGCCATCCCATCCCCTCTGCCTATCTGCCTGTCCTGTTGATACAATTTGTATCCTCAGAACAATAATATTCCAAAGATAATCTTCTTTCAGCCATGACTTACTGTTGCTCATTACGCCATACCTGCCAATTTCTAACTGTGCACAAGATCATTTGCTTTATTCTGTATACTGCATGCATTCAAATGTAATATCTTCAGTCCTATATTCATCAGTCTATTCAATTTTGCCCCTGGAAGTTAATGGAAGTTAAGTTCTTATCCTTTTCTAAACTTTCTGTCTTTTTTTTTATTCTGGAGAATCTGGTAACCTTCTGCACTCACCTTCGCTTTTACTTTATTGGCTTATGAGTTAAGGGTTTTAAGGAAAAGGCAGGTAGGTAGCGTTGAGTCCATGGCCAGATTAGCCATAATTTTATTGAATAACAGAGCAGGCTTGACAGGCCAAATGGCCTTCTCCTGCTGATATTCCTTATGTTTTTATGTTCGTAGTTGCTCAAAAAACTGCAGGGCCAGACACCATGTTCGGCCCACTTCCAAACCTTGGTGGATCAGCATTCTGTCACTGAAGAGTTCAGTGATGCAGTTGCTGAAATGATCTGCTTGGAGCAGATCTGCAGGAAAGCTGGCAAGCAGTAACTATGATATGCCCAGGAATAACTGATGAAAAGGTGATGTAATATGAAGTGGTTTGAGTTTCCCTTGAAAACTCAATCTGCTAGGTGCAACAACTTGAATGTGAGAAACTGTATATTGAAACTACTGATGTCAAACATGTAATAATAAATAAAATAAAACTTCTGTCTGATCAGCCGTATATTCCAAAGTTAGATAAATAAAGTTGGGTTTGCTTGATCTGTTTGATGTAAGATCTGTATCAATTAGCTCTCTGCCCTGCACTGACTAATGGTGCATTGACAGATGGAATGGAAAAAGGTAAGGTAGAAAATGTCCCCTCTATTAGGTCAACAAAAAAGATAAATCCTTGAGGAAAATATTGCACAGGCATTTCATGAATGGAAATCTTGGATCTGTGCTTTGTAGTTTGTCATATTCATCTATTAACTCTAAACTAAGATTTACTTTACAAAAAATATGTTGATTGTACTAATATGAAACAATAGCAAAGAAAATATGAGGATCCTTTAAAGAGCCGTCTTTTCTTTGCAATGCTGGAATAGATGACATTTCTTGTTGAAATGTTATCAATAATATAGCATTTGTAGTGCAAACTGATAATAATTTCATGATGTTAATAATCTGATAATATCACTGTAAAAGAAGTAGTCTGGTTTAATTGAATATAAGCTGTAGCTTAATGCGTTAACAAATAAGTAAGTGCTGAGCCAGGGTAAAAAGATGTCAAGGCTGAGGACGGGGACAAATTATTGTACAGCTCTCTACTCCATATCAGCCAGAATATCCCACCTGAGCCTGTCCTGTCAGCACTGAACTGACTCTTTCTCAGTGGCCATGACTTGCAGCCATGGGCTGTACTTGCCTCCATGTTGGACTGGCTGTATGGGCATGGACTCATTTTCAGTTCATATTCTGCTTATTATTTGTTTACTTTTCCCCTTGTTTGTACGATTTGTTGTTTTTTATCATCCAGTGGATATTTGACGGTCTTTGTTGTGTGGTGTTTTTCATGGATTTTATTGTGTTTCTGTCTTCAGTGAATGTATGTAAAAAGATGAATCTCAAGTTTTAAAATGGTATTTATACTTGGACAATAAATGTACTTAGATACGTACATACTGTGGAAGATTCTTTGTGTAACATTCCATAAATGTTTCATTTGTTACCCATTCAATTGTACATAATAAATTAAGATCTGTAAGATAATTCTGAGCACCAACTTTGCAAAATGGTATTAAAATGTGTTTTTTGAAATAATTAACTAGGTAATAAAATCTAGTTGATCATAATATAAGTTAAGATTTTTCACAAGAAATAAAAACAGCTTTGCCAAGTTATATAAATTTTAAAATCATGTCACTTCAAAGCAAAAGTTGTTTTTCAAATAGCTTTCAGGTGTATTAACAGTAGATTAACCTTGATTTCTCCTTATTTTGTTAAATACGTAATGAGATATGTCTTGACATTTTGCAAATTATGCTCTCCAACAAGTGCTTGCCATTGTATAGTGTTTTCCATACTGAGAGGACCCAGAATGCTTAACAGAAGAATTATCAAACAGAAATTATACACTGAAAAAAATCACCAGAACAGATGACCAAAAACCTGGTTAATGAGGCAGAATTTAATGAGCTTCTTGGAGGATGAGATGAAAAGACAAAGAGCTTTGTGTAGGTGATCTCAGAACTTGGGATCAAGGCAGCACAAATTAGGGTGACTGGACAATCTAAATTCCAGTGCATGCACCTTTCTTCAGCTGTCCATCGATTTTCGATGATGACTGAGGCCTGGGCAAGGCGCCACACATGATCACTTGGATCAAGCTCAACCTGCCTGTTATTCAGCCATAGCATCTATTAGATTCCCAGAATAACGCCCTGATGTTACTGTTTTTACTGCCAATGTGTAAGGTAGTTCATTTATGGCTTTCTGTAGAAGCAGTGCATTCTGCAGGTAGTGTTTAGGTTACCGTTAAAGATAAGGGATTGTGATGTTCAGCTTAGGAATGTCAAGTCAGCAGATTAGAATGGTGGAATTGAGAGAAGGTTCTACAGCCAGCTGGGCAAAGGGGTTTTGTGACAGACACTGGGACAGGTCGATGTCTTTTTGGTGGGAGATGGAGGGAGAAGAGGCTCAAGAGAACCGGCCAGAGGATTCGAAGCAGCTGGAATGTGCGATTCGATGGAGTCCCAAGATGGGAAATTCTACCAGTGACCTGTGAATAGGAGTTGGCGCCCTGAGTGAAACGGACACATCCAGCTTTTGGGAGATCTGATCTCCAACCTTGTACACATTTGACTGTTTTCCTTCTTTTTTAACAGCAAGTTGATTAAGTCGACATTCATAAATCCACCTTCTTTATAGTTGTATGCTGTGTATGATCTGTTATTTCTTGGTGACGGATAATTGCAAGTGGGCAGTATTCACACAGTTTTCACTCAGACCGGTGTGCAAGTGGTCGAAACATCCCAACTTCCTGATTTTAGTGGGACCCATATCATTCTGACCATAGGTGCATGGAGTACAAAAAAGGTGGTTTTCTCAAAACTGACTCCAGTGGCTGTCAGCGAGGGGATCACGAGCTAGGTTTCCGTAGATGCCAGTAAAAAGAGGTTTCATAGAAAATCCACAGCTGGCACATCATAGCACAAAATCTACATCCAGAGAATCATCGAAACCACTGGCTGGATAAATGTACCTGGACAAGCATGAAGACTTGGACCAAACTCAACCAGTCTGTTATTCCGCAATGTCATCTGTTGGACTTCTAGAATTATCATTCCACCATGAGCTCCATCACAGCAAGCCATTCCCTGGTGGGCAGTGAAATAATTCAAGTTCTTCAAGTCTCCTTGAAGAAATTCTCACTGACCAATGGGAAATTCTGACCTAGTATTATTTGAGGTGCTGGAATAGTAAAATGGAATGTACTGAATACTTGAAGTCTGTCTGACAGAAATACCTGTAGGCTAAGCACAATCAGTGAAAGGAGAATGCCATACAGAATCAGAATCAGGTTTATTGTCACCGGCATGTGATGTGAAATTTGTTAACTTAGCAGCAGCAGTTCAATGCAATACATAACCTAGCAGAGAAAAAAATAATAACTAAAATAAAAAAATAATAAATAAACAAGTAAATCAATTACATATATTGAATAGATTTGAAAAAAAGTGCAAAAACAGAGATACTGTATATTAAAAAAAGAGGTAGTGTCCAAAGTTTCAATGTCCATTCAGGAATTCAGGATGGCACAGGGTAAGAAACTGTTCCTGAATTGCTGAGTATGTGCTTCAGGCTTCTGTACCTCCTACCTGATGGTAACAGTGAGAAAAGGGCCTGTCCTGTGTGCTGGAGGTCCTTAATAAAGGACGTTGCCTTTCTGAGACACCCTGAACATGCCCTGGGTACTTTGTAGGCTAGTACCCAAGATGGAGTTGACTAGATTAACACTCTTCTGCAGCTTCTTTCAGTCCTGTGCAGTAGCCCTTCCAAACCCGATAGTGACTCACCCTGTCATAATGCTCTCCACAGTACAACTATAGAAGTTTTTGAGTGTATTTGTTGACAAGCCAAATCTCTTCAAACTCCTAATAGAGTATAGCCACTGTCTTGCCTTCTTTATAACTACATCGATATGTTGGGACCAGATTAGATTTTGACACCCAAGAACTTGAAGCTACTCACTCTTTCCACTTCTGATCCTGCTACGTGGATTGGTATGTGTTCCTTTGTCTTACCCTTCCTGAAGTCCACAATCAGCTTTTTTGTTCAACTGATGTTGAGTGCCAGGTTGTTGCTATTAGCACTACTCCACTAGTTGGCATATCTCACTCCTGTTCACCCCTTTGTCACAACCTGAGATTCTACCAACAATGGTTGTATCATCAGCAAATTTATAGATGGTGTTTGAGCTATGCCTAGCCACAGAGTCATGTATATGTAGAGTAGAGCAGTAGGATAGGCACCTCCCCCTGAGGTACGCCAGTGTTGATCATCAGCAAGGAGGATATGTTATCACCAACCAAGCCCTTTGATCCCTTTCTGCCCAATACATGTTGGTCTGCAGGTCCCACGTTGATTTCATCAACCACCTCCTAATTGAATTGGGAACATGTATCCTTTTCCCTAAGGGAGTACCTCAGAGGGAGAAGAAGGATTTAAAATCAGGATTATGTCAGTGATTAGAACTTAGGGAGCACAGAGATCTATAACGTTTGTGTACCTGGAAAACATTGCACTGATGTTATTCAGAGTTATAAATCAAAACATTTAGGCCTTCAGCAAGGAAGAAACTTTAAAATTGATATGTCATGAGACTAGAAGGCAGCATCAACAAGCAAAAGTATGAGGAATGAAGATGCTTTAGTGACTGAAAATAATGGTGGCAGATTTTTGGATGAGTGCAGTTTATGCAGTGTAGATGCTGGGAGATGGACTAACATGTAGTTATGTGCCGAATGCATGTGTAGGTTTCAGAGGGAGATCAGCTGAGTCAGGACAATGGACAAGTAACGTCACAGAGATGAAAATAGTGATGGACTGGATTTGGGAACAAGAAAATCAGATATAGAAGATAAGAGCAAGAAAGTGATGCTGAGGCTTAATAAGGCATTGATCAGACTGCACTTGTAGTATTGTAACCAAGTTCCAAATGTCAATGTTCAAAGTAAATTTATTATTAGAGTACATATGTCACCATTTACAATCCTGAGATTTGTTTTCTTGTGGGCATACTCAGTAAATACAAGAAACATAATAAAATAAATGAAAGGCCACATCCTATAGAATGTACAAACAATTAATGCATGCAATACAGCAGAATGCAAGTACAAAGGGACAAAAGAAACAATGATAATAAATAAATAAATAATACATATGGGGAAGATGAGATGAAGAGTCCTTGAAGTGAGTCCACAGATTGTGGAAAGAGTGATGGAGCAAGTGAAGTTGAGTGAAGTTAACCCCACTGGCTAAAAAGGCTGATGGTTGAGGGGTTAATAACTATTTCTGAATCTGATGGCATGGGTCTTAAGGCTCCTGTACCTTCTTTCTGTTGGCAGCAGTGAGAAAAGATCCTGGCCTGAATGGAGGTTTTCCTTGATGGTGCATGCTGCTTTCCTGTGACAGTGCCCTTTGTAGATGTGTTCAATGGTGGGGAGGTTTCTACCCATGATGGACTGGGCCATATCCATGACTTTCTGTGGGGTTTTCTGTTCAAGGGAGTTGGTGTATCTATTCTAGGCCAGGACGCAACCAATCAATATGCTCTCCACCACACAGCTATAAAAGTTTGTTAAAGTTTTAGATGCGATGTTGAAGCTTCACAAACATCAAAGGGAACAGCACTCCCATGCTTTCTTCATAATTACACTTACATGCTGGGCCTTGACAGATCCTCTTATATAAGAAAAGATGTGTTGGCGTTAGAGAGGGCCCAGAGGAGGTTCACAAGAATAATTCTGGAAATGAAAGGGTTAATGTACAAGAAATGTTTGTTGGCTCTAAGTTTGTACTTGCTGGAGTTTAGAAGAATGAAGGAGGATCTCATTGAAACCTATCGAATATTGAAAGACCTAGATAGAGTGGATATGGAGAGGATGTTTCTTGTCATGGAGGAGTCAAGGGCCTAAGGGTGCAGCCTCAGAATAATGTGACATCCATTTAGATTGAAGATGAGAAGGAATTTCTTTAGCCAGAGGGTCGTGAATCTGTGGAATTCATTGCCATAAATGGCTGTGGAGGCTAAGTCATTGAGTATATTTAAAGTGGAGGTTGATAGGTTCTTGGTTAGACAGGGCATGAAAGATTACAGGGAGAAGGCAGGAGAATGGGTTTGAGAGGGATAATAAATCAGCCATGATGGAATTGTGGAGCTGGTTTGATGAACAATGTGGTTCAATTCTGCTCCTTTGTGTTATGGTCTTATATGATTTGAACACAGCATTAAATTTGCAAACTGTATTACTCCAGTTCTATTAACTTCCAGAGGCAGTAATTGCATGAATAGGTTTCATTGTCTAAAGCTTCATACGCTGTAGGAAATTTGTGTTCATCCAATAGTGTATGTCAGGTAAATGCTGTGGCAATTGTTAGTCAGTCATGTGGCCCAAGGTGTGCTCGTGAGTTACAGCTGAGTGTTTACATTTGATGTACCTTCAAAATACGTGACACACAATACTGAACATGCAGTTGAGGAAAAATGGGTCCAAAGACAAATCCCCAGGAGATTTCTGCTTGTAGGAGTTGGAAAAAGCAATTCAAAATCTGAATACAATTTGATTAAAAGAGATTGGAACATAACAGATACAATTCCACCATTCTGGGTATCAGAGGAGAAATGCTGGAAATTAGAACAGTTAATTGTTTTTGTTTTTGAAGTATGCAGATGGATCAAAGTTTATAAAGAGTGAGACAATGCCCCAAAGGTGGCAAACCTGTAGGCGGCAACTTTGTTGAAGATTGTTTTAATGGAGTGGTCAACGGCTTTGATGGGATTAGATCAAACAGGAATTGACTTGTATGGAGATGGGCTTGGAAACATTAAGAAAACAAATAGGCTTGGATCTGCAGAAAAAGAAACTTCAGAAAAAGAGCAACAGAGAAATTCAGGAATTTTAGCTGTGTTTGAGGGAAAGGAAGGAGGAGAAATGCTAAAGCAGCTGAATTGTAATCTTAATCTTTGTGATATATATGTTTAAAAAATTACCCACACCTGTGCAGTGCCTGCATTTATGTTGCTACACGGGCAATTAGACAGATGTAGCTATGAACAGAACATTTTTTACTAAAGGCATCAGCTATCAATTAAGCAGCAGCAGGAACAAAGAATGAAGGTCAGATCACAGAGTACATCCCAGTTCTTAAATGCAATCTTCTGTATACTACATTGCTTCTACGTTGATAAAATAAGTAAAACTGTCAACTATTTACACAAATGAAGTTATATACTGTAATAGTGTAAATAAATAAATATGCACAACTATGTTTCTGCAATAATAATTCAGTTGCCACTGAGATCTCCTACCCTTGTCATCCCTGAATTATCTTGTCAAGATGTCTACAGTTCTGGTTGTCAGCTTGTAGTTTAAATTCCCATGTGGCCCAGGTTTCCTTCAGTGTTTCTTCCAAGTGTTATTTAACTTGGAAGAACACTGGTCTATCGGCTAAGGAAGGACAGAGTGATAATTCAGAAGAAGTTTTCCTGCAATGTTGATTCAGTTGACTTCATAAGCTCTGGGCTGATAAGTACTCAAAGGGTTACCCATCCCAGTCTTTATATCACACCTTTGACACTCTGACTCATCTTTCCAGCCAGTGAGGCAGTATCTAAACAGGGACTGTGACGAAGGTGTCTGGTACTCATGTCAATTGTTTACTCCTCTGAGTTCAGCAATGTCAGGCTATTGTTTGACCTGTCTGCAGGGCAACCTGCTAATTTAAACTGCAGTTCCGAGATATTTGTGAAGGATGATTTCACAAGGCCAAGTGCGATGGGAATGACTTTGGTGCATCAAAAATCTGTGCCTGAATTGATGACAGTTAGTCCATCTGTTTTTTTCCCCCTTTCTTTATTTCAAGGTATCAATTCTGTTATGACTGGCCATTTTGGAGGTCATTAAGAGTCAACCATATTGGGGAGTCTGGCTTGTATCTAAATCTGACAAAGTATGGAGGAGGATTTTCCTCTCTGAAAGATATGCGTGAACCATGAAAATCTAGTAGTTTTGTGGGCATAAAGACTAATAACGTGTATTTTTACCAAGTCCTTCATTTGCAAGTGACCCTTGATATGAATCACAGGTGGTGATAATATTGTTTGGTTGAAACGGTGGAAGGCCATTGTCTCAATCAAACCATAAGAAAGGAGTGAGCTCTGTTTGGTTAGGCTCTGGTAACAGAGGTTTTTTATGGTTAGATCTTGGGAATTAAGAAATTTTTTGCATGTTCTTTGGCTTTCAGAAATATGAGGGGAAATCTTAGTGAAGCAAATAAATTCCTGATGTGATATGGTAAGTTAGAGATGTGGAAACATTTCCTTGAATGGGGAAATCTCAAATGATGGGTCATTATTACAGGATGATTGGACTGTTTTAAAATGGAAATCTTCCTCTTACTTTTACACTTTGAAATGAAGAATCTCTACAATCCTTTATTCCAAAGTGTCATTCCGGCCAGATCATTGAAGGTATTAAAAGGGAAATTATGAACATTTCTGGGAGTTCAGGAAGTTGAGGGCTATAGGGAACTGGCCCAGAAGAGATGAGATCTGAAGCAGATTAACCCTGATCGTATTGAATACAGGGTCAGGCGTGAAGGACTGCCTGACCTACTCTTGCTCCTATCTTCTTATGTACCAGTGGGCTTCACAGTTCATTTTCTTACATTGGATTTAGAGAAACAAAGAATATTATAAATGAAAGAGCATTATCTTTAGATATCTTAGAGGTTGGCTCCATCTAGCAATGCAAGGAAATGATGGACTAGATTCTCCTTCACATTCCCAATGAAATAAAAAAAAACTGACTTTCCATCAAATTTATAACTGGTGTGCTGCGCTGATTGCCTGATATTGCACGTCATTTTCGGATTCCCCAACATATTGATGAATACACCCTGTATGGCTGATGGCTAAAATTTTGGGGGGCTTAGGTGTCAAGAACTGTCCATTCACTGATGACATCATTGCAGCTTCCACAGATTGATAACAATAATGGATTTAACGAGTCTATCCTGTTGTAAACAATATTACGGTGCAGATAGTAAGTGTCCTGCAGTTTCTCACTTGCTGGCTAGTTGAGTCCACGCCAACACCTTAGTAAAACTCCAGCTGCAGGTCCAGATAGATTTCATGTTGTGTTCCAGATAGGAACTATTGCTGCTTCTGGAATGTCAAGAAGGTGGTGGGAAGGGATCAGAAGTGATCAGGATATTATGGGAGGGAGGAGGAAATGAAGCAGACAACACGATTTTCAGAGCAAAATGTACTGAAATTCAAGGTTTACTTCCCCTCCAAGCATCCTGAAAATTTTAGACTCAGCCACTTCCATCCAGTTGGACTGCATTGCCCTTCTGGAGGCTTCCTGTTCTCTGCAGCCATGAAAGGATGAAACGATTTTCCTGCTTTCTGGCAGGAACGCTGTACTGATACATCTGAGCATGCTGCTGCCCTTGTTTCTGCGGCACGTGCAAGGCCACTCTTCTCTGACAGTTGTAAATAATCCACAGTTGTAAATGTAAGGTCTCTTTTGTAATTGGTTGCTTTATTCTCTTCCAAATTCAGTGGAGGAGAGTTTACTGATCTTCAGAGATAACAGGAGCAGGCTGGCATTTGAAATTGAAAGTAACTGCAAACCCTTCAAAAGCAAAGATATTCAGTTTTCCTAGAAACCCCAGCAGCAAAATAGGAGCTTTCAAAATATCATACAGATCCTCCAAAACCTTGCTCCTCTTTCAACAGTTAACTTAAGTTGAACTCTCATCTATCCCTACCAAAAAATATTTATAGTTTGCCTGGATTTTGGGCAATTGCATAAAAACATCCATCCCCAAATCATATAAAAACTTCCATCCCCCACCCTCTTTGTAACTTGACACAAGCTTATTTTCTACCTTCCCAGTTCTGACAAAGCGTCTTTGATCTGGAATCTGAACTCTGTTTCGGTTTCCACATGCTGAGTGATGCCAGCATTTTCTGTGTATATTTCAGATTTCCAGTAGCTTCAGATTTTGATTTCCACAGGAAACCTGTGCAAGTTATACTGATAGTTGCCTAAGCCAAATCAATCATCATGGTGTCACCCTGTACAAAACAGAGTGAATTGTAATTAACTCCCGCTTGCCAGAATCACCAAAGATGAAGTGAGACCAGAGATACATTATCAGAAACTGCTTGGTGTTAACAACATAGATGTTGTTAACACCATTAAAGATTGAGCAATGAGGTTTACTGCAAGTAATGGGATATGTATAATTAATTTGGCAGAACCTGGAACAGCACAAACATTACTCCAGTTTCCAAATATTGCAATTTCTCTGCACCAGCTGGGATCTGTTTAATAACAACATCACAGTTATTTCAGCATCTAGGATTATGGTTTGATTTAATTTACAGTTTACAGTATATTCTGAGTCTTTGATACATTTCCAGAATCAGACCAGTCTTCTTATACCCAAAAAAGATGTACGATCTCATTCAATATTGTCGCACTAGGCAATTAATCTGTCATTTGCAACATTGAAGCCTTGGCTGCAAAAAATAGTATTAACATTAATAATAATCTATTAGAAAGTCTCAAAACCACAGGATGTGCCCACCAGTCCATGATTAACTTAACTGAGTGGCTAAAGGCCAGCAGTTCCAATCAGAGTCACCCAGCACATTTAGGCCTCATAGAGTGGAGTTGAAATTGCTCACAGAATTTATGTACCATACAATTCTATTATATCAATTATGCACATTACAAGAAAATTGGTAATTTATCAAATAAATTGCATGATGAGAAACTGCTATGTGCTTGCTCTTGTAGAAACATGGTTCCAGGGCAACATCCCATGCACCTTCAATCTACAGGCCATGCCACTCAGGGACTTGTGCTGTGCTATTAACATTTTTTTGACTGTATGTTTTTTCCAGCTATTATATGGGTTGTGTGTTGTGTGAGTGTTGGTATTGGGTTTTGCACCTCAGCACACGGTGGAACACTGTTTCTGTACACATGTGTTTGGCTGAATGACCATTAAATGAACTTGAAATCTAGAAGAGATTTTCTTACAATAATTTCATCAGTGTTTGGTATTAGAACTTCAATCAATTATGTGGATTTCATTCTCAAGCAGACTCTCATTGAAGCTGGTTCTTGTGCACAATGAAATTATTTCAGTCCGCATATATTTGAACCAAGCATGTATTTATTCTAGCTATGCAACATGTTTACAATATTTTCAAAAGGCTGTTCTTCTTGATAAGTACAAAATACTGTTTTCTTTGTTTCCCATGTGCATTTCTTATATTGCTAATAAAATCCTTCCTTCCACTTATGCTTTTTTCCTTTAAGCTTTGATATTGAAACAAGCTTTGCTTGGAAGTGAACCTTTGGTTTTAAATAGGCGAGAGTCCTCCATAGTTTACTCATAGGCCACTAACACCTTCTCTGTTTTGCAGCCACTGAAACGCATTGATTGGAATGGACCTGGTCTGAGATACAATGTTAGTTGGAGGCGACAAGGGGATGAAGTAACTTGGCATGAATATGTAAGCAGTAAACATCACCACCTTGTTGAGAATACCCCGACATTTGTACCCTATGACATCAAGGTACAAGCCTTGAATGATATTGGACCGGGTCCTAATCCAAAGATTGTAACAGGATATTCAGGAGAGGATTGTAAGTATTCTTTTTACTTCACTCATACTTTGAAACATCTCTGTATTTGTAAAGTACTGGAAAATTCCAATCAGTTTTGTAAATGTGTTCCTATTTAATACATATATACATTAATTTGCAAGATTTTTAAATTAGAAATGCTTTCTAACTGTGTAAAATAAGAGCTATTTTAGAACCATTTGTACATAAACGTAGAGTAACACACACAAAATAATGGAGCAACTCAGCAGGTCAGGCAGCATCTACAGAAAGGAATAAAGAGTCGATGTTTCAGGCTGAGACCTTTCATCAGGACTGGAAAGGAAGTGGAAAGAAGCCAGAATGAGAAGGTGGGGGGAGGGGGGGGGGAGGGGGGGAAGGAGTACAAGCAGAGAGGTGATAGTTGATGAAGTGAAGAGGAAAGTAAGTGTGGGGGGGGTGAAATGAGTAGCAGGGAGGTGATACATAGAAAAGGTAAAGGTTTGCAGAAGAAGTAATCTTGATAGGAGAAGAAAGTGGACCATGGGAGAAAGGGAAGGAGGTGGGACACAGGGAGAGGTAATTGACTGTTTATTCCTTTCCATAGATGTTGCCTACACTGCTGAGTTCATCCAGCATTTTGTGTGTATGTCAGGACACTGGACCAGGGATCCAATCGCAGACCCAGTACTGTGCACACAGCGATATTAATTGAGTAACAAATCCCTAGGTGTAAACAAAGTTGGCGTCAAAGTTTAGGCAGAGATCAAAACATCCAGAAAATCCAAAAACCAGAATCGGTAAACAGGCAGAGTCAATATTCAGAAGACAGAGTACAGATATGAGGCAATAGGTGGAGCACAATGAGACAGAAGTGGCAGCAAAACAGGTAATAATGAGAAACAGGTGAGAGGCGGAGTACTCAGTGATACAGGGGCCGGAGTAGAGCAGGAGTGGAGACAGGAGCACATGGGGCATGAAAACAAACAAGTGCACATGGCAACACAAAACCACAGAATGACGGCTAGGGGGAAAACACACAAAAAGACAAAGTTCAACTGGAGGTATTGACAGTGTATTATTCTGGATTTCCAGTATCTGCAGAATCTCTCTGTTTCCATGAACATATGATTGCAGTGCTCTACTAATATTTGAACAGGATACCAGAAGTGATTTTGAGGCATGTTATGCAACTAAATTCAATAACCTGGCCATTACTAGGCTGGCACAATGACTAATCTGACCGTGAATAGGCTCAACATTACTAAAGTTCCAACTAGTTTATTATGGAAGAAGACAGCCACCCATATGCAACTCCAGTTAAATATAATGTCCTTGACTCTTAATTGTCCTCTTGGGAACAAGGGACAGGTCATATACGTAGGCTTCATCCACAGTCCAACATTAAATAACATTTGGTACTGTTTTCAGTATTAAGTTCACCATCAAGAATCAAGTGTGCTCTATAATGTAGAAATGTGGACACCCAAGAACATCAAACATTGTTTTGTCTGTTGTTAAAATTTCTTCTGGGACTGGTGGTAACTACCAGGTGGGAGAAGAATGTGGGAGGCAACATACGAGAATGAAAAATATCTAAGAAAAAGGTCATTGTCCTAAAATGTTGACTGGTTTCTCTTTCCACAGATGCTTGTTGACTAGTTGAGTTCTTTCTGTGTTTCATTTGGGTCCTGACAAATTAACATGTAGTCATTGTTTCAGTATTTTTTTTCCAACTACAGCTGTGATCTGGCTGAACTTTGGTCACAAAGACATCCAGAGATGAGCCAAGAAGGACACTAAGTGTGGGAAGTTAGTGGCACACTGGGGAAGAATCCTGTCAAGTATGAGCTACAGAAATACTAATCACCCATATCCAAGCCCTTCTCCGCCCATCCCCGAACAGCATCCGACTCCAGATTAGAAGTTGGACTCTGACAATGTAGGTTAGCATTTCAACAGGTCGTGATTGTCTGGTTCCATTGGAGAGATGGGTAGTCCAAGAGTGACTGCCTGCAGAGTTGAGTGTGACAAGCTGAGAAGGTTGGCAGAGTGGGATTGCAAATGGACAAGGGAAGGGTTCATACAGTCCCCATGCACTGGTGTAATGCTCTGTTGAATTCAGCCAACAGAGCGTTACACCAGTACATTAAAAGATAAATTATATTTAGGAATGCAGCTTAACACCCATCACCCCTGAGGCAAATTGATCACTTGCTTCCAGCTATTAAAACCAGAAGGGACCAGGTTGGTTTATATTTATGTTTGTTACCATCTTCCTGTGAACATTGGTATGTTGACATTACAGTAAGAAAAATCAAGAATCATTGCTGAAAATGTTAGTCCTTACACTGATCTGTGGAATTTGTGATTTGTTGATATATTGGAACAATTTCTTCAGAACTATTTTGTCCATTTAATACAAATTTACAGAATGATAACTTGTCACTCACCTTGAATAGCAACGACTTTGTCTGAGTAAAAATTACATGTGATTGCAAGGTCAGTTTTACAATGTTTATGATACTCATTTAACATACAACAAAAAGAAAGCTGAAGAGAAATTACAGAAATATAACTCAGAAATGTAACTGCTATAATCATTCAAAGTAAAAGTTGCTGCTCCTGCATAAGAGCATAATATACTTACAACAACATTGGTGAATCCATAGGGAAACTTGTGCTGGCAGCAAGTACAAAGTGCTGGAGGAACTATCGATGGAAAAAAGTAAACAGTTGACATTTCGGGCCGAGACCCTTCATCAGGACTGGGAAAAAAGATGGGAAGTTAGAGCAAGAAGTTGGAGAGAGGGGAGAAAGAAGTACAAGGTGGTAGCTGATAGTTGAAACTGGGAAAGGGGGAAGGGTGAAGTAAAGACTTCAGATGATAACTGAAAGAGATAAAGGGGTGAAGAAGGAGGATTCTGATAGGAGAGGGTAGAAGACCATAGAAGAAAGGAAAAGGGGAGGAGCACCGGAGGGAAGTGATGAGCAGGTAAGCAGTTAAAATGAGAGAAGGAAACAGGAATGGAAATAATGAAGGTGGGGGTGGGGGAGCAACTACCGGAAGTTTGAGAAATCGATGTATATGCCCTCAGGTTAGAGGCTACTCAGTCTGAATATAAAGTGTTGCTCTTCCAACCTGAGTGTGGCCTCATCACAGCAGTAGAGAAGACCATGGACTGACATGTCAGAATGTGAATGGGAAATAGAATTGAAATGGTTGGCCAATGGGAGATCCCACTTTTTCTGGCAGGTGGAGCATAGTTGCTCTGTGAAGTGAGTCAGGTCTCACTGATATACAGGAGGCCACACTGTGAGCACCAGATACAGTAGATGACCCCAACAGACTCATAAGTGAAGTGTTGCCTCACCTGGAAGGGCTGCTTGTGGCCCCGAATGGTAGTGAGGGAAGAGATGTAGGGGCAGGTCAACAGCTTCACGTTCATTCTGCTCAAAAAATAAATCAGAAATGTTGGCAATTTGTAGTTTTATTTACAAAGGCTAAACTGCAAAGTAAAACACCTAGGGAAATCAAATAGGAGTATGATATGTCTAATACAAAAAATAATTTTGAGAGAGAGAGAGAGAGAGAGAATAAAATAAAACAGTTAAGTCATGATGTTGCCATTTTACCAAACACTAGCAAGGCCACATGAGAGTATTGTGTCTAAGTATGTTCACCACGATAGGAAGGATGGGATTGTGCTGAAGAAAGTGCACTGGAGATTGGCTGTGATGTTGCCTGAATGAGAGGACTTTAGTTAAAGAAAGAGCGAGGAAAGGCTGGTCTTACTTTCTCTGGAGCAAAAAAGATTGGGGAGTGACCTGACATAAATGTACAAGTTTACAATACACATAGAGAGGTTAGATAGTCAGAACGTTTTCCCCTGGTAGGGGTATCAGAAACAAGAGGATTTTAAGAAGGATCTCAGTAGTAATTTTTTTTTTAACAGATATAGTTGTTGGTATCAGAAATTGCCTGGCAAGGGAGGTGGGGAATTCAGATACAAGTTACGTATTTAAAAGATATTTAGACCAGAATGTAAATAAACAAGACATAGAAGGATATCACCCTCATGCTGGCAAGTGAGATGTGCAGATAGGCAAATACACATGCTGGAGGGGGGTGTTGTGTAGGGTCGATTTTGTGTTATGCAACTCTAGGACTTGATGTATCTATTTTCTATAGAAATCTTAAATATAATATTTCTGTGCTTGTCAACTATTACAGAGAATGAACAAGTGGGCACCTTACTGAGCACGCTCCCTAGATAGAAACTATTAGTTCTTAAAAGTAACATTTTAGGAATGAGCATGAGAGTCAATTGAAATGATGTTGTTACATACCCCTTAACTGGGTCACTTACCAGCAAAGATAGAGAGGTCCGTTGAAGTCTGATGGTACTATTTTTAATGGTATTTATTGATAAAAATACACAAAAATAATATCAACGCAAACATACAGATAATATACGTTGTCAATACTAAATCTAAAAGTGCAGGTATAATAATAATCAAGAAGAAATAGCTCTATCGTTGTCCAGGGGATAATGTATTGTCCGATGGAAATATAAAATGCACTTTAGTTTGTTCAAGCTGTAGGGTGCAGCCTTTTTGGTTGGAGAGAAAGACAGAGGTTTAACTTGCCCATTCCTTTTATGATGTCAATTCTTTGAGAGTCATTGGGAGTTAGGTTCCCCGTTGGTAGCTAAAAGCCGTTCTTCCATGGTAAAAGCCACCAGTTCCGGGGCAAGTGGAACCGAACGCACGTGGCCTCCTCCCCCACCGGCTTCCGCTATTACGGGATCACTAGCGTTTCTTCTGGTGTGTCTGTGGGGCTGTTCACACAGACCCTCTTTTATCCTGACTCACAGGGTCTCAGATGTCAATCAGGTTGGGGGGTGATGCAATCCCTCCACCAACCAGCCCACTTTGTCTGAGGGCTTCCACATAGCACAGTGTTGTAATACACAAGTTCATCTTCAAGAGACAATGGTTGTTTCCGGTAGCTATATATCGCCAGGGGAACAAGACATTCTGCACGTCTCTCTCATTTCCTGGGTCTTCTGACCCAAATCAATAGTGATCTTGCGATTCTCACAAAGGAGGGGGCTACCCTGCACCTTTCGGCCCCTCAGAACTGTGGTACATTCATTACAATGTATAAAAAAGCAGTAACTAAGTGGAACAAGGGAATTTTGGACTTTTAGTTCCCAATAATGTTATGCCATATTCTTTCTTGGTTTATGAGGAGTAATTAATAGGATCTAATCGCTAAGACTAATCCTCAGCCCATCAAATGAGGATGGTGGAAAGTAAATGGACCACAGAGCAAATTCCTATGTTGGAGCACCTGTTGGATAAGTGACTGCCATTACATGCAGTGTTATTGAGTGCTGTTGGATACTGTACAAAGTGTTTAGTGTATACAGGACAAGTCTGGCAAATCTCGAATGCTTCACCATGCACGTTCATTTTTAGGCTTCTTTCACTTACATGCAAGTGAAATATCATTTCTACAATGTTATGTCACTCTTTCTCACTTCTCACAACTGCCTTTGACAACCTCATTCAGTCCAGTTCATTTGTATTCCTAAAATAAATGTTCATTTAACAGTTCCATTAAGTTACTTCAATCTGACTCACTGATTTTTATGATTTTATAATTCATTAATAAAGGTAAAGATTAGTGAAGACAAATGTGAGTTCCTTACAGTTAGAAACTACAAAATTTATAGTGGGGAATAAAGAAATGACAGAGCAATTAATCAAATAGTTTTTTTCTATGTTCATGGAAGGGGACATAAATAACTTCTCAGAAATGCTGGTGGGATCAAGGCTCCAATGAAAAGGAAATATAAAGGGAAATTTTTAAGAATAAGCTAATAGTACTGGAATAACTAATGGTACCAAAAGTTAATAAATCTGCATTGCAGAGTAATGGACAACATAAGCCTCAGAAATAATGGATGTAGTGGTAGTCATCTTCCAAACTTTTGTAGATTAAGGGATAGTTCTAGCATATTTGCAGGTAGAAAACATATCCCCATGATTTAAAAATGTAGGGAAAGGGAAGGCATGGAACTACAGAATGGTTAAGATGACATGAGTAATAGGGAAAACAATAGAGTCCATAATAAAGCTTGTTAAAACAGACTTTGAAAAAACATCAAGGGGTGAAAAAATGTCAGCATAGATTTATGAAATGGAAATCTTATTTGAAAAATCTTCTGGACCTTTTTGAGGATATAGCTAGTAGAATAAATAAAGGAGAACCTGTGGATGTAGTGGCTCTGGATTTTCAGAAGGCCTTTTGTCATAAAACACAGCACCCAATTAGTTCAAAAATGCATGAAGTAAAGTTTCTTGATAATATTAATCATTGAATTCATATACATAATCCTGCAGGCATTTCCTAGTGCTCCTAACCTTTTAAGTGCACATCTACTCAAAAATTAATCACTTGCCTTGAAAAATAATCAGTTGTTGTAATGAATCATTTTAGATGAAGTTCCAGGTTCTAACACCAATTATATTAAAGTGTATTTCCTATTCTCACTCTTAAATAGTCAGACTATAATTTTAGCATTGGCCCAGTCTCCACCACCAGTGTATATCTTATCACTTGAGAAACTAATTGGATCCACTCCAACTTGCCTACTGGGATAACAGGTCCACAGCAGATGCCATTTCATTGCCTCTTTACTCAACCCTTGCACATCTGGACAGCAAAGATATAAACATCAGGATGCTTTTTATAGACTGGAGCTCAGCATTCAATACCATCATCTCCTCAAAATTAATCAATAGATTCAAGACCTTGGGCTCTATACAAGTTTGTACAATTGGATTCTTGATTTTCTCACTTGTACACTCTAGCAAGTTTGGACTGGCAACAACATCGCTCCCGCCATCTCCATGAGCACGGGTGTTCCAGAAGGCTGTGTGCTTAGCCCTCTGCTTTACTCACTTTATACTTAAGACTGTGAGGTGAAGCACAGCTCCAATACAATATTTAAGATTGCTGCCAATGGCCGAATCAAAGGTGGTGACGAATGTTTCTATGTTTCTAAATTACAGGAGCCTCAGTTTCCACACTACCCCAATCATCAGACTCTTGAACCAGCTGGCATAATTCATCTCAAATTCACTTGCCCCATCGCAGAACTGTTTCCACAACCTGTGGACTCAGTTTGAAGGTCACCTTATCTCATGTTCTTGAGGTTTATTATTTATTTGATTATTATTATTATTGTTGTTGTTGTTGTTGTTGTTGTTGTCTTTTTATCTTTTATGTTTGCACAATTCATTGTTTTTTTTGCACATTGACTATTTGTCCTCTTGGGTATGGTCTTTCTTTCATTCTGTTATGTTTCTTGAATTACCGTGTATGCCTGGAATCTCAGGTTTGTATATAAATGTACTTTGATATTAAATATTATTTTGAACTTTGGTATGGTTTTGGTGTGTCTAATCAGATGAACTTCAAAGATTCAAAGATATGAAGATTCAAGATTCAAAGTACTTTTATTATCAAAGTATTCATACAGAATACAACTCTGAGGTTCATCTTCCCACAGGCAGCCATGAAACAAACAAACAAAGAAACACCATGGAACCAGTTCAAGAAAACAACAAACGCCAACACAACAAAAAAAGAACAAATTATGTAAACAACAAAAAGGAAGTGAATAACATATAGAATATCGAACACCAAACCAAGAGTCCAGTGGTATTCAGTTTAGTTCAGTTCAGTGTGAGCCTTGACCCAACTGCAGGCTGCAGAGCTGTTCTTCACTGATGAAGAAAGGGACGAGGTGATGAAAAGTGGGTGAGGAGAAGAGCAGGACACTCAATTTAAACTATAACAAAGCCTTACAGATGTCAGTCTAGTAGAGGCATCTTGGTGTATGGTTCATAAGAAAGCAAGCAGGTGGGAAGGCAAATGGTTGCTTGTGCTGAGCTTGTATGCATGAGGCCTTATGTGGAGCAGATTGTATCTCTGTACTTAGGGAGAATGTACTTGGAGTAAGTGTGGCATAGATTTGGCCAAATTACCATCTAAGTTAGTGGGTTGTTCTGTGAGAAGAGAATATGTAGGATTAACAACTATCCAATGGAGTTTAGAAAAATGAGAGATTACCTCATTGAGACAGATGAGAATCTGAGGGATACATCAAGTGAGGCTGTTCACAGCAACTGGACTCTTAAGCTTGAGGATAAAGTCTCAAATCACATCACAACACCCTGACAACTTTGATAGGTGGTAGGTTTCTACCTTTTGCCTTGTCTCTTGTCAGAGTATTTCAGAGCAGAATCTTGGGTGTAGAGTGGCTAAAGTCTACTGAACACAGAGACATTACTTTAACCGAGTTCAGAAGCAAGAGGCCCAATGCAATTGAACCCAGTAATCCTTCCAGTGTAATTAGGGCTGGGGCCAAATTAGACACAGAGCAGCTCAATGCATCTTCTCTTGGGACAGAATTTTGAAGGTGTGCATCTTCTGTTCTCACTTTGAAATAACAGAATCATTGGTTTATGCTTAGGATATCCTTAGCAATGGACAAATCAGCAACTCAAAACAATTAAAAATAGCTACATACAAAATGCTTCTTCAATCTATTCAAACTTTCAGAGCCCCTGAACAAATGAAAGTTTAGAGAAAATGAAATGTAAAAGCTAATTTCAGGATGACTATGAAAATAATTAGTTTATACCTTGAGACTTACTGGTAATGTTACCAGACATGATATAGATCTCAAGCAAGAGTTCAGTATCAATGAATTGCATCTACTTGAGTGGATTATTTTATTTTTCTGTTTTAAATTACATGTTAATATATTTACAAGTCCAGTTGTTCAGATGAAAACAGAAATGAAATCCATCCAGACAAAGAAAAATATTGATAATGAAAACAGATTTTCCAATATATGCTACTTATTAAATGTAGCACTGATCCACCATTAAAGTTCAAAGTTCAAATTAAATTTATTATCAGGGTAACTATATGTCACCATATACAAACCGGAGATGCAGTTCCTTGCGGTCTGCTCAAAAATCCATAATAGAATAATATCCATAACTGAATCAATGAAAGACCACACGAACTTGGGCATTCAATGGGTATGGAAAAGAAAACACACTGTACAAATACAAAAAGAAGGAAATAATACTAATAAGTAAGCAGTAAATATCGAGAACATGAGATGAAGAGTCCTTGAAAGTGAGTCAATAGGTTGTGAGAATATTCCAATGAAGGGGCTAGTTGAGATGAGTGAAATTATCCCATTTGATAAAAGAGCCTGATGGTCGAAGGGTAATAATTGTCTCTGAACCTGGTGGTGTGAGTCATGAAGCTCCTGTACCTTCTTTCTGATGGCAGCAGTGACAAGAGAGCAAGTCCTGGATGGTGGTGGGGGGTCCCTGATGATGGATGTTGCTTTCCTGTAACAGTGTTTTGTGTAAATGTGCTCAATGGTGAGGAGGGCTTTACCTGTGGTGGACTGGTCATATCCACAATTTTTGTAGGATTTTCTACTCAAGGGCATTGGTGCTTCAATACCAGGCTGTGATACAGCCAGTTATTACGCACTCCACTATACATTTATAGAAGCTTATTAAAGTTTTGCTATGCCAAATCTTTGCAAACTTCTAAGGAAGTAGAGATGCTGCTGTGCTTTTTATATGCTGGGCCCAGGACATGTCCTCTGAAATAATAACACCAAAGAACTTAAAGTTGTTGATGCTCTCCATCTCTGATCCTCTGATGAGGTTTGGCTCATGGACTCTGAATTTCTTCTCCTGAAGTCAATAATCAACTCCTTGGTCTTACTGACATTGAGCGAGAGGTTGTTGTGACACCACTGGGCTTGATTTTCAATCTCCCTCCTATGTGCTGACTCATCACTACCTTTGATTCAACCCTCAACAGCAAACTCGAATATGGCAATACAGCTCTACTTAACCACAGAGTCATAAGTGTAAAGCAAGTAGAACAGGGGGCTAAGCACACAGCCTTGTCGTGCAATTGTGCTGATGGAGATCATGGAGGAGATGTTGTTACCAATCCAAACTGACTTGGGTCTGCAAGTGTAGAAATCAAGGATCCAATTGCACAAGGTCTTGGAGCTTATTGATTAGCTTTGAGAGGCTGATGGTATTGAATGCTGAGCCATAGTCAATAAAAAGAATCCTGATGTTATTATTTTATTTTATTGAGCTACAGCACAGAGAGGCCCTTCCGCCCTTTGAGGCTGGCTGACCAGCAATCCGCTAATTTAATCCTAGTCTAATCACAGGACAATTTACAAGGACCAATTAGTCAACCAACCAGTATGTCTTTAGATTGTGTGAGGAAACTGAAGCACCTGGAGGAAATCCACGTGGTCATGGGGAGAATGAATGAACAAACTCCTTACAGGCAATGGTGGGAATTGAACACCCGTGCTATATAGTATTGTGCCAACCACTATGCTACCATGCATCTTTGCTGTCCAGATGTTCCAGGGTTGAGTGAAGAGCCAATGAGATAGCATCTGCTATGGACCTGTTGCTCTTGTAGGCAAATTGGAATGGATCCACATTACTTCTCAGGCAGGAGTTGATATGTTTCATCACCAACCTCTCAAAATACTTCATCATTCTGGATGCAAGTGCTACTGGACAATAGTCATTGAGGCAGATTACCCTGTTATTCTGAGGCAGCGATATAATTGAAGCCTGCTTGAAGCAGGAGATTACCTCAGACTGCCGAAGTGAGAGTTTAAAGATCTCAGTGAACACTCCAGCCAGTTGTTAAGCGCAGGTGAGGGCAATCTTGGCCTCATCCTTTTGCATTGTAGCCTTGCTTAGAGTCCCACTTCCTCCCTGCTTCCAGCCATGGCAATGAATGTTCTTCCATTTAAAGGTGCTGTACCTGCTGGTCCACTCTGTACTGCAGAAGATCATGACACCTATAGATCATTAAGATGATTTAAAAGTACATTGCTTAAAGGGAAATTACGTGCTGTAAAGGAATATTTAGAAGCGTTATCTGTAACCCACAAAACATTACCGTGGTTCACCGGTGCCATCTTGCAGAACCTTTAATGTTCATCTTACCATTACCTTTAATGTTTATCTCAATGGGAGACTAGTTACTTACCAAGTTTATTTGAAGAATAATTCATGGTTTTCTTGTGATACTCTTGAAGCCATTGCTGATGAAAATCTTTACCATTGCACAGATGTACATTTCGAAAGCTTGCAATTCCAAGCTGCCCAAGGGTGTGCTGATTGATGCACTCCTCATAAAATGTGTTTTGTTCTAACATTGTGGGTTCCTATTGCACTACTAGTGAGTGTCCTAATGCGGCCAAAAATCACAAAGGAATATATCTCTTGAAGAATCTTTTACTGTTTTCACCTGTGATCAAGGCACCAGATAAAGTGCATGCTATACAAAAGGCTCATCAAGGGAATAACAATTAATTAATCTTCTAATGTGCTGTTCTTCTTGGCAAGGAAATCTGTCTTTTTATTCTTCCCTGGTCTTGCATGTCTCCAGACCTGTGATCAATGTTTAATGCCTTAGCAAGCTCGACTTAAGCAAAGCAGGAATGAAGCCACAGTGGCCACCTGTCATGGGCGACAGGAATGGGATGCAGCAAATCATTTCCAACTCTGTAATCCTTTCAAAGTTCTCTGTGAGCCAGTGAGTGAACTGAAAGAGTTGCTCCACAGATAGACCAAGGAACATTCTGACATTTGTATTCACAGTATTGCATCTTCAAATAGCATCCCAGAATCCTTTATTACAGATATAAGAGGCCTCACAGGGCCTTGATGAGACACTACCTGGAGTTTTGAATGCAGTTTTTCTCTCTGTATCTGATGAAGTCTGAAAGTCTTAAAAAACTGAGGTGCTCAGAGAGTTTGGGTCATTTAAGCCCATTTCCGCTGGTAGGATGGAGGAATAAAGTGGGATGTAATGTAAGCCTATAAAGTTCTCCTTAGCCTAGAGAGGAAGGATGTTCTGAAAGACTGGCAAGTCCAGAATTAGGAGTCATGGCTTCATAACACGGGCCATGCCATTTAAAGCTGAGATCAGGACAACATTCTTGACCCAGCACATAGTGATTCTGTGAGATTCTCCAACACGGAGGTTGTGGATGCCAAGTTATTAAATATATTGAAGAAGCAAGTAGGTACATTCCTTAATTCTATGGGGATTTAAGGACATGGCAACAGTTGGGGAGAGGATACTGAATGGATAATAGCCATGATTGTGTCACTATGTTCGAATATGGCCCAAGTGCGGAGCGAGACTCTGAAGCAGGTTGATAGTTCACAGACGTTAGAGGGAAAAGAAAACAATAAATGCTCGACCAAACAGGGCCGTTAACTAAAACTCTCAAATGGAAAATGGAGCCAACACTGTGGCTGAAAGGAATAACGAAATATAAAATGAATACTACTAATCTTTCAGAGTCATTTGACTCGAAAGTCTCCAATTTTTCTAGCAAGGCTGAATGCAAGCAGGCAGCAAAACATTGCAGTGCTTTGCTCAAGTCTCGACAAGCGCTACGACGAAAAGAATGGACTTAAATGCGATCACAATGAAATAATAATTAGCGGACTCTTGCATATCCACGAGTTCAATTGCCATATTTGCTGCACGGCCGACAGATTGAGCTGAATGGTGAAGCTGACCCAAAGGGCTGGTTGGCCCACTCTTGATACTATTTTTGGTGTTTCTACAACAATCCTTAGATACACACAAGGCAGACTTGTCAAAGCTGGTAGCATGGTGATGATCAGTAAGGAATGAAAATGATGACCAAAATATTGATTCCAGGAGGTTCAACTTGGACAAAGCCAATCCCTGTTAATTCTCATTTCCTGCCCTCCATTATATGAGTGCTACAGCATAATTAAAGATACAACAAGAGTCGCAAAGGAATCGTACATACACTGGACGGAATCTTTGATGCCCTTCATCAGAATGACTAACCACTATTAGCTGACTGTCAGAGGACACAAGAGTGAAGAGTGGATTGAGAAAGGGGCAAATCTATTTAAACTCATTCTCATCTGCTACAAATAAAACCATACCTGATGTACCAAGAGGCAAAACCACCACCAGACCTCCTGGAAAAAAAGTGCATCTTTGCATTGAGGATGCCCTTCATTGTGTTGTCTGGTCTGGCAGAGGAAAACTAGGCAAATGTGTGTGCTAGACACATCATCAAAATTGAAGTTGGTTTTCACCGGAATATGTAATTGGAAATGAAAATCAAATCAATTTCTCGTGGAGAATAGGAGGAAAAGATGGGAATTCTGTAATTAGCAACACAATGGGACCGCTGTAGTTTATGTCACCTTTGTAATGGAAATTAGGAATGGCCTTATCAGCAATAATTGTATAATGTTATTCACTTCACTAATCTCTGTAACTGTAGTTCTCAGAGATCAAAGTCCAAACATGTAACAATCAGTTAATTTATGAATGCCCAAATTAAATTTTGGCCTAATCTTTGGCCTATCTTGGCTAATAAGTAAATCCCCTATTATTTTCCTGGTGGATCTCTATCATTGTCCTGGGAATATTAACATAGATAACACTTCCTGGGGATATCTGAGGTAAATTGAAATGATTTGGATCAGTATGATCTAAGCAATCCATAATTAGGATTGCACTTAAAGCACTTAATTGACTTTCTCAGCACATAAGGAAACATTCCCCTCCCCTTTATCAGTTTCTGATTTCTAACAATTTAATTTCACATGTGTTGCAAGAAAGAAATGCAAGTTTTTGAATTGTACTAGTTTAAATAACCATTCAGTTTATTAACTCTGTTTTTGGTTTATAACTGTTGTCTTTCTGATATTACCACAGCAATTACAAAAATACTTCTTTGACTGAAATGTGCTGTTAAATGCCCTCAGGTAATTATGTACTACGTAAAGTCTTTCTTATCTAAATATAGGTATTACTATAATGAAAAGGAGGATCGACTTTCTTATCTGTTTGCAGAAAGACCAGCAAACAATAATTTGTTTCACCTGTTTTTTTCTCTTTCAGTTATGATTTCCTAAACAAATTAAGAAAACCTTTCTTGACCCTTTACCTCAGAAATGCCTCTTAGTTCAATTAGGTGATTTGTAGACTTTACCTGAGGTTTGTGAATCACCTCAAAAGTCATTTTCTTTCTGTTCTCCTGTCAGTGGTTTATTGTGAGTTGTTTCTCTCATGATGTGTACTGATAAAGAGTTACACAATTGCAACACATTTTTTGTCTCATGGGCATGACTTTTTGGAAGCAGGATTTCTGGCTTATAGCTTTATTTTTGCAGGAATCAGTATTTATAGGTGACCATAGGAAAGCATCTGTACTTTCAAGGAGTTTTAAAGGTGATTAGATCGAACAGCTGTGCTGCAAATATTACCTCTATGCTGTAGGATGGTGAGATTAGATGAAATAGAACTTATAGAACATAGATCAATGCAGCCCTTTTGGATCACCATGTTGTGCTGACATTTTAACCTACTCTAAGATCTTCCTCCCAACTCTTCCACCCAACATAGCTCTCCATTTTTCTATTATTTATGTGCCTATCTAACACACTCTCTCAGCACTTTCTGTTATCAGGTTACAGTATATTGTTGGATATATTTTGTTGGGGGAGCTTTTCTTTTGGACTTGCTCAGTGAAAATTGATGCAGATGTTTTCTGTTCACAGGAAAATCAAACACCAGAAATTGAAAACAAACTATTCTGATTGCAATAATATCTGCAAATTATTTAATCAGTGTAACTTGAAACCAATATGTGGTTCTCTGATGATTCACAAGTTTCATGACAAAAAATAACTAACCTTTGGTGTAGTTAAGTATGTTCATTCTTCAGTAAGGTTGCAGGATCTGGAATGTTGAACTGTACATTTCTCTTTACAAGAGGGAAGCATATATTTATAACTTCCTTTCAAGGTAGATTGCACTACAGATGTGATGATACAATGATTCCTGATGCAGAAGGTCTCTTGCTGCTCCTACCTATGAATGAAGATAGATAATTTAACAGCTAACTAGAGAAGGAACTTCAAATACATACCTCTCTTGAAAAATTACAATGCCCAACCTCTCATGAAAAGGCTGACATTTACATATATGTTCAGTCAGAGTAAATGATCCAGCTTGGCTTTTTCCTGTGAGGAAATAATGAAGGAGCTAGTCCTTAGCCCATGGGAGCACTTGAGGTTGCAAAAAAAATGCAAGACAGGAAGATATCTCTCCTGAACACCTGCACCCAGAAGCAACTACAATTCTAGTACAGCTTCTATCCCTTAGAATGTTTACACCTTGGAGCCTAATGAGTCAACAAGTTGATAAGCATGTTTGACAAAGAGAGTGAGAAAGAATAAGCTGTTGGTCTGCAGCAATATAAGGTGAAATGGGCCTGATATGGACAGGCATAGACCTGATGAGATGAATAGCCTACTATATTTTAATGGGTAAGTAATAGATTATTTCAGGCTCAGAATGTAGGACCAATAGACATAGAGCAGAATTATTTCATTCAGCCCATTGAGTCTGCTCTGCCATTCAACCACGTCTGTTTTATTTTCTCTCCTTCTCTCCATAACTTGTGACAACTTTACTAAACATAAGCTATCAGTCTCCACTTTAAATATACCCAATAACTTAGCCTCCACAGCTGTCTGTGACAATGAATACCATTGATTCACCACACTCTGGCTGAAGAAATTATTCCTTATCTCTGTTCTAAAGGGACATCCCTCTATTCTGAGGCTATCTAGACTTGTCCTATTGCAAATCTCCTCAGCAGGTCCTCTCTATTCAGACCATACAAATTTTGGTAGGTTTCAACAAGATTCCCCCTCACAATAATAAACTCGAATGAGATGTAGAGCCCAAAATTGCTCACAATATTTTAAATGCGGTCTGATCAATGCTTTATGAAGCCTCATAATTACATCCTTGTTTTTTATATGCTAGACCCCTTGAAATGAATGCTAGCATTCCATTTGCTTTCCTTGTTACTGCTTTCAAGTTTACTTTTAGGAAATCCTGCACTAGGACTCTCAAGTCCCTTTGCATCTCCAATTCATGAATTTATTCCCAATTTAGAAAATAATCTGTGTCTTTATTCCTTCTACCAAAGTACATGACAATATTCTTCCCAACACTGTATTCCATGTCATTTCTTTGCCTGAATTCCAGATCTGTTCAAGTCATTTAAGACTCACTCCTTCCTCAACACATCCTGCCCCTTAAAACTTGAAAATATTCTCCCTCTGAAAAATGAGGCATTTTTCAGAGATGACTTTTTTTCTGACAGTGTGACAATCCAACTAAAATTTTAGGTCTTGCCATGAATGCATCTCCTGAAGAAGAATCTGTTGGTCACAAACAACTTTTCCTACAAATATACCCTACTTTAAATATACCCTACTCAGAGCATGAGTAGGAAGTTACGTTAATCTGATGAAAAGCTGCTCTTAACCCCTCAGTAGCACTTCAATTGCTAGTTTCTGTACTAATTTCTCCCAGGAGGCAAGTACTTGTAGAAAATGAATAAAACTTCAGTTTAAAATGGTCAGATACATTTTAAAATATAACACTTGCTATCTTCTAACATGACTCATTATGACTGGCAACAAATTTGCATTTTCTTCAGTTCGTTCTGAGCTTCTGATCAATGGGCAAAGTTTCATTCCTTTCCATAAATGCAGTTAAGAAATTTTAAGCAATAATTTATATCAATCATATTACTTGACCAAATACAAGTTATGTTTGCCTTTTGCATATTCTCAACTATCATTGTAATGTATTTTCAAGAATGTCTACCTCAAAATACAGTGGATTTCTGTAAAATATCATGCAACAATAAAATTTTACTTGAAAATTCTACTCTTAAGAAATCCATTATAAGGCTGTACTGATTATTACAATTTGTACCAAAAACGTGGAAATTATAGTATAACATAGATATAAAATACAATGTTATTTCACAGAGACCCAAAATAATCTTGAGACTCTGCCTTTGTTTCAACAGTCCCTGAAGCAGCTCCTTTGAATGTTGCTGTTGAAATCATGAACAGTACTTTAATCAAAGTCACTTGGTCCGAAGTTCCAAAGGAAACAATTCATGGTCACCTGGGAGGTTATAAGGTAAATTCTCTACTTCATCATCTTTAATTGTTAATATGTTTCTGCATTATTATGGAGGTGTTGCAGATAAAAATGTTTATTCATTATCTTTAATAAATTGCTTCTTGAATTTAGGTGGCAATATACTTGCATAATCCACAGAGTTTACAGTACGAAATCTCTACTTATTAATGTTAAATAAGTTGTAAGCACAATCTCAGTAATATATCATTTTCAACATTACAGGACATAGTGTGTGACCAAGGCCCATTTAATCACAAATGAAAAATAAGGTAGTCATTGAAAGAGTAATTCTCTTCTTATTAAAAGAGCCTTGCTTTCATTTCTTTTGATGAAATAGCAGAGAAACTTTATAAACAGACCAGCAAAATTTAGTTTTTCTTTTCAGCATTCAATAACCCACAAACAAATTGCCATTGGTACCTCTGAAAAATGGCTTTGTTTTGTCTGCCCAGGAAGGAGCTAATTGTGCAAGTTGTTATGTTTAGGGTGTATTTTCCAGTATGGTAAATGAGGTAGAATAATAAACAAATGGGACATGTTTAAAGCCAGATTTGAATTATGCCTCTAAATATCAGAACAAGTGCCAGGTAATAGGCTTGGTCTATCATCTTCCGGCTTGTACTTCTTCCTCACCCCACCTGCTTATTCTGGCTTCTTCTCCCTTCCTTTCTAGTCTTGAAGAAGGGTTCCAGCCTGAATTGTCAGCTGTTCATAGATTTCCATAGATTCTGCATGATCTACTGAGTTCCTCCATCATTTTGTGTGTATAGCACCAGTGCCAACGTGTTACTGTTTTGTGGGATAATGGATAACACTATCTCCAAATGAATGACAAACACTTGAGGAATGTCCAATGGAAAGGGGATTAGTATTTGACGTGCCTCCGACCAGTAAAAGGAGAATGTGAGCATGGCTGCTGGGGATACATCATGGAAATATAAACATAGAAAACCTACAGCACAATACAGGCTCTTCTGCCCACAGTTGTGCCAAGCACGTCCCTACCTTAGAAATTACTAAGCTTACTTATAGCCCTCTATTTTACTAAGCTCCATGTACCCATCCAGGAGTCGTATCCGTCTCCACCACCATTGCCGGCAGCCCATTCCACACACTCACCATTCTTTGAGTAAAAAACTTACCACTGACATCTCCTCTGTACCTACTCCCCAGCCCCTTAAACCTGTGTCCTCTTGTGGCAACCATTTCAGCACTGGGAAAAAGCCTCTGACTATCCACATGATCAATGCCTCTCATCATCTTATACACCTCTATCAGGTCACCTCTCATCCTCTGTCACTCCAAGGAGAAAAGGCCAAGTTTACTCAACCTATTTAATTAGGCATGCTCCCCAATCCGGGCAACATCCTTGTAAATCTCCTGCACACCCTTTCTATAGTTTCTACATCCTTCCTGTAGTGAGGCGACCAGAACTGAGCACAGTACGCCAAGTGGGGTCTGAACAGGGCCCTATATAGCTGCAAAATTATCTGCCGGTTCCTAAATTCAATTCCATTTGAGATATTGGAGATATATCATAATTGGAGATATTTCCATAGCAACCGGTCCCATCCTCCCCAACCTTCTATTACCATATCCAGCATGAGGTTCTACAGCACAGAAGAAATAAATTACAACATACCTTTGCAGTTGCTAGAAATAACTTGCTTGGTTGAGAAGAAAATTGGCCTGTATCAAATGGTTGTGGCAGGCAAATGGAATTGCCAGTACTCAACTGCTACACAGCTGCATCTATGCAGGTCTACTGTGAGTGCAGACTGAGCTATGTCATTCCATCTGCTACCATACTCTCTTGGTAGATTCTAGGTGGTGTCCAGATTAATCTAATTGTAGATTTCTCATCTTTGCACTGGGGAATTAACCTCTGAACTTCTATGTTAGCCTGTGCTGGGCTGAGAGCTCCCAATCATTTGAATTAAGATATATCAATGTGGAGTTTCAGAGCGGATCGTAGGTTTAGATTATCATTATCCTATTTTGTTATTTTAATCTGTGTATTAGGAGTTTTAATTTTTCCAATAAATTCAACATCATTTTAATTTTTAAAATTTTTTTGTGGTGATTTTAATGTTTTTAAAAAGTCTTTCAATATCAACAATGATTCAGTGACATTTCATTAAAAACTCAGACCAATTCCTATAGAATTTAACTGGAGATGAGCTTATCTCATTTTATATGAATCCAGTAAAGGCTGAACAGTTGCCACACACCATTGACCAGAATTCAATCCTGACCTCCCATGTTGGCAGTACGGGGTTTGCATGTTTTCCCTGCAACATGTACTCGGTTGAATTTCCCCTTGGGGATGAATAAAGTATCTATCTATCTATCTATCGGTATTCTCCCACATCTCAAATAAACACTGGTTGATAAATGTATTGGTAAGTGCAAACTCCCTATGTATAGATGAGTAACAGACGAATCACAAGGGAGCTGATAGACATGTGATACAGAATTTGTTACAAGGGGAGGAATATGAGGGGATCAGGGAACGTAATCTCTGACAGCTGGCATAGATTGAATAAACTAAGTAGCCTCCTGGTGTGTTGTAAATAAACAATTGAAATAAATGAACAATTAATCTGCAGGAGGTTAGTATGGATGAAAAGAGAGTGAGTCCAGGCACCAGGCATGTTCGGTTGATCAACTGTTAAAAATATTATTGCTATATCTTAATCACAAAAGCAAACATATTGATTTCTATAAATGTGAATTATTCACTTTTTGTATTGTCATAATTTCTGCACTGATTTATATTTATTATGAAAATGGTGATGCATTTGTTTCAAAGAGAAGTAAATGTAAAGTTATGTGTAGAGATATAGTTCTGCAGACTGAACTCTTTCCTCCTGTCAAGACAAATCTATGCAGCTTCAGCAATTTAGTTTTAATAACACCACAAAGAATGTATTAATATTTATTAGTTCAGTTTAGCAAGCTTTCATAATGGGATCAATAGGCAGTACAAATATATTACAATAAATTACTTTATCTTCTTTACAGACTGACCAAATGCTCCATAAACAGTCCATTTATCACACAATGACATATATATCTTAATCAAGGTTATATAGGAGAGAAAATAATCTTAGCTCTCTACTCTTTAAAGCACTTGTTATATTCTCATTTGCACTTCTAGTTCCTTGTCTTCAGTGGATTCAAATGCATACAACATGTGGAAATGAGCAGATTGCTGGTGTTAGTGACCCAAGGCAAATCTGTGTTCATTGTTTGTACCTCATTCCTAGTTGTGCAAAACAAAACATGACTTTTCAGTACTTTGTGTCTAATACAGGGTATAAGACTCTTCTGTTCTTGGTAATTTGGGGTGAAAGGCTTGGTTCACCGGCAAAATCTGGCCCTGCATTCAGTGCTACACTGTGCTCCCTGAACTGATAATAGTCCTGAACCGGATACAGCATAGCAGAATTTCAGTGGAGTAAAGAAAATTACAGTGGTATGGAAGAGGAGATGCGACGCTACCAAGCAGACCAATCACAGTTGTTGCGGTCTGCGTCGCCGCAACGCGTGAGTTACTTTTCTGGGGAGCTGAACGTCACCCTACGGCATAGATACAGTGTAGGGTACGTTGTAGATGCAACACACAAGTGGGCCTTAAACGGGGAGAAAATCCAAAAACCTGAGGTGCAAAGGGATGTGGGAGTCCTTGTGTAGAACACCCTAAAGGTTAACTTGCAGGTAGAGTCGTTGGTGAAAAAGGTAAATGTAATGTTAGCATTCATTTCAGGAGGTCCAGAATACAAAAGCAGGGATGTGATGCTGAAGCTTTGTAAGGCACCAGTGAGCCCTCAGCTTGAATATTGTGACCAATTTTGGACACCTCATCTAAGAAAAGATGTGCTGCCATTGGAGAGGGTTCACCAGAGTTTCACAAGGATAATTTTGGGAATGAAAGGGTTATCATATGAGGAATTTTTGATAACTCTGAGTCTGTACTTGCTGGAATTTAGAAATAAGATGAGGAATATCATTAAAACCTTTCAGATGTTGAAAGGCCTAGACAGAGTAGATGTGGAAAGTATGTTTCCCATGTTGGGGGAGTCTAGGACAAGGGGGCACAAACACAGGATAGTGGGGCATTGATTTAAAACAGAGAAGCAGAGAAATTTATTTAGCCAGAGGGTGGTGATTTGTCCAATTTATTACCACAGGCAGTGGTAGAGGCGAGGTCGTTGGGTGGATTTAAGGCGGAGATTGATAGGTTCTTGGACACAGCATCAAAGGTTAATAAAAGATAATCAATATCAAGTTGATTATGCAATCTGAATATGATTGAACTTTAAAAAAAAATTTGATATCAAAATAACTCTGGATTCAAGACCATAAGACCATAAGTCATAAGAACAGAATTCGGTCATTTTGCTCATCGACTCTTCTCCACAATTCAATCGTGGCTGAGTAGGGGAAATAAGCCATGATTGAATGGTGGAGAAGACTCGATGAGCCAAATGGCCTAATTCTGTTCTTATGTCTTATGGTCTTGAATCCAGAGTTATTTTGATATCAAAATATTTTAAAGTGCAATCATATTCAGATTGCATAATCAACTTGATATTGGGCCATAAAGATTTGCAGGGTGATTGTCAAAACTTAATCTGTAAAATAGTGTAGAAACTCAATTTTCAATCTCATACTATGCATAAATTTGTACTGCCAAACCTATATCCAGTGGTACTATTGTTTTTTTTAAATGACCTTCGACCACTTGGAGGTTATTTGCCGGTTGCTTTCCAATGAATGTGGCTAAGTTTTAAATTCTATTGTTGCTTCCAGCTCACTTTAAATGCTAAAATCTCAATGATACCTCCAAAAACTAGTTGCATCTGGATATGAATGTTTTCACAGCCTTTACCCTTAGAGTGGAATATTAAAGGAAAAATAAACAAAAGTCAGATAAAGCTGGACAATCTGCTTGGAGAGGGAGAAGGTGAGAGATTTTTTTTCACAAGTCCATCAAGGACAGACAAAGTCCTTCTCCAGCAAAACTAGTTCAAAGAACAATGATTGAAGATATCCTCAATATTACATACCACAATATTCCAGTCACAATTCCAACCATTGTTCCATATGCAGATTTTGTTGCCTTTAGGTGCTAAGGTCATGATGAGAGTGAAATTTGGATCTTTTCAAGGCTGAACTTGCTGATGTCTGAGAAATTACTTTGCATAAGAAACATCATTGATACTGTATTTCAACAGAGATGAATACATATTATTCTTGCTCAATAGAGAGCAGGCGGTGCATCAAGTAAAAGTGTTCCCCATGGTGCAGATTACCAATGCCTGCATGCACATTGTGTTGCTGATACAATCTGTCTTATTTTCAGATATACCTCAGCCAGGAGAAATTACACTCTCTCACTGTTTAGCTGATAAGTTGCGAAGCACAGCACATAATGCACAGTACCTTGTCATCAGTCCTAGTGATTCATTCTTTGACTGACTGCTCTGACCTCTGGGTGTAAAGGACTATCAGTGAGCAATAAGAATCTTGACACCAGAGTGAAACAAATGTGCACACCCTTCTATCTTACCCACTCTGCTCAGTTAATCATTCTGCTGCTTGGCCGACACTCAAAGTGCCTTGTGCCACATGAATATTCATGGTCTGCTTAATGCTAGGAAGCTTTACGATCAGAGAGAGCAACCCTGAGGAAGGAGGAGGAGAAATAAAGAAGGAAAGAAACACCATGAGCAATTTCTCTTTGGCTGGGATATTGTAACCAACATAATCAGACGATGTTTGCAGTAAACAGAAATCCAATTCCTCATTCAGTAATCAGTCCCATCACAACCTTCCACTGTTGACAAACACCGTTGTCTCTTCTTTACAACATCAAAGGAAAAGCCAACAAAATACACTCTTCCAAACCATCCCAAATACCGTATAACCGTCACCTGATCACCTTGATGTATACCTTTAGTAAGTGCCTTCTGCTTGCTATTATCTGAGCTAGTCTGTTAGATCTTTAATGAAGTTGCAGATAGCTGCTCTGGCAGGCATCCCAGTGATCCAGCCATCTTATTGTGGATGCATGTCAGCCTTTACTTCTGGCCTGCTTGATCAGAATCCTAATCTGTGTCCTTTGCTGCAGAGCAGTCGAATAAAATAACAGCTGCATATATGTTTTGGGGAATTTGGCCGTGTATCACTCATGGCTGGTGACTCACCATATGGACAGTAAATCCTACCTGTAAAATAGTCAATCAGCAATGCAGTGCTAGTATCTGCATTGCTGGTTCTCAATGCCAATCTGAGTGAATGTGTGTGTCTACTTCTACACTGTTCTATAGCTCTTTCCACACCATACCGATTAGGTTACATTCACGATTGAAAAAGAGAGTGACTAAAGAAAAATACTGGTATGGGGTTGTAGAAAGTAATTCATTGCACAGTTAGGCTATCTTCAGCTTGTAAATCAGAAGATTTTATGAAAGGGTGGTGGAACTGGGATAATAGTATTACAACTAGGATTGAGGATAGTATCAACTTCCAATACCATTATTGACCTCAGAAAATTGAAATGACCAGAAAGGCTATCAAGGCAAATAATTCACCTGAACAGATTTAAAATTACTGCTTTTTAAAATAAATTTGTTTTCATCTTTGCTGGCATAGTTTTCAATATGTTACTATTGACGTCATTATCTTTGGGTTGGTAGCAAAATGTTGCAGATATAAAGTAGATCTGCTGAGAGCCAGATCAGAGGCATTCAAGTCTGGAGACCAAGAAAGCTACAAGAGGTGCAGGAAAGCCTTCTCACAGGTGAAATGGAAATTCCCGACTAAATTTGAATCAATGAGGGACGCTCGACAGCCGTGGCAGGGCTTGAATGCTATCACCTCCTGCAAAGCTAGATCAAGAACATGGGAGGCAGCAGGGCTTCGTTTCCAGGTGAGCTCAATGCCTTTGATGCTTCTTTTGACCATCAGAATATGGAGAAACCGTCGCAAAGCTCCACCTCTTCCAATGATCCAATGATTTCAATCTCCGTGCAGGCCACCTTCAAGAGGATGAATCTCCAGAAAGCATCTGGCCTAGATGGGGTACCTGGCAATGTACCAATGACCTACAGATCAACTGGCTGCTGTGTTCACTGAGGACTTTAACTTCTCGATTCTGCTGTTTGTGGTACCCATTTGCTTCAAACAAGCTTCAATGATACCGGTGACCAAGAGGAGCATAGTGACCTGCCTCAATGACTAACAACCAGTTTCACTTACATCCATGGTGCTGAAGTGCTTTGATAGTTTGGTGATGAAACATATCAACTCCTGCATGAGAAATAACTTAGATCCCCTCCAATTTGCCTACCAGACCAACAGGTCCATAGCAGGTGCTATCTCATTGGCTTTTCACTCGATTCTGGAACATCTGGACAGCAAAGATGCATACATCAGGAAGCTCTTTATTGACTACAGCTCATCATCCAATACCATCATCCCCTCAAAACTAATCAGTAAGCTTCAAGACCTGGTTCTCAATGCCTCCTTATGTAATTGGATCCTGGATTTCCTTACTTGTAGATCCCAGACAGTTCGGATTGGCAACTACATCTCCTTGATGAGATCCATTAACATAGGTGCACCACAGGGCTGTGTGCATAACCTCCTGTTCTCTCACTTTACACCTATGACTCTGTGGCCAAGCACAGCTTCAATGCCATATTCAAGTTTGCTGCTTTGGGGCAAATCAAAGGTGGTGATGAATCAGCACACAGGACAGAGACTGAAAATTTGGCTGACTGGTATACAATGTCAGTAATACCAAGGAGCTGAGTATAGATTTCAGGAGAGTGAAACCAGAGGTCAATGAGCCAGTCCTCATTGGAGGATCAGAGGCGGAGAGGGTTAACAACTTTAAATTCATGGGTGTTACTATCTCAGAGGACCTGTCTTGGACTCAGCATGTAAGTGCAATTGCAAAGAAAGCATGGCAGCACCTCTAATTCTTTGAGTATACAGAGATTCGGCATGACATCTACAACTTCGGCGAACTTCTATAGATGTGCAGTAGAGAGCTTATTGACTGTTTGTTTCATGGCCTGGCATGGCTCTGAATGGAATATCCTATAAAAGATAGTAGATTCAGCCCGGTACGTTATGGGTAAAGCCCTCCCGACCACTGAGCATATCTGCATGAAATGCTGTCATAGGAAAGCAGCATCCACCATCAGAGATCCCCACAACCCAGGTCATACTCTCTTCTTGTTGCTGTCATCAACTAGAAGGGACAAGAGCCTCAGGACTCACATCACCAGGTTCAAGAACAGCTATTAGCCCTCAACGATCCTACTCTTGAATAAAAGTGTGATAACTTGCCCCATCATTGAAATATTCCTACAACCAATTATCTCACTTTATGGACCCTTTATTTCATTATGCCATGTTCTCAATATTTCTTGCTGTTTATCTATATTTGTATTTGTATTTGCACAGTTTGTTATTTTCTGCACTCTGGTTGATCTTTCATTGATTCTGTTATAATTACTATTCTATAGATTTGTTAAATATGCTCACAAGAAAATGAATCTCAGGGTAGTATATGGTGACATAAATGTACTTTGATAAAAAAATTTACTATAACTTTGAACTTTGATTTTTTTTAGGTGGGAAAGATAAGATAGATAAAAGGGGAAAAATATTAAGTAATCATGATTACACTTTGGTACTAATGTATTTGGTTTAAAATTAAATATATACAATTCCAGAAATAATAGTCCATTCTTTTATCATTTCCATGCAATTTCCTGCTTAATTGTTATACAAAAATGTTACAATAATGCACTTGAGAGTGGAAGAAGATTGATAAGTCACAAGCTTTGATGATTGCAAACCATGCTTTGCTGAGCAAGAATTACACAATATATACCCCAAAGAATTTTTAAGCCCTGCTGTAGCATTATTTATATCACATGCTTGTGTGATAAGTAATGCAAAAGATGTTGTATTTTCTCCAGCTGACACAGGACAAATCAATGCAAGCTTTTATTTATTGAGGTATAAAGATGGGCCTACTTAGAATTTATAATTATAAATACTTAATCAGGCTGAGTGCCCCTGGTTATTTACTGATGCCTTAAACTCTGAAGCCTTTCTACCATAAACAAGTCACAATTGTTATAGAAAGCTAGTGCAGCTCCAACACTCAACTCATTTCAGAAGAAAGCAGCTCAGTTGATTGGCACCTAAGCTCCCTCCATGACCAGTGTACTGTGGCTTCAGCCTGTCCATGTACAAAATGCATTGCATGTAGATCACCAGAACTTCTTCCACAGTAACCAGTAAACACATGGAAATGCCTGTAAGCAGTTTCCTTTCCGAGTTGCACGTCAGAATCAGATTCAGGATTATTTTCACTGGCATGTGACATGAAATTTATTAACTCAGCAGCAGCAGTTCAATGCAATACAAAATCTAGCAGAGAAAAAAAAGAACAATAATAATAATAATAATAAATTATAAATATTGAATAGATTTTTTAAAATGTGCAAAACAGAAATACTGTTTATTTTTTTAAAATGAGGTAGTGTCCAAAGATTCAATGTCAATGAATCAGATGACGGAGGGGAAGAAGTTCTCCCTGAATCGCTGAGTGTGTGCCTTCAGGCTTCTGTACCTCCTATCTGATAGTAACAGTGAGAAAAGGGCATGCCCTGGGTGCTGGAGGTCCTTAATAATGGATGCTGTCTTTTTGAGACACCACTCCCTAAAGATTTCCTGCATACTTTGTAGGCTAGTACCTAAGATGGAGCTGACTAGATTTACAACCTTCCGCAGCTTCTTTCGATCCTTTGCAGTAGCCCCTCCATACTAGTCAGTGATGTAGCCTGTCAGAATGCTCTCCATGGTACAACTATAGAAGTTCATCTCCGATTCAAACACCATTCTATCCTGAAAATGTATCACTATCTTTCATTTCCTTGGGTCAAAGTCATGGGCCTCCCAAATCAACAACACTATGGGTAAAATTGGGTTGGGTCTTACGGACTGCAGTGTTTCATCATCACTTTTGGAGATGCAATAAGGATATGTAATAAATGCTGATTGGCTCAAGGCTATCTGCATCAAATGGGTAAACAGAAATATTGCATGACCTTTAATGAAATACTAAATGTAAGATGTTATGCCAAACTAAAGAATTGTAATATAGGGAAATACTAATTTAATCATCATACTGAGAGAATTTATGGTTAATACCAGTAATAAGGAAACTTGACAGGGCCAGAAGGTAGATTTGATATATCATAATTTTGGTCATGTTAGAATATGTAAATTGTGGAAGTGTAAAAAAAAATCTATCTTTTGTTGACTCTTGGATAAGCCATCATACAACCACATAACTCACCAAATTGAAGAAAAAGATTACATTTTCACAAGAAGGATTTTGTCCCTTCTCATTCCTCCAAATCTCATCTTGGGTTATTATCATGTATTTATTAATATTGGGACAGGATTCATTACTGTTTTCTATTAATGCAAATTACCTCTTTGCAACATTTCTCAATTTCACAAGAAGAATACTTTCAATAGCTTGCAAATGTAATTCCAAACATATACATAAAATCCATTCAGTTGCTTGCAGATCTCATATCAGATGCATATATATTCTAAAGGCATCTATTCTTCACAGTCTCAGTTCTTAAGCAGAGCCTTTGCTAAAAGAATGCTCCAGCATACCAAACTAATTTCAAATGAATCATTCTCTGCAGAACAAAATAAAATCAAAAAAAGTGCAGAGCAGGAAAACTGGGGAAGAAAAAAGATTGCTTGAAACACTCAGCAGGTCAGGTGGTGTCTGAATGCTAAGGCATGTAGCAGAAGTTGGTTTCAATCCATTGACCTCCAGGCTAAAAGTCCAGCATACTTATACTGTGCCACCCTGCTCCTTTTATAAACAAATACTATCAATTATTTTTGTTAACTGTGTTCTTTAGCAAGTTTACTGAACTTCTTTTGAAAATAGGAAATATTTTAAATAGTACACCAACTGTTGATTTTGCATTAAGTAGCTGTACAAATTGATAATGTGAAAAATTGGAATCTGAATTGCTTTATTATTGTCATAAGCACTGAGGTCTTCTTCTCTGCCCATACAGGTCAATTCATACAGTGCATTGAGGTAGTACAAGATTAAACAATTTCAGAATGACCAATAAAGTATAACTGCTACTGAGAAAGTGCATTGTAGGTCTTCAATAAGGTGTAAGATCATAAAAAGGTAGATTGTGAAGTCAGAAGTCCATCTTATAATACCAGGGAACAATTATATCATCTTAAAGCAGCAGGTGAGAACCTGGTGGAATGTGCCTTCAGTTACATTTATCTGTTGAGGCCAAATTATTGGGTATACTTGAAGTGGAGGTTGATAGGTTCTTGATTAGTAAGGGTGTCAGAAGTTATATGAAGGAGGCAGGAGAGTGGGGTTGAAAGGGAAAATCAATCAGCTGTGATTGAATGGTGGAGCAGATTTGACAGGCCCAGTGGACTAGTTCCACTCCAGTCCTTTATGGTTTATGCTTTTTGTATCTTTTACCCAATGGGAGAGTGGAGAAGAGAGAATATTCAGGTTGGGTGGGGTCTTTGATTATACTGGCTGATTACTGAGACAGTGAGACATAAAGACAGTCTACAGAGGGAATCTCGTTTCTGTGATGAGCTGAGTTATGTCCATTATCTCTCAGAAGTTTCTCACAGTCACAGGCAGAGCAGTTACCATACCAAGCATGTGTTCTATAGTGGTTGAGCAAAATTTGGCAAGGGTTGAGAGGATCATGCCATCTTTTTGTAGCCTTCTGAGGAAGTGGAGACATTAGTGAGCTTTCTTGGTCATAGCATATACATAGTTTGACCAGGACAGGCTGTTGGTGATATTCACTTCTAGAAAGTAAGAGCTCTCAAACTTCTCAGCCTTAGCATTATTGATGAAGACAGGAACATTTGAACTGCATCCCTTCCTGAAGTTAATGACCAGCTCTTTTGATTTGGTGACATCGATGGAAAGGTTGTTAACAGGACACCATGTTACTAAACTCTCCTTTCCCTTCCTGTATTCCAACTCATCATTATCCAAGGTATGGCTCACAAGAGTGGTATTACCTTCAAACTTATAGATGGAGTTAGGGCGGAATCTGACCATCATGTCATGAGTATACAGGAAATAGACGAGGGGTCTAAGGACACAACATTGTGGAGCACCAGTGTTGAGAATAATTGTGGTGGATGTGTGGCTGCCTTATTAATTGTTGTCTATTGGCGAGGAAGTTGAGGATCCAATTATAGAAGGTTTCGACTCTTAGGTCTCAGAGTTTTGGGATGAGTTGGCTTGGAAAAGTAGTTTTGAAGATGGAGCTGTAGTCACTAAACTATAATTTAATGTAGTTGTCTATGCTGTCTGTATGCTTCAGAGATGAGTGTAGGGCCAGGGAGATCATGTCCATTATAGATCTTTTTCAGTGGTAGATGAAGTGCAGTGGGTCAATGCTGCCTGGGAGGCTGGAGTTAATATGTAGTATATCCAGCTTTTAAAAGCACTTCATGATGGTAGATGTGAGAGCCACTGGGCAGTAGTCTGCAGTAAGCCTGCCAGCTAATCTACACAGCATCTGAGACATGACCAGGCCAGATGCTTTCCACGCATTAACTCTCTGAAGCTCAGTGCCAATTTGGAGCTCAGTTCCAGCATCCTCTGTAAGAAAATTTGTATGTTTCTCATGTGTTCAAGTTCAGGTTTTCCAGTTTCCTCTCACAGTCCAAAGATGTACTGGTTAGTTGATTTATTGCTCATTGTAAAGTGTCCTATAATTCGGTTTAGATTAAATCGGTAGATTACTGGGCAGCACGGCTCAGTGGGCTGGGAGGGTTGTTCTGTGGTGTATCTCTAAATAAATAAATAAAAGGGATTGGTGATGGCTATATTTACTCCCTGTCTCAACAAGGACTTGGACCCATTGCAATTTGCCTATCGCCACATTAGTTCTCTGGCAGATGCGACCTCATTGGCTCTTCACGTGGATTTGGATCACCTGGAAAATACAAATACCTACTGTGTGTCAGGATGCTGTTATTGACCACTGCTCAGCGTTTAACACAATCATTCCTACGATTCTGAGCTCCAGAACATGGGTCTCTTACCTCCCTGTACAACTAGATCCTCGACTTCCTCATCAGAAGACCACAATCTCTGCAGATCAGAAACAACTTCTCCACCTCACTGACCATCAACACTGGCACACTTCAGGGACGTGTGCTTATCCCACTGCTCTACTCTCTTTACACCCATGACTATATGGCTAGGCACAGCTCAAATGCCAAATATAAATTTGCTGACGATACAACTATTGGTAGCATAATTTCAGATGGTGACGAGAGGTCGTATAGGAGTGAGATTATATTAGCTAGCTGAGTCATGTCACAGTAACAACGTTACACTCAGTATCTGTAAGACCTAAAAACTGACTGTGGACTTCAGAAAGGGTAAGATAAGGGAACATACACCAGTCCTCATAGAGAGATCAGAAGTGAAAAGAGTGAGCAATTTCAAGTTCCTGAATGCCAGAATTTCTGAGGATCTATCCTGGGTCAAACATATCGCGGCAGCTACAGAGAAGGATTGACAGTGGCTATATCTCATTTGAAATTTGAGGAGATTTGGTATGTCACCAAAGATACACACAATTTTCTACAGATATATCATGGAAAGCATTCTAACTGGCTGCATCAATGCCTAGTATGGAGGGTGGGGATGGCTACTACACAGGATCAAAAGAAGCTGCAGAAAATTGTGAACATGGTCAGGTCTGTCATGGGAATGAACCTCCATAGTATCCAGCACATCTTCAAGGAGCAATGCCTCAAAAAGTTATCATTACGGACCTTCAGTCAGGACATGCCCTCTTCTCATTGCTACCATCAGGGAGGAGGTACAGGAGCCTGAAGGCTCATATCCAACAATTTAACAACAGCTTCTTCCCCTTTGCCATGATTTCTGAATGGACATTGAACCCAAGAACACTACTTCACTACTTTTTATTTTTATTTTCTCACTACCTATTCAACTTACCTATTCACTGAGATTTAATGAATGAATGAATGAATGAATGAAATTAATTTATTTCGGTCAGTACAAACATAACAAAAAGCAAGTTTTACAATGATGATTTCATGACGATGATTTCAGAGGACAAAATTACAACAAAAAACATAGATATTCATTAAAACAGACCGTAAGGGTGTAGGCTGAAGCTACAGCTTATTACGCCAACCCCTCTTACTTATACAACAACATATTTGGCATCAATCATCACATCAAAAACAAAAAATTTCATAACCTTTTAACACAAAATCCAATTCCAAATATCATTTATTTACATTACTACCATTCATTTTAAATCATGTATTTTATATTTGTTCATTAAATAACTTTTAAATAATTTTTAAACATGTTAAGTGCAGTGCATGTTTTTAAATTCTTACAAAAACTGTTCCATAGATTCACCCCTCTGACTGAAATACAATGATTTTTTACATTTGTTCTAATCCTTTGTTTTTGAAATATACATGTTCCTCTCAAATCATGTTGACTTTCTCTCATTATAAACAACCTTTGGATACTTTGTGGTAGCTGTCCATTTTTTACTTTATACTTAATTTACAGGAAGATATTTCCTGCTTGACATATACTTTCTGCAATTCATGTCTTTTCTCTCTCTATTATTATGTGTTACATTGTGCTGCTGCTGCAAAGACAAAAAATTTCACCACACATGCTGGTGATATTAAACCTAATTCAGATTTTATGTCTACAATGGTGATTGTGGGCCCAGCTGCATTAGAGGATGATGGGGTGGGTTGTGATATACCAGTCTCCATCTGTTCAAAACATGCATAGAATGCATTGTTTATCAGGAAGGGATGAGTTGTAGTTGATGATGCTGCCCATCCTTGCTTTGATTTATGCAGTATGACTCAGTTGATAAAATAACAAGTGTGATTCAGACTCATAGTGTTTCAAAATGTATTTGCTGCATCATGCATTATCCTTAGTGACCTGCATTCATCCAATAAAAAGGGGTTAAATGTATCCAAAGAGAATCTGTCACTGGTACCTGGGGAAAACTCAGTGGAGATGCATAGCTGCAGATGTTAATTCTATTCCTGCCGTCCATTTCAATAATACTCTCTTGTTGGTAGAACAATTTCTATTTTCTAGGGAAAACCTATATTGCCACTGTGATGGACAGAAAAGAAGCATACTGGAATTACAGAATAACTGTTAACTTTCAACATCTTTTGTAATTATGGCTGGACTGACGCTGAATATCATATGCAGTTTCTTAATAAATTGTATGCAATTTCTGTCAGAAGCAATGGAATTTGCAACTTGTGAACAATAACTGAACTCCAGATTCATGTTTTATTGAGAAGTTTCATATAAACTTATTAGCCCTTGGCTATCTTTCTTTCCTTGAGCCACTGCAGAGCAATATAAAGTAGGGAAGTTATCAGTTAGGTGTTTCTATTGTGCCATCTTTCCAGAGCCATTACAGCTGACTTTGAATATTTTCCTCTGTCAGGGGATTTGTGAGACTTTGGCCTGCATTAATAGATGATTTCCATCTCATGATTTAGAGTTTGCCATGTGGTGGTGTTATGGTGTATAAATTAGGCATCTGACATTCTAAAATCTAGCAGACCTAATTCTGTGGATTGGAATTTTCAAATGTAGTTTCCATCATGGAATGGAAACTTAATTCTGAAGACATTTCAAAACTATTTTTCAAATGTTATTCTTAGCTCGTTGTCATGGTACTTCAGTTTCTTTATTCCCTTCCATTCAAAGTATTATGTGTCTGGAATATGTGGGATGTGGTTTGCTAGTTATCATAAATCGTGCTCTCTGGTTCACAGACAATGTCAAATGTACCTAGTGGATTGGGAAGCTGGTTAATTTTTCTCCCGTTTTGCTCTGATCACAGTACTGATTAAAGATTCTGGCATGTGATCAATGACGGCATGTTTAATTTGGAGCTTGTTAAAAGTAGAAGGTTTGACACTTCAATCAGAACAGTGATGATGCAAAGCAAAGAGCTGTCAGCTTGGTGAACACTGGTTACAAGAATTATCCTTCTTTTCTAAGACTGAAACTGAAATGTGTCTGGGAAAAAATGCAAAAACTTCCAACTAATCGGAATGTAAAATTAAACAGTTTACTGTTTATCAACAGATGATCAAAAAGTTTCAGAATTTTTATCAAGACTATTAGGATAACCAGCCAAATTTGAATGTATTTGTAAATTTGAAATTCTGAGTGGTTTTTCATCTTTATAAAACTTAAAAGAGAAGGATAAATTGTGCAGAGACAGTTGATGGGTCTGAATGAATAGAAGATGAAAACAGCAAAGAGTGACTGAAAAATTAATGATTAAAATGTCAGTACAAGATAAATCTGGAAAATAAATGTAAGACCAGATTGTACGTTTTCAGATCTTAAGAAGTGAGATAACAAATCAGAAGTTTTTATAGATATTTTGAAAAGGAAATAATTAACAAAATGAATGTTGGACCTGTTAAAAGTGGATCCAGAGAATTGATTATAAACACAAGGAAATGATAAAAAAAACAAGTATTTTGCATCACCCATCTCTTTATCATCACAGAAATAGCTCTACTCTATGAATTAGAAGGGAGAAAATAAACTCAGAAAGTTACTAACTTCAAGGCATGGTTAATTTTGATAGTTATGGTTGGTGAAATATTTCATGTACCAGTTTTAAGTATCCAAAGTTCCCAAAATTTTGAGAAGGTTCCAATAGATTGGAAATAAAAGATGTAACTGATTCAGTAATGTAGAGAGAAAGTAAGATCTCTGTATGTTAACACCTGATAGTGGGAAAATGTTAAAGTTATTATCAAAAAACCATAGAGAAACATTTTGAAAATAAACAGAGCCATCATGCAAAGTCAATGTAGTTTCATGAGAGAGAAATCATGTTTGACGAATTTATCGCAGGAATAATTTTTGATGGATAACATTGGTAATCATTTTCCACTGTTCCTTAGATTCAGGATCAGTTCCTGAGGATTGGAGAATGGCTAATGTTATCCCACTTTTTAAGAAAGGAGGGAGAGAGAAAACAGAGAACTATCGACCTGTCAGCCTGACAACGGTGGTGGGGAAGATGCTAGAGTCCATTATTAAGGATGAAATAGTGGCATATCTAGATAGCAGTGATAGGATTGGGCCGAGCCAGCATGGATTTGCCAAGGGTAAATCATGCTTGACTAATCTGTTGGAGTTTTTCGAGGATGTAACCAGGAAGTTAGACGGGGGAGATCCAGTGGATGTAGTGTACCTCGATTTTCAGAAGGCGTTTGATAAGGTCCCACATAGGAGATTGGTGGGTAAAATCAAAGCTCATTTTGATTTTGAATCAAAGGAAGACATTGACATGGCTAGAAAACTGGTTGGCAGATAGAAAGCAAAGGGTAGCGGTGAATGGGTGTTTCTCGGAATGGCAAGTGGTGACTAGTGGGGTGCCACAGGGCTCGGTATTGGGACCACGGCTGTTTACAATTTACGTCAACAATTTGGATGAAGGCATTGACAATAACATCAGCAAATTTGCTGATGATACTAAGCTGGGTGGCAGTGTGACATGTGATGAGGATGTTAGAAGAATTCAGGGTGACTTGGATAGGCTGGGTGAGTGGGCAGGTACTTGGCAGATGATGTTTAATGTGAATAAGTGTGAGGTTATTCACTTTGGGAGTAAGAACAGGAAGGCAGATTATTATCTGAACGGTGTAGAGTTAGGTAAGGGAGAAATACAAAGAGATCTATGAGTCCTTGTTCATCAGTCACTGAAGGTGAATGAGCAAGTGCAGCAGGCAGTGAAGAAGGCTAATGGTATGTTGGCCTTTATTACAAAGGGAATTGAGTACAAGAGCAAGGAAATCCTCTTGCATTTGTACAGAGCCCTGGTGAGACCACACCTGGAGTATTGTGTATAGTTTTGGTCTCCAGGGTTAAGGAAGGACATCCTAGCTATAGAGGAAGTGCAGCGTAGATTCACAACGTTAATTCCTGGGATGTCTGAACTGTCTTACGCAAGGAGGTTAGAGAGACTGGGCTTGTACACGCTGGAATTAAGGAGATTGAGAGGGGATCTGATTGAAACATATAAGATTATTAAGGGATTGGACAAGTTAGAGGCAGGAAATATGTTCCAGATGCTGGGAGAGTCCAGTACCAGAGGGCATGGTTTGAGAATAAGGGGTAGGTCATTTAGGACAGAGTTAAGGAAAAACTTCTTCTCCCAGAGAATTGTGGGGGTCTGGAATGCACTGCCTCGGAAGGTAGTGGAGGCCAATTCTCTGGATACTTTCAAGAAGGAGCTAGATAGGTATCTTATGGATAGGGGAATCAAGGGATATGGGGACAAGGCAAGAACCGGGTATTGATAGTAGTTGATCAGCCATGATCTCAAAATAGCGGTGCAGGCTCGAAGGGCCGAATGGTCTACTTCTGCACCTATTGTCTATTGTCTATTGTCTAAATGGTTGATGGACTAAGATTTCTGGAAGGCATTTAATGCACATGCCACAACAAATGTTATTGTGGAAGAATAAACCTTGTGAAAGAGGTAACAAGTTGGATTGGAATGAAGACTGATGGACTCACAATAAAAAGAGAAAAGGCAATTTTTTTATTCTGATTAGCATATTATATTCTATGAGATCAATGTTGGGGCCTCAACATATTACAATTTATATAAATGAATTTGCTGATTGCAAAATCTGTCAATATGCCAATGGTAGATTGGAAATAAATTGTAAGAAGGGCATGGGAGGCTCTGATGGGATATAGGAAATTTAATTGAGTGGACAAAGGCCTGGCAGATGGAGTATTATTTTGGAAAGTGTGAAAATATCTACAGTAGCATGAAAAAGCATAATATGTCAATGGCGAGAGATTACAGAGTCTGAGATGCAAAGGAATCTGGGTATTATTGAGTAAGATTGACAACAAAGTCCAGCTCTTAGCCTACATGTGTGGTTTAGCTATGAAGCCTGGTAGAACCATTTCTACTGAAAGGAGAAGGGGAAAAGGTGGGTTACTGGCACTTTAAAACCAGTTGCTTTAGGCAGATGAGCTTGTCAGGTATGGTTGGCAACTCGTCTAGGAGGAAGAAAACTGTGATCTCAAACCTACACTGTCTTGCCACTATACCTACTCATGGGGAAGGATTCAGGAATGAATCCTGAGGGGAAAATCCAGAGCTGGAGTCCCAAAGGCATTCCTGTATTGAGTTGAACTTTGACTGGCAACATCTTTAATGCCGCTGGGGCCGAACTGTATCCGTCTCTGATGTTCCATTGGATTCATCAGCTGCATGGAGTGGGAGATCCTGCTGCAGGAGCAACAGCTTTCCCTCCCTTTCTGCCTTAGCTTGCATACTGGTGGCACTGCACCAACCGCAGTAAACAGCTGGGGCACTACATCCATGATTGACCCCAATAGAGGCCTCGTAAAGCAAGATTCACAAGAGACCAACGTGCAGTTACAAAAAATAATTAGGAATGTTAACTGACTAGCATCTGTTATTATGAAGGGCACTGAGGACAAAAGTAGAGCATTGTGCTTCAGTATTATATGGCATTGTTGAAAGCTCACCTGACATGCTGATCACAATATTGGTCATTCCATCTACGAAGAGATGTAAATCTTTTAGAAACAATGGAGAGGTTTCCTTGACTGATAAGAATGGTTAAGTCACCTCACAAGGAGAGATAGGATTAGTGAGATTTATTGAAATTTAGAGAAGTACATGAAATGAGAGGGTTAAAGACAGATCTTTTTACTTGGAATGGAGTTGTCCATTTAGAGTACACATAATGTGCAAACCTGTTAGTTGGAAAAATAGACAAAGCATGAGATCCATGAGAACTTGAAGAGTGCAGATGTAAGCCATTAAGGCTTACTTTCTTGTTTTCTCCTTCAAAGATGAGCAAAACCATTTTGGTTGGCAAAGTAAAGTCATGACTAATACAATTTTCGAAAACAAGCAAGATTAGTTTTGTGGAAAGGCAAAATCCTCCCTGTAAACTTATCATTAAGAAATAATTAATTTTAGAATTGTAGCTGACTAACATGAGTAGATTAGAAAATCAGTGTGGGTTTTCTTGGTGATATCAGTGTGAAGGACTTGATTGAATCATAAGGGTGTTAGGAGGATGGGTGGGCGTAGGATGTTTCCTGGTGGTTGAAGTGGAGGTGGGGAGGGGATATAACTGTTTAAAATAAAGGGTCTCTTATTTACAGTACGACTAATATGAAGCTATTTTTCACTCAGGAAATGTTAAGTTCCTTGGAAATCTGTTCTTTAAAGGGTGAGAAAAATTAGTTTTTGTATATCATTAAGGTAGATGTAGACAGACTCTTTATAAACAAGGATTAGAATTAGAATTTATTTAAAACTTACATCCATCCCACAACATGAGGGAGTAAAAATTGTTGCGTTACGACTCTATTATAATGTACAGATAATTGAATTTAACAGTGAAAGGTGAGTGCAGGCAGGTGAGGCTGCAGGTATAAAATCCGAATCAAATTTGCCATGATCTTATGAAATGCTGAGGACCAAGTGTTCAACTCCCAGTTCATATATTTGTGCATATCCCTTGAATTTTAGACCTTTGTCACTGATGGCAGTCTCACCGTTTGTGGATTGATTAAATTTGGGGATGAGTAAGAAGCCAGATTTTGAAGAGCACAGATTTGAAAACAAGGTTGTGAGTTTTAAAATTGACACGTTGACCACTGAAGGTTGGAAAGCACACGTGGCACTGATGAACAGCATTTATTCTCAAATAGGATATGAACAACTGTATTTTGAATGACTTCCAGTTTATTGAGAGCAGAATAAGATAGGGGTGCTTTCATTGGTATACCAAAAGAAAATGTAACAGACATTTATATGAGAGTTTTGGAAACAGGCAGACAATATTATAGAGGTAAGAATAGATGGTGTCCAACATTAGAATGGTGTCCAACAATAGATGGTGTCCAAAATTACTTCCAGTGCAAATATCTGCATTGAATTTTCTAACATATTTTAGACACATTTTGTCAGTATTACTATACTTAAACTTATTTTAATGAACAGGCAGTTTACAAATTCAAATATAAGTTATATCTTCTGCAATGACAGATTACTCCTTTGCTGTGCAGTGAGTAATTAGTAAAAGGATAAAATTCTTCATAGGCAAATCTTTAATCATAATTCACAGCAGCAGATCTACACAGTGATACGTGAAAATTCCATTCATGCTTATATATATTCTACATCAGTTAATGATATCAACTGAAATAGCACTGAAACAATATAACTGACTCTGATGTCCCTGATGAAGAATTTTCATATTATCTGAGGAAGGTGACCTCCTTATTTAGCAACCTGTTAGAAGCCACATTGTCAGTTTGTCTGATATGCTGTTGCCATTTTCAGTTACTGCAATATAGAGGTAATAATTTTGCTTGGATGAGAAAATACTTTTTGGGAGCATTGGCAGAAACAACATGGCATGTCTTTTGGATTTACGCCTGCAATCAGTGGGTTATGCTGACCTACACAAACCTATATGCTGTTTTGATAACAAACTGCCAGTCTGTCATTGCCAGCCGATGACAGTGTGTTCCATACAAAGAATTCAGTAATTCCTGGCTATTTTACAGCTATGAATTACCGTCTGTCACCATAAACGGAGAGGGAAATAATGCACTGAGCAGGTCTATAATTTTATTTTTCAGCTGAGAAACACCAAACAAAATTCAAAAAAATATATAGGACAATTGCAAATGTGCATAAAAGTAAATTAGCATTTGATGTGATAATTGGCATTTGAAATCAAATCAACTGACATTTTTACATAAATGTGCTTTATATCTGTGTTTAATTGCAGCCACAGCAATATCCCTTCTTTATTGCCTTTTCATTCATTGAGTCAAACTAATTTGAGAACTGAAATGAAAGTATTTCTCAATAGAGTACTGTTTATTTGAAAGTAAAAGAAAACAAAGCAATGTTGTTTCCTCTTGTCATGTGGAAAAAAACCATGTATTATCAGAACAGATTTTGTCTCCACTTAATTGCTGTAATGGTTTGGCTTTGTGATAAGTATCATAAAAATCTACAGTGATAAGATCTGCAAGCTGCCTTCTTTCTAGACTCTCTTTGGATATTGTTGAAACATTAAGGAAATTTGTTTTGGCTTGCATATACTTATAAGCATTTCCACTGCCTTTAATTATCTTGGCAATAATGATTTTAATCCTGGTTTTGTTTTTATGGAGGTATTGGTGTAATTGGAGATCCACTTTGAGAAACTAAAGAGCAAATTATTATTCCACAAAAGTCAATTCCTTGGGCAATGGACATTTTATGGAATATTGATTGTTACTGATGATACTGGGTGAGAGCTACACAAAAATTTGGCTGAATCACTAAAACCCTGTACTCAGTCTAGCCCATGCTGAATTAACATAGATGTGTAGAGCCACAGTGAGGTTCAGTTGTCTTCACCCTTTCATTCCTGGAGTCAGGCAATAAGGAGCAGTGACGCTTTGCTGGCAAACTGGGCCCCAGGCAGTGTACCACTAAAGCCCTGCCTCTGCAATAGCACCCAGCCCTGAGAAGGAGTCTCATCTGCTGTCAAAGTATTTAACAGGAGTATTAAAATGTCATTGATAATCAGAGACATTGATCCAGAAGAATTTAAACACGATTAAAAGTGATTTAAATCTTTGAAAAAAGAAACAAATGAAAATCAAGTTATCTTGAAACATACACTCACCTTCCTCTCAAGGGCAACTGGTGATGAGCAATAAATTCTGGTCTTGCCAGTGATGCCCCTATTTGAAACAGGGAATAAAGCTATAATCAAAACTTTCCTTTCAATTTCACTCTTCCAGAATTGAAAGTATTCCACTTTGCAATCAGAAAACTAAATAGGGTGTAGCATCTGGTTTGCAAAAGTCAGAGCAAAGAGAAAACAAAACTGATTTTAATTATTTTTGTCATCATACTTGATTCATTTGCATCTTTCTTCCTAGTGTAGGTAAATAAGATTATCTTTTTACATTAAAATGCTAATGTGTTCTCAACATAATAAACCCAATGCATATCATCCTCTGTGGTTAACTCCACTCTCTCCCCATTGCAAAACCCAGTTCGAATCCATCGTGCCTTGGGTAGATGCCCTCTACAGTGAAGAAAACCCTATCACAGATATTACCAGGATTTTAAAGATTCTTTTCACTAAGCAACTCCTGCTGTAGCATACGGATTTTGTGACCACTCATCCTATCAACAGAGAAGATAGTACAATGAAAATTAAAAAACACAGGTGCTAAAAATATTCCCAGAACACTGTAAACTCTGGACTTGACAGTACTCTACAGTTGCTTGCCAACATAATCTCGTTGGCAGTTGTGTAAAGTCCTCTGCCAAAGATCCATAATTAATTCTATTTTCCAGTGAATGGTTATGATTACATCATGAATTTGAGCTTCAAAAATAAAGGGATGCATTTCCATTTGGTGCCTTTTTGGAACAACAACGGTGCTATCGATTGTAGTATTTCAGAATGTATGTAAAGGGAGAACAGTTCCAAGAATTGCAAGGCAACTGTAAAAGGTGGAGAGAAATATAAGAGAAACAGTCTTTAAAGTTGGAGGCAGATATACAAGGGAATAATCTGTGCTAAATCTCCTCACTATTCTGGGCATTTACAGGTATATATTTTTTTGATGCTGGGTAAGGATTCTATGTCATTGTAAGGGTGCTGTTGTTAAACATTTTATGGGATCCAGAATTTCTATTATGTATGATCTAACGGCAGAGATAAGGGATGAATTACTAAGAGTGAGATTCACCTGTGAATAACTATATTGGGGCATTTCTGCATAAAATATTAAATGGTCAAGAACAAAAAGAAGCAACAAATGTAAGCATTGGTAAGAGATTGGTTGTTTCATAATGGTTGGGATTAAGGAAAGGGAAGGAAAAACACAGGGTAGAAAGAGCCATTTTTCCTATCATATTAGTGCATACCCGAGAAGAGGAAGGGAAGAAAAGGTAGGAGGACATATCTAGTCCTATTTTGAATAAGCAATTCTGTGTATTTAAGGGAGGAACAATCTGCAAAGAAGCTGCATATTGTTTAAAGTGTCATCACTGAAATTTGGCATGTACTCCAGAGATTTGCCATGACTTTAAATTGCAATCATCAAGCTCCTCCAGTCTACAGCTGAAGATATTTTTGATGTCTTACAATTTGCCATTCATAACAGGCCCTCGACTATAGCACCCTGGTGCATATAAATGAGCTCTCATAAACTTTATTAAATTCAAACGAGATGCAGACTTGGGGAAAAAAACTATTTGCATATAACCTCCCCGTAGTAATCAAACATCATTGTCTTTTTAGAACACACACTTCTGAAGAATATGTGTTCTAAAGCCTCTTAAGAGAGTTGCTTTGGAAACTGACAAGTGATCGCCTCTGCTGATACTTGAGCAACAGTTCTCTTATTAAACAATCTAACATGCACTGATACTTCAAAACACATTGGAACCAGTCACTGAGCATGGGAAAATCCTGGTTCTGTGACATTATTACAAGATCAGGAAAGACAATAAATAAATGCTCATGGTAATTGGCCATCATCAACACAAATCATTACAATATTGTGGAGATGTGGTTACCATATTTTCTGACTTATAGACAAACTTGACTTCTGGACATCTGTAAAAACACAAACCATTTGTAGCCCAGGGCAGTCCATATTCTCCATATATCAATGACCCTTACTACTTTAACACGGGTTACGAAATTTCATTTTCTATTTCCAACAGAGCAGCAATGGACTGAGCTTCCCACATTAGCAGAACTGCACACTTCTGCACGTTAAGTCATCACCTCATGAACAGTGTGGTCAGAGGGGGTTCCGTTTCCTCATTGCTTAACTCTCTCTTTCAAAACAAATGGCAGTTGTTGGGTGATATGGCTCGGCATTTGGTGTTAAGGCTATTGACTCTGGGGTGTAACCCTTAGAGATGAGTAGAAATGGCATATGGTGAACAGTGGACTACAACAAGAAACATGAGATCAGACCAATTATTCTGCTGCCCGAATTAACCTGGAAGGGACCTGCAGTACTGGGCAGAGAAGGTTTGAAGACTCACGAACGTCTGCTGCTCTAGCTGACCATTACAAGTGTACAGAGCTTGGCAGCTACTGCACTGTAGCAGTGGTGGAGGAGGGAAAGAAAGGGAAAAGAAAGGCTAGAGGCAACCCCAATAATCTGCGGTATGTTTGAGCATATGTTGAGGATATACCTTTGCTGAGTTTTTTGTTAATAATAGGCCATCAAGTTGCATTGGTCATTAATGCCAGTGCATGATCAATACCCATGTCATGACTTAATTAAAAGATTGGGTAAATATAGCTTGCACTATACTGGTCGAGAAGCAATTGCAGTAAAAAGCATTTCAGTTGTCAGATAAAGAACTTAGGTAAGAAGAAATACTTGTCTGTTGACAGAATCCATAGACGTGAAACATGAGGCTTCTAAGCAGTGAGGCACAAGATTCCAGCCTGGATTATTTGCCTTTTGCCCGAACAAGCCAAGCTGATAAGTGTTGGCACTTACCAGTTTGTCTTGTTCAGGCAAAGGAAATTGGTGCAGTTTAATGGCTCATGTTGATCTGGGCTCTGTGCTTGGATGCCGAATTCTTCACAGATTTGGCACACCAGGGCTGCTGAACGAAGGAGGTAAGATGATGGTTAAGCACAAGTAATGCCAATCTTGTCTGAGGTCCTATTCATTGTCTCGCCTGCACCACGTCCTTCAGTCTCTCATTGTCTGCCCTGGACCATTATTACAATTTTTTATTACTATTTAGGGTTTCTCCCGGATCATGTGTCTGAGACATTGTGAAACAGCATCAATGTTTCAAATTATAGATCCTTTCTCTGAGCTCAGTAAACTTATTGTACACCCATAATAGCACAAGTTAGTTTGATAGTCCGCAGGTTCATGATTAAAAAATGTGGAGCCAGATTGATCAAAGTTGTCCAAAATTTTATCTTTAAGGAACATAAATATTTCAGTAAGTCTCTGGTTACTTCTTAGCTTTGGGGGATACTCAATGTGCTGAGGTGAGCTAGCAGAATCAGCTCTGTAGAGAGGAGATTGCAGCGATACTCAGCTGTCGGCTGCATTGTCTGATGTGCTCTGGTAATGTTATGCATGCCCTGGATCATGTGTCTGGCTTGTTGAACAATCTTGTTCTGCAGATCTCATAATAAATGAATCATGTTGGTTTGCACTGTAAGTAATTTAAAAATCTAACAGTAACCATAAGTTGCCTCATTGAAATCCTCCTGCCAGTGCAGCACAACAAAACTTGTGCATGACCTTGTTCTGCAGCCAGCTGGCACCTGTGCCATCCTTGCTGCCCACCCTGGCTCCAGGCCACTCCTGCCTGGTAAGTTGCCAGATGCTGATTCCATCACTACCTATTTGAGTTTTTTTTCCACTTTTGGTGTCAGTACCCAAGTGGGTAGCTGGGGGTGTTTAATTAAGCAACAGCATGTCTTCATTTTTATCGTTCTGCTGTTAATGCCCAGCCAGGTTACTCTCCTTGGTTATCGAGAGGAATACAGGGCAGAGTGCTAATGAGAGGAAGGAGGGAAAGAAGAAGTGCGGCACAGTAGTGTACTGGTTAGCACAGTGCTTTATGGTTTTGGCGACGCAGGTTCAATTCCCGCCACTGCCTGTAAGTATTCTCCTGGTGACTACATGAATTTCCTCTGGTTTCCTCACACCAGGTGCACCAGTTGGTAGGTTAATTGGTCATTGTAAATTGTCCTGTTATTAAGCCAATATTAAATTGGGGATTGCTGCATGTCATCACTTGACGGCCCGGATGGGCCTATTCTGCAGTGTATATCAATGAATGAACAAAGAAATAAAGAGGTGGAGCCACATACTCTATAACTTAAAGGAGGTTGTGTAACAGAAGAGAGCAGAAACTAGGATATGAAAGGACAAGGAAAACTCTCACCTTGTGCAGTTTCTACCTTGCCGTGATGACATTCTTGGTAATAGCCTCAGTGAGAGCAAATGATCTCTTTCCTGTGGAGCTACGTTGATGTCGTTATATCTTCCTGTCATTTAGCTTCTGTTGGCTCTGTATGCATGTCAGTCATCCTGATTTCCATGATAAAGAACGGTAGGTGCTAGAAATCTAAAATAAAATGTATAAATTGCTGGAAATACTCATCAAGTCAGGCAGCATTGTTACAGTGAGGAAAAGAGCTCAGTGACCTGAAACATGATATCTTCCTCTCTCCATGTATAAACCGCCTCATCTGCAGAGTATCACAAGCATTTTTTTTTGTTTTAGTCCAAATTACAATGCCTTCCAAAAATTAGAATGTTTGAATTATTATCTGTTAATTTGGCATTCTTTCTGGAATGAAAATTTCTTCTGGTACCAATGTAAAACATACAAGATGCTGCAGGAACTCAACAGGTCAGATAGCATTTATGGAGAGAAATAAAGAGTCGGCATTTTGGGCTGAGACCCTTCATCGGGACTGGAAAGGAAGAGGGAAATAGCCAGAATTAGAAGGTGGGTGTAGAGGGAGGAGTGCAAGCTAGAAAGTGATAGGTGAAGCCAGGTGAGGGGGAAGGTAGGTGGGTGGGGGAGACAATGAAGTAAGAAGCTGGGTGATGACAGGTGGAAAACACAAAGGATTGATGAAGAAGGAATCTGATAGGAGAGAAGAGTATACCAATAGAGAAATGGAAGGAGGAAAGGCACCAGAGAGGGTTTACAGGCAGGTGAGGAGAAGAGAACGGGTAAAAGGGGAGCCAGAATGTGAAATGAAAATGGAGAGAAGGGGGAGAAATTATTGGAACTTGGAGAAATTGGTGTTCATGCTATTAGGTTGGAGGCTACCCAAATGGAATATAAAGTGTTGCTCCTCCAATCTGAGAGCGGTCTCATCATGGCAGTAAAGGAAGCCATAGACCAACATGTCGGAATGTGAATGAGGAGAGGAAATAAAATGGCTTATTCTGTTTACTCTGAATATTCAGCGTCTGCAGAATCTCTTGTGTTTATCAATTATGTACCAAAATCCTACACAAGCACTTCTCAACATAAGGATTATTTTGCTTCTGCAATTAGCTGACTGACCAGAATTTGTCAAAGGAACATTTTTCACATGGTGCCATGCTTAAATCACAGGGACCTGACAGGCACTCAAGAATTTTTATAAATTGACCTAGGTACAATTACTTTGATAAGCAATCTTTTCTTTGCTCTCTGTACTTCACCTGAGAGAGATACATCTTCCGTAGCAGAGACTTCAAATGACATTCAGCAGAGAGACCAACTTGTCCGTTGAGGTTAAAATCTCCACTACATTGAATTTTTATGCTGCAGGCTGATTGCAAACCATTGCTGGTAACATATGTCAGATAAGGTAGTCATCTCTCCACTGATGTTCCCATCAGGTGCCTGGAGTTTAGTTTGACAGGAACAGCTGTAATGTTTTACTTTCAGTGGATTGAACCCGTGACTTATGTCAGGTGCTGTGTTTCCCAAAAGTGCAAGACCTCGCTTTGACACCTAAATTGCCATCAAGTTAGTGTATTTGAATTGAAAAGTAATTTATTTCGAAAACTGACAGATGGTGCCAGAACACACTACACAAATATTTTGGATGTCCATAAGGCACCAACTACAATGATGCCACTTTTTTTCTGTCAATAATATCATATGAAGGAGAAAACTAAATGGGCAACCAGTTGCCTGAGATGCCAAAGCATCTCATCCTTCGAATGGCCACCTTGACATTGACTGAAAGTAAAGTTAGACGCTTGACTCTACTTGAATATTGAAACTGCTTCACTTCACAGAGCTGCACAGATCCTCAAATTCTAACTAACTGAATGCCTGAGACAGTTATTGAAATAGAGAATATAATGAGACTTTGCTGGAGATACTCTGCCGGCCAGGCAGAATCTGTGGAGAGAGAAGACATGTTTTAGGTCGGCGTCCTTCCTCAAAGCTGGTAACCCTGCTTCCTTCTTCAGTCATGATGTATTTCTAGAAGTTTCCGTCTTGCTTTCAGTTGTCCATCATCTGCAGTGTTTGCTGTTGCTGCAGTGCTACCATTGTAGCTGTTTTCCTCAGAATGCTCAGAACAGTATCCAGCCTTAAAGCATTTACTTATTATTTAAAGGTATTGCAGAATGAAGCCTCAAGTAGCTTCCATTTCAAGCCAAGCTTCATTGCTTTGCTGATCTCTTACTTCTCTCTGCTGTTGCTTATTTACTAGCAATTTCTATTTCTCTTACTTCCTATTGGCAAACCACAACTAACTCCACCTGTATTATGCATTATGAGTAGTTCTTCAGTCGATGCATTGATGCAAATGTTAGACCTTTGAAGACTCCTGTACAGCAAGGAATGAAGTGGTTCTTTGCAATGGGTAGGAAGCCAACAATACTCCCTGGGGTATGTTTAAATTATTTGTTGATTAGCTACTTTGTGATATTGCAGGTTGGGAGTGAAGACACAAGGTCTACAAACAGGTTCACTTAGTGGTCTGCCAGTATGCTGTGTTATGGAGTTTTAATAAAAAGTGAATCACAGGGAAATTGTGATTTTCTTTTTATTAAAGCAAAATAATACAGTATACAAGTGGACCATCAAATGATCCAGCTTGTAGCACTGATGTCTTCATAGTGCCCAACAAACAAATAATAACATATGCAGTGGCATCCACTGGCCTACAATGCACACATTTCTCAGCATTGTATCACACAAGCATGACTTACTGTTTTCCTCAAGTGGAAGGTGACCCACTTAATTTTCTTAACAGAGACCTTCTCTTGGAATCTGTCCTTGTTATCCTGACCCTTTTCTACCTTGGACTCCAACCTTATCATCTACTCTACTACAGAGCAGTACTCATGCCATCCTACATCGTGGCCTCTCACTGACCTCACCAATCAATTCTTCAGCCTATACTCCCCATGGCTCTGTCAGCCAAACCATAATCAACTTCATGTCAAATGACCTGATGGCAGATTCCAGCACCTTCCCCCACTTAAGTTCTTTTTCTGTTGGTACTTCACTCTTTCAACACTACCTAACCCCCGCTAATGTGTCGGCTGAACTCAGTCAGTTGGTTTCCACGCCAACCAACTATTTCCCCAAACTACCCATCCTGCAGTCCACACCTGGATCGACCATTGATATAGATCCTCATATGCTGTAGAGTTTTTCAGTGGAGGACTCACAAAAGCATTTTCCAGTTGCCATAGGCTGTCCAGTGTTGAGAATTTTATTTCCATAAGCTCAGATGACTTGGCGATATTGACCTTAAAAAAGATTGGCAAAAGAGTTCTATGCAATAATATTTGAAGTTCCTAGAATAATATGAAAAAATGTTGTTGGTCTTCTTTGATATTGAGCTAAGGCAGAGATAGCTGACTGGGTACATAATTGGCTCGATAGTAGAAAACAGCAAGTAATAGCTAAAAGTTTCTCCAACTGCAGGCCTATGACTAAAGGTGTGCCACAGGGATTGGTGATGAGACCTTTGTTGCTTATTCTTTATTTAAATGAATTGAATGTGAATGTTCAAAGCATGGATGGTAAATTTGTGTGATAAAATAGGTGATATCGTAGATAGTGGAAGATTACAGGGGGATCATGATAAGGTAGGCAAGAGAGGCTGAAGTCTGGCAAATGGCTTTCAGTTCAGATGTGAAGTGCATTTTGGGAAGTTAAGCCAGGGGTGATCTGATACAGTGAATGATTGGGCCCTGGGAGAGTTGTAGGACAGAAGGACCAAAGATGAAAGTACACAGTTCACTGAAAGCAGCATCACTGGTGGTCTGGATTGTGAAGAAGGCATTTGACATGCTGGCATTCATCAGAAAGGGCAATGCGTACTGCAGTTGGGACGTTACGGTGCACTTGCTCAAGGCATTGGTGAAACCACAATTCATCTACTGTGTACTGATTTGGGCATCCTGCTATTGAGTAACAGCATTGAAAAGAAATGTGGGACAGTAAATTGATAGCACGGGATTAGAGGAAAATGGGTCAAATGTGGCAGATGGAACTAGCTTGGTAGACAGCATGGTCAGCAAAGACAAGTTGGACTGAAGTCCTGTTTCCATGCTATATCACCCAATGACTCTTAAGTCAAGCTCTCCATTAGAACAAATGTAGAGCACTACACAGTAAATACATAGAAAGGTCCAAAGAAAGTTGGAATAACAAGCTCTTTGACCCTTGCACTTTTAAATGATCATGGTTGATCACAAACCTAATTTCATACCTTTCTCTCTATCAGCAGTACAACCATTGATTAACAAAAAACTCATTCAATTTCATACTTAAAAATAACAATAATTTAGCATCAGTTTGCCTTTGCAGAAAAGACTTAAACATTTCCACCATTTTGAAAACAGATCTAATCTTAACTTTACTCCAAAGAATACCAGCTTTTATTTTGCCCCTTGCCTAGGGTTGTCCAAACAGTGGAAATATTTTCTCACTGTCAGCTGTATGTAATTTCTTGGAATATTCAATCAAAACAATATTTAACTGTTTGAATGTCAAGGAATACAATCCTAATTTGTGTTCTCTCACCTCAAACTTAAGCACTGGGAGCTCAATTATGTTTGGCACATTACACGACAATTCATCCAAGGCCAATCAGTGGTTCAGCAAAGCAGGAGGTTGTGTTTTGCTCACTTCAATGTTTTCAGGGCATTTATGGCAAAGGGTTCCTCAACATGCTTCACATTGGTTAACAAGATTGCAGCAAGGTTGTGTAGACTAATATGGACTGTGGCATTTCCAGGCAAAATCTGACCTATTTACCCACCCCAAACATAGTATCTGTGGTACCTGGAACATAACCTCATCAATAACCAAGATAACTCCATGGATGGAGATTGAAAGCCATGAACTTTAACATCAGTAGCATGAATGGCAGCGATGCTTCACTTCCAGATGAACTCAATGTCTTCTACGCACGCTTTGAAAAAGAGGACACAACTACAGCTGTGAAGATCCCTGCTGCACCTGATGACCCTATTACCTCCATCTCAGAGGCCAATGTTGGGCTGTCTTTAAAGAGAGTGAACCCTCACAAGGTGGAAGGTCCCAATGGAGTACCTGCGAAGGCTCTGAAAACCTGTGCCAGCCAACAAACAGAAGTACTCAAGAACATTTTCAATCTTTTACTGCTATGGACAGAAGTTCCAACTTGCTTCAAAAAGGTAACAATTATCCCAGTGCCTAGGAAGAATAATGTGGGCTGCCTTAATGACTATTGCCCAGTATCACTCACATTGACAGTGACGAAATACTTTGAGAGGTTGGTCATGATTAGACTGAGTCCTCCTGCCTCAGCAAGGACCTGGACCCATTGCAATTTGCCTATCACCACAATAGGTCAACGGCAGATGCAATCTCAATGGCTCTCCACATGACTTTAGACCACCTGGATGACTCAAACACCTATGTCAGGATGCTGTTCATCAACTATAGCTCAACATTTAATACCATCATTCCCACAATCCTGATTGCGAAGTTGCAGAACCTGGGCCTCTGTACCTCCCTCTGCAAATGGATCCTCAACTTCCTAACCAGAAGACCACAATCTGTGCGGATTGGCGATAACATATCCTCCTCACTGACAATCAACACTGACGCACCTCAGGGGTGTGTGTTTAGCCCACTGCTCTACTCTCCATATACTCATGGCTACATGGTTAGGAATAGCTCAAATACCATCTATTAATTTGCTGACGATACAACAATTATTGGTGGAATCTCAGGTGGTGACGAGATGGCGTACAGGAGTGAGATATGCCAACTAGTGGAGTGGTGCCACAGCAACAACATGGCACTCACTGTCAGAAAGATGAAAGAACTAATTGTGGACTTCAGGAAGGGTAAGATGAAGGAACACATACCAATCCTCATAGAGGGATCAGAAGTGGAGAGAGTGAGCAGCTTCAAGATCCTGGGTGTCAAGATCTTTGAGGATCTAACCTGGTCCAAACATATCAATGTAGTAATAAAGAAGGCAAGACAGTGACTATACTTTATTAGGAGTTTGTCATGTCAACAAATACACTCAAAAACTTTTATAGTTGTACTGTGGAGAGTATTTTGACAGGCTGGATCACTGTCTGGTATGGAGGACTGAAAGAAGCTGCAGAAGGTTGTAAATCTAGTCAGTTCCATCTTGGGCACTAGCCTACAAAGTACCCAGGATATCTTCAGGGAGCGGTGTCTCAGAAAAGCAGCTTCCATTATTAAGGAATTCCAGTACCCAGGGCATGCCCTTTTCTCACTGTTACCATCAGGTAGAGATACAGAAGCCTGAAGAAACACACACAGTGACTCAAGAACAGCTTCTTCCCCTCTGCCATTCGATTCTGAAATGGACTTTGAATCTTTGAACACTACTTCACTTTTTTAATATACAGTATATCTGTATTTGCATGTTTTTGATCTATTCAATATACATTAACTGTAATTGATTTACTTATTTATTATTTTTTTAATTTTATTTGTTATTATCTTTTTCCCTGCTAGATTATGTATTGCATTAAACTGCTGCTGCTAAGTTAACAAATTTCACGTCACATGCCGGTGATAATAAACCTTATTCTGATTCTGATTCTGAGTAAAATTCATTCTAATTCTCAATATATCTCTGGTGGAGTTTAATTTTTTTAAAGGTTTTTGCATTTTTGAAAGCTGTGCTTTCAAGATACATTTATGTACCAGATGTTTATCAACTAAAAAAAATTGCTAAACTAGTAGCATAGTGGTTGGCACAATGCTTTACAGTACACGAGACACAGGTTCAGTTCCTGCTTCTGCCTGTAAGGAGTTTGTACGATTTCCCCCTGACCACATGGGTTTCGTCCAAGTGTTCTGGTTTTCTGCCAAAGTCCAAAAACATAAGGATTGAGACATTAATCAGTCATTGTAAATTGTCCCATGAGTTGGCTCAGATTAGATCGGGAGTTTGTTGGGCAGTGTGGCTCAAAGGGCCGAAAGGGTCTATTCTGCACTGTATTGCAATAAAATAAAATGTAAATAAGTCAAGGCATAAACAATTGTGTAAAGAAGTACATGGATGAAAAAATGTTTTGTTGCAGAACAGTACAAATGTAAAAGGAAGAAATTTTTTGACCTAATGCAACAAGATGAACATCAAAGTTAAAAATTAACTAGACTCTGAATTTAAGAATTATCTCCCCATTGAATACTGTCAGAAAGAGAGTTCATATTGTATTATTTAGCTCTTTCCAACAGAGCACATTAAATATCTGGGAAACTGAATAATCGGAAATGATGGGCTCAGTGATGCTGGAGCAGAAAGGAGGAGAAAGCATTATCTGCTGAGCCAACTAACCAAGCCTGAGTGAGAAACTGCTGAATCTGCCTTGATTAGTTTGGACATTGTTAGGCGCATCTACTTCAAAAGCAGCAGAATATGTAAAACCAGGAAATTCAGTGAACATTAACAAGGATGGCAATTGGCTTCAAGAGAGACTGGTGGAAAAGACAGGCACATAAGAGTTGAATTTCAATACAGAAAGTATATTTTAGTACAAACTATGAGGAGAGACTGTACAAAACATGCTTCAAAGTAGAGATATATGGGATGCTTGTGCACTAATGTTTGAAGATAACATAGATATTAAAAAACATAATAAAGTATAAACGAACCTATCAACCTCTGCTTTAAATATACTCGATGACTTATCCTCCACAGCTGTCCGGAATTCCACAGATTTCTCACCATCTAACTAATGAAATTCCTTCTCATCTCTCTTCTGTAAATGGACATTACTCTATTCTGAAACTGGGCCCTATGGTCCTAGATTCACCCACAATAAGAAACATCCTCTCCATATCCACTCTGTATGTGGCCTTTCAATAAGTACCCACCCCCCCCCCACCACATTCTCCTAATCTCCAGCAAGTACAGTCTCAGATCCATCAGAGGTTCCTCATACATTAACACATTCATTCACAGAATCATTCTCGCAAAAATCCTCTACACCCTTGCCAATGCCAGCACATCATTTCTTAGATGAGGGGGCCCAAAAGTGCATACCATTCTCCAAGTGTTGCCTGAACAATGTCTTATAAAGCCTCAGTTTCACATCCTTGCTTTTACACTTGAAATGAAAGCTGACATTGCAGTTGCCTTCCTTACCACCAACTCAACTGAAAGTTAACTTGAGGGAAACCTACACAAGGACTCCCAAGTCCCATTGAACCTCTGATATTTGAATTCTCTCCCCATTTAGAAAATAGTCTATGCTCTAATTCCTTCTACCTATGTGCACGACTATACACTTCCCTTCATTATATTCCATCTGCCATTTCCTGGACCGTTCTCCCAGTCTGTACACGTCCTTCTGCATACCCTTTGCTTCCTCATCACTACTTGGCTTTCCACCTATCTTTGTATCGTCTGCACACATGGCCACAAAGCTATCAATTCTGTCATCCAAATCATTGACATATAACATGAAAAGAAGCAGTCACAATACCGACCACTTTATTCTGACTCTGCCTCCTTCCAGTCAGCCAATCTTCTATCCAGGCTAGTATTCTTCATGCAATACCATGGGCTCTTACCTTATTAAGCAGCCTCATGTGCAGAACCTTGTCAAATGCCTTCTGAAAATCCAAGTAGTAACGTCCACTTACTGACTCTCCTTTGTCCTCAACATATTCCAACAGATGTGTTAGGCAAGATTTCCCGTTCAAGAAATCCTGCTGATTTTGGCTACTTTATCATAGCATCCATGTACCCCAAAACCTCATCCTTAATAATGGACTCCTATATCTTTCCAAACACTGAAGTCAGGCTACTGACCTATAATCTCCATTCTTCTGTCTCCCTCCCTTCTTAAAGAATGGAGTAACATTTACAATTTTCCAGTCCTACAGAACCATTTGAGAATCTAGTGATTCTTGAAAGATCATTATTAATGTCTCCACAATCTCTTCTACTACATCTTTCAGAACCCTGTGTATAGACCATGTTGTCCAGGTGACTTATTTACTTTCAGATCTTTCAGCTCCCCAACCACCTTCTCCTTAGTAATAGCAACTACACTCAACTCTGCCCCTGACACTCTCAGATTTCTGGAATACTCTAGTGTCTTCCACAGGAAAGACTGATGCAAAATACTTATGAAGTTCATCTGCAATTTTTTCGGCCCCATTTTTAACTCTCCAGCATAACTTACCAATGATCCAGTATCTACTTTCACCTCTCTTTTACTCGTTATAAATCAGGAAAAAAATTTGGTGTCCCTTTGATATTATTGGCTAGCTTAATTCATATTTCATCACTTATCACTTCTTTTTTTTTTAAGTTGCCTTCTGTTAGTTTTTTTTTAAAGCTTTCAAATCCTCTACCTTCCCACTAATTTTTCCTATTTTATATACTCCCTCTTTTGCCTTTATGCTGTCTTTAATTTCCTTTGACACACAGTTTCCTCATCCTCCGCTTATAATACTTCTTCATCTTTGGGATGTATCTATTCTGAATTGCTCCCAAAATCTCCAGTTCACATCTCATGCCTCTGTAGTCATTCCCTTTACTCCACTGTCGTACTGATACATCTGATTTTGTTTTCTCCCTACTTTGATCACTACTTTCAAAAGTTTCCTTTACCATAAGCTCCCTAATAAAATCTGGTTCACAACACAACAGCCAATCTGAAATTGCCTTTCCCTTAGTGAGCTGAAACAAGCTCCTCAAACAAGCCATCTCATAGGCATTCTACAGATTTCTTCCTTTGGGATCCAGCACTAACCTAATTTTCCCAATTTACCTGCATATTGAAATCCCCATCACTAACATAACATTGTGCTTTTCACATGCCATTTCTATTTCCCCTTTAAATTTATATCCCACATCCTGGCTACTGTTTGGGCCTGTATATAACTACCATCAGGGTCTTTTTACCCTTCCTTGCAGTTTTTTAAAAACTTTTACCCACAAGGTTTCTACATCTTCCAATCCTATGTCACCTCCTTCTAAGGATTTGATTCCATCTTTTACCAACTGAGCTACCCAACCCCTTTGCCTACCTGCCTGTCCTTTTGAAACAATGTGTATCCTTGGTTGTTTAGCTCCCAACTATGATCTTCTTACAGCCACATCTCAGTGATGCCCACAATGTCATTCCTGGCAATCTCTAACCACCCTCCAAGATCATCTACCTTATTCCATATACTGCATGCATTCAAATATAAACCTTCATCACCTTTTTCAATTTTGCCCCCATGTTACACTTCACCTCATCCCACTGACTGCAATTTTGCCTTATCATCTGCCTCTTCATTCTCACAGTCTCACTATGCACTACATTGACTTGTGTACCAACCACTCCATCCTCAGCCCAATCGCTGTTGTTCCCATTGCCCTGAAAACGCAGCTTAACTCCTCCCCAACAGCTTTAGCAAACCGGCCCACAAGGATATCGGTCCGCTCAACTTCAGATGTAACTTCTTGCTTTTGTACAGATCAAACCTTCTCCAGAAGCAAACCCAAACATCAAAAAATCTGAACCCCTGCCCCCAGAACCACTTAGTCAGCCACTCTGTCTTCTGTAGCATTATCTTGTTCCTGTCCTTACTAACACGTGGCACTGGGGGTAATACAGAAATTACTACCTTTGGATGTCCTGTTCTTTAGTTTTTTCCACAACTCCCTATACTCACTGTTCAGGACCACTTCCCCTTTCTATGTCTCTGTGTTACTATCGAGTCTGCTATTATAAGACCATAAGACACAGGAGCAGAATAAGGCCATCTGGCCCATCGAGTCTGTTCCGCCACTCAATCTCCTCCTCAACCCCAGTTACTGGCCTTTTCCCTGTAACCTTTGATGCCATGCCCAATCAAAAACCTATCAATTTCTTCCTTAAGTACGCCCAATGACCTGGCCTCCACAGCTGCATGTGGCAACAAAGTCCACAAATTCACCACCTTTTGGCTAAAGAGGTTTCTCTGCATCTCTGTTTTGAAAGGGTGCACCTCTATCCTGAGGCTATGCCCTGTTGTCCTAGGCTCTCCCACCATGGGAAACATCCTTACCACATCTACTCTGTCTGGGCCTTTCAACATTCAAAAGGTTTCAATGAGATCCCGCTCATCCCTCTAAATTCCAGTGAGTACAGACCCAGAGCCATCAGACGTTCCTCGTATAATAACCCTTTCCTTCCTGGAATCATCCTTGTGATCCTCCTCTGGACCCTCTCCACTGCCAGTACATCTCTTCTAAGATGAGGATCCCAAAACTGTACTCAAGGTGAGGCCTCCCATTTATTCCTACTACCAAAGTGCATGACCATGAATTTTCCAACATTGAATTTCATTTGCCACTTTCTTGCCCATTCTCCTAATCTGTCTAAATCCTTCTGCATCCTACATGTTTCCTCAACACTACCTGCCCCTCCACCAATTTTCATATCATCTGCAAACCTGGCAACAAAGCCATCTATTCCATCATCTAAATCATGTATATACAGCACAAAAAGAAGTGGTCCCAACACTGACCCCTACAGAGCACCGCTAAATCACTGGCAGTCAACCAGAAAAGGATCCTTTTATTCCCATTCGCTGCCTCCTACCAATCAGCCAATGCTCTAACCATGATAGTAACTTTCCTGTACTACCATGGGTTCTTAACTCAGTAACCACCATTGCCACTTTGCCTGAATTTACCCTTCCCTGCTGCGCCTCAGAGCCAGCTTTAATGCCGCTGGCCTAGCAGCTGCTCCTTTGCCCTGATAGGCCATCCCCCTTGCCCTCCAGTAGTTTCCAAGGGGTATACTTGTTACTGAGAGAAATGGCCACTGGGGAAACGTGCAGTGACTGCCTACTCAGTTTATTTGTTTGGTTTTAGCTTCCTAAGCCTCAGAGAGTCAGGGAAATCTTATGTTCGCCTTTACTTCAAGAGTGAAGATAGGTGGAGGAGAGTCCACAAAAAATTTGTTTAACTGTGGATCATCATTGCTTAATTAGTGCATGGAATTGGATACTTATTTTGTTGCCTACGTAAGAGGCATATCACCAAAGGTTTTTGATGGATATCTTTTTTAATAGAAAATTACTTGATACTAGTATTTAAGAAGACATAATAGCATTAAATAAATGTTTTCCCTATAGATATTAATAAACTGTGAAAATGACAATTCAAATTGTTATTATCCACAGGAAATAATAGTTTAATTTTCTTAGTTAACACAATTTTATAAACACTGCATAATAAATATTTCCTGAATTTTTATTTCTGTTTACAAGCCATGTTAGCAAATCAAATGGCTTTCAAATTCATTATTTTGTCTTAAACGGCATTAAAAGACATTTGAATTAGATGACTGTTGAGGGATATAGGACATCATGGGCAAATGGGACTGACTTGGACAAGTTTGGCCAAAGGGCCTGTTTCCATGCTATATGACTCTATTTGAATATACAATGTTGGCTTGGAGCAAATCATATTAGAATTTCTTTTGCAAGACTATCTACAGACAAGCAAGAAAACCTAAAGATCAAAACACTATTCTGCATGATTCTTTCAAATTATGTTGAATTATGCAAATATGCAAACTTTAGTAAGTGTTTCTCCTCATCTCTCAGCTCTCCAAAAGCATTGTCTGTCATTCCATTTATTAATGACTTTGACCTAATGTTTCCTAGCTTATTAATATTCAAATATTACATTGAAATGTTAGTAAGTGGTTATTTTGTATAAATAAGATATTTTTATAAAAAGGAAGCCGGGTGTAAGTGTAAAGATAAACAATGACGATCAGCAAGTTTTCAACAGCAATTTTGCAAATTCAGAATGTGCCCTTGGCTGTGGTGATTGCTATCCATAGAACAACATGCTTAAGTCTTTGACTTCAGAGAGGAAAGGCATGGAAGCCTTCCTTAAAGCAGGAATCACGAAATGTATGTGTACTGTCAATTCCTTGCCTTCGCATCCAGAAGGTTTTACAATCTCCCATTTTTTAAGCAATCTTTACTGATTTTTAGAAATTTCTCTATGCGGCCCTACCTGATGAAGGGTCTCGGCCCTAAGTATCAATTGTTTATTCCTCTCCATAGATGCTGCTGACCTGCTGAGTTCCTCTAGCATTTTGTATGTGTTACTTGGGGAATATTTCTTGGCTGGCATTTTTGTTTCAGCTCTGCAGGATGGCCTCAAGGACCTGATGTGAGTAAGAGATATCTCAGTGGAAGCTATTTTTGCCCTTGTCATGTACCAGTCTAACCTCACCTTGACTGACCTTAACCTGGAACAGTTTAGTCTGGCTTTCCTACAGTTAGAATAAAAGATTCAACCAGAGGGACATGAGGGTTCTCAGGAAGTTGTGTGCATGTTTATTTGCAGTTCATGTCAAGGGAAAATCAAAGGAAAAATTATTTAGTTGCTTGCCCAGAATGTCTGTGAGGAGGTTGCATGGATTCTCACACATTCAGTTTCATTTCCTTAAATAGAGCCAAAGAAGCAAGAGGTGAGTGCAGTATGTGGCTGATAGACTTGAATCAGAATCAGAATAGGGTTTCTATTTCATATAAACCATATAACCATATAACAATTACAGCACAAAAACAGGCCGTCTCGGCCGTTCTAGTCCAAACGCTTACTCTCACCTAGTCCCACCTACATGCACTCAGCCCATAACCCTCCATTCCCTCCCTGTCCATGTACCAATCCAATTTTTTTTTTAAATGACAAAAATCGAACCTGCCTCTACCACTTGTAGTGGAAGCTCGTTCCACACAGCTACCACTCTCTGAGTAAAGAAGTTCCCCCCCCCCCCGTGTTACCCCTAAGCCTGCCCCTTAACTCTCAACTCACATCCTCTTGTTTGAATCTCCCCTACTCTCAATGGAAAAAGCCTATCCACGTCAGCTCTATCAATTCCCCTCATAATTTTAAATACCTCTGTCAAGTCCCCCCTCAACCTTCTACGCTCCAAAGAATAAAGACCTAACTTGTTCAACCTTTCTCTGTAACTTAGGTGCTGAAATCCAGGTTCATTGACATACATTAGGCAATTAATTGTTCTGTGGAAGCAGCACAGATGAAGATATGAAGAATTAGTATAAATTAAAATGAGATATCTATATAGACAGATAGATAGCAATGCACTAATCATTGACCATTCAGACATCTGATGGCAGAGGGGAAGAAGCTGTTCCTAAAACATTGAGTTTGGATCTTCAGGCTCCTCTACCTCCCCACTGATTGCAATAATGAGAAGAGGACTTGTGTGCAATTAGCTCCACACACCGACAAAGAATTTTAATCATCCTTATCATTTACATGTTGGTTCATAGATCAAACATCTGCATCTTCTGGGCATCTCACCATTCTGAATTTGTCACAAATTTAATTTTATTAATTTAAATGTATCTTTCTGATTAATGTGTGAAGTGAGCGTGTTTTCAGTTTGTTGCACACAAGTGTGTCCAGCTGCTTCTCCACAGACATTTTTGATGTATTGCTGTTCCCTTTCTGGTAAAATGATTTTTTTTTGAACTTTGCTAAATTCATCAGTCATCACAAGCTGTTACTTGAACTTTCACTGACGAAAATTCACCCCAAGTGGTACAAAAACAGACTTAGTTAAAACAGATTTTAAATAGCTCTTTTCAGGAACATGCTGAAATATTCCACAAAGTATAGTAGTAATGATTTTTACCTGCACTGGATTTTAAATTGTGTGATATTTTCACAAACTTACAATGAACATTTTATCTCAGTATGAAGCCAGCTGAAATAAAACCAGGCTAGTTGCTATGGTAATTCAAAACTTTAACTAGTAAACCAAGAATCACAGTAGACCATTCACAATTATCAACTTTTCCAATATGATGATGATGATGATGGCATCCGTCAGTCTCTCGAGACTACAGATCTGTGCCTGGAAAGTCTTGCTTCAGTCTCTCCAGGGCGCAGGCCTGGGCAAGGTTTTATGGAGGACCAGCAGTTGCTCAAGCAGTACGTCTGCCCTCTCCACAACACCGATGTTGTCCAAGGGAAGGGCAAGGACCGATACAGCTTGGCACCAGTGACGTCGCAGGGGTTGCCAGAGTGAGATTGAAGGCAACGTCGGACTGCCTCAGGGGCTCCAGCTCCAGATTTGTCCTCAGGGTTTACTCCCGAAGCCTCTCCCTTGAGTGGGTGTAGCTGCAAGGCAGCGGAGATTTGAAATCAGAGTTTTTCCTCTCCAAGATGGACTGCCTTCCCAGGCCAACAAGCTCCATCTACCCGAAGGACTAGTTTTAAGGCACCAGGACCCACCTTCGCCCCCTTCTCCTGCCAGTAGAAATAGTTCCACCAGGCTTAGAGGCTAAGCCACACGAGAAGGCCGGGAGTTGGACTTGGTTGTCAGAGGCTATCTGAGGAACACGCCGTGAGGAGCACTTTTAGGTAGTGGGAGCTTGTCCCCACTACCACTCCTCAGCTTGACAATCTTGGAACATTTACCAATATATATGAAGATAAATTAGCAACCAGTCCCAAGCTTTTTATAAATTCCCTATCATGCTCCTCTTAAACATTTCACCATTCACTCTTAACCTATGTTCTCTAGTTCTAGTCTCACTTAACCTCAGCGGAAAAGGCCTGCTTGTATTTACTCTACGTGTATACCTCATAATTTTGTATACCTCTATCAAATCAGAAACTAGTATCTTTTCTGCAATACCACAGGCTCTTAAGCAGCCTCATATGTGGCATCTTGTCAAAGGACTTCAGAAAATCCAAGTAAACAACATCCACTGGCTCTCCTTTGTCTATCCTGCCTGTTAGAAACTTAGAGAATAGAAAACCTACAGCACAATACAGGCCCTTCAGACTACAAAGCTGTGCCAAACATTTCCTTACCTGAGAAATTACCTTGTGTTACCTATAGCCCTCTATTTTTCTGAGCTCAATATACTTGTCGAGGAGTCTCTTAAAAGACCGTATTGTATCCGCCTCCAACACCGTCGCCGGCAGCCCATTCCACGCATTTACCACTCTCTGTGTAAGAAACTTATCCCTGATATCTCCTTTGGACCTACTCATACTACTTTGTGCCCTCTCATATTAGCCATTTCAGCCCTGGGAAAAAGCCTCTGACTATCCACACGATCAATGCCTTCATCATCTTATACACCTCTATCAGGTCACCTCTCATCCTCTGTTGCTCCAAGGAAACAAGGCCAAGTTCATTCAACCTTTTTTCATAAGGCATGCTCCCCAATCTAGGCAACAACCTTGTAAATCTCATCTGTACCCTTACTATGGTTTCCACATCCTTCCTGTAGTGAGGCGACCAGAACTGAGCACAGTACACCAAGCGGGGTCTGGCCAGGGTCCTATATAGCTGCTACATTATCCCTCAGCTCCTAAACTCAATCCCACGATTGATGAAGGCCAATGCACTGTATGCTTTCTTAATCATACAGCTTTGAGTGTCCTATGGACTCAGACCCCAAGATCCTTCTGATCCTGTACACTGCTAAGAGTTTTACCATTAATACTATATTCTGCCATCATACTTGACATACCAAAGTGAACCACCTCACATTTATCTGGATTGAGCTCCATCTGCCAATTTCCAGCCCAGTTTTGCATCCTATCAATGTCCCGCTGTAATCTCCACACTATCCACCACACCTCCAACCTTTGTGTCATCAGCAAATTTACTAACCCAACCCTCCACTTCTACATCCAGGCCATTTATAAAAATCACAAAGAGTAGGGGCCCCAGAACAGATCCCTGAGGCACACCACTGGTGACCAATCTCTATGCAGAATATGACCTGTCTACAACCACTCTTTGCCTTCTGTGAACAAGCCAGTTCTGGATCCACAAAGCAATGTCCCCTTGGATCCCATGCCTCCTACTTTCTTAATAAGCTTTGCATCAGGTACATTGTCAAATGCCTTGCTGAAATCCATATACACTACATCTATTGCTCTACCATCATCAATGTGTTTAGCCACATCCTCAAAAAATTCAATCAGGCTCGTAAGGTGCCTTTCAGAAAGCCATGCTGGCTCTTCCTAATCATATTATACCACTCCAGATGTTCATAAATTCTGCCTCGCAGGATCTTCTCTGTCAACCTGTAAGATTCACTGGTCTATAATTTCCTGGCCCATCTCTACTCCCTTTCTTGAATAATGGAACAACGTCCGCAATGCTCCAATCCTCTGGAACCTCTCCTGTCCCCACTGATGATGCAAAGATCATTGCTATAGGTTCCTCAGTCTCCTCCCTCGCCTCCCACAGTAGACTGGGGTACATCACGTCCAGTCTCAGTAACTTATCCAATTTGATGCTTTCTAAAAGCTCCTACACATCCTCTTTCTTAATATCTACAAGTTCAAGCTTTTCAGTCCACTGTAATTCAACCCTGCAGTCGCCAAGTTCCTTTTCTGCAGTGAATACTGGAGCAAAGTACTCATTAAGTACCTCTGCTATCTCCTCCAGTTCCTTACACACTTTTCCAGTGTCACACTTGATTGGTCCTATTCACTAACGTCTTATCCTTTTGCTCTTCACATACTTGTAGAATGCTTTGGGGTTTTCCTTAATCCTGTCTGCCAAGGCCTTCTCTTGGTGCCTTCTGGTTCTCCTAATTACTTTCATGACTTCCTTCCTGCTAGCCTTATAATCTTCTAGCTCTCTATCATTACCTAGCTTTTTGAACCTTCCGTAACCTCCGCAGTTCTTCTTGACTAGATTTTCAGCAGCCTTTGTACACCACGGTTCCTGTACCCTACCATCCTTTCCCTGTTTCATTGGAACTTACCTATGCAGAACTCCAAACATGTATCCCCTGAACATTTGCCACATTTCTTCCGTACATTTCGCTGAGAACATGTTTCCAATTTATTCTTTCAAGTTCTTGCCTGATAGCCTCATATTTCCATTTACTTCAAGTAAACACTTTCCCAACTTGTCTGTTCCTATCCCCCTCGAATGCTATGGTAAAGGAGATGGAATTGTGATCACTATCTCCAAAATGCTCTCCCACTGAGAGACCTGACACCTGACCAGGTTCCTTTCCCAATATCAGATCAAGTACAGCCTCTCCTCTTGTATGTTTATCTACATATTATGTCAAGAAACCTTCTTGAACACACCTAACAAACTCCACCCCATCTAAACCCCTTGCTCTAGGGAGATGCCAATCGATTTTTGGAAAATTAAAATCTCCCACTACAAGAACCCAGTCATTATTACACCTTTCCAGAATCTGTCTTCCTATCTGCTCCTCAATGTCCCTGTTACTATTGGATGGTCTATAAAAAACACCCAGTAGAGTTACTGACCCCTTCTTGTTCCTAATTTCCATGCACAGGGACTCTGTAGACAATCCCTCCATGTCTCCTGCTTTTCTACAGCCATGACACCATCTCTGATCAGCAGTGCCACGCTCCCACCTCTTTTACTTCCCTCCCTGTCCTTTCTGAAACATCTAAAGCCTGGTACTGGAAGTAACCATTCCTGCCCCTGAGCCATCCAAGTCTCTGTAATGGCCACAACATCATGGCTCCACTCTAAGCTCGTCCTCGTTATTCATAATACTCCTTGCATTAAAATAGACACATCTCAAACTATCGGTCTGAGCGTGTCCCTTCTCTATCACCAGCCCATCCTCCTTCTCACACTGTCTCCAAGCTTTCTCTATTTGTGAGCTAACTGCCTCTTCCTCCGTCTCTTCAGTTTGATTCCCACCCTCCAGCTATCTTACTTTAAACTCTCCCCAGTAGCCTTGGGAAACCTCCCTGCCTGGATATTGGTCCCCCTGGGATTCAAGCGCAGCCTGTCCTTTTTGTGCAGATCACTCCTGCCCCACAAGTGGTTCCAATTATCTAGAAATATGAATCCCTGCCCCCTGCTCTAATCCCTCAGCCACGCATTTATCCTCCACATCACTCTATTCCCATACTCACTAATGCGTGGCACAGGCAGTAATCCTGAGATGAGTTCCTTTGTGGTCCTGCTTCTCAACTTCCTTCCTAACTCCCTGTAGTCTATTTTCAGGACCTCCTTCCCTTTCCTGCCTATTTTGTTGCTATCACTATGTAGCACGACCTCTGGCTGTCCTCCTTCCCACTTCAGGATATCTTGGACATGATCAGAAACATCCCAGACCCTGGCACCTACCATACGTGCTACTTTCCTGCATCCACAGAATCACCTGTCCAACCCCCTAATTATAGAGTCCCCATTCACTGCTGCCATCCTCTTCCTTTTCCTACCCTTCTGAGGCACAGGGCCAGACTCTGTGCCAGAGACACAGCCACTGTTCCTACCCCCAGGTAGGCTGTCCCCCCAACAGTACTCAAACAGGAGTACTTATTGTCAAGGGGTACAGCCGCAGGGGTACTCTCTAGTACCTGACTCTTGCCCTTCCCTCTTCTAACTGTTACCCACTTATCTGTCTCCCCAGGCCCCAGTGTTACTACCTGCCTATAGTCCCTTTCTATCACCTCCTCACTCTCCCCGACCAGATGAAGGTCATTGAGCTACATCTCCAGTTCCCTAACACTGTCCCTCAGGAGCTGGAGCTTGACATACCTGGTGCAAATGTGGCCAACTGGGAGGCTGGGAGTCTCCCGAACCTTCCGCATCTTACACTGAGCATAGAAAACCAGCCTCGCACACATACTTCCTGTCTGTATTCTACTCAAGCAACCAACCTCGCCTCGACCCGTAAACGCCTAAGCTCCGTTAAGCCAAAGCCTTCCCACTCTGTCTCGCTCTACTCTGTCGCCTGCTCCTCTGGCACCCACTCTATAAGGCTCTTCTCACTCTTCTCACTGGCTGATGTCCACACACTTGCGCAGTCGTGCCCCAATCATACCGCAGAAGAAATAATTTCTTCAAAGAATTCCAACAGATTTGTCAGGCAAGATTTCCATTTAAGGAAACCATGCTGACTTTGACCTGCATCAGCATGTGCCTCCAAGTACAGTATACTGAAACCTCATGCTTAACAATGCATACAGTATCTTCCCACTTACTGAAGTCAGGCTAACCAGCTTATATTTTCCTTTCTTCTGCCTCCCTCCCTTCTTAAAGAATAGAGTGATGCTTGCAATTTTCTAGTCCTCCTGACCTATTCCATAATCTTAGAATTTTTGAAAGATCATTACTAATGCCTCCAAGTTCTCTTCAGCTGCCTTTTTTATGAACTCTGGAATGTAGTCCTCTGTTAGGTCACCTCTCATCCTCCGTTGCTCCAAAGAGAAAAGGTCGAGTTCACTCAACCTATTCTCATAAGACATGCTCCCCAATCCAGGCAACATCCTTGTAAATCTCCTATACACCCTTTCTATGGCTTCCACATCCTTCCTGTAGTGAGGCAACCAGAACTGAGCACAGTACGAGTGAGATCTCACCAGGGTCCTATATAGCTGTAACATTACCTCTCGTCTCGTAAATTCAATTCCACGATTAATGAAGGCCAATACACCATACGCCTTCTTAACCACAGAGTCAACCTGCGCAGCTGCATTGAGTGTTCTATGGACTCAGACCACGAGATCCTTCTGATCCTGTACACTGCTAAGAGTCTTACCATTAATACTATATTATGCCATCATATTTAACCTACCAAAATGAACCACCTCACACTTATCTGGGTGGAACTCTATCTGCCACTTCTCAGCCCAGTTTTGCATCCTATCAATGTCCTGCTATAACCTCTGACAGCCCTCTACACTATCCACAACACCCCAAACCTTTGTGTCATCAGCAAGTTTACTAACCCATCCCTCCACTTCTTCATCCAGGTCATTTATAAAAATCACAAAGAGTACAGGCCCCAGAACAGATCCCTGAAGCACACCACTGGTCACCGACCTCCATGCAGAATATGACTCATCTACAACCACTCCTTGCCTTCCATGGGCAAGCCAGTTCTGGATCCACAAAGCAATGTCCCCTTGGATCCCATGTCTCCTTACTTTCTCAATAAGCCTTGCATGGGGTACCTTATCAAATGCCTTGCTGAAATCCATATACACTACATCTACTGCTCTTCCTTCATCAATGTGTTTAGTCACATCCTCAAAAAATGCAATCAGGCTGGTAAGGCACAACTTTGACAAAGCCATTCTGACTATTCCTAATCATATTATGCCTAAAACTGTCTTTTTTTTGTAATTTATTTTTTTGTTGAAGTTCATTAAAGACATTTAACAAACACTATGCCATTCAGTCTTTTACGGGATGGGAGTCCCAGTCAATGTGTGGAAAGTTAAAAATCACCTGTTATCACAACTATATGTTTCTTGCAACAGTCTGCAAACCCTCTGCAAATTAGCTCCTCTAAATCCTGCTGAATATTGGGCCTTCTATAATATAACCCTATTAATGTGGTCATCTTTGTGTTATTCCTCATTTCCACCCATATAGACAAGCTTTCCAATCTGTTCTGTCTGTGCACTGCCTTGACATGTTCCTTGACCAGCCACGCCACTCCTCCTCCTTTAAACCCTCCCTCTCTATCATGTCTAAAGCAATTGAACTCCAGAACACTGTGCTGCCAGTGCTGTTCCTCCTGAAAGCAAGTCTTACTAACGACAATTCTGTCACAATTCCACATGCTGATCCATACTCTAACTCATCCATCTTTCCTACAATACTCCTTGCAGCTCAGAACATAATTCCCAACATGTCTTTGATGATGGCAGAAAACCAGCACTGTTGAATGAAACCCCTGTAGTCGCAATGAAAATGTGCAAATGCCATTCAGGCAGTGCCAGAGGTCAGGATTGAACCGATTTTGCTGGAGCTGTGAGGAGCAGCTTCTATTTGTAGATTTGATGTGCGCACAGTACACAGGATTGGAGTTTTGCTGTGTGCTGTGGACATTCAGAAACGATTGATTTTAAACATACATTGGATCACATAAAAATAGACATTGCATTTTTAAATTTCCTGGCAGCTGTACTGCCATGCATCGTCTGCTCAAGCGCAAGAGTTAAGAGGGAGTCCGTTCCTCTGAATCCTCTAACTCAGTGGTTCCCAACCTTTTTTTGGCCATGCCCCACCTAATCACCTCTAAAATCCTGATGCCCCCTGTGGTGATATATAATTCTTATTATTCAAAAAGTGAACTCCTACTCACCTGGAGGAAGCCTAAAAGACCATTAACTCGGTTTAAACAAGCTTCCAAAGAACATGGCATTCATGAAAAAGAAAAATAAAAGAACCAAAGGACTGTTAAAGTTCTGTTAAAATTACTAAGAAATTGTAAAAAAAGAACATTAAGTGATATTAAAATAATAATAATAATAAATAAATAAAACATGCCGATTCGTTTCTACAGCATACAAAGACAGATGCACCGTTTAAAAGAGATGACGCAATGTACACACCTTCACACCACCAAGAACCGAAAGCTACTGCAAAAAGCAGCATTGGCGCGACCTCGTACGAGTTTCTTACGCGTTTGGACTTGTTCATTCGTTCCTTCCTACATCAGTCAATTCATTAACTTAATTATGAAAGCCATTTGATGGTTGTAATGATGGTGATACACTATATATACAGTACATACGCAATTACACATGTACATACACACACAAGTATTTTTATGTATGCATACTGTATATACACATATGTATTAACTCGCACACACACTCATACTCACACAGACTTACTAGAAAAAATTCACTGTTAATAACTCATTCTCGAATTGCCCCCCTTAAAAATCAAATTACCCCCCTGTGGGGCATACTCCCCACGTTGGGAACCACTGCTCTAACTCAAGAGGTACACAACTCTGTGTGCTCTTTCCAGTGACCCAGCAGCATTGAGTTTACTGCAAGTTATCTCTCAGTATCCGCCTTTTAAAAGCTTGCATCACAGTTCCCACAAAGATTTACTAAAAGTTTACGGACACAAATATCTGAAATTCTCCTGCCAGTCTACCCCTCCCTTTGATCAGTTATAGTTGTCAGTATGCTAATGTTTAATGAAATTAACATGTAGAATACTTCATCAAATTGCTGAAGGTAAAACTGAAGAAAAACAAAATCATTTATATTCCAGTTGATTTGTGCTATGTAGTGATTGATGATCTGTTTCTTAAGGAGAGAAAACTTTGATAATAATGGTTGACAACTGTAGAAAAGGAATCAATAAATAGGACTAAGTTCATGTTTCTGCCTGATTCTTCCTCTGACCTTGAATGGACAGAAGAACACTTAATTCTCATACAATGATATAATTAATCCTGTGGGGGATCGATCCAGCTGCAAATTTTCATAGTAGCTCAGTAGGCATTGCAATCAAATTCCACTTTGAAGAGACAGTTGTGACATAAAAGTCACTTCTCTTTGCAGATCATTGATGTTCAACACTTTGTAGATTATGTACTGCTCAATTTTATTTCATGAATAACTAGTGAATATGAGTAAATAATGAGATTTCCTGTAAACAACTTGAAAACATTCTCTAAATGACTCCAGCAATATAATTGTGATGTTCTTTCACACATCAGTTGGTCTTTTAGGAGAATTGTGGAAGACATTATTTTTCCGGTTCCTGGAGTGCATTCAATTACATTCAGTGTCTGTAAGAGAGAATTTAATGTCACAAATTCTGCAATTACAATGTAAAGGGAGTATAAATCAATCCAGAATTAGGACTTTCTAGATTAGATTGTATCCTGCTGCTTCTCTTTTGAAATTTATTGAGACTTGAATTAGTTATTGTGTGTCATATGGATAAAGCAAGAGTCACGTTCTGAGCAGTGAGAGACATTCTACAAGATGTTCTAACTGTCTGTTATTCTAATGCAGAAGACAATGGAGAGAGCTGCTAGGAGCTCAACCATTAGATCTGTCAAACAACACACACAAAATGCTAGTGGAACACAGCAGGTCAGGCAGCATCCATAAGGAGAAGCATTGCCGACGCTTCAGGCAGAGACCCTTCATCAGGACATTGTCATTAGATATGTCATCTTATTTTTACTGAAACACAGCAGAATACTATCTCCTTGGTCTCTGCATCTGATTTTCAGGCAGCATCTTTACCACAGCAATGAGGACAGGTTGGTGTGGGAATGGGAAGGGGTTTTAAAGTGGCATGTAACCAGGAACCTGGGATGGCCACTGTGGACAGATTGCAGGTGCTCTGCACATTGGGTGCTTAGAACCCTCGCTCTATCTACAGTGGCTATCCTGAGTTCCTGCCTGCATGCTCTTTCAGCTCCGCTTCCTATTCCTATATTTGCCAGAATGAGGCCTGACACAAGCTAGAGAAGCAACATGTCTCCTGGGCAGTCTACAATCCAATGGTATGAGCACAGATTTCACTAATTTCAGTTGACACTTACATCCTGTTCCTGCCCTCCCAGACCCATTTTTGTCCTTCCAATCTACCTTTCAATCCTTCAATGTCCCTCCCCAGCCGCTCCCAGTAAAATAGCCCTCTGTTAGCAATTTTTGTCCCCTTACTCTCCTGATTTCATCTGCGCAGAAGCAAAATATTTCATCCACTGTATACCCTACCAGAATTGGTTCCATTCATTCTTCTCCCACAATGGCTCGCATTATCACCTTCTGTAAATTCCAGCGTTGGTAACCTTTGTGTTTTCTCTTCTAACCCTCTGATGTTCACCTTCCCCTTCCACCACCTGGCTCCAGCTGTCTTTGTTTGCTTGTCTGCTTCTAGCAATCTTCTTCTTCTGACTTTTAATGGTGGTTGGCACTCCAACTTAAGGTGCATTACCGCCACCAACTGGACTGGAGTGTGGTGTAGAGAGTTGGGAAATAAAACCTCTACAAGTTCTCGATCTACTGAAAACTAAATTACCCCAAAAAGCCCTATAGATTTTAAATGATGAAAGACAATATTGTGAATTAAATTAAAGTCACTATCATAACTTAGTGAAGTTTTTTAAATAAAAACTGTCAACCCCCAATGTGTGTAGTGCAGTCTATATTTGCTTTCTTTCAACCTTGTATGCTTCATATTGTAAAATAATGTGTTTAAACTGTTTGACAATGATGACAACACCTAAACACCCCAGAGTGATGTTTTCCAAAAAGATATAGGGAATAAGTAAGCATTGAATGCTCAATTCTAAATCGAGTCAATATAATTCCTTCCATTCTCATCTTAACTCCTTCTCCCACCAATCCAACAGTTTTATGTATTCTGTAAAGGTGTCTCACCTTATGCCCATTAATTCCACCAATCTCTGTCTCCCAACTCCATTAATCCATAACCCCACCTTTTTCCAACTGTCCATCATGCTGCAGCCCTCCTCAGTTTACCAATCACCTACTGGCCCCTGTTTCAACCCTCACCCTCCTCTTTATAATTCATTATGATCCCTCTCCACTTTCAATCCTGATAACCAGTTTTGACTCAAAATATTGACTATTCCTTTTCCTGTGCAGATATTTCTTAATCCATAATTCTCCAGCAGGGTGTTGCTTTAGATTCTAGTATTTGTAGTTGTTTGTGTCTGCACTGTGTTGGCTTTCAATTAGTAGCCCGGAATTAGCTTCCAGATAAGGGCAAGCAGCCAGCAAGCCTGGACTGTTCAATAATCTGTAACAAATAGCACATTAGGTCAGGTTCTCCTTGATTTGGCCAATTGCCCAAACTCATTGACACCTGCCCACTCAACTGTATAAATCTCATCTGGAAATGCCCTGTTCACCAACTGACCCTTCGCAAACACTGTATGGCTGGCTACAGCAAGAAGGGGCCAGGTGATGGACTGGCCTAAAGGAAGAGATCCCCCATTCTCAAATGCTTTTGATACTGTTTAAAATGCCTAACATTGGAGATATTTCAAAACACTTTCAATACACTTTAAATAATGACATAAGCTCAATTTAAACATCTTAAAATATTAACAAGTCATTAGAAATATTGGAATGAGACAAAATAATATAAAGCTATCTAACAACTGATATTCATTCACCTTCTTTGTGAAGGTGAAATCTCCATTCTCAAAAATAGTACTGTGATTCTTGCTGTCAGGCTGAGGAGCCAGATGTAACACCCCATCCCTAACTTCAACTGCTCGGTTTACTGGACTAAAAAGGGAAAATACCTTCATTCAGTGCATGATTAATGTTTGGAATTCTCTTCACTGGACAGTGTGCAAGGTCAGTGCATTCAAACAGGAAATTACTAGATTATTGGTTATCAGTGGAACCAATGATATGGTTGGGAGGGTGTAGATAAGCTATGCCTTTAATGAATGGTGGAACAGACTGGAAGATCCAGATGGTCTGCTCTTGCTCATGCTTACTATGTTACTAATTGCAATCCATCAGTAGAGAATGATGTCAAATGTACTGGACCTGAGTTTCAACTCTCATCCAGTTAGCTCTCTTCAGACTGCTGGTTAAAGGTAACCTTCATTCAGCCTATTGTTTCAAAGGTTAAAATTTGTACTGGAAACACAACATGTCACTTTGACCCAACATATTTTGGGTAGCAGAAGTTTACCTGAATAACTTATGCTCTTGATATTATCTAAATTGGTAGATTACGATGTGAAATATTATATCTCACACATTTTACATTTTCAAAGTTCCCCAATACTCAGCTTTATCTTTTAGATGTGAGAAAAAAAACTTTTATTTCATGTTTCTGGGAAAATGTTTGGGAAACTTTTCTAAAACGTTTGAAAAATTTATGATTGCATTGATTTCTATTCTAATCTATCATGTTGTAGAACAATAGAATAAATTACAAGAGTACACTCAGGTTGAACAGTGAAGTATTTTGTTATCTGCTGCAGCAGAGACCGACTGATCTCAAGGGTGGAGAACTAAAAAAACTCTTTCCAGTTGTGCAATGTGTATTTTATGCCTATTTAGAGATCTATTTACATTATGCTACTTATATAACTATTTAGAATATCTCCAGCAGTGTATAGACATTTGGTTATCACTTCTTGCCCTTTTAGGAGGCAAATGCACATGAGAAGTCACCTTTGGCATCTCTGTCCCTGCATTATCACTTGGGCCCAGTGGTTTCATGTCTAAAACTCCTGTTTGTTCAGATAAGGTCTTGGTTACATTATCTCCAGTGGTCACTTTCTTCCAGAGGTCTTCTGGTACATCCTGCCTCATGCTGTAATACCAACTACCCTCATTGTCAGCATTTGCATAAGATAACAAGTATCCATCATTGCTCCCAAAATGTGTTGGTTCTACATGCATCCTTAAAGGTGTCAGTGTCAGGGCATTCAGTCTTAACTCAAAGCCCTATTTACCAGAGATATCTTTGGAGGCTATTCGGAATTTATCCCTGTCATCAAAGAGGACATCTCTGGAACAAGCTCCTTCATCCCTAAAAATACTGGCACAAAGGCAGCCTGATCGTGCAGCTTCCAGTGTTAAGAGGGTTCTACTGAATCTACAAGGCAGCTGCATGACCTGTGTCTGACTTATATGATGAGAGAGAAATGTACTTTTGTCTTGCATGATGCTATTATAGAATGGCATGTAGATTAACTTGTCGTTTGTACTATTATCCCCAAGACCACAACTCAGTACAAGGTCAGTTATTGTTTCTAGTAAATGAAATACAGCACTGCAAAGACAGTCAATTGCAACCACAACAACTCTTTGCTCGGTCTAATATTAAACAGATGAAGAGTTCTGATGAGATTTCTCAGCCCAAAACGTCAATTGTTTATTCCTCTCCATAGATGCTGCCGTTCCCCCGCAGTCTGTTTGTGTTACTCTGGATTTACAGCATCTGCAGAATCTCCTGTGTGGATAATATTGAACTTAATCTGATTTTGTCATCTTTTTATCCACTCTGGTTCATCCCCTATTCCAAATAAAATAAATTCATATTTTCCCTGAGAGAAAAAAACAAATCCAACTTCCTCGGATCTATTCCATGACTACTATTTGAATGAGATATTTCTGTCTTTTTTTTGTAGTCACATATTTTAAATTATCATTGATTCAAAACTGCATATGATGCATTTGTGTGTCTCTTTATTTTACTACAGCATTATGTAACAAGTGAAAAAAAAGTTGTAATTGACCCTTTCTTTTAATCCTATTTCAGGACTAATTCTCCAACTAGTTCTCCAGTGGAGCATTGAGCAGATCTAGTCTGTTCTGTGCTGGATTGAAATGAGTTATGCAGCCAGGGCTCTGTCTTCGGTTGCCAGAAGATGTGTTGAGAAAGTGCTTTGGAATTTTCACAGTGACCTGGTCACTGACATCACTAAATCTTTTGCTTGCCTCATTATGCAAATTACATACTAAAGATTGCACTAAGTAAATAGCTGAACTTCCTTTACAAAGTTTTGTTTTGTTAAATTGCTGAATGTAACTGCATAAATTATCAACCCTGCATTTTAAATAGAATAATTCCCCTTCAACTTCCCCTTATAGAGACATTTTATACCTCCAGACATCCTTTCAACTGCATCACAATTACCTGAAAACAGAAATTTGAACTAAGTCATTTGGGAATATTGTGAATAGTAAAGAATACTTTGAACAGTAGATCAATTGTATCATGAAATATATTCATTTAGTTAAGCCTGAGGACTGATCAGTTATGTTTAAGCTAATTAACAATGCAATTGACAATCCTATGATAGAGCCAATAATTTAACTTGGTAAATGATTTCTCCGACTCTTTCTTGATTTAAAATTTAAGCTAAAATAGCTACTGAAGAGAAACAAAACAATTGATTTTCTTTTTTTTCTGGAGAAGCAACCTCAGATCTTTTTTGTCCAAATAAACAATTGAAATAAAGCAGCAGTAAAAGTATTAAGGCAGGGAATATGAGTTTACTGAGCCTCAGACAATGAAGATCCCAGACACTGCAAAAGAAGAAACCTTCAGGGAAAGATGGAGCAATTAATCAATGATGATGCAGAATGTTATTACAGAAGGTACTGAATTCATGGAGAGCATCAAACTTTTTTGGTGAGACAGAGACCAGACTGTTTTGAGGATAGTACCATTTATGCACAATGACATTATCCACATATAATGCAATATGCTGTGAAATTTTACTTCACTATCCTCCTCCAATGCCTGCTCTCTACCAGATAGTTGGGTGGGATTGACTCTCTTAGCCCCATTATTTTCTAAGTAGTCATAGCCAGAGAATCACTCCAAAGCAACATCTTCCAGGTCTTGATCTGTTCTCTTTCATTCTCTGCAGGGAATTCTCCTTGGCCTCCTGAAAATATCTCATCTACACTCTGGCCTGACATATGTAAATACGTTAGCCTTCACAAGTATATGGAGGACACCAAGTGCTTAGTTTGCATGACTTCAAACAGCCTCTCAACATTATCTGATCTGTCACACTGCTTGTCTGGCATCCAGTGCTGGATGATCTAAATCTCTTCTTAGTTAGTACTGGGACATTGATGCTACGCACATCAAACTCTGTCCTGTAGTCTCCATCTCCTTGACAATTATATCAGATGAACCAGACTACACACAAACATGAAGCTGCATTTGTCATCAATTTGTGTTTTTATTTTGTTACAGAATTGAAAAAAATTCAGTATAGAAACAGGTCCTTTGGCCAATCCAATATCACTGAGAAAACACTGCTCTCTTCTAATAATCCTACATTAAATCCCAGTTTGTTTTATTTTCCTACATTCTCATCAATTCCCCCAGACCCCAAATACTGCCACACACCTATTACGGTCAGTTAACCCCCTAACATACGTGTATATGGACTGTGAGAGGAAACCAGAACACCAAGAGGAAAGCCACACAGACACAGAGGAATGTAGAAAGAACATCTGTGGTCAGTTTTGAACCTGGTTTCCTGTGTTGCGAGAGGTAGCTCTAGTGGCTACACCACTATGCCATTCATAACTCTTTTTGCTCCGAAAACATTGTCCAACAGTGACTTGTCCCAGCAGATTTCTGTTGCATTGTTCATTCATTTTTTGTTACATCCAGAGTTGAGTATTCCAATGCATTTTCATAAATAGAAGTCAACAAAAGTACAGCAGTCTACAACCTGGCTCATCCAAATCATGTCCTGTGATTAGGGTCTTCACTGGTTTCCAGTCCAGATATACCTCCATTTTAAAATTCACTTTTAATACTTTATCTCTGTGGTTAATTCCTCTTCTACAAGTATTTTGTAGCCTGGGGGAAAATACACACGCAGGACAACAAATACTTTTTCAGGTCTTAAATTCCTTCATCTGTTTTAGATGTTTTATTGCAGAAGGATGGTATCAAAATAAAAAATGACAAAATAAGTATTTACAAAAACGGTTCCCATTATGACAATCTCAACTCAACTTTGGACCACATCCTTGTGATGTATGCAGTATGAAAATAACTGAAACAAAATATACAAAGCCAGTATTCTAGTGGCAATTATGTGGCATACACATGCTTAACTTCCAAACACATATAGGTTAAACCTTGAAATGAGTTCTCCTTGCTCACCCTAGTAGGTTGATTAAGGAACTTTGCAATTACACAATCCAGCACTAATCAATTTACTTGTGAAAATCTTTCCTCACCAAACCTGGGAAAAGTATTCGAACATCGTCCTTTCTACAATATGGCAACTCTTCGTCCTTCTCCACCCATGCAAAATGACGTCACCATTCTCTCTTAAAGGCACTGACAGCTATTTAGCATTACTAAGGTGAATACATAAGTGCACTTTAACAATAAAAAATTATATTCAATGATCATCTGGTTACAAGTATTTGACAATTTTTTGTTTCTCCAGCTTTGGCTGTTTATCCATTCTGGTTGTCATTATTCCACCAGTGGTGTCTCTCTCCCAGAAATTCTTTCTCATTTGGCCAGGAAAAGAGTGCTGTGCTGTTGAAAAGAGGTTTGACAGAGGACAGCATCAGTGGTTCCCTATCTGGGCTTCTTGAGACCTAGTTCCAGATTCAACCCCTGTCTTTCCAGTGGAATATTCGATAACATGAATAACTGGTGCAAAAATTCCCCCAAAGACATCACCAAAACAACGGCACCCAATATTAACCCACAGCATGATGTTTAACCTTCTCTGATAGACCTGCTGTACTCACAGATGACTAGAATTAACATATCATGTTTTCTATTTAACTGTACTATTTAGTCACTGGACCTGCAGCTTCATGGGCCACTCTACACATTGCATATGCTTAGCACTGAATCTTCCTGAATCTTCAATTATCCTTCTTTGCTCAAAACTTAATTCTGAAGGGGATATATCAACTTGTAACATTTGTTTGGCAAGATGATAAGGCAATGGACCATTAAAGATATGACCAGCAGTCAAAAGGAGTTTCTGGGTGAGACAAATAAAGGCATCAGCCCCATCTGTGGAAGACCTGGTTGAGCTAATCTCTGATTCCACACTTTCAACAAAGAAGTCCGTCTAAAGATGCATTGATCATATGCATAACTAAATAAAGTTTTTATTCATTTATCTGACTGATCAGATTAATGCAGCAAGTGTTTTATAGGTGGTAGAATTTAATACGTCAGGCAGCATCTGTGAAGGCAGGGGAATTGTTGGTATTTTGGGTCTTGATGTTGGGAATTAGGTGAAAACATCAACCATCCCTTTGTCTCTACATATGCTGCTGACATGCTGAGTTCTTCCAGCAATTTATTGTTTTTGCTGTAGGTTCTAGCATTGCAGAATCTTCTGTCTTACTATTTTAACAATAATCTATAATGCTTACATTAAATATTAAAAGTCTCTCACATACAGTATAAGTACATTTACTATTCTCTAATGCTTCTTACAACTGCTTCAGTTACTTGATGGGGAGAGAAAAAACAAGAAAAAAAACAGCAGTTAGTATAAGGACTATTGCTTCAAATTATCTATTGACAGCAAAGAGATTCATTAATCAAAGAAACAACTGTTATATTAACCAGTATAATTTTGGTTATTTTCTGAATTTTAATGGGATAACCACTGATAATGGTCTTGCAATGAAGGGATGGTGCACACAAGACAACTCACTGCCAGCTGCTTAGAAAGTTCATGTGGCCTTCAGGGTATGTTTCCAAGGATGCTGTTTGGCATACAGTGTGCTTGGTCTGTCTGTGTTTCAGAATTGCACCATTTGTGATTTACTCATGTTCATGTACTTCCGTGAATGCAGCATGGGAGAATATAAAGACAGAACTAAATATTGGCTAAAATGCAGCAAGGGTTAATGACCCAGAAATTATCTTTCAGTGATTTAGGAGCAGCTTCCACTGTTCATTATGTTTATAGCTGTCATAGAAACTTTTCTAGCATTTGAGGTGATACTAATGGAATTCAGAGATGTTGTTCAGTCCTGCATTATTTACCCTTCACTATCAGAATAAGTGATACCACAGCACTTCGGCCAGATTGCAAAATCCATATTGAGCTGCCTTGAGTCGAGAGGAGGAAGTATGGGTTAGGATATTAAATTCTGCTGAATGTCATAGGCAACAAACAAAAACATAGAATTTAGAGAATGAAGGGACAGGTGATGTTAGGTATTGAGGTGAAACAAACAATCTATTGAATGGAATTACATTTTCAAAATCGTTATTCAATTCCACAGAATATATCAATGCATATTTACTTTGTGAGATTTACTTAAGCAGGCATACCTGTACAGCAAATCACCAAAGACAAAATCCTGAAAGGTGTAATATTCACAAGCCATCCATGTTTGCTCTGTGTAAGGTTATTGATAGCTTTGTACTTAGCCTTAAAGCCATTAGCAACTGAGAATCACAAGCAAGAGGAAATCTGCAAATGCTGGATGTCCTGCCAAAGGGCCTCAGCCTGAAATATTGACTGGACTCTTTTCAATAGATCCTGCCCGACCTGCTGAATTCCCCCAGCATTTTGTGTGAGCCTGGTTTAGAGCTGCAGGAACAACACAATGAGTAAAAGGGAATTCATTGCACCAGACTGATTTGGATTTTTAAGATCCTTTCAATGAAATCATTTTATTTAACTTTTAAAGTAGGAACATAATTGCAGGATTACTTAGGTTATAGATATAGATGAAATTCAACCCATGCAATCAAGATGCCTGCAGGCCTGTGCTCACAGGAATTTAACAAAGTGGGTGGGGTAGGGAGGTTGGCGGGTCTAATTGACACCAATTGAATATTGAAAGATCTAGGTAGAGTGGACATGAAGAGGATGTTTCAGTTAGTGAGGGAGTAGAGGAACAGAGGACATGGCCACTGAATACAATTACGTCCCGTTAGAATATAGATGCGGTGGAACTACTTCACTTAGGCGATGGTGAATCTGTGGATTTCATTGCTACAGAATGCTGTGGAGGCCAAGTTATTGGATGTATTTAAAGCAGATTGATAGTTTATTGATTAGTAAGGGCATCTAAGGTTACGGTGAGAAGATAGGGGAATGAGGGTTAATAAATCAGCCATGATGGAATTGTGGAGCATACTCAATGGCTGAATGATCTAATTCTACTCGTAGGTCGTTTGATATTATGATATAATTTGAAGGAATGCAGCTTTGCATTTGTGAAATAAGAAGTTTAATTGCACTGTTATATATACTTGTATTGAAAGCTTCATATATTTCTCATGTCTTCAGTGGATAACGCATGGGTCAAGTTCAGAATTTTATGCCCTTCATTTATTTTATTGTTGAATCCATCTTTGACACCCTGGTGATGCCAGGTGGAGCCTCTGAGAACATCTAAATTTGTGAACTATATAAACTTCACCCTTCTTACTGCAACCTCCGAGCCGGTTTAAGAGTGGTAGAATTCATACCCTGGAGGATTATGTGCACAGGAGGAAGGAACATTCAGTTCCAGAGGTTTATGTGAAACTAATTTCATCCCATGGAATTGTGTCTGGCAAATTATTGGCACAGGAGAAGAAATAAAATAATTTGCTGGTGAGAGAGCAAAGACAGGAATCCTTATTTCATTTCAGTCTGTGCTTCTTTTCAGATGTCAGTGTAGATGTGAGCTTCTCCAACATATACATTAAAAATATAAGATTGTGAATATCTGTATACATCACCATGATCAGAATCCCCAGGGATAGAGACAAAGAATTTTTTGAGGGGTTTTCTTTACAAATGCTTTCAGCATCAATACACTGTGAAAATCATGGTACAGATTATATAATTAATTTGCATCTCTTGAGAATGATCTTTTTTTTTCACAAATAAGGGGAAAATCTCCAGTAGTATCAAGATCCCTCCAATCAACAGACCAGAGTCCACGGGGAGAAATTTGGAGCTGAGATCACTATGAATAAAAAAAAGATGCTGGAAGTGTTCTCCAGCTTAGGCAGCATTTTTAGAGAGAGAAACAAAATCACCATGGTAGCTTCATATATATTGCCAAGCTTGCTGAGTGTTTTCAAATTAATTTCAAAATTATAACATCTGCACAATTTTGTTTTTCATTTATGTTTTTGGATGTGATCGGAATTTCTGCTTGCACTGTTTAAGCCATGCAAAGCATCAAGGAATTTCAGGTAGAAACTAGGCTCAGCACACATCAGCAGTTCATTAACATTCATTATTAGTTATAAATCATGGTGCCAGAAGCCACACAGATTTCAAGAACTGGTTATGTTTCAATGTGATTTGATCAGCATTCTACTAATCTGTACTACTCGTGAGCCTTTGAGGAGGTTCCACCACGGTGCAGGCTGACAAGTGACTAAACCCAGGTGTGAAGGAAAGACAGCCTCCCATGTTGAGACGGAAACAAGACTTTATTGATTGGAATTCCAACTGAACGTCAGTAGTTCGACTGGGTGACACTGCAAGACAAATCATTCTCAAACCACAAGGATCTCACAATCTGTAGTAACTGGGACTTCACTTTAAATAAGCACAGTATGCTGAAAACCTGTGCAAGTCAAAATAAACTTAACGAGATTAAACAGAAAGCATAAGGGCATAATAACTCCAGATAAGACAACAATTAATAAATACAGGTGCACAGGCCTGCAAAGCACATGACTGTACCTCTTTCCCGAAGGCCAGCAACTAACAGCCCAAGAGGTCTTGGGGAACTTGAGACCGGGCTGGTAAATTTCAATAGGTTTCAATAGGTACACTTAATGTCAGAGAAATGTACAGTCGGCTGTCCTTATCTGCGGATTCAACCAACCGCGGATCATGAAAACCCGTAAGTTCTCTCTCCAGCACTCATTGTTTAAGCATGTACGGACTATTTTTTCTTGTCATTATTCCCTAAACAATACAGTATAACAACTACTTACATAGCATTTACATTGTATTAGGTATTATAAGTAATCTAGAAATGACTTAAAAGTAGAGGCAGTCCCCGGGTTATGAATGAGTTCTGTTCCTGAGTCCGTCTTTAAGTCAGATTTGAAGTCGGAACAGGTACATCCAGTATTATGTAGCATCAGTTAGTCAAACGTTTTTCTTAGTATACAGTACATATTTTACCTTTCTATGCATATAAAATACTTAAGAAACATACGTATTTCAATAAGTAAACCACTGCATTGCTTAGTAATAATTGTAGCTTTCATCGGGGCAGGGCCTTTCACATGCTCCATTAAAATTGTTCCAATCGTTGACTGATATAGTCTAACGCTTTTCCAATGACCGATGGCGTTTCACCTCTTTCCGATCACTTTATTACTTCCATCTTATTTTCAATCGTGATCGTGATTATTTTCATGAACAGAAACACTGCGGATTCAGAGCTGCACTGGGTCCTAATGTCCACTGCACTGAAACATGTTAAATAAAGTCCGGGGTTCCACTGGGTCCTGAAGACCACCGCACTGAGACAAGTTAAATAAAGGACTTGAGCATCTGTGTTTTTTGGTATCTGCGGGGTGTCTCGGAACCAATCCCCCACGGCTAAGGAGGGCCAACTGTATACAATATGCACCCTGAAATTCTTTTTCTTGACAAACATCCACGAGAACAGGAGTGCCCCAAAAAAATAAATGACAGTTAATCATTAGAACTCTAAAGCCCCCTACAGTTCCCCACTCCAACGCACAAGCAGCAGCAAGCAATGACACCCCCCACCACCACAACAAAAAAGCACAGCCCCCCCCTCACCGAGCACTCAAGCGTGCAGTAAAGCATGAATAAAGACACAGACTTATGGTACCTTAAAGACTACTCATTCACCCAGTAATCCTACATACCAATGGCTTGCTCTCTCCCTAATAAGGGAAAAGGTGGTGTCCCTGTTTCAGAGCGAGAGGGGAGGCATAACAAACTACTCACGGATTTGTGATGTTAGAAGTCTTCTGCTTCACTCTTTCCGGGGTCTGGGGCCAGGGAACTCAGCTCTCTGGATACACAGCCCACCACAGCAAACCCGCTGCTCCCGATGCTCTGTGTTCTCCCATGACGCCTCAGTCAGGGGCATTGGCCTTGAATCAGCCCATCTCCAGAGCCACGAAAATCTAGCAACCTGAAGGCATACAAGTCTTCCAGGCTGGGTCCTTGGGATATCAAAAAGCAGCCAGTCATGAGGCGCTGAAAGCAGGTCTCATTCCCACAAAGAACTGAAGTCAGAGTGTAACTCCAGGTCAGACTCTTCAAAAGAACCTTGAAAACATTGCATATACATCTGGAACACGTGATAGTCCTCGGAAACATGGAATTGCCCTTGCAAACATGGGATAGAAAAATCCTCAAAAGCTTGCATAATCCTCAGAAGTCTGGAGGGCTCTGGAAGACTCTGAAGACCTTGACCACCTTGAACATAGACTAGAGAAGCACTGAGCATAACTTTAGGACAAGTATGGAGATAGAAGGCACCTCTGCCTACAGCCGACTTTTGTCCAAGCTACTGTTGAACCTCTCCTGGGTCCACTTGTGGTGTGGGTCCTTCTGTCATGGTGTGCTCTGACAGATGACTGAAACCAGATGCGGTGGAGGAATGACAGACTCCCACATTGAGACAGAAACAAGAATTCATTCATAGGAATTCTAACAGAACATCAGTGGTTCAACCAAATGACGCTACAAGATAAATTGTTCTCAAAACACACAATGACTCCACTATCTGAGTAATTGGGGGTCTGATTTAAGTAAGCACCGTCCCCAAAAATCCATGCCCATCAAAATAAACTTGACAACTTTAAACAGTAGGCACAAGGACTTGACAACTCCAGATAAGATAACAATTAACAAATATAGGTTCACAGGACCATAGGGCACTTGACAGGCTTTTAAAATCAAGCACCTTTAGGAGGAAAAAGGTGCAAGTGCTTTAAGTTAAAGGAGTTGCATAAATCAATGTGATCAATAAATGACTTAAAACAATTTGTTAAAGGTAATTTGGTTATTTAATAGTTGGTTTTCTTTGGATTAAGAGTAAAGTTATAAGTTTTTCATGTAATAAATGCAATTCCAGACTATTAAGATAACAATAATTAAATATATGAAAATTCAATTGATTGAAAATATATGCAATCAAGTGTTTGATGTTAATTGTATGACATTTATGATAGTTATCTCGTGTGTGCTATTGGTTTTCTTATCACTTACTCATATAATAATATGAATAGTGACAGAGGGTATGAAAATAAGTTGCCGATGTAAACTATAAATGTGTCGAAATATTGTATTTTGCTGAAATGTACTCTAGGTGCTTAAATCATTTCTGCATGATATATTGTTAACTCTTCACATATTGTGCCATCTTTTGATAGAATTTACAGATAATAGTTTTTTTTTATCTTTAACAGATTGTATATTGGAAAATAAGAAGCCTATTGGAGAGAAGAAAGCGGCACGCTGAAAAGCACATCCTTACTTTCAGTGGACCACGCAGCCACGGGATGGTTCCAGGTCTAGAGCCCTACAGTGAATACAGTCTGATCGTGATGGTTTTTAACAGGAAGGGTGATGGGCCACAAAGTGGATCTATCCATTTCAAGACTCCAGAAGGAGGTAAATTATCTTTTTCATCATTTGCCAATTGTTGCTTCACTGAACTTAAATATATTGTGATTTCTTGTAAATCACATGTAATTCAAAAATCTGGATACAGTTGAATCTCTATTGTCATAATTAAACACAAGTTAACTGCATAAACAGATTCATTCCCCTTATATATTTTTCCTTAAGAATTTAACTGCAAATTGCATGTATTGCATGCAATGGAGAAAATTATATTGGATAAGATTGAAGACATTGCTGAATAAATAATGTCCCCTGAGGGTGCTTGTTAAACATTCCACTTTCAATTGTAATGTAAAGTAGGAGATAAGGAAGGGTCTTGGAATATACTCCTAAAATGAGTTCCGAAACAGAATAACAACACTTTCTGTATAACCTGCAGACTGAAACTGAAAATTGATTCCAGTTGATTTCTGTATATGAGTATATTCATGATACACCAAATAAAGTTGGTTTGTTGGTTCCCCTTATCTTTAAAGTATTTTTAAGTTTGAGTTTATAGTGTTATAGAGAGATACAGATTTGAAATTAACCCTTGGCCCAACACTGCATGCTAATCATCAGGCACTCTACCCTTACCATTTTATTCTTCCCACAATCCCATCAACTCCCCCTCTCCAGATTCTACGACTCAATACACTGGGGTAATTTACTGAGGCCAGTTGATCAAACAACCTGCACATATTTAGAATGTGGGAGGAAACCAGGGACGCTGAGGAACTCCAAAGTGTTACATGGAAAGTGTGCAAACTCCACCTAGGCAACAGCCTAAAGGTTGGGTTTGAATACAGGTTACGCCAGCTGCAAATAAAAAATATTGTTCTGTCTGGGTTTAGTCTGCTGCCTGGACATACTATCCATGGTTTCTATTCACCCATAATTACCTAAGCTGAATGTGAAAGGCTCACCTTGACCCATCAGACATATCTGGCAAGGTTGCAGTAGGAAATAGATCTCAAGCAGAGTACTGCAGGGGGCCAGTTCTGGGAATCCTCAGACTAGATGCAGAGGTGGATACAGAAAGTCCATACCAGGCAAAATTTTAGATAAGTTTATAATTTTCCTGAAGTTGACAGAGATTTTACAAATAATGAGATTGCTTTCAATAATAAAAAATAAAAGTAAATAAAAATTATTAAAATAGGAATCAGACAATATAAAGTAAAATAACTTTATAACTTCTGTGAATTTAATTCCATTTTTTCATCTAATGCACAGAGCCTGGAGACCCATCACTCTGCTTTTATTTGAATATAGTGGTGAAGCACACAGATGAGCCAGCAGCTGTCTCTTAGTTTATTACAGATCTACTACAAGTCTGAATAAGTCTTGGACTCACCTGGGGGATGTTACATGCAAGGGTTTCCTTTGGGACTATTAGCCATGACCATCTTGAATTGACTCTATGCTGTGACTGAATCAAGTGAAGATAAGGAAACTAGTGATGCAAATATCATTGTTCAGGAACAATTTGGCTGTGCTTGCAACTACTATATCAGCAGCTGAGATAAAGGAATTGCAAAGTCAAAATTAGATTGTTTTGTAACTGCAAACAGAAAACTTCTTTAATTATTTTCTAGGTCGAGGATGTACCAAATAAATGATGCTTGTTAAAACCCAAATATTATTGAAATAGCAAGAAGCACACCAATTGTTAAATTACCAGCAGGATAGCAAGAAGTGTGACAATGCACCATGCTCTTCATTGGGTGCAGCAGCTGGATATAACTGTAGGATAGACATTAAAGGCAATTTAAAAACATTTGTCAAGGCAGAATCTGATTTGTTTTATTGTTAGACTTTGTTATGCAGTTTTGTCTGTATAGAGTTATGGAGCACTGCAGCTTCTCCCATGACTTCTGCCTTTGGCTTCTATCTGCAACTTTTTCTGTGATTTTAACTGATAATACATCCATTCCTCATCTTGCAAAGGAATATACTCTGAGAAACGATTTCATAAATTAAACCGGCTGGTCCAAATGTATTGTAGGTGTTTTGTACTGTGTATTCAAATAGTCAGAAAACACTATGAAAGTCTTCATTGTAAAAGATGCTTAATGGCATCCTGTGAAAATTTATAAAATGAATATATGTAAATTGAGGATTATGTGAAACTCAAAAATCTCCTGAAGACTTGTAAAAAAGTTGTTTTTACACTCATAATACTTTAACCATTTTTTACAATACTATCAACTATTCACTTTCCTTAGAGTAACCAGCATTCAAATTGTGGATATTGTAGCCATTTGTCTTCCTGTGTGAATACAATACACTAGTCACTGTCTTTCTTTGCGAACTCATAGGTGGTCAATGAATAGTAAAACTCAGGTGGCAATGATTATGATTTTGAATATGTTGATTTTCTTGTTTAACTTTCAATGCGGATGCTACTTTTACTGAAACCTAACATTGATACACTTGTTTTAATGAAAATATTTGAACAATAAAAATGACCAAATAAATACCACTGAACTGAATCAAAAGAAAAAATTTGAAAAAAAATCAAGCATATTTATATCTTTCAGTTTGTTTTGTTGTCTTTTCCAAAGTAAATATTTTTGATTTAATTGTCAATAAAACCAATAGACTGATTGGCACCAATATGAAGCTTTAATTCCTACTGTGAAGAAAAGTAGCAAATTTGGGGGCTACCCAGTCTTCACTTTGATTTCCAAAAAATAAAATGTGGTTTCTTCCGAAACAGAACAAAACAGATAAAGTTCTTCAAATAATGATTTTCAGTACTCACGCCACATGCATAGGGTTCCCATATTACAGAAGAGAATGAGATTATTTCTAGTATCTGCATCTTCCCTTTAAGGCTTTTATTATAATTGAAATTGATTGCCTCAACTGGAAATGTCAGCACACTGTCTGTGCAGTCATCCAGATATACTTCAAAAACCAATTTTAACTTTTTCCTCATGGAAGATGGGCATCAACATGAAAAAAAACTATGTGGCTTTTCAGAATATTGTGATTCCCAAAGGTGCAGGAATTAATGGGATATAGTCAGCTGAACTTCTGAGATTCCTTTGCATAATGACTGCACTGCATAAATCTGAACAAATTCCACTTTATGAGCATTCAGCTTCTTTGTAACCAACTCTTGCCGGCTGATGCAAATTAGTGTGTGGATCAAAGGCACCTGTTATGAAAACCTTTTTTAAAGCAATCCACAATATTTTTTGATTCCTCATTGTTATGTTACCTATAAAGGCACTTAACTTTGGGGATTTGGAAACTACCTGCTGCGGCTCTCAACCCTGATATTGAAGAAACACCAAAGCAAATTATTTAAAAATTGATATAATGAGATGACTTACTTCACCAGAATAGATGAATAAGGCATGTATAACCCAGGGAATGCCATGCACCAAGCCCAGCTAAAATCAATGCAGATTTACTTAACCCAGCCATGATGAATGGATTTGGCCTGAAACATTGGCTCTTTGTTCCTCTGCATTGATGCTGCCTGACCTGCTGAGTTCATCCAGCATTTTGTTTGTCTTAGCTGTATTTCCAGCATCTGCAGAATCTCTTGTGTTTAGGTTATTAACTGGTGGCAAAATAAGGAGCCTCGAGTGGGGTAGGTTTCCATACACTGCAGGTGGCTATTTAAAATAACAGGAGAAACCTCAGGAGATTGTTAGAAGAAATTTGTTGCTTATTATGTAAATCAACTCCCAGCTTGGGAATGTGCCTGTTACATTTGGTCCCGCCTTCCCCTTCAACAAATACAGTTGAAACATTAACTGTTCAAACATATATTAACGTTTATCCACTTCAGTTTGGAAAGCTATGTCAGGAGGGGGTGTTGTATGCAAAGGAGTTCTGTAACATTTGGTTCTTGGCTCTAACTATGGAACAAATAAATAACTAGTAGGAGTCACAATTAAGAAGTTTCCAGATGTCACCAAAATCGTCTGCTTTTGGCCAGGATGAACGTGATGTACCATATGGTTTCCTTCTATAAATCTGTAATAAATGAAAACAACTTCTTAGTAGCTGCCTGTGTTCAATATACTACAGTGCCAATTACCTCTGTTAGCCATGACTGGCATGCTGTCTAAATGCTATCTTAGACATACTGTGAGTAAAATACCTACAGTTTTGCCAGAGAGAGTTTGACTTTGCCTTTGCTTCTAACTTTCTAAGTGTAATAGAATTGGCCTAACTTGCTAAGTGTAATTTGCCGCCCAGATGACACAAATACGGCTTCAGCCTTTTTCATTTAAGCCATTGTTCCATGCAACTCTTACACCTTGCCTAGTAACTGATATTGCAGGCATAAAAGAGAATATTAAGTCCCTTGTAGAGCACTTCTTTTGACATTCCCTTTCCCATTCAAAACAAAAAGAGAAGCCGTGCCTACCAGGACACTCAGTATTCATTTAAAAAGGAGCAGATTGTCTTTGACCATCTGGAATTGTGACCAGGATCAACGAGTTGCTCCTGTCTTGAGTCCGGTGTTGATAATCTGCTAGAGCAGTGTCATAGCTCCTACTAACAATGGCAGCTATTTACAGTGTTAGGACTTCTCCCACTAAAGAGTAAGATTTCCATAACAGCTTGCAGTTCAGTGGTCCTGTGTGGGGAACGTGGGACTCACAAAACTGAAAGTTATAAACCACGACTCAGTTAATTGACACCATCAAGTCCAGTGCGCTGACACATTAGACTCCTTATGGAATCCAGTGATGATGCGTGAATGTCTGTTGCTTTCCTGCAATTAAGCATGAAATGTTGCACATTGAACCTGCCTGCCCGGTTAAGAACTTGGCTCCTGGCTGCATATTACAATTTTTTCAAGAGAGAAAGGTAGGTGTCGTATAATATGCATTTTTGACCTAATTAAATTTATTTCAACAAATATAATAAATTTTAGAATCTACCATTAGGATAATTATTTTAGTTTTTAAGAAAAGAAATTTAATTTTTGATAGGCTTTGAATATTATTGTTGTGGGCATTTTCAAGCATTCATGTTGTTTAATGGTGGGTTTGGTCTGGGAGTGTAACATCAGCAACAATCTGCTGTAGGACTATTACATGGTTCCCCAGTACAACAAGATGGACTCTTGACCACTCAGTCTACCTTATTATGAACTTGCACTGTTCCATCTGTATTGTGTTTTCTATGTAGCTGTCATGCTTTTATCCTGCATTGCCACTATTTTACCTTGGTCTACCTCACTGCACTTTATGCAAAACAAGCTTTTTCACATGTGGCAACAATGCGCCAATTCCAATTCATACTACATAATTTAGATCTCGAATTATGCAATACACTCTTAGTGGCTACTTTATTAGGTACACCGGTACAGCTGCTAGTTAATGCACATATCTGATCAGCCAACGATATGGCAGCAGCTCAATGCATAAACGCATGCAGACACGGTCAAGCAGTTCATTTGTTGTTCATACTAAACATCAGAAAGGGGAAGAAATGTGATCTACATTACTTTGATCGCAGAATGATTGTTGGTGCCAGATAGAGTGGTTTCTCAGAAACTGCTGATCACCTGGGGTCTTCATGCACACCAGTCTCTGGAGTTTGCAGAGAATGGGGCGAACAACAAGTAACATCCAGTGAGTGATAGTTCGCTGGATATAGCGCCTTGTTAATTAGATAGGTCGGGGAGAATGGCCAGACCGGTTCAAGCTAACAGGAAAGCAACATTAACTCAAACATCCTTGCGTTATAACAACGGCATACAGAAGTGCATCTCCGAATGCACAACACATCAAACATTGAAGTGGACAGGCTACAGCAGCAGAAGACCAGAAACGTACAGTCGGTGGCCACTTTATTGCATCAGGTGGAAGCTAACAAAGTGGCCACAGAGTAAAAGTTTTTTTCTCTGCTGAATATTTCAAAGCACATTAATAAAACAATCCAGTTTGGTCAGAGTTGTTTCTCTCCAGCCATGAAAACTGCACTTTTCAGATCCCCTCTCCATTTCAATGAGGTTTCAAACCAGAGCATGATGTGTGAGCATCCGCTGATGTAAATAATTGATGAATTAATATCTAATCATGTTGGCCAACGTGAAAACCATGTTTATTAAATATATATCAGCTCAGGAGGAGTTGGAAAAGACATGGCAAATTAATGAGATACATCTTTATTATTGCATTAATGCATCCACTTTAATGGCATAAAATTCTGAACAATTTGTGTTGAAGGGAACTTATGAGGTCCAAAACTGCATCGATTGGTGGGTGACCTGCATTGTTGTCACCAAAAAAGAAATCATTATCTTGTTACAACCATTTCTATTATGGCCCATGAAACTGAGACATTTGCTTCATTAATGGCAAGTTATCCAGTGGCATCAAAGTAGCACAGATAATTCAAGCCTTATGGACCGTATTAATGACATGATTTATGGAGCAGTGAAGGTGTGTCTGTTTTCACATCAGAAATTATCTCTGTTTAATTAAAAATTAATAACTGGAATTTTATTTAATGTGTGGATATGCCTTATAATACCTAATATTAGGAAAAATGGTAAAAATTACTTTGTATGCTATTTGTGGGTTCTGAAAATATTTCTCTTTAATTTTCTTTTTTCTTAATAGAGACTGAAACCTAGAAGTATAATTGAAAATGATTTTGCTTTGCCTTGACAGTCCCTGCACAGCCGGCTTTTCTGAGAATTGGGAACTTCGCCAAAAACTCAGTGACTCTGATGTGGGGACCTCCAGCAAAACCAAATGGCGTTCTGACTGGTTATTTGCTCCAGTACCAACTGAGTAAGTAGAAAATGTGGTTAAATGGACTATTTTACAAATTAACTCCATCTGCTTTATTTTATTGTATTGTGCAAAATAGATATTGATGCAAATATATCTTCATTTAAAAACTTACATTTATATATCACCTTTCTCAATTTCAAGATATCCAAAATACTTCACAGCCATTTTATCCCCACTGGGAGCCAGTTAGTTTGTGTGCTTAATATAAATTCTAGAGCTTTACTTCGAAATAATGTAATTTGATCTTAATATTGCAGCTAATGGAACAAATGGGTTGAATGTCAACATCCCAATAGCTTCTCAGTACTGTGGTGGTCTTTCAACATTGACTGTAGGTGGTAGCATCTGAACTGATTTGTTAATCTTAGAGACAAGAATGTTTCCCACATTGCAATAGCTCGTAACAATTAGTTGTTAATATTAAGGCTGTCTGTTAGAACGGTACAGAACAGGAACAGGCCATTCAGCCCACAATGCTGTGCTGAACCAGCTAAGAAGCAAATCAAAAACACCCAAACATTAATTGCTCCTATCTACACCATGTCAATTTCCCTCCTTCTTCCTTACATCCATGTACCTATCCTAACATCTCTTCAAAGCCTCTAAATGTATTTGCCTCCACCACAATACTAGCCAGCACATTTCAGGCACCCACAACTCACTGAATAAAAATCTTACCCCTCATTTCCCCTTGAACCTACCCCCTCCCACCTTCAGTGCATGTCCTCTGGTATTAAAGAGATACTCTTGCCTTAACATTTCAGAATTCAGTCAGCTTTTCCTGTTTTGTTTTGAATATCAGAATACAGAAAATATAATTATAGAAAATACTTGGCAGGCCTTTAATAAGTTTACACACACTCGGGGCCATGATATCACATACTGGCAACTCCCATGTTACAGCCAGTTAGGTTAAGGAAATTTTTCCTTATGGAATTCAAACTTCCTTTTCCTTTGCCATGTGAGGAACTACAGTAGCCATGGACAGATCCTTAATGTAATCCCTCAGACTTTACAACACTTCAATTACCAAGTCACTGCAATTTAATCCATGATCCTTCACACCTTCTACACCACCCTTCTCCCAAGAACTCCAGTTAATTCCATCCTTTTTTTAATATCCCTACTTACTAAACAACTCCCTAATCTACAAGTCTTGCCCATAAGAGAAAATGCCTTGCGGATTGTCATCACTGATAATAAAATATAGTAGCTAAAATAACTGGTCCCAGAACACAAGCAGTCATAAAAGTCAAGCATATTTTACTTATTCATAAGGAGAACAACATCACCCTTGTCACCCACACTGTTCGGAAGTCTGAACAGAAAACTATTATCTTTATACAGAGTTGGATTATCAGTTATGGATATTGACCACTTGGTAATGTGTGTGTGTTTGAAATGCTTACTTGCAAGATTATTCACCATTCACAGTAGTGTGTTAAATGTTAACCGAAACTTCAAGCTGATAACCAATGATATTTTGAAGTTAGTAAAGAAATTGTCCCTTAGTTTTTGGGTGTACTTCATATCCTTCTGTTATTCCTATCTTGTCTGTTTCTGGCACCGTCTAGGTTGATTTTGCACTGCCATTGTCAGTTTCACCTGTCTGTCTGAAACACACAAAACTGGCTCTGGGGGACTCACTTCAAAGGTCTCCCTTGTCTGTTGTTGACTACACATTGCTGCCGTCATCCTTGGCTGGGTGTTGTCTTTAACCCTTGCCAACCACAACTTCCACAAGATGTGTACAGCATTGCACTCAGAGGCATCTGTTCATATGTCATCAGACTGAAAAGCATGTCGCAAAGGAAAGACTCACCTGTGACTGACAAACCAATGGACACAGTGATGTCATTTCCAAATATTATTGCCTCACAGCATTGAGTGAGTAAAAATGAAAATTGACAGAATGTGTTTTGATTTTTATATCAGTATTGTTCATCCCTCAAGTCTATTGTTTGCCTCAGCTGTTAAATAACAGTGTTGATGCCTTTGTCATCACAGAGAAAATCTATTAATATAAGCAAGAAACATCCCTGTGATATAGACAGCTTTCTAGGAACACAATCATTCCATAATGCAGGGACCACCTTTTCTACTAATGAGGATTTGCAACCTGATAAACCTGTCCTTTGTTTGTTTTACTACAGCTCAGTCAACAAATGGAGGGTCAGGTTATGTTAGGGGTGGCGAGATTGATTGCTGTGGAGAGTAGCCATGGGCAATGGGAAAGGGATTCAAAATATGGTTATAAGTTTGTGCGATTGGCAGAGGTTATGTCATGAGATGGTAGAGATCAGTCCAGGAAAATGGTAAGGGCACCGTATATTCAGAATGCCATTAAAGGTTGTGTCAACTAATTAATTGATGAGGTGGGAGAAGGTATTGCTCTTGGATGTTAGTTAGAAAGGGGGATGGGGTTCATCATCAGAAGAGGAAAGGTTGGGTGCACAAATCATTGGTTGGAGAGATTGACAAGGATCACAGGCTGTTAGGATTACTTTCTGTGTGGGTGGGCAATAGTAGATGAAGGGTGAGATATGTAAGGGCATTACTTAAAGGGGACAACCCACCTGAGGCAGGTTTTCAGCAGTACACTTGGCTTGACAGTCACTTTGTGCATTAGTATCTTGTGAATGTTGCTTGACTCATGGAATGCAATGGAATATCATGCAAAATAATGGATTGCGTAATATGAGAATGAGAGAGAGGAGGTATGTTTCTTTGTTGTAGGGCAGATGCTGTTTGAAAGGAGTAAGTCTTGTCAGAAATGAATTTTTATTTAAGTCAATAAAATCAAGGGAATTGTCTGCGGAGTGACCATTGTAGGAGTGGACTAGTATTAAAGTGTGAGGCTTGGGCTCAACAGGCTGCTTTCTCTATTAATACATAGCTACTGTGCTTAATAATGGCTGCAGAGTTAATAGTACAGAATGTTCTTTGCCAGTGGCAGGTGGCAGGTACCTGGGTGAGTGCCAGGAGAGGGAAAGGGAAAATTTTGGCAGCCAGTGCAGAGAACCCCTGTGGTTGTTCCCTGAATAATAACTATGCCACCTTGGGTACTGTTGAGGGGGATGATCTACTGAGAGAAGCTGCAGCGACTGTGTCTCTGGCACTGAGCCTTGCTCTGTGGCTCAGAGGAGTTAGAGGAGCAAACAGGAGGATCTGTGGATGTGAAAGAGACACTTGGATGATATCTTGCCTCCTAGGTGCCAGGATTAGGGATGTCTCGGATCAGTTCGACAGCATTCTGAAGAGGGAGGGTGAGCAATCAGATGTTCTGGTAACAACGACATAGATAAGAAAAAGGTGGAGGTTCTGCAAAGAGAGTATAGGGAGTTAGAAAGCTGAAAAGCCAGACCTCTAGGGTAGTAATCTCTTGATTGCTGCCTGTTCCATGCACAAGTGAGGGTAAGAATAGGCTGACTAGGCAGATTATTGTGTCACTGAGGAATTGGTGCAGGGAGCATTATTTCAGATTTCAGGATTATTAGGATCTCTTCTGGGGAAGGTATGACCTGTGCCAAAGGACAGGTTCCTCCTGAACCAAGAGGGACCAACATCATTGTGGGCAGCTTTGTTGGAACTGTTAGGGAGAGCTTAAACTAGTTTGGCATGGGAATGGGAAACAGAGTGATGGACTCAGGATGGGGCAATTGGTATAAAATAGATGCAGTGTGTAGTGAGACTGTAAGGAAAGACAGGCAAATGATAGGGCAAAATTGTAGTCAGTGGGATGAGTTGAATTGTACCATGGGGACAAAATCGAAAAGGGGGATAAATACAGGACAGAAGGTATTATATTTAAATAAGATAGGTGATTTTGCAGCACAGTTAGAGATTGGCAGGTATGACATTGTGGGCATCAGAGATTTGCGGCTGAAAGAAGATCATAGTTGGAAGCTGAACATTCAAGAATACATGTTGTGTTGAAAGGACAGGCAGGTAGGCAAAGGGGAAGGGTTGACTGTTGGAATAAATGAAATCAAATCCTTACAAAGAGGTGACATATGATCACAAGATGGAAAATCTTAGAGTTAAGAAACTGCAAACAGGATGTGGCATATAAATTTCAAGGGTAGATAGAAAAGGCATATAAAAGGGGCAATATTGCGATAGTCATTGAGGATTTCAATATACATGTAGGAAGGGAAAATCAGGTTGATGCTGTATTCCAAAAAAGGGAATTTATGAAGTGCCTACAAGATGGCAGCTTCTGATTTAAACTACTAGGGGTAAGGCAATTCAGGATTATGTCTTGTGTAATGAACCAGATTTGATTAGGATCTTAAGGTAAAGGAACCCTAAGGAGGCAGTGATCATTGGAGTAAAGGGAGTTACAGAGACTTGACAGAGGAGTTGGCCAAAGTAGATTGGAAGGGGAAACTATCAGAGTTGACAACAGAACAGCAATGGCTGGGGATTCTGGGACAATTTGGAATGCACAGGATAGATGCATTCCATAGATGATAAAGTATTCTAAAGGGAGGATAAGGCAACCATATCTGACAAAGAAAGTCAATGACAGCATAAAAGGAAAAGAGAGTGCATATAATAATGCAAAAATTAATGGGAAGTCAGAGAACTGGGAAGCTTTTAAAATCCAACAGAAGGTAACTAAAAAGCTATAAAGAGAGAAAAGATGAAATATGATGGTAAGATCGCCAGTAATATAAAAGAGGATACCAAAGTTTTTTTTACGTATGCAGGTATAAAGTGGACAAGTGATGTGAGAATTGATTTTGGACTGCTGGAAAATGATGATGGAAAGGTAGTTATGGGGGACAATGTAAAGGCAGATGAACAATAAGTATCTTACATCAGTCTTCACTGTGGAAAATGCTAGCAATATACCAAAATTGAGGGAGTGACAGGGGGCAGAAGTGAGTGTCACTATTATTGCTTAGGAGAAGATGTTTGGGAAGCTGAAAGATCTGAAGGTAGGTAAGTCATCTGGACCAAATACACTACACCCCAGGGTTCTGAAAGAAAACTTCAAGTTTAAGATAGCGCTGGTGAAGCAGAATAATGATTTGCTGGTACAATCGAAACAAACAAAGCTGTAAATTTCTGTATTAATCACACATTTTCTCAGATATGATCATTGCTATCAATAGCTTGTAACTTCCCTTTTGGAGTTGAGCTTTTGAACTGCCTGTATGACTTGGTATTTTTGGGGTGTGAACTGAATTCCAAAAGACACAGTACATTTGTGGCAAGGGCTGAATCAAGGTGGCAAGCCAGGGGCCTGAGAGCAAGGAATAAGCCAATGTTTGGCCATTGCTGGAGCAGGCTTGGAGGTGATTTGATGCAGCAGAACTGTGGCAAGGCAAATGGAGGCAAGGCAGAGTCGAGGTGGTAGACCTCAGGCTTGGGCCTGAGAGTGAGGAAAGACCCATGGTTTGACCAATTTAAGAGCCATGCCAAATTGGAAAAGTTGGGAATGTGCCAAATCAAGGTAGTGGGGACCTGGCCCGAAAGCATATCAAAGTGACAGGCCCGAATCAGTGAGCAAGTAGCAACCCAAGGATGGATGATTTAAGTGCTGGGACAGATTAAAAAGGTCAGGGTGTTGGGGCTGGAGGCGAGGAGTGGGTCAGTTCAGCTCACTGCTCCAAGAGTTTTACTAATCTCTGAGCTTAACTGAGGTTGTGGCCTGCAACTCATGGGCTCCTGGATAGACTACACTGATGACTGGCTTTACGGCTGTGGACTCACTTTATGAACTTTGGTTATGAATGTTTGTTGCTTATTTTTATTGTTTGCATGATTTGTTTTTTTCTGCACAACAGTTTTTTTTTTGTTTTAATGGGTTCTATTATGTTTCTTTGTTTTGTCACTGCTTCTGAGGAGGCACCTCCTCCCTCACTACCATTCAGGACCCCAAATAGTCTTTCCAGATGAGGCAACACTTCATCTGAGAGCCTGCTGGGGTCATCTATGGTATCTGGTCCTCCCGACGTCGATTGGGAGATTGCTTCGTCAAGCAACTTTGCTCCATCTGCCATTAGATACAGGGATTTCCCAGTGGCCTCCCCATTTCAATTCTACTTCCTATTACCATTCCAACATGTCAGTCCATGGCCTCCTGTACTGCCATAATGAGGCCACACTCACATTGGGACGACATGGTGGTGTAGTGGTCTGCATAACACTTTACAGTACAGGCAACTGCGGTTCAATTCCCAACATCCTTGTAAGGACGCTTTCCCCACCATTGTGAGAATTTCCTCCGAGTGCTCCTGTTGGCTCACACTGTCCAAAGACATACCAACTGGTAGGTTAATTGGTTGTTGTAAACTGTTCCATTATTTTGCTAGTGTTAAATCGGTGGTTTGCTGTGTGGCATGGTTTGAAGGGCTGGAAAGGCCTACTCCAAGCTGTATCTCAATTTAAAAAACACCTTATATTCTGTCTGGGTAGCCTCCAACCTGATGGCATAACATCGATTACTCAAACTTCCGATAATTGCCCAGCCTCCTTTTCTTCACCATTCCCCATTCTTCTTTCCCTCTCACACCTTCACTTATTACCTGCCCATCACCATCCTCTGGTGCTTCTTCCCCTTCCCTTCCTTCCATGCGTTTTCTATCCTCTTCTATAAGCTTCCCTCTTCTCAATCCCTTTATCACTTTCTCCAATCAAACACCCAGCTCTTTACTTTCCCTCTCCCCCTCTCCCAGGTTCCCCTATCGCCTGCCACCTTGTGCTCCTTCCTCCACCCCTCCCACCTTATTGTGACTTCTCCCCTTCCCTTCCAGTCCTGACTGTGGGTCTGGGCCTGTAACTTCAACTGTTTACTTATTTCCATAGATGATGACTTTCCTGCTGAGTCCCTCCGGCATTTTGTGTGTGTTGCCTGGGAATGAAAGAATTAAGGTTCAGTATCAGAAGCACTTGATGGCTCTGTGCCTGTATTTGCCTGAGTTTCGAAGAATGAGGTGGGTTCTCATTGAAACCTATCGACTATAGAGTGGCTGTGGAGAGGGTGGCTGACCAATAATGGGTGGGTCTACAACCAAAAGGCACAGCCTTAGGATAGAGGGTTGGCCATTTAGAAAGAGATGAGGAGAAGTTTTATCGACAGAGTGTAGTGAGTCTGTGGAATTCATTACCTCAGATGGCTGTGTGGGCCAAGTAATTGAGTATACTTAAACAGTGGTTGTTAGGTTCTTGCTGTCAAAGGTTATGAGGAGAGGCAGGAAAATGGGATTTTAAGGAATAATAAATTGACCACAATGGAATGGCAAAACAAACTTGATTGGCTGAATGACCTAATTTGCTCTCGTGTCTTATGGTCTTATGGTCTAATTATGTCTAGTAGTTGGGTTTCCAGGCACCTTTGTGTATTTGTGTGCCAGATGAAGCAGACAATGGAAAAATTGCAGGCTTTGTGCAACCCACAGTAAGTTACAACATTTGATTTAGTTTTCAATTTATTGGGCAAAAAATTGATTCAATATTCAAGCAAATGTCATTGAATACTTAGGAGACAGGAGAGATTAGATGACAAAGTTGTTGATTGTTGCGATTGAAAAGGGAAGGGAAACATGATGAAGGTGGGTCTTAAGGAAGAGTCATTGAAAAGTAGCAGAATTGTTACAAAAGACTCTCATCCAATAAAAATAATTGCCAATTAAAATCATGTAAAATTGCTGAACTCCAAGTTGAGTCCATAAAGTGTTGCAATGAAAAATGATGTGCTTTGTATTGAGCTTAAATTGTGCTTCGTTGGAACAGGGTGATGCAAAGGTCAGAACAGGTGTGGAATGTGCAATTAAAATGGCATATTCTCTGAAACTCTGGGTCTTGCCTGCAAACTGACTCTAGTGTCCTGGCATGTGGTTACTTTATTTCCATCACATCTTTTTGCATTAAAAAGCAGTAATTATAATACACTTGAAAGATAAGCAGGAACATTCTTACTTCACTTGAAAGGTGTTTTCGGAGATCTAGGTGAGAGAAATGTTAAATTGCAGATCTCACACCTATGGTGGTACCAAGGGTTGCTGCTATCAGAAGAAGCAGATTGTTGGGATTGATTGAGGAGTAAGCTATTGTGCAGTAGAAGGAAAGGACCCTTTGAAATGCTGAAAGCAGAAGGAATGTTAATGTGTGCTTGGTATTGGCATCATATGCCACATGTATGGGTAAGGCAGTGAATGAACTCTTGGATGTGGTTACTGGTGGGGATGGATGGTGATGAGAAGGACAGACTCCCTGTGGTTCAGAGAGGAAGAAGATGGGAGAGTAGATCATATTCAGTGGAATTGACACAGGGACTAATAACTCCCCTGAATTATCCAAACCATCAAAGCCCAGAAGCCAAGTGATGACCAGAGTAAACACGAGGAAATCTGCAGATGCTGGAAATTCAAACAACAGCACACACAAAATGCTGGTGGAACACAGCAGGCCAGGCAGCATCTATAAGAAGAAGCACTGTCGACATTTTGGGCTGAGACCCTTCGTCAGGACTAACTGAAAGGAGAGATACTAAGAGATTTGAAAGTAGTGGGGGGGAGGGGGAAATGCGAAATGATAGGAGAAGACCGGAGGGGGTGGGATGAAGCTAAGAGCTGGAAAGGTGACTGGCGAAAGTGATACAGAGCTGGGGAAGGGAAAGGATCATGGGACGGGAGGCCTCAGAAGAAAGAAAGTTCTTACTGAGCCTGTTACCAGTTGCTGAAGATACATTTCAGATCTGGAGATTCTCACTAATGCCCACCCATTGGTAACTCCAGAAGGTCGATAGAAAGTTACATTCTATTTAGTTTTGATCATTAGCACATGTTGGGTGTGCAAAGAACACCAATGCTTTGTCTTCATAAGACCATATACCATAAGAGAGAAGCATAATTAGGCCATTTGGCCCATCAAGTCTGCTCTGGCATTTCATCTTGGCTGATCCCATTTTCCTCTCAGCCTCAATCTCTTGCCTTCTCCACATATCCCTTCATGCCCTGACAAATCAAAAATCCACCAATCTCTGCATTAAATATATATATAAAGACATGGCCTCCACAGCAGCCTGTGGTAATGAATTCCATAGGTTCACCACTCTGACTAAAGAAATTCATCCTTATGTCCGTCCTAAAAGGACACCCCTCTGTTCTGAGACTGTATCTTCTGATCTTAGATTCTACCATAGAAAACATCCTCTCCAAATCCACTCTATCAAGGCCTTTCACTATTCAATATGTCTCAATGAGGTAACTCTTTGTTCTTCTGAATTCTAATGAGTGCAGGCCCAGAGCCGTCAAATGCTGTTCATATGACAAGCCATTCAATTTTGGAATCATTTTCGTGAACGTCCTTTGAACCCTCTCTGGTCTCAGCACATTCTTTCTAAGATAAGCGGCCCAAACCTACAATATTCCAAGTGAGGCCTCACTAGTTCTCAATAAAGTTTCAGCATTACATTCTTGCTTTTATATGCTAATCCTCTTGAAATTAATGCTAACATTGCAATTACTGTCCTCACTAAAGACTCAACTTGCAAATTAACCTTTAGGGAAATCCTGCAAAAGGTCTCCTGAGTCTGTTTGCACCTCATTTTTCTTTCTTTATCAATCTTTTTTATTAAGTTTCAAATAGATAAACATAACAATGATAGTGATACGAAGAGTTCAGGATTACATTAATAACAGTTAACGTATACATAAACAGACTCCGAGTAACGTGTAATCTAAGCCTCCCAATCTCTTAGTAACTAAACATGAAAAAGATTCAAAGATTCCACTACTGTAATATACCCCTCTCTTCTATCCCATGTCTCAAATAATTAGAGCTGCTTAATATGCTTTGCCACCTGAACGGTTCATAGTCTACGCGTTTGTTCTTCCTCACTCGTTAACATAGAAACATAGAAAACCTACAGCACAATACAGACCCTTTAGCCCACAAATTTGTGCCAAACATGTCCCTACCTTAGAAATTACTAGGCTTACCTATAGCCCTCTATTTTTCTAAGCTCCATGTACCTATCCATAAGTCTCTTAAAAGACCCTATCGTATCTGTCTTCACCACCGTTGCCAGCAGCCCATTTCACGCACTCACCACTCTTTGAGTAAAAAATTTACCCCTGACATCTCCTCTGCACCTACTCCCCAGCACCTTAAAACTGTGTCCTCTTGTGGCGACCATTTCAGCCCTGGGAAGAAGCCTCTGGCTATCCACACCATCAATACCTCCCATCATCTTATACACCTCTATCAGGTCATCTCTCATCCTCCATCGCTCCAAGGAGAAAAGGTCGAGTTCACTCAACCTATTCTCATAAGGCATGCTCCCCAAACCAGGCAACATCCTTGTAAATCTCCTCTGCATCCGGTGATTACAGGCCCAGAGCCATAAAATACTACCTAGCTATTAATAGTTTAATTCCTGTGATCATTCCTCTAAACATCCTCTGAAGATTCTCCAATGCCAGCACATCCTTTCTTATTTATGGGACCCAAAAGTGCTCACAATACTTCAAATGTGGTCTGAAAAATGCCTCATAAAGCCTCAACTTTGCATCTTTTATATTTTAGTCCTCTTGAAATATTTATTAAGAAATTCAAGGTCTTTAGCACTGACCCCTGTAGGACCCCACTGCATACGACCATCTAATCACTGAAACTCTCCTGAACCATTAATCTTGGCATCCTAACGTGGATTAAATTTATGTTCTCCTTGTCACTGCTCCTTAGAACTTATGTGTTTTACTTTTCTAATTGTTCTGCCTTGTAGGGGTAGATTCATGGAGTTAATCTGCAAAGATTCAGGCCCTTCAGTCCAACTCATCCATGCCAAACAAGTTACCAACCTGAACTAGTCTTATTTACCTACATTTACCCATATTCCTCCTAATATTTCTTCTTCATGTAACTGCCTGAAAGTCTATTAACCATTGCAATCAAAAAGGCAGCATCTATCATCAAAGATCCCCATCATTCAGGCGATGACATCTTCTCACAGAAGGTTCAGAAGCTTGAAGCTCTATATCACTGAGCTCAAGAACAGCTGCTTTCCCTTAACCATTTGGTACTTCAACCAACCTGCATACTAATCACTGCCTCAGTGTGGCAACAAAATCACCTCTTTGCATTAAAATTAACTTTTTTGTTCCAATCGTGCTCATACTTCCAAACACTAATGCATACCTTGTGTTAAGGAATGTTTTTTCCTGTGAATGCCGCTTATCTAATGCTTTGTGCACGTGATGCTGTTACAAGTAAATTTTTCAGTGCACCTGTGCATACATGTGCTTGTATGCTCAACTTTGACTTAATTTTACCTGCCTTTATCATTTCTTCTGACAGCTTGTACCATATATTCACTGGTCTCTGTGTGAAATATATATTCCCTCAAGTCTCTTTTAAATTTTTCACACTGACCTCAAACCTATACTTTCTATCCCTTACACAGGGCAAAAAACTGACCTTTCACCTTATCTCAGTTCCTCATGATTTTATAAAAGTCTATAAGATCACTCCTCCTTTGCTTCATTTTGTCCTTGGAACTCAAACCTCAGCACCTGGCGATACTTTTGTGTATCATTTCTGCACCCTCTTCATTTCACTGACATCCTACCAATAGCTAGGTGACTAGAACCCCACCAGTAACTGCTACAAATTAATTGATAAAAGCCATTCTGTGGTGTGTTGAATGACATTCCAAGGGGTTGTGGATCCTATTTAAGACGGCCTTCAAAGTGTCTATTTCCTCAGTAAATTTTTTTATCTGATTGCTTTTTTTTAATGAACAGCACAATTATCCAATCTTTATCTCAACAGAACTAGCAAATATGCCATGAGGAATATTTTATGCAGTGCACGCTTTAGCTTATCTTACTTATCTTACTTGAGACAAACTGATTCCGTCTTCTTGCAAGTATCACCCAGTATGGGCTCTGATAACCACCAGGGTACCATATATTCTCTGCTTATGTTTCTGTTTGCTGATGGCTGTCAAAGTGCAATAACTGATCCAACTGGGCCGAAAGCTTTCTATGCTCACCGATCTGAACTTTCCACTGCCACTCAAATGCTCACCATCTGTTCCTTAATCACCAGGTAAAAATTTGTGAGGGCAATGTTTTGGAAAGCATTAGCAGACAGTTGAAGGGCTAGAGTATTGCACTAGACTTAAGTGCTTATGTCACAATGCACAGCTTTTCAGATATAATGATATTTTTAAGTTGCTTGCAGCACTGAATCCATATGCTTTTCGTGGCTCTTTTGTGACAGCCTCCATTCACCTATATTTTGTTATCTGGATCACTCTTCTTCCTTCCATTCAAGCTTCATTTTGATTTTGAGTAAAGGGGCCACTGAACCTTGGGTGAGCCTTAGTGCATCTGCAGTGCATTTTGAGTTCTTTTTCTCCATGTAGTTAACTACAGAATCTATCAAAACGGATGCTTGTAATGTGTCTTTAACTAGTAAAGCAGAAATTTTGCTGTGCATTCCTTCATTTGTCTACACTGTGTTTAATTGGGGACTGGACCAGGGAAGAATGCTTAATATTGTGACTGCGTCAAAGAGACTCTGGTAAAAACACTGCTGAAAATTGTCTTCATGCAACTACCCACTCTCCAACATCATATATACTAAGTGTGCACTTTATTAGCTACAGTTGTACACGTTGTTAATACAAATATCTAATTAGCCAATCATGTGGCAGCTACTCAGTGTATAAAAGAATGCAAACATGGTGAAGTGGTTCAGTTGTTGTTCTGACCAAACGTCAGAACAGAGAAGAACTGTGTCTGTGTCATGATTGTTGGTGCCAGATAGAATGGTTTGTGTATCTCAGAAACTGCTGATCTCCTGGGATTTTCACTCACAACAGTCTCCAGACTTTACAGAGAACAGAGTGAAAAATTTTTAAAAAAGCATCCATTGAGCAGCAGTTCTGTGGGCAAAGTGCCTTGCTAATGAGAGAGGTCAGAGGAGAATGGCCAGGCTGGTTTAAGGCGACATTAACTCATATAACTATATGTTACAACAGTGGTGTGCAGAAGAGCAACTCAGAACACTAAACTCATCAAACCTTGAAATGGATGGGTTATAGCAGCAGAAGATAACAATCATGCGGTCAGTGGCCACTTTATTAGATATAGGAGGTACCTAATAAAGTTGTCGCTGATCATACATTTCTTATTATCTCCCTGACTCACTTTATAAATGCAGTACAATGTTTGGAATGGACCTTGAATCAGATGACAGGAATTATCTGAGATGAAGCTAAATGTTCAGAGAGGTGGGATTGCAATTACTTTCTTGGTGGGCCAAGAATCCACCCTTATTTATGTCTTCTTTGTGGTAATCTAGAATTAAAGGCTTAGTCATTTCTCACAGCATTTTTAAACTGAATATCTGTGGAAATGAAAATTTAAAAAGCATAAGCATTTTGAATTGATCACTATACTAATATTATTGCATTGACCTTAAATGTGACATTTACTAGTATAATGGCTGATGACAGTATTTGTCATGAAACAGGGAATCATTTCAAATGTAAAGACTGAGCTGTTATAATTTTCCAAATTGGCAATTATTCTTAAATAACTTCACTTTTAAACTTGTAATCACTATGAGAAATGAATCTTGCAGAGTCCAAGATTTTGAAATTAAAAGGACAATTCTAAAAAGCAGGTAATGTGTCTTGTTATTTTAAGAAAAGGTCCTATTGTAAGAAATCAACACAATGAAATAAATTATAATCAAATCCATTCATAAGTCTTCACTTCGAAGTTTTCTACAACTGCTCCCCAAGGCTTTAAATGCCAAATTGTGCTGCATAGCTGTTTCTGCATTTTCTCTTGTCTGTCATTTGAAATCAAGGTCAGAATTCCCATGAATATCTGCAAGTACAGCATCATTTCCTAAACCACTAATCAGAAAAACTCTAATGATTTAATGAGCAACCAATTGTCAAGGATTGCAAGTTGGAGGCTTTGATCATGGCAGGAGTAGTGATATGTGACAAGAAGTGTCGAAGACAGAGAAACCAGTAAGATAGATACTCCATCTCCTTCTGTACTTATGACAGTAGAGGAATATTGCAACAGAAAGCAAAGCCCTGCTGCATCTGTTTTTCCACTGCAATCCAAGAAGGTCATTATATGAATTCCCACTACTTACTGAATGATTCTGGGATTGCTATCCAACTCACCACATAATGGGCTCAGTGCAACCTGAAGCGCTGCGGATCAGACCAGGATTTGTCGTTCTTTTCAAGAACCAAAAGATACAGAGGACAGAGGTGATCAAATGCAGATGCTTACTCACTTGAGATGGCATCCTGCCACTCTCAATCTATACTAGCACAGTGGTGTCTGAAACATTGTTGTGTTGTCAGGGATGCAAAGCATCTTCTCCAGAAGCTGAGACTGATCCATCATCAGCATTCAAATGTGGTTATGGGCAGGTAGAACACCCACCCTTTCTTCCTTCTGTCTTCCGGACTCAGTCTTAGGAACTTTGCTGTTATACTCCCTCCAAGTTCCTCTGACTCGATTATTGTCCCTGCCAGAGTCAGTGGCTGTCACAGATAGAAATCTAGATACCTGAACCAACAATCTAGAACTCATAGACTATTGTTGCAATAATATATTTAAATTAAATTATCAAATTGTAATTAAAATCAGAAATATCAATGCCTACAAACTACCAAATACATAGTCATATAAATCCAGCTGATTCACTAATATCCTTCAGGGATGTTTAAGATAATTTTTATAACTTTCAGTTTTACAGAACATAGTTAATGACAGTGTCTTTGTTCATGGAATTGCATAGGCCTATGATCTTGATGTACATGGAGCACAAGTCTGGACTTGCAACCACCAGTTGATTGTAGAGCAAACAACAGTGAATTATGCAAGAAGCATCTTATTAAATAGCATGGAAAATGGAACTTATAAAGAAACATTGCAACTGTTCTCAATAAATGCGGGATCATTTTGCTAAAACAACGAAGTGAGTGGAGCACAGTCATAAACATTCTGTTTTCAATTCAACATTAATCATTGTCAACAATACAATTACCTAACTTGATTGACAATGGCATTTGCTAATATTTTCCACACTAGTTTGGAGTAAGTAGCCTATTATTTAATGGTTTTAGCAACTTGAAATTGAGAATGTTCTAAATGACCTATTACCAGAATTGTAAAAGTTATTTTCAGAAATTAAATAATATATTGCCATAGTTACATCAGTTATTCCTTTCCAAATTCTCATGATAGGTTATTGTAGAAATTGACACTATGTTGAGCTGTTCACAGAAATTCATAATGCTTCTCATAATTGGATTTGATTTTAGATTGCATACGGATGTTTGCTAAATTAAAGCAGAATGGCTGCAGGGCTAAAACAAATTGCAAGCAAATAGTCTAATTCTCCAGCTGTCACTTGAATACCAAACATTATCTTCAAGTAATGTTATTAAACCAGACAGAAACTTGGGTCGATTTATAGCATCCATATGAAAAGCTATCAGTCTGTATTTCTCAATGTTATCTTGCACAGCTTGGCAAATTGGGTCAGGCTTTGTCACACATTTCCAACAGATGCTTGTCAGCAAAACATTACAAAGGTTGCATTGAAGTCTAAGAACAGCTGAATGTGTAGCAAATGAAATGGTAGGAGCTAAATTAGGTGAAAGTACAAGCACTCACATAATTTTCACCTGCCGATAATGCTTAAGGTTGCCTTTTGCAAATGTACAGCTCTTACAATTTAGATCAACAAGATGTAATATGGAAAGTTGCAATGTACTTAAAAGGCAGGCCATTCCTCTTTGGATTTCCACAGTTTCAAGGATGTATGAGTCATGTTTCTGATTATTTACATTGCCTCTTTCTTTTTTGAGGTCTTTTACGTTTAAAAGAAAATCCTGGGTAAATTTTAGATCTTTGAGATCTTTTAATTATATTGACTATCAGACTTCCCCTTTCCAAGATTTTTGATCAGTGTCTAATTTGATTGATTTTTGCTCAGGGGCTGGAATGACAGCATCAACCATCTTTAATAACTTTTCTTTATGAAGTCATCTATCAGTATTATAAGAAGCTTCATTTACTTTGCTTGCCAAGGTGTTCAAGCAACTTTATATATGGGGCAGATAATTTCACTTGAAAATCTTCTGTCTATTAAATCCTCTTTTCTTTGATGTAGTATATTGATCTGCATTGATGAGTGGTAACATAGAAAAGATGGAATTATCCAAACTAATAGAAGCCTTACCAAAGTGGAACAAATATAAAGTCATGTTGTATGGTCATGTATATTTTTAGCTATGGTACTGCTTTTCTTCTGAGTATTTATGAATCTTTTGATCTGTAATGGTACTGACATTTCTTTCTCCTTCTGTAGCATTTTTACAAAAGGTTATTTATTGTAGAAAGGCAATATAACTTGTTTGTAAAAGATCATTACCAAAAGTTGAATGCAAGAGCTATTTAGAGATCAGAGTTGTCAATGGCTGAATTACTATGGCATTTCCAAAGTAGCTGAATGTCTGCAAAGTGCTTTTCAGTTTACATTTGTATCAGACAAATCCATATGACACTTAGTTACACATACCTTTGAATTCAAAATCTTTATTTCTTTCGGAAAAGTCTCTGAAACCAGATCCCCACTAGAGACAGTAGTGTGTTATCTGAATATATTAGTATACCTTTACATAATTCAACTATAATGAGTTTGGATTCAGAATAGCAGAATGTTTTCTACGGTGAATAGTAGATTGGCCTGCATACATTGGAAAAGGATTTAATGGATTTGTTCTATAAGACTTTTTCTGTTTAAATTAATCAAAATTAATCATTTCCAGGATGTCCATTAAATGAATCCAAGATTATTTAAATTTGCGAATCATCCAATTTTTAACAGTGATGTACTTTTTTTTGTGCCTGTTCTTACAGAGAAGAACAAAATCCAGATTTCAACATTTAGTTTGTCAACAGTTGCTAAGGAAAATATGCTGTCTGCATGCATAATACATTAATGCTTTCTATTTATATGGAAAGGAGTGTGTGTGCGCATGTGTGCGTGTGCCTGTGCGTGTCTGGGGGGGGGGGATGACATTCAGGGGGATAGTTGGAAATGCTCTTCAGTTCTGAATTTTTTAGTTGATTATTTTGATAGATCTACAGTCTGACTTCTCACATGGAATAACATTCAAAATTATGACTGGTAGAATTTATTTTGTATTTTAGAACTGATCTCGCCTCCCTGTTCCCCACTGTACAGTATGAGGCTTTTTTGGTTAAGATATCAAACCACATTTCCACATGGCTTTTGGATAGATAAAAGGTACCAGAACACTATTCCAGTGAAGAACTGATGAATTTCCAGTATCTTAGTCAATATTCATTGCTCAGTCCATGTCACTGAAAAAGATTATTAAGTCATTGCTATTTTACAGTTTGTGCCATTTTCTATATTGTAAGAGTGACTGCTGGCCAGCTGGTGGCATAGTGGCATCAGCGCCGGATTTTGGAGCGAAGGCTCCTGAGTTCAAATCCAGTCAGCTCCCTTGCAGGCTTTCCATCTGTGCTGGGTTGAGCATCGAGCTAGCAACTGGGTCTTGTAAAAATAAGAAACCCTGCTAAAAAAAAACGTCGACACGACGGTGTCCTGATGACTCCACTCGGAGTTAAGGGTTTTGTTCTTGTTCAAGAGTGACTGCACAAAATTATATCATTGGCTGTCATTCTATTTGAGATGTCCTGAGGGCATTAAGGGACTTGGAAGTATCAAGGCATTTCTATCATAATCTGTCTATCTTTCTTTCAAAAAGCAATACACAAGTAGGTCAACTTGGACTCTTTTGTGCAAGTTCACACAAATCACTCTAATTGTATTAAAGGATTGAATTTTTGGAAGATTTGATGTGGTGTTCCACTATTAAAACTAAATATTCACATAAACTCTTTATAAAGAAATATATGTGTTTCTGGAGTGTTGGTTGGCCCAGGGAAACTAACTAATAGAATTTCATGAGATACGCCAGTGATATTAAACCTGATTTTGATTCTGATTCCCTTCTGCCCGCAAAGTTGCACCAACCTTTTAACCTACTCTAAGATCAATTTAACCTTTCCCTCCTAGATAGCCGTCCATTTTTCTATCATCCATGTACCTATCTAATTGTATCGGCATCTACCACTGCCATAGCAGATGGATATTGATCAGGAGACAATAAAACATAATTTAAAATGATTGATGAAAGAACAAGTCTCACACCCTTCTGTTAGTTGGAGACTCGAATTTACTACAGCTCTGGAGAATCTCAGAAGTCCTTGGTACTGATTATAATTCTGATTGGAGGAGAAATCTGGTGATTTTGTTCACTACGCACACTTAAGCCTGTGCTTCTTTTCTAATCTACACATTCCAGTCAACTATAAATCTAAAACTATTTTAGATTTTAGATTTAAAATATTTCTTACTGAATGTTACATTGTCAGCTGATCCTGTCTCACTGGTTTCCAAGAAAGAAGCAGGTGATCTTGTCATTTCATATTGCTTAATGTCTTGTGGCTGTATGATTCAAGGCCTCGTGAAGCTTAAGAATCAAGACTTTTTGATTCGCTTATCTTCCAGATTTATATACCACTTTATTGTGTCGACAGTAGATTGACTACTCAATTTTGGAGGAAATACTTTTACTCTTAACCCTCTCATTACAATATGAGCATACTATTTTTTTCTAACTCCTTCAAAATTTTGAACGATGCCAGTCCAACACATACACTCCGTGAAGTGAGTGCTGATGTCACTCGCTTTCACAGAAGAATCATGCAGAAGATACTCATGGTTATGCTGAGAATTGCCAGCCTGAATAAGATCCTCATCATACTACCTAGTGGAAGTTAGCACTTGAACTATGTGCTTTGTCAATGACTGAGTATTCCTTTATATATTGCAATTTTTGCTCTTCCATCATTATTACTCTTCATCTAATTCCAGAAAGAAGAACAGGAGCACAGTAAGCGTTTACAAGCAAAGGGTATCCTGAGCTGATATCATTGTCACATGTTGGAGAGATTAGCTAAAGTTAGGCTGTTGTCATTGCAACAAGGATGACAGAGTGGAGACCTATTTGAGGTGATTCTAATGTATGAGGCAAGATCCGTGGATCCTGTTTCCTTTGGCAATGAGGTCATAACAAGTTGGAAGGCAATTTGCTGGGGAAAGGAGGAAGAAACATTTTGGCCCAAAATGTGGTGAAAGTTTGGAAGGCTGGCAGAGGTGGAAACAGTTATTGTGGTTTAAGAAGTACTTAGGAAACTGGTTCAAGGAATACCAGATTGAATTTAACTTGAAAAAATATGAAGTGTTGATAAGTTAAACCAGGGCACAACTTACAAATAAATATCAGGGCTCTGGAATGTGTTGTAGAGCAGAGGAACCTAGGATACACGTCCTGAAGATGGTCCTTTCCCAAATCATCAACTATTTATCCATTTCCATAGATGCTGCCTGACCTGCTGAGCCCCTGCAACACATTGTGTGTGTTGCTTTGGAGTTCCAGCATCCGCCGGAATTTTCACGTTTATACAAGTACAGAGTTGCCCAAAAATGGTTACACAATGGACAAGATTGTGGAGAAGCCATTTGGCATGTTTGTCTTCATCTGTTAGGGCACTGAGTACAGAGCTAGAACATCATGTTATAAGTGTTCTAGTCTTCGGTGAGATTACACTTTTAGTTACCTATTAGAAAGATGCCATTGAACTGCTAGGATGCACAAAAAATTCACAAGGATGTTAATATGACTCAAGGGAGGTTAAAACTAGAGGACATAAATTTATGGTGGAGGGAATCGTAGTAAACTATGTGTATACCTGTCTGGACATGCCCCTCTGCTGACTGCTCCTGTGGCTCCTCCCACAGACCCCTGTACAAAGGTGATTGGAGGCACTGTTCCTCTCTCAGTCTCCAAGATGTTGTGGTCACTTTTGCTGCTAATAAAAGCCTAACATTTGCTTTCCGTCTCCGAGAGTTATTGATGGTGCATCAATTTTATTAGCAGCAATTTTAAACCATGGAAGGCATTTTACGACCCGACTGATTGGATATTGACCCTCAATCTCCGGAAGCTGACATCGCTTTTGAACTCTGGCCTGCATGCTTCCAATCGTACCTAGAGGAGATTCATATGACCAAGCCTGCCATGATGCACAGAGTTCTCCTCTGCAGGGTCAGTCCATGGGTCTACTCCCTGATCAGGGACCTGCTGACCTATCAAGGGGCACTGGACACCCTCAAAAGACAATACCTGCGGCCGGTGAAAACCGTCTACGCAAGACATCGCTTAGCGACACGGCAGCAGCGGGCCGGAGAGTCGAGCGCTGAGTTTGTCCGAGCCCTACAGACACTCGTGCGGGCTTGCGACTGCAGGGGACTGATGGTGGAACAGCATGCGGAGCTGCTAGTGAGAGGTGCCTTTGTTACAGGGATCAAGTCAGTGTACGTGCGCCAGTGGCTGCTGGAACACTCCGATCTTACCTCACAGTCGGCAATTGAGCTGGCCAACACGCTGGAGGCCGCTCTGCACGATGCTGACATTGTCCAGGCACGCAATCGGCCGCCAGCCCCTTGGACACCACAGACCCTGCAACCCGCTGGTGAATCGACCTCAGCTGCTGCCAGTCGTGAGCCCATGAAGTTCCCACAACCCACCAGCAATTAGACCACGGCTGCTGCCAGTTGCAAGTCCGTGCAGTGTTACTTCTCTGGACTCGAAAAGCACCCCCGAAAATGCTGCCCAGCCCAAGAAGCTACATGCTCCAGCTGAAGAAAGAAGGGCCACTTCGCCATGACCTGTGAGTCCAAACCACGAGTGGGGTCGAGCAGCACCGTATGCGAAGCATGGGGGCAGCCATCTTGCCTGCCCACCTCGTGCGAGGCATGGGGGCGGCCATCTTGCCTGCCCACCGCGTGCGAGGCATGGGGGCGGCCATCTTTATCGGCGCCACATTGCCTCGCCTCCGACCCACGGGGGCCTACTGGGCACCAAGACGGCGATTCATCTCTGGCCTCCGTGACCCTCGACCAGAGCGCTCCACACCAACTTGCAAGGTCAATGACGGACACCCTGGTGGAGGGGCACAGGACTAGCTGCCTGTTTGACACGGGCAACACTGAGAGTTTTATTCACCCGGATACAGTGCAATGCTGTGGATTCGTGACACAGCCGGTAAGCCAGAAGATCACCATGGCTTCTGGATCGCATTCCACAGACATCCGGGTGGGTTGTGTAGCGACATTGGTGGTGCAGGGCACAGAATATCAGGACTTTGCGTTACTGGTCATGCCTCAACTGTGTGCACCTGTGCTATTGGAGCTCGACTTCCAGAGCCATTGAAAAGTGTGACAATGGAGTATGACAGGCCCCTCCCAACAATCACTGTCAGAAATTCTCAGTTTCGTGAGATTTCATCATATACCCCACTACTGACCACACACACACACTGACCCACACATCCCACCCAACACCATGCCAACAGCCGCGCTACTGACACCACTTGCAGCCTCTCCACCCTCAAGATCCCTCCCCCACCGCTGTTCGCCAACCTGATCCCCAACTGTAAACCTGTGGCAACTAAAAGCAGCAGGTACAGCGCAGGGGACAGGGCCTTCATTAAGTCGGAGGTGCAGTGGCTGCTCAGGGAGGGGATCATTGAGCCAAGCACGTCCTTGGGGGGCCCAGGTGGTCGTTGTTCGGACAGGGCAGAAAAATAGGATGGTCGTGGACTATAGCCAGACCATCAATAGGTCCATGCAGCTTGACGCATACCCCCTACCCCGCATCGCGGATATGGTCAATCAGATAGCTCAGGACAAGGTGTACTCGACCATTGATCTGAAATCTGCTTACCACCAGCTCCCCATCCACCCAGAGGACCGCCCCTACACCGCCTTCGAGGTGGGCGGCAGACTCTATCACTTCCTGCGCGTCCCCTTCGGTATCCCGAATGGTGACTCTGTCTTCCAGAGGGAAATGGACCAGATGCTGGACCAATGCCAACTGAAGGCCACGTTCCCATATCTGGATAACATCACCATCTGTGGTCACGACTGGTCGGATCACAATGCCAACCTCCAACAATTTTTCCAAGTGGCCAAAGCTCTTAACCTTACCTATAACAGGGACAAGTGTGTGTTTGGAACCACCCGACTTGCTATATTTGGGTATGTCGTGGAGAACGGGATCATTGGCCCTGACCCCGACTGTTGGAACTCCCTCTTCCCACCACCCTCGGAGCCCTCAAACAGTGCCTGGGCTTCTTTTCCTATTACACCCAATGGGTCCCCCATTACGCAGACAAGGCCCGCCCCCTGGTCAAGTCTACCACTTTTCCCCTCTCTGCCGAGGCCTGCGTGGCCTTCAGCTGCATTAAAGGGGACATTGCCAAAGCAACAATGCATGCGGTGGACGGGACCATTCCCTTCCAAGTAGAGAGTGACGCCTCCAACTTCGCGCTGGCTTCTACCCTCAATCAGGCAGGCAGGCCAATAACAGTCTTTTCTCATACCCTTCAGGGCCCTGAAATTCGGCACTCAGCGGTGGAGAAAGAAGCCCAGGCCATAGTGGAAGCTATTAGGCACTGCAGGCACTATCTCGCCGGCAAAAGGTTCACCTTGCTGACCGACCAGCGCTCAGTTGCATTCGTGTTCAGCAACCAACAGCGGGGCAAAATCAAAAATGATAAAATTTTGAGGTGGAGAATTGAATTGTGCCAGCGCGCAGCTCGACCGGCTATATGCCCTCCACACAGATCTTTGCCAGCTGAGGGTCACCTGACTTTACCATTTTGTGAAAGCTCGGAACCTGCCTTACTCCCTTGTGGAAATCAGGACGATGACCAGGGACTGTCAAGTCTGCACTGAGTGCAAACCGCACTTCCACTGTCCTGAAAAGGCACAACTTATCAAGGCCACCCGCCCCTTTGAGCGACTGAAAGTCGATTTTAAGGGCCCCCTTCCCTCCACCGACCGCAATGTCTACTTTCTCAACATTATCGACGAGTACTCACCGTTCCCCTTTGCCATCCCTTGCCCCGACACCACTGCCACGTCCGCCATAAAAGCCCTGTGCCAGCTCTTCAGTCTGTTCGGATATCCCTGCTATATCCACAGAGATAGAGGGTCCTCCTTTATGAGTGACGAGCTGTGCCAGTACCTGCTGGCTAGGGGTATTGCTCCTAGTCGGACCATGAGTTATAATCCCCGGGAGAATGGACAGGTGGAGAGGGAGAATGCCACTGTGTGGAAGGCCACACTTTTAGCCCTTAGGTCAAAGGGATTGCTGGTCTCTCGCTGGCAGGAGGTCCTCCCCGAGGCACTCCACTCCATCCGCTCCCTGTTATGCACGTCCACCAATGCCACCCCTCATGAGCGACTCTTTTCTTTTCCCAGGAAGTCTGCCACTGGGACCACCCTACCGGCTTGGCTGACTTCCCCAGGGCCAGTGCTGCTCCGGAAACATGCGAGGAGCAATAAATACTCCCTGACGGTCGAGAGGGTTCACCTACTTCATGCGAACCCCCAGTATGCCTACCAGTATGTTCTTACCTGATGGGCGGGAGGACACGGTCTCCATCCGCGACCTGACGCCCGCAGGAGCACCAGACCCTTACCCCGAATACTCCACGGTGACTATGAACCCTGTACCGACCGATGTATATACCCACGAGACACCGCGCACACTAAGCCCTACACAGACTCCTCACGACACTCCCATACCGGGCGCCACGCACACGCACGAGGGATTACTGGCGCCTAACGGGCTGGCACCTCAAGTCAGGCGGGAGCCAGCACAACCACTGTCACCGGTGCAATCACCGCTGGTGCTACGTAGATCGCAGCGACAGACTCGACTGCCTGATAGACTTAACCTCTAAATATACCTGTAAGAAACTTCGCCCCGTGGGGATTCTCTTTTAAAACAAAGGGGGGGGGGGTGAATGTGGTAAACTATGTGTATACCTGTCTGGACATGCCCCTCTGCTGACTGCTCCTGTGGCTCCTCCCACGGACCCCAGTATAAATGCGATTGGGGCACTGCTCTTCTCTCAGTCTCCAAGATGTTGTGGTCACACTTGCTGCTAATAAAAGCATATCGTTCGCCTCCCGTCTCCGAGAGTTATTGATGGTGCATCAGGAGGGAATTTAAAGGAGACCTGAGGGGCAGCCTTTTCACACAGGCTGGGTGGATATGTGAAATGAGGAAATGGCAGATACATTAAAAAATGTTAAGAACTACTCAGGTACATGAATAGGAAAATTTTAGTGGGTTATGGCCCAAAAACAGGCAAATAGGACTAATTCAGGTAGGCAACTTGTTCAGTATGGATGAGTGGGCTGAATGAGGCTATTTGAGGTACATTAATTTACAAGACTGTGGATTTCTGAAAGTGGGATCAGCCTATGGGGCTTACTTAACTGGCTAACAGGACTTATACAGTTCATTAACTTCCTGCCTCTGACAATCCTCCATCTCTCTTGAACATTTTGAACTACAAGGATTGGACACACTGTATGAATTGTTGAATATGTTAAATGAAAATAAATTAACAGGGCCATAAAATTCAGCTAAATCTTGGTATTTGCACTAGATAAACACTGAAATTTTTCAGTTGAATATTGTTAAGAAGAATGAAAGGTAATTTATTTTTGATGCTCTGGGAAATTCACACAATTGATTGCATGGTGACTAACTTTATAACTGAAAGAACTCTTTGTCACTGACACGAGAGGTTGTAGATCTATCTGCACTTGAAAACTGCTACTCTGCTATTGCAAGGTGTGTGAAACTCCTTCTGAAAGTACAGGTAGACTGCTGAAGTTGTACAGGTGGGTGACCGAAAGGGTTTGTATATTTTTTTGAGTGGGTAGGCCACGTTGACGCTAGAATGTGGGCTAGCCCCAGCACACCCTTGTTGGTTGTTGATGTAGAGAATCCATTACACTGTATAGTCCCATATACACACAACAAATAAAATAAAAGCTGACTGGAAGGGATACAGCTCAATTAAAACAAAATTTTGGACCTTCTTATGAACTGAATGCATGCAGTAGAAGAGAGATTTACAGCAGGTTCCTTTTGTTCATTTCTGGGACTTTGATAGTGCTGTCTGTCCTAATTGCACTGGTGAGCTTGCTTCACGAACTGCTGAAATAAAGGTTAATATGTACAAAAAATAAATTTGGTGAAAACATTCCTAACAGAGTTACTCCTGGAAAGAGAACTCCAGAATTTTGTTCTAGCATCAGTGAAGGAACATCAATGTGTTTGTAACTCAAGCTGATGTGATTTGGAGGGGAATATGTCAGTGGTGGTGCTCCTAACCACCTGCTGCCCTTTTGTGTCCAGATTGCAGTTTACATAAAGCCGTTGAAGAAGATTAGTAAAACAGAGTCAAACACCAGAAACTTTTCCTGAGTCTCAGATGAGTAGACTGCACTGATGCCACTCTCTCCCGTTTGTTTCCCGTGCTTCACCAGCTGGAAACTAAATATAAAATGGTCAGGTACAGCTGAGAGGAAAAGCTTGCATCAACTGAACTCGACAAACTATAATTTTATACTTGGTGTAAACGCATTTTTTGTGAAACAAAGCATGTATCCCACACAATGTAAACATCCAGAAGTCAAGGAAAGACTTGCATTTATATCGCTCCTTTCCCAATCTCAGATCATCCAAAAATGTTGTACAACCAATAAAGTACAGTACATTTGAAGTGTAATCACCTGTTTAATGTAGAGAGAAGGCTGTTGAATTGCAGACTGTGTGCAACAATGAAGCAACTCTCTGCTTTAATGTATTTCTCAGTTGAAACCCAGCATTCTTGTAAGTACAGTTCTGGAGCCGTCATCCCAGGTTTTGTAATGGGACTTGAACTCGCAGCTTATTAACTTAGAGTAGAGGGTTCCCAACTTTTTTATGCCATGGACAAATACCTTGAAGCAAGCTGTCTGTAGACCCTAGGCTGGGAAATCTTGATGCAAAGAGATAAGTGTTTTGACTGAGCCAATAGCAACTTTGTGAAAAACTTCACTGTGGAGGCAACTTCCTGTGAATTATTTCAACGTGTTAATGCCATCAACTCTGAAATCTGAAGGGATTGAGATTGTACAAGAAAACTGGAGGAATCGATTTGTAGAAAAATGCTCCTCACACACCACATCAATCTGAGACACTGGAAATTCATTTGGATAGTGAATTTCCAAAACAGGGAATAATTCAAAAGGGAATGATTTAAATGAGAAGTCTGCAGTCCAAGCCCAAAGTTAAGGAGCTGGATAAAAATCACAGTCAAACTTCTGGTTCCAAGCTTCAATGCAAAATCAAGAACATGGAGGAACAATTGATTTGTGAAACAAACCTTCGCAGGCAGACAAAGTGAGGAGAAGTCACTTAACATAGAACTTGTCAGAATCAGAGCTGAATCCCCAGACATGTTTGAAAATATGCATACTTTTGGGAAAAAGTATCACCTTGTTACTTGTAATGTTACAAATTCCATGGAACTGAAGAAATTTACAATTTGACCAGTCCTCTCCTTGTCTGCTGAAAGTGTGAAATACAAGTTAATTCCACTTCCATGAGATATAAGTTTTTGCTATTGCAACCTTTGCATGGTGAGTTAAAATATTTATTATTATCTGGATTGAAAAATAATCAATTCACTTACTTCTAATTCTTCAATCTATGATTTTAAAATCTACCACATTTCTTTCTTCTGTTCATGGGCATCCTCTAGAATTACAATAGAACATAGAACATAATACAGCACAGTACAGGCTCTTGAACTCAGTCTTCCAACTAGTGAAAGCCAACATGCCATTCACCATCTTAAGCACAGATCAGCTTGTGCTGAAACTTTGAGAGATCAATGGATGTAAACCCAAGATCCTGCTGTTCCTCTGCAATGTTAATAACCTTGCATTCTGCCTTTAAGTTCAACCTTCTGAAGTGTCATTACCTCACATTTTTCCAGATTGAACTGCATCTGCCTCTTCTCAAGCTCTGCATTTTATTAACACCCCTTTGTAACCTATATCAACCTTTTACACTTCCCAAAACACCATCATCTTTTATGTTATCTGCAAACATATTATCCCACTCTTCCACTTGCTCATCCACGTCATTGATAAAAATAACAATGAGCATAGGTCCTGGAATATCCCTGTGGAAAACCGCTGCTCACCAACCACCAGGCAGGAGATGCTCTATCTGAGCAACACACACAAAATGCTGGCAAACTCAGCAGGCCAGGCAGCATCTGTGCAAAAGAGGGTAGTCGATGCTTCGGACCAAGACCCTTCATCAGGACTCCATCTAATACCACTCTCTGCTTTCTGCAAGCAAGCTAATTCTGAACCTACTTGTGCTTTGTATCAGAGTTCTACTATTTCTGGTCTCAGTGAAAGTAAAGTGAGATAGACACATTTTGATCCACTCATTCTCTCATAGTTTGTAACCAATCAATTGAATGTTATTTGATCCTCACTCATTAAAGCTGATCTGTAGAGGCAGTTGGGAGATTATTCAATGCAATTAGAAAAAGTTTTCATCTTAGAACCCTCACACCATTCTATTATATGCTGAAATGCTGAGTAGGAAAGATAAACTGACCATAATGATGCAACAAGACCTGAGCAAAGAGAACATCTGGTGAATGCCTGTAATTTGTAATTACTGATTGGTGGAAAACAAAACATACAAGGCCACCTAAGTCAAGAAACTAAAAAAAAACTCAATATTTAGCAGGTTAGGAAATACTAAAACTGCACAGCTAGCTGGTGGATATCAATAAATGGTTGGAACACTTTGCTCATCCTTTGTTTCAATGCTGATAACTGATCTTCCAATTTTACAGCATTTTCTACTTTTTAATTAAACTTATCTTTTGTTTGTTTTCTTTATTAATAAATTAAATGATTAGTCCATTAATCATTAATAGTAAAATAATATAACAATTGAAACATTTAGGCATTATTTTTAATGTCAAAATAAATGTATCTTACATCTAGTTGGATGTTAATGTATTAAAAAATACTCCCCTTTAATGCTGATCACTGTAGCTTGTTTGTTTGCTTTTAAATGTAGGTCAGATCATTTTAGTGCTATTTTAAGAAGCTGAAGGATGCAGAATTTTATGTATTTTTTTCTAATTCGAGTGCACATGAAATACTAAGCCTAGTCTGAAACATGAAAAGGATGTTCTGAATTTAAATTGGTAGAAAGGATAATTGACATATTCAGAAATTCTTGGTGCAAGTGTTGAAGCAAGAAGGTTACATGGTCTTGTAAACTTGAGATTAAGCTTTTTATTGCCAACGGGATGTCAAGTTAATGTCTGTATAATTTACTGAAAAAAGACCACCCGTTGGCTGCAGCCTGTGATGTAGCCTCTTTCTGTGTGTTAGCTTTAGGGGGAGATTGTGCATTGTGCTGGAGACAATGTAAATAAAATATGACAATATGTTGCAGCTTGGTGATTGTTGACGATCATCATAATGCATTCTTGTACGGCAAATGTTAGCTCCAATTTTATTCCCTTCTATCCGAAAAGCCCAAGTGTAGTCATTGTGGTTGATAAATGTGTAACTCCATGGGAATATTGATGCCAAGGCACTGGATGAATATTTAGTAGTGCAGTAACTAAGTATTTTGCAATTGTACAAACCAAACTAAAATGCAAGGTGTATACTTGCTATTGGATAAACAGGATAATTTCCTCTTGTCCTATTCATCAATGAGAAAGTCAGGCACAGAGCTTGTATTGGACAGCCTGTGATAGTATCTTCAATACCATTACTGTCATATCTGGGACCATTACTGCCTGTATTATAGCCTTAATACCAATGCCCAATAACAGAAAAACCTATAATAAGTGTTGGATACCACCCAGTCCATCACAGGATAAAACCTTCCTGTGATTGAGCACACCCTCAAGAAGTGCAACCACGTGAAAGCAGCTTCCATCATTAAGGACCCCCACTATAAGGGCCATGCTCTCCTCTCGCTGCTGCCGTTAGGCAGGGTGTTCAGGAGCTTTGCGTCCCACACAGTGAAGTTCAGCACAAACTCTCCTCCATACAGCTAAGGCTCTGCAGGGACCACGTCTGCCAGGTCTTCTATCAATGAACATTGGACAATCTATTCGGGCAATTTGTCTCTCGTGATTGAACAGCCAGCAGCCTGAGATGCCTGGGAGGTCAGAATGGAGCATAGAATTGGGAGCTTGAGTTCTACTAGGCAGTGGTGATTACCTTACCCCTCCCCCTATCTCCACACACACACACACACACACACACACACACACACACACTCCTTCCCTTGCTGAATGCTCCTGTGACATGTCAACCTATGGCAATATCACAAATTACAGGAGAGGTGTGATTAGTACCATCTCTACAAAATACTCCATATCCATGGATTTGTGAATCAACATTATTGCTTTCCCCCATGCCAAAACTTCAAGCACCAAACCTCTAATTAGACTGAGATAAATAGTCAACCATATAGTTTACAAGCTTCCAATAAGTTGGCAGAGCATTTGATCACAGCAGCTTCTATGTGGTCAACCAAAGGAGTCATTGTCTTTTTTAAATGTACTATCACAAGACCCGGCTGGATATTAAGAAGGTAAAGGACTGCAAGTCTACCTCATCAGTGGAGGTTGTTGGTGGAGAAACTGAAGGATTTGGACTTGGTGCTGATCGTGCTGCTGTCTGTGTCAATGAGCTGTCGGAAGAGTTGGAATGCAGTCTAACATGGAGTGGTCATCTTAGTCACTCTCCTTGTGGTCACAAGACCGCATTGGACATTGTTAATGGGGAATGCTGAAAGTCCGATTCACTGATTTATTGGCTGATGCTGCAGCAGACAGCAAGGGATCTGTGTGGCCTTAGTTGTAGTGAGGACTGTACCTCAGGCTGAGGTGTCGCCTATTTACCGCCAACCAGGAGAGGGTATCGGGGTCAGTACGCTCTACAGAAGCAGTGCAGTGCAGCATCCAAGCTGGAGTTGGTGCTGCCCACAGTGTTCGCTCAGCAGAAGATAAGCTGTATTGTGGTCGTCTGTGGATCTTTTTTTTGTGTGACTGTATTTTAATGATATGTTATATGTGCTATATGTGCCTTGTGCTGAGTGTGACTGTTTATGCTGTTTTGCACCTTGACCCTAGGGTATTGCTCTTTCATTTGACTGTATTCATGGGCATTCAATGAAAATTAAACTTGAACTTGAACATGCAACCCTGAGACTAGATTCACAAATCAAGCACCTTCAGAATAAAGATAACCAGGACAGAAAATATAGTTCAAGAATGATCTCAATGCTTGCTTGAAAAAGTGTACCATCCTCACTGACTCATGGGAACACTTGGGCATATATGCTCAAATGAAGCAAGAGCACATGAAGGAGGACTGTAACCCTGAAACTCTTCATCAGGAGAATTCAGAAGTCCAAAGTTCAAGACAGAAAGAGCACAACACCTGCAATATTATCTGCCATCACACCCCATTAATTAAACCTTGTCCCAACGTCTGTAGGTCCCATATTGACTTCATTATCCACCTCTGTACTCACAGATCTGATATGGAAGTCACCATGAAAACCAAGGCTCTGCCTTCGAAGCAGATGAGAAATGGAAGGTATATGTGAATTGTGACTGATGTACATTATTGGAAGAATAGTAGTAAGAAAGTGGTAAGAAATTGGTGCTAATCATGTAACAAGTGGAATATGGTATTTGAGGGTGCAGCCATGTGAGCCAAGTTTGTAATATCTCTTAGAGTTTTGCAGTGATCTCTCCAGCTCTTTAGCCTCCATGATTACCAGTATCCTCTCCTTCTGAGCAGTTATACACAATCTGAAAGCTTCTTTCCATTTTACACACATTATGCCATGTTTTACCATTTTCCTGATCAGATTGGCTTCCTGTACGATGATCAGGATTTACTTCAGCGTAATGCATCTCCCATTCAATAGCTGTATTCTTAATTGAATCGATGCAACCAAGCTTCAACTGAAGCTATCAAGTTTAGTGCTGCTTGAAATCATAGCAGTGAATGAGACTGTTATACAGTCAATAGTGCAGATTAAGCATGTATGGTGATCACTGTGTCTCTTTTTGGAGACTGTTTCATTTTGCCCATATTACCTTTTTATGTAAGAACTGCACTTCTGGAAGTTTCCAGAAGTTTTCAGGTAATCCAGGAGGCACCAAAAATATGACAACACTTGCGATCTACCCTAAACATAAGCTTTGCTGATTTGATTTGATGAAAACAATGCATTTATATGTTTCAATGTACATGTGACAAATAAAGATTTTTTAAAAATCTTAATCTTTTTATGTCAAGTGCCTGAAAGGATACTGGAAGTAGATTTAAAGCTTCCTGAAAGGAATTGAATATATACTTCAAAGTGGGAAAAAGTGATAGGAAAAAACAAGGAAGTGGGTATATTTGAATAGCTCTTTAAAAGAACCACACATAAATACAGACCCATAATTCAAAGGTAGATAGGGTTGTAAAGAGAGATTCTAGCACAGTGACCTTCATAGATCAGAGTTTTGGGTACAGGAGTTGGGATGTTATGTTAAAGTTGTATAAGACATTGGTGAGGCTAAATTTGGAGTATTGTGTGCAGCTTTGGTTACCTGCCTACAGGAAAGACATCAATAAGATTGAAAGAATACAGAAGAAATATACAGGGATGTGGCTGGGACTTAAAGACCTGAGTTATAAGGAAAGATTGAATAGGTTAGGACCTTATTCTCTGGAGTGCACAAGAACAAGGGGAGATTTGTTGGAAGTATACAAAATTATGAGTGAGATAGATAGGATAAATGCAAGCAGATTTTTTTCTCACTGATGTTGGATGAGATTAAAACTAGAAGTCATAATTAAGGGTGAAAAGTGAATTATTTAAAGGGATCCTGAGAGGGAACTTCTTTACTCAGAGGCTGGTGTATGTGTGGAATGAGCTGTCAGTGGAAATGCTTGAACGTGACATTTAAGAGAAGTTTGGATAAGTACGTGGCTGGGAGGGTGCGTGGAGTGCTTTGGTCTAGGGTGCATCTATGGAACACGGGAGAATAACAGAATGATAGTTTGATATAGACTAGATGGGCTGAAGGGCCTATTTGTGTGCTCTAGTGCTCTATGACGCTATGACTCTATAACTCCCTTCCCAAGGCATTAAAATATGACCCAGCAATTTATTTATATAACCAAACATGATGATCCGTTTTGACACAAAGATTCACATTTTGGTGCCATTTTCTTAAACAGAGAGGCAAGATCCTAACATGGGCAGATTTCATGTTGTTACTGAAAGTCAAATAATTTGGGAAATACTTAGCATACATTCCATTTCTCAGCCTTACAGCGTACTGCAAGATAGAAACATCAAGAGAAAATATCCTTCCTTGAGAAAATGCCAGATAACAGCTCCTTACTTCGTGGCCTTTAATAGCATTTATCAGCAATATGAATCAGTTGCCACTTACATTGACCTTTCGTTTATCTCACGGCAAGAGGGTTTTCTAGAGTTTCTCAGGATTGTGATATTTGCTGAATTCAAAAGGGTGATTTAAAAAGCCATTTTGTCAGCCATTTATCTGCCCATTCACAATAAAGAAGGGCTTTTTGCATGTTCTCTGGCTATCTGTTTGCTACTTTTCTCTATGTGGAGCCATTCTTAGATAATCTTTTGACTGTGACAATCAGTATTGTTGAGGACATTGCAACTGTGTTCAATGCACACATACCTTCTTCTCAAAGTGTCAGCAGTGTTCCTCCTTGCTAGTTTTTGCCTTCTTAATCCAGACTGTATTAGCCCAAAAAATTCCTGCTGATGGTGCTTTTATTAATTTAGTTATTCAGCTACTGGAAGACAAGTGTGCTGAGTCAGTTCCCAGTATATGCTTAACTAAATCTGGCTCCCTTATCCAAATCCTTTATGATTTGGCCTGAGAAACATTGGGAGCCATGTGATTGAGAATGCAAATTATGACAGCTAATATAAAAACAGTCTTGCTTTCCTGTTTATTTATAGAATCATTGAGTAATGAGTACAAAAAAGAGGCTATTTGTCAAATACGTCTGCAGTGGCTCTTTTAAAGAGCTATTCAATTATTTCCACTCCCTTGTCCTTTCTCTATAGCATTTTCCTGCTTTCAAGTACATTTTCAATTCCCTTCAGAAATCTTTGAATCTGCTTCCACTATTCTTACAGGCACTTGACACAAGATCATAATTACTCCTATAATCTCAATCAATTTTAGTTTCTAATCTCCTCCTTTCCCACCTGAAATGTTCATTAATCTGAACAGAAACATGACACTCAATAAAACTGTTATGAGCAGACCAGAATAACCTATGCTTATTACAATGGAATGAGAGAAATTTTTCAACTCAAAGCTCATTTGGTGCAATCTACCTATGCCAGTTGAAAAGGAGCTATCCAACCAAATCACATTTGGTCCATAACCAAAGTCACTGCACTTTGATGACACATCCAAGTATAGTTTTGATGCGATCCAGGTCACTGAATGAAAGAATTATAGCTCTACACTCAAGTTCAAGTTCAAATTTAATTGTCATTCCACAATATATGTGTACACAGCCAAATGAAACAACATTCCTCCAGGGCTAAGGTGCAAAACACAGTACCAACAGACATACAGCACACAGCACATATCACATATGGTGTAGGGTAATGTAATTGGGAGGAATATACATAATTTATAACCACAGACATTGAGTTGGGGTTTTACTTTAAGAGGCTACTCTGATGTGATGATGTTATTACATAAAGGATTTTTAGCATGTTTTGTGTTTAGGTTTTGGAGTTCAATATAATGTGTTATGCGTATCATTAAGCATAGAATGCCTCACAGTGACCCCAGTGCTCCAGGACAATTCCGGAGTTACTGAACATATCAACCAACACAGTCATTTGGAAACTCACAGAGTTTTAGGAGCAAAATGCCTTCACTTGTCTTGTAGAGACTGAGGCCCAGATTGCTCGCGAGAAATCAGCGTCAACGACATCAAATTCTACTACATGGTAGTATTGCTCAGCAGTTTTCTGGCTGAGGGAGTGGTTAGTCTGCTTGAGCACCTGCTTATATGCACGATTAATACCGATCATTGAAAGCTCACCTTTTACAGACTTTCGGACTATTGGAGTCTGAGCGAGTCAAACAATTGCTCTCCGTACCGGTCTTGGCGATGTTAGGCCTTCAGAGCTAATGGACCATATGCTGTCCCTCCTGTGAAATCACTATTCTTGTTTTATTTTTAAAGAATTCCTCGAGCAGCATTAGCATGATCGAGTTTGCATACCCCTCCCTAATGCACTTGTGAAGGATTATAGAGAGCTTGCTAAAACGACTACACTAGGCAGCGGTGCAACATTCCTTCTCCTTTTCCTACCTCAATAACACTGATCAGCAAGGCCACCAACATAAGGACATGGCTGCAAAACAGACAACACTGAATATGTGCTTTTACCACACTCGCTTCGGTATGAACGCTAGAAAATACAGACTGCCTTGTAGCTTTGGCAGTGCTAGGACATCAGAGGTCTGTGAACGCCACAGGTTCCAGCTGCCAGGGTCATTTACTATTCATTACAGACACCCTTTCAGGGTGGCACTTTTCCTGTGTGATACTGGTGCTCAACTGAGTGTGCTGAATGCATCACCTATTGATGAAAAGGTAAAGAGCCACATAAACTCACTGGAGGTGCTAACGGTAGCAGGATCCAGACTTATGGGACATGACAGGTGATGTTTCAGTGGGTGACGTTACGCATAGGACTTCATCCTGGCTAAAGCAGTGAGACTTCTGCTCCGGGCAGATGTCCTGTGTACCCAAGGGCTGTTAGTCAGTATTAAGAACTGCCAGCTTGTAGATGTCAAGGATTTTGATCATTACCCTGCTCCCCCAGTAAGTTCCCCACAATAACTCTGTCAAGAGCACTCATCACTGAATGTGACTTTACTCGACTGCTGGGTGAATTCCCAAACATCATCGAGCCCATATTCTCTTCTACAGACACAAAACATGGGGTTGAGCATTACATTTCCACAACTGGCCCACCAGTCCATGCCCGTTCGGGTCGCATGCGAGAGGCCATGTATGGAGTTGAAAACTGTCCGTCTCCAATTTGCGGGCACAATGGGGTGGGTTAAATTGTCGTACATGAAAGAAACCCCAGCTTACCTGAACTTAATGTCAGCCAACTGCAGACCCGTGACTGCCATTCAGTAAGCCTAGAGCTCTGCTTGGAAACTTCACACTTTTGCAATATGTGTTACTTCAGCTCTACTTTCCTGCAATAATCCCATATCATTTGTTACCTTTAATATCCAAAAATAGGTCTTGGCCTTGAATATACTAAGTTGGGTTCCATGGCCTCTGGGATAGAAAATTCCAAAAGAACGCCACCATCTGTGTGAACATTTCTTCTCTTGTCCTGAATAGTCATTCCCTTATTCTGAGGCTGTGACATTTCAAGGTCAAAGTATGGAAATAGCACTATATACTATTCTGCAATTCATTTTCTTGAAGGCATTTCAGAACCAGAATCAGAAACATTTACAGGAAAATAAAGAAATGCAATAGGATTTATTAAAACTATTACACCATTAAACACTGATCAACAGTCAACGTGAAAAATAAGACAAACTGTGCAAATAAATAAATATGTCCATAATAAAAGGTACTGAGAACATGAGTTGTAGAGTCTTTGAAGATGAGTCTGAAGGTTGTGAAAGCAGCTTGGAGTTGAGGTATCCACACCAGTGCATGGTGGGGTGGGGGAATGCTTTTCCTGTGATGGACTGTGCTGTATACCCAGCTAGGAGGAATATTGACTCTGAATCTATCCTGTCAAAGCCCGAAAGGATGTTGTAAATTTCAATAAGCTGATTTGCTTTCTTCTAAGCTCTTGGCTCTGTCTGCTTAATCTCTGCTGAACACATAATCCTTTCCATTCCAGAAATGGAATGAACCTTTGTTGCCCTCTCTCTAGTGCAGGTATATCCTTTTTAGGGTAGAGATCAGATCTGTAACAATATTCATCAGGGTCCAGTAAAACATTGTACTAAGTTATCAGTCTTCTAGTCCCGTGCAACTCATGCAACCAGGCACGATTGAAAGACGACAGTCAGAAATTCTGTTTTTTTCTTGGTTTCCTTCTCTGATATGTTTCATCCAGGTCTCTAAGTGACTTATTTGGGAAGAAATCTCATTTTTGTTCAAAGTTCAAAGATCACAGTAAATTTATTATCAAAGTACATATATATCACCATATATAATCCAGAGATTCATTTTCTTGTGGGCATACTCAATAAATCCAATTACCATAATAGAATCAATGAAAGTCCGCACCAACAGGACAGATAACCACTGTGTGAGCCAAAGAAATACAAACTGTGAAAATAGAAAAAGAATGTGAAAAAAGAAATAATAATAATAATAAATAAATGAATGAATGAACAATAGATATCAAGAACTTGAGATGAAGAGTCTTTAAAGTGAGTCCATCGGTTTTTGGAACAGTTCAGTTATGGGGGAAAGTGAAGTTGAGTGAAGTGAAGTTATCCCATCTGGCTCAAGAGCCTGATGGTTGAGAGTAATAATTGGTCCTGAACCTGGTGGTGTGTCTTGAGGCTCCTGTATCTTCTAGATGGCAGCACTGAGAAGAGAGCATGTGCTGGGTGATAGGGTCCCTGATGACGTATTTGCTTTCCTGTGACAGTGCTCCATGTAGATGTATATGATGGAGTGACTGGGTCATATTCACTACTTTTTGTTAGAGTTAAAGTTGCAGACCCTCTCCACCTTTGATCTCCCAATGAGTACTGGTTCATGGACCTCCAATTTTCTCCTCCTGAAGTCAATTTTGTTTCAAATCTTGCTATCCCATCTTTATCCCATCTGCTATTTCACACTCATTTTCCTTATCTCCTGAAGATACCTGGAAATATTCATAGTTAGATTCAAAAAAGATTTTTAAAGTTATATAGTACAAAAAAGGCCCTTTGGCCCAACTCATCTCTGCTGATTAAGACACCTAGACTGGCTAATCCCATCTGCCTGTGTTTGGTCCATATCCTTCCTAACCTTTTCTATCTTTCCTATAATTATGCTTGCCTTTATAACTGGCAACTTATTTCATATATTCACCATTCTCTATGTGAACATTTTTTCCCATTAATATCCTTTAATTTTTTTTTCCCTTAAATCAATATCCTCTAGTTTTAGTTCCCCTACCCTGGGAAAAACACTATAACTATCTAATCTATGCTACTCATAATTTTATAAATCTCTCTTAAGTCATGCCTCAACCTCCTTCACTCCGGAGAAAACAGTGCTAGCATTTCCAGTCTCTCCTTATAGCTCATGCCTTCCAGTCCAGGCAACATTCGTGTATATCTTTTCTGCACCATCTCTAGCTAAATCACATTCTTCCCATAGTGCCGAGACTAGAGGTGCACACAGTACTCCAAGTGCGTCTCTATAAATAATTTCTGCAGCTGTAATATGTTGTCCCAACTGTTATTCTCAGAACCTCAGCAGCTAAAGTCAAGCAAACCATACACCTTCTTTTCCACTCTGTCTACCTGCAATGCCACTTTCAGGGAATTATGTAGTTGCTCAGCAAAACTCACGCCATTACTCATTTCTTGACTGTCATTTGTAAAGGTAGTAATTGATTTTGAACCTCCCACCCTGTTCCTATTTCCCCAGATTCCATGGATTCTGAAAGTACATCAGTCTCACTGTAGATTATGTTCACTTTACAACCAGTTATGGGAAGAAATTTCTCTTGACTGCACTCCTGGCACCATCTCAGCATTCATCCTATGAGGCCCCTTAAGAATTTTATAAATTTCAATTAGATTGCTTCTTGCTGTTCTAACCTCCAGAGAATAAGACTCATTCCTCTCAAGTTGTCCTAATGGGATTATTCCAGCATCTCAGGAATTAATCTAATGATCTCAATTGCTTTGACTCACAAGAAAGTATATCCTTCCTGTAGTCAGAAGACCACATCTACACACAGCAATATAGATTATCACCAGGATCTCTGTCTGGTAATACATATGTTACCTTCCAAACCCTTATCTTGAGCAACCCTATCTGATTCCTTAACAAGTGAGTTTCGAAAGTAACATGTTCCCATTTATATGTCCCTTTAAATATTCTAATAAATTGCCAAGCACAACTTGGATTCCACTTGAGGTTGGAAGAATTCAATCGTGCACTTCACTCTGTGGAAAAGCAGTAGCACGCGTCAAGGTAGGTCACACACATGATGTGACGTATATTGCCCGTTGAAACTAGGTCACATTTTTCTGCCTTTCACCCATCAGTACCTACACACCCAGAGCCATATCACAGCACCGTTTGACTTAAAAACTAACAAATCAGCACAGAATTGGTCACAACACAAACCTTGTCGAATCAAGTGAAAACTTGACACTTGTTACACTGCTGCCAGGTACGAGCAGCTTCACCGTGGCACTGATAACAGCTTCCATCTCCTGCAACTTATGTTTTATGAATCGGGGACACCTCCCAGAAGCTGGCATGGAGAATAGTGCTGCATTTCTCAACCTTTTTATGCAAGGTCGTGAATGGCATGGATGACACCCTCGTCATGCTCAATACTTGCTCCCAGGTATTCATTAGTGATCAGCAGATACATTTCCACTGGGGTTGAAACATATGTTCTTTAATATAGCAATACCAATCTGACAAATAAACCATGTACATTTACACTACAATTGTGATAGAATTCTGGGTTCCATTCATACGAAAAAAAAACACTGGTTAAGTGATATTTAGGATTGACTGAATATTAGGACTTTTCAACTGCTATCATCTTGTAAGTGCCCTCCTAACATTTCTTTACAATAGCTTCCATGTTTTGCTGACAGCTGAAATCAGGTGAACTGTTCAGCAGATCCATATTTTAAATGGTTTTATTAAATAGTGGTGTTACATTGCAGCCTTCCAGTGAACCTGGACTGGTCAAATGTCACTAATGCATTTAGCATCTCTGCAACCAACTCTTGTAGAGTGCAGGATATCTAGTTGAGGAGAGTTTGTGGCTTTTAATCCCTCCAATATTCTTTTTACTCATGTTAATTGCTCATGTTTGTTTGTATTTATGGTTCATTTATTGTCTTTTCTTTACTATTACTACCATTGTTACATTTCCCTGTATAATTTCTCCTATCTGTTCCGGAGGGAAACAAATGCATTATGCTATTCTGTTCCTTTATACATTGCTGCAGAAACTCTTACATTCTTTTATATTTCTTGCTCATATTTAGATTCAGATTCAGTTTATTGTCATTTAGAGACCACAAATGCAATGCAGTTAAAAAATGAGATAACATTCCCCCAGAATGATATCACAAAAGCGTATGACAAAACAAACTACACCAGAAAATCCACATAGTATTTGGCAATCCCCAATCCAGAGTCCGGAGAGGCTGCTGTGTATTAATATTGCATATTAATATACTTTCATACTCACAGTTTTTTATCAATTATCCTATCATTTTTTCTAAAATTTACCCAATACTCATATTTACATGGAATATTTTTGATAACATAAACCTTCACTATTTTTATAACCTCCTTAACTCTATGGTTGAATCACATTTTTTTTTAAATTTGCTGCTCATTCTTGAAAACTATGGAACATTTTTGTAAATGCTGTTCATCTGAAGACAAACCTTTCAATTCAATTTTCCACTCTACATAATCCAATTTGGCCTTTGTACACAGGAAATTAGTTTTACTTAGAGACGATCTTTTGACTGAATTGCATCCATCCTGAATTGAATATGAAAGTCTCATATATTCTGATTGCTGTTTTTTCTCCATAATACTGAGTGACCACAATGAATATGGGTTTCATATTCTGCTTTGAGAGAAACTTCAGCAGGAAGTCTCAAAAATTGCAACGCCTGCAAAGTGAACTTTCAAAACTTCAAAATGAAGCTGAACTGCTCCGAAGCAACCTACTGATACACCATCAATATTTTATGTTGGGAAATGTCAGCTCCATCTGCTCTTCAGGAACGTGAAAAATGTAGCCAGCTGGCAAAGACTGGTTAGCAGAGTTCTAATGTGTATTTAAGGACACATTCACTCTCCAATTGAAGAAGGCTTATGTATTGGGTCATATGGCTGCTGAGCAATAGCTGCAATAAAATAGCACTATCAATCAAATTTTAATGGGTAAATTCATTGTCCACAATCCTAATGGATTAGCACATTATAAATCAAACCTACCTTTATTTTATTTAAGCATTACAACTTGACATTTTTCAAATGTAAGCACTTTATCACAATTTTCTTTTCCTCTCTTAACTAAAGTTTCATACATTGTGTTGCATTTTTGTTACAATCATATCCATGTAAGCACATTATATTAGGCCATTTTAATGTGAATTCATTTCCCCTGGAATTACCCATTTGCAGACATTTTAACAATTAAGTTTTTGAGGAAGGTTTTTTCCCCAATCAATTTTCCTATTTCTGCCATGATTCAGAATGATGATTTGATTTTGTGCTAATTTCAATTAAACAACATAGCGGATATATAGTTGAAATTGAGGAAAAGCACAGTGATGCAACTGGTGGAGCTACTGCCTCACAGCTTGATTCTGTCCTGGGCTGTTGTCTTTGTGGAGTTTGCATGCTCTTCCTGAGTCCACACGTCTTCTTTGAGTGCTCTGGTATCCTCCTGCATCGTATGTAGGAATCCCCCCCTGTATGTAGGAAAGCTGAGGGGAACTGGTAGAATCAGTGTGCTGAAAGGGATATGTTGAAAATAATACAAGCTGGGGTTGGATTAGTTTAAAAATTGGTGGGTAGCATGGATTCAGCAGGTCAAAAGGCCCGCTTGTTTTCTGTATCTCCCCGTGATTCCACAGCTGATATAAATATTCAAGAGTAAAACGACTGTGAGTCAGAAAGATGTAATTGGCAAAAGGTGATCAGAATAATCACCTTTAGTATTAGGAAAGAATAGAAATCTAGTCTGTCAATTGTACTCTGACAGGAACAAAAATTTTCCTTACAAAGTAATTGGTGAACTTTCCTTCTGACCAATTAAACAAGGTCTTCTTGAAATTTTTAATATGTTAAACCATCATATGATGTGCTGTGAAACAAAATAAGTTATTCAGTCTCATTTAACTTCAGTTGAATTATAAGTAGATGTTCCTTCATGCTTTGACAAAATATCAAACATCTGCAGCGTTAAAATTGTAACTAATGCCTCTGTGAATGGACTTCAATTCTTTTTTTAAACATCTTGGTTACTGACATTTGGAAACAACAATAAAGGAAGCTTTCCAGATCCACCCTCACTGCCATCCAATATGCGTAATATTGCAAATGAGATTAATCCCTTGGCCAGTTGATAACTATTTGTTTTTCTCATTTTAGATTATGCATATTTAAATTCTGGCTTTTTTATGAATGATGACAGCTACTTCTTTCCATCCTAACACAAATTAAAAATGAAATCCCTGAACATGATTTCTTTTGTAATTTTAAGGCCCTTTCTGATAAAACTTGTTCAGAAATTCCAAGAGATTTTTCAATTCAAGCTGTCTTGAATTATTGATGACGTTCTGCTCCTACATCATCGTTTAGAAATATGCACCACTTCTGACCTCCTTGGAGACAGAATCATATTCTTCTTAGTCGATTTTGCTGCAGGCGGCCTATGTGGACCTGTTTTTATTTGCTCATTCAGTCTGTCACTTTGCCTTTTGCCCAGAGTTATGAGAATTTTGAACTTACGACACAAGTTCATATTTGTACAGTTGTTTGCTTTATTCTCTTCCATCAAGGAAAATGCATTTACACATCATCCTGTTTTCAATCTTATTCTCACAGAGAGTGCTGAATCTCTGAAATACGACATCCCAGAATCTGAAGGCTAGAAGATTAGAAATAATTATAGATGAGATAGAAAAATTCTTGAAAGATGAGCGGGTGGAGGCCTTTGGAGAACTGATGGGGGGGGGGGGAGGGTTGATGCTTGGGTCAGCCACGATCATATATGGAGATGCAGGCTTAAAGGTTGAGTGGCCTACTCGTGTTCCTCTTCCCCTTCCCCCCCATGGTAACCCCATTCTGAATGTAAACAGTAAAATTTGTGGGGGAGATCTTCCTTTGCCTCCATTTATGCCATAAAAGAAACCTGACTCCCAGCACTGATCTAGTTACATAACACTGGAGCCATCTCAGTGTAGCTTGCCTGCTGTGTATGCAGAATGGCCCTGACAACCAGTGGATATTTTTATTTTTTTAGACTCGTGGGCTGGCAATGTGATAGAGGCAATAGAATTATTATGAATGTCTTTGATAGGTACAGTCATTAACAGTTTGAGAATGTTGTTTTAAAAATTAAAATGCTGATGTTTTTATTTTCTCATGTTGAAAAGGATGTTTTTACAGTAAAAGTCAATATAAATCACATAAACTAACTTAAATAGTATAAACATAAACAGAATAAAAAATGCCTTGCTCCTAGCAGCCAAGCTTTCCCCAACATTTTGAAGAAAGCCAATTCAAACCAGTGATGAGATTACCTCATTTACAGCTTGTTACAATTGCAATACTGGCCTCACCTTTTTGCTGATATTTCCTTTGTCCTATCCATTCCTGAAAATTACTGTTTCTCCTTCCATTGTGCTGTCTGAGTACTGAGGATCTGAGGAAACAATAATAGAGTTAATGCTTCAACCCTTTGTCAGAACAGCGAAAGAGAGAAAGCCAGTTGGAAGGTGGGTGGAAAGATGGATAGGACCAAAAGAATATCTGTGATAGGGTCAGGCCAGGGTTTCATAGGCCTATATTGTAGTTGAGTTTCTGATTTTCATTTCTTGAAATGTGACTCAGATACAGAAAGTTTACCAGTGTGCATATTAAATTGAAAACTAGTTGGCGATTGCCCAACTTCAACAGATTTCTATTGAATGAAAAATAAAGCTCCTTCCTCAAATGTACACGTGGTTAAACTCGTTCTCTGATATTGGTGTGCCGTCATCTAAAATTCCACTTCTTGTCAAAAAGATTCATCACAGGTTTAGTCACTGAATTAAGAATGAAAATAGTTTCTATGTTAACTTAAAGAGCTTATTCAGCATGCAGCTCAGCTGTTAACATTAGGAAAAGTGAAGATTCAAAACCCAGACTGTGCTTCATTAAATTATTTCAGCTAGCAGCGGACAGAGGGCAATTTATTATTTCTGCTAATTTGTGCGCAAAGAAATGGTGTGGAGAAAATTTTACATACTTCTGTGCTCTCCAGTGTTCTGCAGCATTTCCTTAGGTAATTGTTAAATCAAAGTTTGGTTTAAACCACATTTATTAGAAAAAGCAGAAAAGATATGATTTGCCTGTACGGCAACACCTTTTTCACCTATAACTAACTTAGCTAAGCTTCTCATCATGCCTTACCATTAAAGTTTTAGAATTATTAACAAATAAAAGCTAAACTTGAAAGAAAATCAGAAAAAATGCATTAAAAAATCTGAAATAAATGCCGGAAATACTCAGCAGGTCAGGCAGCATCTGTGGAAAGGAGAACATTTCATGCTTCAGTTCAGAGACCCTTCAACAGAACTGGAAAAGTTAGAGAAGGAATGGAATTTTAACTTGCAGGGACAATGGCAGGATGAATGGATAGGACTTTGTTTCTGTTTCTCTTTCCACGGATGCTGCCTGACCTGTTGACTGTTCCCAGCAATTTCTTATTTTCTTAAACTCAGTATTAAAAGAGGTGTTTGTTTAATACTACAAACTATACATAGTTAAGGGGTTAACAAATCCAGGAGACAAAGACAACAGAAAACAGTAAAATTAATGAAAAAAGAAGGGGAATGAAAAATCTTCCCTGAGATCTTCCAGCATTTTGCTCATTGTTTTCCTTATTTCCCTATTTCTGTCAGAGTTGTCTAAGTTTTGCAGTGTTTTGGACTTGATCAAGGCTTTCTGAGGACAATTCTAAATTTTTTTCACCAGGAAGATTCAAGAGTTGATGAATGAACAATTTTATTCAGAATTTATTTACTTGGATACTTTCAGAAAAAATGCTACTCAGTAAGACAGTGGGAAGTACAATGCAAGCTTTACTATCCAGCGTTCATGGTGTATAGCTGTCAGTCAGTCATATATGTTGGTTAATCAAAAGGTAGGTTTCCACATAATAACACTCTAGGTAATAGAATCAAGTAAATTAAATACTGTATTCAACAGCACTTACCAATGGGTTGACAATCTAAATTACCAATGGGCAAGATAGAAGAAATGAGCATTGTACAAAGGCAAGTGGGTGTCCAGTGCTGGCCCAGACATCATCTCAGTACTACCCAATATCAGCCTGTGTGCACCCTCATGCTACTTCATCAACAGCCTTGGTGATCCCTCAAAGTGACCGATGTTGGCTGCAGTAGTGTTTGTTCCTGCCTCAGTATTTGAACACCTCTGTTAAGTCTTCCTTAACCTTACCCGGTTTGAAGAAAATCCAGTCACAGCATTTTTTAGTCTCTATACCATACTTCCTAACATAAATCCCAGTGAATTTCATCTGCTGCCTCTTCAAAGGCTACATTCTTAAGAGATGGTGCATGGAATTAAAGTACATGAGTTTGTAATTAAATGGCATGGTGCCAGAAAAAGGACAGCTAATGTCAAGCTAATGAAGGAGATGAAATCCCAAAATCCTTTGGAGATGTACTGAAGAATTCATAAGGGAGAATAAGAGTGGTGTGTGGTGAAAGCTAGTTTAGTTTATACCTTTTGCAGACAATATGTGATGGCGAGTGGGATGGTGATTTGATTACTCTCAATCGAAGCTTACCCCAATTAGATCCAGTCAACTCACCAGGGTCTCTGTCATTGTTTTTGCTGGTCTGCATGCAAAGTGTTGATTAGGCTGACTCTGCACCTGATGAGGAATTCTATGACCACAATGGTGAGCCTCAGCTCCTGTCAGTGATGGGGGTGACATATCAGCTCCTGTCAATACTTGGGGTGGAGCCTCAGCTCCTGTCAGTATTAGGGGTGGAGCCTCAGCTCCTGTCAATGGTGGGTGTAGAGCCTCACGTCCTGTCAGTACTGGGGTTGGAACCTCATCCGTCAATTCTGGCGGAGTAGATACATTTCCTGTCAATGCTGTGGGAGTGGGGCCTCCTCTGTATTCGATGTTGGGGGATGGATTCTCACCTCATATCAATGCTGGAGGTGTGTGGAGCCTCATCTCCTGTCAGTGCTGGAGTTGGAACCTCACATCCCATCAATGTTGTGGGTGGAGCCTAATCTCCTGCCAATTCTGGAAAGGGGACGGGTGGAGCCTTGTCTCCTGTCAATGCTGGGGTGGAGCCTCGTCTCCTGTCATTGCTGGGGTGGATGGTGGAGCTTCAGTCCCTGTTAATACTGAAGACAGAGCACTGCCTCTTGTTAAAATTGAAAACTAAAAATACATTTAAAATCTTTTACTGTGAATGTGAGTGAATAAAAACACATTAAAATAAAGTGGTCAAAGAATTTGAAAATATGGAATAATATTTCCAAGGAAAAAAGTACAAGAAGTGTAAGTTTACCTGCCTCTTCTAATCTCCAAGTCTAACTTGTGTGGTACCTGAAAAGGAAATCTTAGCTCCAGTGTCAGATTCCCCACGTGGAGTTCAGGAACAAAGATATGATAAAGGCACTGGCATCTATCATGCAGCAATTTGTAATTTTACACAAATACACATCAACACAGCTTGTAGCTAAATGCGAAAGGTTAGTTGAGACCACTCTCTGCTGCTGGTATAACTTTTTTTCAATGCTTAAATAATATTAGTTATGTTTTATTCTTGTTTTACTTCTGAAGTGGCAGTAATTAGTGATAAACCCTTTCTCAAGACTACAATATTTATACAGGCATGACCACTTGAAAAACTTGTGCCATTACACGCAGCAGCCACTTTATAAAGCATTTATCTCCTGTACCTAATAAAGTGGCAACTGAGAATATGCTTGTGGCCTTCTGCTGTAGCCCATCTGGTTCAAGGTTCAACACGTTGTGTGTTCAGAGGTGCTGTTCTGCACACCACTATTGCAAAGCATGGTTACTTGAATTACCATCGCCTTTCTGTCAGCTTGAAACAGTTGGCTATACTCCTCTGACCTCTCTCATTAACCAGTGTTTACAGCCACAGAAATGCTGCTCACTGGATGTTGTGAGCAAAAGTCCCAGAAATCTGTATTTTCTGAGATACTCAAACCACCCGGTCTGGCACCATCAAATATTCCATGGTCAAAATTACTTCGGACACATTTCTTCCTTATTCTAATATTTGGGCTGAACAACAACTGGACCTCTTGATCACATCTGCATCCTTTTATGCCTTAAGTTGCTGCCACATAATTGGTTGATTAGATATTTGCAATAATGAGCAGGTGTACCTAATAAATTTGTCACTGGGAGCGTTTATGCCCATTTAACTCTTGGCAAAAATTAATCAATATCAAGGTGGTAAAGCATACTTGAATAATTACAATCTAAAACAAAAACTGCAAAAGAATTTGCTGAAGAGTACTTATAAGAAAAGAAAATCAAGGATATGTGTAATGAAACAGGAGAAAATTGAAACTGCTAGTGAGTGAAGGATGTAACTCTCTCAGATAATAATCTGCTCCGGTATTTGTGAGACCGAAGGAAAATGTTGCAGGACCAGTGTTACTGACAGGCTTGAGCTTTAGAGCTGAGTTGTGTAAAGAAAAATACATGACTTATAAATAATTGGTTAACGGGATTCATCAAGTATTCCAAAGAACTGACCAACAGAGTGCATCAAATGTGCTGTTGAATAAGAAAGCAATATTGTGACATATCTTGAAATTAACTAACTTTGAGCTATTTTACAATCATTAATTCATGACTGTTCAGGCTATACTGTCACATTAACATCTTGACATAGCTGAAAGCACCAGAGATGATAATCGTGACTAAACACTGGGAGAAAATAAGAGGTACTGCATGATAATCATGACTACGAGAAAATTGGAGTCACTGCTGAAGGCAGGAGCTTCCATTTAGCCATTTTAATTTGGTTGCTGGAACTCAAACCAGAAGGCTTTTTTTTGAATGTGTGTGTTCTTTGTGTTGTGGGATGTCAAAGCCAGTGCACAGAAAACACTTTCATCACTCAGAACCCGCCCAAAGCTTGCCCTTATCAGATAGAACTCAGGCAAGGTGGAAAGATTTTTTTTCTTTCATTGTTCTTGAACCCAAGCCTCAGAAGTAAAGTCCTGCTGCAGTATGAATTTTCTCTACCACACTTCAATCAGCTCAGTGGCCTCCCTGAGTGAAAGTTTCAATTAGTGCTGAATTATGGATGGTTAGTGCTGTGAATACAAGTTCACTTGGAAATGGATTGAAATAGCACAAAGTCATTTCTTCTGCCATCTCCAGAGGGAGACTTTCAATCCATCAAGCCGGGTACATTTCAGATTTGGACTGCAGAAGGGAAAGAAATATATCACACTTTACCCAGTCATTCAGCTTCACTGGTCAAAGGTTCTTTATGCAATTACTTATGTGGTTTCATAAAGCGTTTTTCACTATCACAACATGCAATTAAAAATATGAGAAAAATCTGCAGATGCTGGAAATCTAAAGCAACACCGAGAAATTGCTGGAGGAACTCAACAGGTCAGGCTGCATCTATGGCAATGAATGAATGATGTTTCGGGACGACACTTCTTCAGGACTGAGAAGGAAGGGGCAAGATGCCAGAATAAAAAAAAATAGGGGGAGGGGAAAGAGGCTAGCTGGAAGTTGATAGGTGAAGCCAGGAGGGTGAGAAAGGCTGAATGAGAAAGAATTTGATAGGAGAGGAGAGTGGACCATTGGAAAAAGGGAAGGAGGAAGGGATCCAGGGGGAGATAATAGGCAGGTGAGAAGAAGTACGAGGTCTGACTGAGGAACAGAAGGGGGAGGAGAAATTTTGTTTATCAGAAGGAGAAATTGACATTCATGCCATCAGTTTGGAGGGTACAGAGATGGAATATAAGGTGTTTCTCAGCCACCCTGAGGGTGGCCTCATCTTGTGCCACCTCTTGGAATGGGAATGTGAATTAAAATGTTTGGTCACAAAAAAGTCCCGTTAGTAATGGATGATGTGAAGGTGCTCCATGAGTTGACCCCCCCCCCCACATCAATTTACTCAGGTTGTATCAGAGGCACTAGGCAGCAGACACAATTGACAACCCAGCAGATTCGCAGGTAAAGTCAACTGGACTGACGAAGGGTCTCGGCCCGAAATGTTGACTGTACTTCTTCCTGTAGATGCTGTCTTGCCTTGCCTGCTGCGTTCCACCAGCATCTTGTGTGTGTCGCAGTTAAAGTGTTGCCTCTCACCTGGAGGGACTGATTGGAACACTGAATTGAGATGGGGGGGAGGTGTATGTGTGTTTTCTGTGAAAAGTAGGATAAAAGACTTCTTTAGAGTTTGGCTCTGAATTGCTTATTTTTAAAAAGTTAGGTGTACTCTTTTGGTTCTAATCTCATTTCCAATGCACATACAATACATGACAAGATTTCTCTCTGGTAAGGAGTTGGATTTGGTTTAACAGCTGTTAGCTATTTCAAAGGGATTGTGATATCAGTTTGCATATACTGTAATATTAATTTAACAACAACTCATGAATGTCCTCCCTTAAACTTGCAGAGGAGAATATCACATTTCAGTTCTCTCGACTCCCACCATATTGTTTAAAGGGATTAACAACAATTTCATTTCTGTTGCAATGACTTGGTTGTTTAATGAGTTATTTAAGCTTAATGAAGACTTTGCAGAGTTGTGTACGGATGATGAAAGACTTTGTTTTGACTTTGAGGTTTCTTGATAAGCCAACATCTCCAAGCATAAATGCAGTGGTAGACAGTTTATGCCTTTTAACAATCTCAAGCCCATGATTACTGAAAAGAAGCCAGGTAGTTTATGAGGTGGTCTGTTGGATTCACCACTTATAGAGTGCCTTTGTGAACTCCCGATGCATGGCCTTGAGGTTCTCAGTACCATCCTGAAGGCTAATTCTCTAATAGTGGAGAAGATGCATGTGGGTGGTCATACAGCACAGAAACAGGCCATTTGGCTCATAGTTCCATGCTGACCATTTCATCCATCTACATTAATCCCATTTACAATACTTGTACTAGGACCATAGTATTCAGAAACTCAAAGCCATGTATCAGGAACTCACTGGCATGTTATCAAAAAGGCATTAACAACAATTTTAAGTTGATGCATGTTTGTTTTATTAGCTGCTAAGATATTTTGGTAGTCTCCAGAAATGTTTAAGATTACTGAAGTGTTATAGGGCAGATGCTGAAGGATGTCTTGAATTGAGATTCCAGGCTAGTTGTGGTGAACTACATTTACCTGTCTGGACACGCCCCTGCTGACTGCTCCTGTGGCTCCTCCCACAGACCGCTGTATATAGGCAATCAAGGCCTGAGCCCGGCCTCTCAGTCTCCAGGATGTAGTATGGTGATCACTCACTGCTCGTTCCTTCTTCCAGTCAATAAAATCTGATATCTCGCCTTACATTTCAGAGTGAGTTATTGATGGTGCATCACCAATACCCCCGACAAAAATTCATCAGAAGGAAATCTGACAGGTGGACATGGTGACCGACAAAAAAGAGGAGAGTGCCCACAGAATAGAACAAGTTGATGCAAGGCAGGCCAAAGGGGCAAAAGCTTCTTCTGGGTGTAATTCTTCTCCATGAATGGAGTACAAAGACCTGCAGTCTGAGTTCTATAAGGATGCCATCACTGAAAATCCCTGAAGTACTTGACAGATTGGGCTTCAGGATTGATGAAAAATATCTTCAATATAGGGGAATAGCTCTTGCCTCCAACTACCAGACAAGCAACTGCCACACAGGAGGAGACAGCCAATTTTGTGCAATATTAGCCCTGAAATCTATCCAGCCATACAGACAACAAGCCAATTTATTATTCCCCAATAGTGACCATACTTTCTTACACCTTGCACTGCATTACTGCATTTGCTTGGCCTCAGGAGGAATGAGAACACAAACATTTCAACAATGTGGGAAAGTAAATAGAGAGGGAAGATCAGACAGGTAGGTATGGGTTACTCAGTGCAGGTGAATGAATCAGATAAACTGAACAGGCACTTAGCTCCTAGATTTGGTAATATCACCTGCTAATACTTAAAAGGTTTTCTGAGGCCCAGCATAAAATAAAAAAACTGAAACAAATCCAGAAATTTCAGCAAGTCAGAGAGCATCTACAGACAGAGTTTGTTAATGCTTCAATCCAAGATGAAACTGCTATTAAAAAAAATCATTAAAATTAATTAAAAATTAAAGTGCTCAACAGTTCTAAGACAAAGTATTATGATATTCCATGTCCAACCATCTCTTCGGCACTGCCCCATCTATTAAATTAGATATGAGCAGATTTATTACACTTTTGAATTACATTAAACAAAACTCACATATTTCTGAGTTTACTATTCACATATCTCTGCAGGCTAAAAGTTCAAATATCATTAGATTACTTGTCATAAAAATAGAGACATAGAGCATTGCAGCACAGAAAAAAAGCCTTTTGCCCCATCTAGTCTGTGCAAACTATTATTCCATAAGATATAGGAGCAGAATTAGGCCATTAGTCTCCCCCACTATAGGAAACATCCTCACCACATCCATTCTATCAAGGCCTTTCAGCATTTGATAGGTTTCACTGAGGCCATTCTTCTGAATTCCAGTGTGTAGAGGCCGAGAACCATCAAACACAATTCATATAACAAGCCTTTCAATCCTGGAATCATTTGTGTGAACCTCCTTTGAAACATCTCCAATGTCAGTGCATCCTTTCTTAGATAAGAGGGTCAAAACTGCTCACAATACTCACCAGGGCTTTTTAAAGTCCCCTTGCTGTTATATTCTAGTCCTCTTGAAATAAATGCTGACCTTGTATCTGTCTTGCTCACCACTGCAAATTGACCTTTAGAGAGTCCTGCACAAGGACTTCCAAGCCCCTTTGCACCTCAGATTTTTGAATTTTCTCTCCATTAGAAAATAGTCAGTCCTTTCATTTCTTCTACCAAAGTGCATGACCGTACACTTTCTGACAATGTATTCCATCTGCCACTTCTTTGTCTATTCTCCCAGTCTGTCTAAGTCCTTCTGTAGCCTCTCTACTTCCTGGAAACTACCTACCCCTCCACCTATCTTTGTATCATCTTCAAACTTTGTCACAAGGCCATCAATTCTGTTATTGAAGTCATTGACATATAACTTACAAAGATGCTGTCCTAACATAGACCCCTGTGGAACCCCACTAGTCACTGGCATTCAACTGGAAAAGGCCACTCTTTGCCTCCTGCCAACCAGCCACTGTTTTATCAATGCTAGTATCTTTCCAATAATACTATAGGCTTCTAATTTATTAAGCAGCCTCATGTGAGACACCTTGTCAAAGGCCTTCTGAAAATCCAAGTACACAACAGTCGCCAATTCTTCTTTGTCTATCCTGGTTTCCTCTTTAATATTATTGGCTAGTATCGGCCAGTATTATTCTCCCTAGTCCCATTGACCTGCACCTGGACCATGGGTTTCCATTCCCCTTCCATCTATGTACTTGTCTAAACTTCTCTTAAGTGTTGAAATCAAACCTGCATCTACCACTTCCCCTACAAGAGGATGTGGAGAGTCTGCAGAGGGATATAGGTAGGTTAAGTGAGTGGGCCAAGGTCTGGCAGATGGAATACAATGTTGGTAAATGTGAGATCATGCACTTTGGAAGGAATAATAGAAGAGCAGATTATTATTTAAATAGTGAAAGATTGCAGCATGCTGTGGTGCAAAAGAACTTGGGAGAGCTTGTTCATGAATCACAAAAAGTTGACTTGCAGGTACAACAGATTGTTAAGAAGGCAAATGGAATGTTGGCCTTCATTGCTGGAGGGATTGAATTCAAGAGCAGGGAGGTCATGCTGCAACTATACAGGGTACTGGTGAGGCCGCACCTGGAGTACTGTGTGCAGTTCTGGTCTCCATACTTGAGGAAGGACATACTGGCTTTGGAGGCAGTGCAGAGGAAGTTCACCAGGTTGATTCCAGGGATGAAGGGGTTAACCTATGAGGAGAGACTGTCACCTGGGACTATACTCTCTGGAGTTCAGAAGAATGAGAGGGGATCTTATAGAAACATGCAAAATTTTGAAAGGCATAGTAGTAGGAAAGTTGTTTCCATTTGTAGGTGAGACTAGAACTAGGGGACATTGCCTCAAGATTCAGGGGAGAAGATTTAGGATGGAGATGAGGAGAAACTGTTTTTCCCAGAGAGTGGTGAATCTGTGGAATTCTTTGGCCCAGGGAAGCAGTTGAGTGTTTTTCACTAAGTATATTTAAGAAACAGTTAGATAGGTTTTTACATAGTAAGGGAATTAAGGGTTATGGAGAAAAGGCAGGTAGATGGAACTGAGTTTACAGACAGATCAGTCATAATCTTATAGGATGGCGGGGCAGGCTCAATGGGCCGGATGGCCTACTCCTGCTCCTATTTCTTATGTACAAGCTCATTCCACACTCTCATCACCTTCTGAATGAAGAAATTCCCTCTTAAGTTAACATTAAATATTACACCTTTCATCCTTAGCCCATATTGCCTAGTTCTACTCTCACCGCATCTCGGTGAGAAAAGTCTGCTTACATTTACTCATAATTTTGTATACTTCTGTTGAATCTCCCCTCAGTCGACTGTGCTCCAGGAAATAAAGATCTAACTTATTCATCTTTCCCCTGTAACTTATTGATATTTATATTAATATTTCAAATTAACATTTGAAAGACATGTAGTTGAAATTTTTGCTACAATATGTGATATTCATACTTGATAAAGAAGTAATATCTCAGTGTCATGCAAAGTGTCAAAGGTGGAGCTGTGTCACAAATGTGAGAAAACCTGCAGATACTGGAAATCCAAAGCAACACACACAAATTGTATACTGGCGGAACTCAGCAGGCCAGGCAGCTTTTATAGAAATGAGTAAACAGTCAACTTTCAGCCTGAGACCCTTTGTTTTCAGCTTTAATGCATGGCTATCATTTGCATTGTTCCTATTCCAGCAAAAAACAACTGTTGTACAAACTAATTCTTATATGTTACTGTTAAGCTATGGTCTCATTAGGAATAAAGTAGAACTCTTGTATTTATATTACATCTTCCATCGCCCGCAGGGTATCCCAAAGTGCAATACAACCTTTGAAGCACCCCTGAAGTGTTGTCACTTCATAGCTGATTAGTCAGAATCAAATTCTGTGCTGTAATTGTAACTCTGGCATGCTATAAATGACAACAATGTCTATTTTATATTATTAGCTGTAAATAGAAATTGAAACCATTTAACAGTATAATAAAGATTATTTTCCATGAGAAGTATTTATGTTAGTAGCAATTCTCTTGTCAGCTTTGCTAATAAGGAAAAAACACAAATTAAATTTCATCTTAGTAAAATGCTTTTTTTTAACCCTGCTGGGCATTGCACAATGAAACTCTCCCATTCTAATTAATTACCCAACATTCTTTGAGTGCTAGAGGCAAACCATCCAGAGAGCAGCAAACATATTTCAATTCATATAAACCATCTACTATATATATTTCTTTATTTATTTTCAGAAAACATTTAATTTCAGCACTGAAGATGTATTGTTGTGATCATGGATTAAATTACAAATGATTTGCCGCTGGAGTGATTTTCTAAGGTATTCAGTCAAAAAGCCAAAATCTACAAAGTTTCAGAATGATTCATCATCTAATTAGACTACTGTAAAAGAGGGAATAAATTGAGTTTATGATTGGTAAAACTATCCTGGTTAAACAGCAACTAAATTCAAATTCATTTGGACTTTCAGTGTCTCTGGTTTACTCAGGAATGGATATTTGTTTTTCCATTCCAGAAATTGCACTTTTATAATTATTTAACCTATAGATTAGAGCACAATTATCTAAAAATAGGATTTGTATATTGTCAGTTACTGTATGTGAAATATTGCTGTAGTATTATTCACTTGTGTGAGAATGACAGAATCAATTGACATAATCAGTTTTATCACTTGGCTTTGCGTTATTGTCAGTCATGGGTGAAATCTCAGCTGTAGCCTGTGGTGTCCTGTAATTCTTTCACAATTATACTATATACAGAATTTGTATAATTGGATATTTTGTATATGCAAGAATGTCAAGCTCCCTCTGACTGTTTAAGATGATGGTGCATTTAGGAGAGAATAATTTGGAGCTGAGCACATTGAAACTCATGCGTTGCCTTTGGGTAGTCTTGTCCTTGTAATTAACATTGTCATGCACTTTCGCCATTGCAATGTATTTGCCTTCAAGCCACTCGAATTAATTGTTTAACCGCTGAAGTAAATTGTATGGCAAACACCCCATTATGAGAAATTAGTCATTTTGACTCTATGTGGCTAGTACAGTTATTACTAAGATGAAAATGGATCTATCCTTTACAGCTAATAACAAAAATATATGACAAAGCCAGTAAAATATTGGAAGAGTGCAGCAGGTCAAATAGTGTCTGTGGAAAATAAAACATGTCTCATCAGAGCTGGTAGTAGTTAGAAATCTAACAAGTATAGAGCAGTCTTCTTGTTTGAGACCCAGTGTTACACCCTAACTTTTTACTTAGTTCATTGCTGGTGCACTGTGGCCAGAAAGTCTGCCAGCAACAACTGACTGAGGATTTTTCACCAGCATCTCCCAAACCGGCAGTCTTTACATCTAAGAAGGGCAAGGGCAGGCCAGGAACACCATCCTTTCAGGTTCATCAGCAAGTTGTATGTTCTGCATTCTTTGATTTGGAGAACGTAGAACATTACAGAACAGTACAGATTCTTTGGCTCACAATGATGTGACAGCAATATACAAACTTCCATTATCACTGAGTCTACATATGGGCATTCTCCCTATTGTATTCTGGAAGTGAATTTGTTATAACCATGGGAACAATCCAGACAGGTGGCTCACAACCAACTTCTGTAATGGATATTAAATACTAGCCATGTATGTGAAACTCAGGTCTTGGAGAGTTTAAAATATGGGGGAAGATGAAGCTTTTGGATTTCCAGTATCTGTTCAACTCTTATTGTTATTGTGATGAAAATTAGTAATGTTTTCGCATGTCTGACAGTGAATTCTTAAATTTGTAAAGTGTGATCATAAAATATGATATGTGCATAAAACTAATTAACTATTTAGGTGAAAATAAGATATATAATGTTATAGTTTCTATGTACTTAAGGTATAAAAAGCAATTATCAAATATTTTTAAACAATTCATGACCACACAATTCTGCTTCAGTTTTGCACAAGTCTGTGTGATTTTGAGAGAGCACTTCCCATCCACGTAGTATTTTCTACTAACAGTAAGCTGTATTCCTAGGGATTTATTCATTATATCTGCAAATTGATGAAAATGTACTTCCTGCCAACGACTGTCTGTGTGTCACAGAAACCTGCCAATTATGTCTGAGGATTAAAAGTGACATAATGCTAAAGAGAAACATTTGCCATTTATTTTAGATTCAGCATCATCCCCAGCAACAGGAATAAGAGCATAAGTTCCTAGATCAGTATTCTAACAACATTGCAAGTATTACGTTTGAAGATGAAATTAATTTAAAGTAATTGAAATAATTTGTCAGTGGCATTTTTCTGTTTGGAAACAATGTTAGCAATCTCCCTAATGTTATTTCTAGAAGCCCATAAAATACTGTATGTCAGTTCCTGTTCCGTAACGACAATTTCTTTAATGTAATGTCACTCTTTTTCAGGGCAACAAGTGTTAGGGGTTGCACTTCCTGGATTTGCAGCACTTTTCATCACAATGTTGATCTCTGCAAGTAGTCTGTAAAGACTACTTATTACAACCATCACTCATTAGCCAGTGAAGGTGTTGGCAAGGACTGACTAAATGCTTCTTTGATGGGGAAGTCTAGCGAAGGGTCTTCATTCTTAATCATTAACTTCCACATCTGTCACACATGCTGCTTGTTCTGATTAGCATTTCCAGCATTTCATTTTTTAATCCAGATTTGCAGCATCTGTAGTTTTTTTGGATTTTAATTTCAGGGGCGTGAGAGGCTGATAGCGTCCACTGAGAAGTCAGAGTACGAACAGAGGCAAATAGTTAAGAGCATCATATACAGCAAAGGCATTCAGAAGCATTTCAGCAGGCATGTTAAGGACATGCTCTCTAGATCTAGCTATACTTCCAACTAGGTTGGTCGAGAACAGTTTAAAAATTAAAATCTACCCGTGTGGAAAGTTGCCCAAATGTGCCCTATTAGAAAAGTCAAAATGCACCTAGCTTTAGTTATTATTTCAGTCTTGATGGAAGCATGAACAGAAGAACTGACAGCAAAAGATGAGATGGTATTACTGACCTTGAGAGGAAGGCACATATCAAAGACATTCTTATTAATAGTGACATAAATAACATGAAGATTGTTAGAAACCAGTCATCCCAGCCCCGAGTGCTCCACAGGAAAATAGCCAAGGTCCAATTATCTCCTGGTTTAGCAAGGACCTCCTTTAAGATGTTTGTGCTCAGTTCAATTTATAACCCCTCCGATAATAAAGCAGCTCATTCCTCGATTCACATGCTGTGGGCAGCACTAAAGCATGGATTAATGTGTGGTAGGTAAAGTAATATTCCATTCACACGAGTACCTGACAGTAAAAATCTCCCATTAGAATTTTACCACTTGAACTACTTGGAGATGATGTGTGTACCTTCATGCTTTTTCCCTTGTCATTCAGACATGATTTTTATTTGTGCAATATTCTCAACAGGGTTAGCTCTCTAAATGACAATACCAACATGAAAACAAAAGGTTTATGAACCTAAGCAATTGTTCTTCCAGAGTCATTATCACATTGAATCGCAAGGCTATTTTCAGATTTAGCAACTGCAACTACTTGAGTTTTCAATCATAAAACAATGAATGTGAAAAGGAAAGGATCACGTTGTAACAATTTATTTTACTTATTCACAAGATGTGTGTGTTTCGAGCTAGATCAGTATTTGTTGTTTGTTATTGGTGAACCGAATAGTTATTCACCCATTTCAGAGAACCAATATGAGTTAAATCAGGTTGCCATAGATCTGCATCAGATTTGCATCCATTAAGTGGAGGTTGTTAGGTTCTTGATTAGTAAGGGCAGCAAAGGTTATGGGGAGGAGGCAGAAGAATGGGGTTGAGAGGGACTATAAATCCCTTCGTCATTAAGGGTCCCACCACCCAGCACATGCCTGCTTCTCATTGCTTCTGTCAGAAAGGAGGTACATAAGATTGAAGGCACACACTCAGTGATTCAGGAACAGTTTATTCCCTTGTCATCCTAGTTCTGAATGGACATTAAATCCATGAACACTACACCACTATTTTTTAAATTTTTGTTTTTGCACTATTTAAATACATATACTTACTGTAATTTAGTTTTTTTTCCCTTTATTATCATGTATTGCATTGTACTGCTGCCACAAGTTGAACAAATTTCACAACATATGCTAATGATATTAAATCTCATTCGGATTCTGATTCTGAAATCAGCCATGATGGAATGGAGCAGCAGACCTAATTGGTCCTACAGTCTAATTCTGCTCCTATTTCTTATGGTCTCAGAGCTATATGAACTGATACATTTTTTTGTGTCCCTCTAGCAAGACTTTTATGCCAGATTTACTTAAGTGCATGAATTTACATCTCTTTGCTGCCAAAATGGGAACAGAAGATGTATTCATTTTGGGACTATTTCAGAGTAGTGGATTAGAGTGATGTAGGTATACCATGCCAGGATGAAGAACACTGATTCGACTAAAGCAATCAATTCAGCCATGTTCATTTACAAGTAAGATGGAACATGGATTTCTTGGTTGAGAAAAATTAGAAGGCAAATACTATCCAGTCCTGGATAAATGGAAGCATCTGGAAATACCAGGTGAATCCCCTGAATCTCGAAAATCTGCTTCATAAAGTTAACACATGAGGAATCTGAAGTGCACTGGCAAATTGGAACCAAAATTAGTTGAGTGATAGAAGGCATAGGTGGATGAATGTTTTCTGACAGGTATCGGTACTGGGTCCATTTTTCAAGATGGCGCTGAGCTTTGGTCTCAATCAAGATCATGGCTCAGGCTTACATGATTTTTTTATGTTCGAAAGGATGGTTTGAGGACAAAGAGGTGAGTTAGAAGTCAGGTTAGGGTTTAGGGGCAGGAATGTGGAGGAGTTTGAGGACAGGCCGCCTTGCGCTTGAAGGCCAGTGACATAGATAGGCGATGGAGGACATCTGTGGATGTCAGGCTGTCCTAGGATTATATGGGCCCAGGCGAGCAAGAGCCATGGGAGTTGGTCAGTCAGGCAACCAGAGTTTGAGTCTGGAGTTCAGGGTCCCATCATTGGCTTGTCCAGGGCTCGACTAAAGATCAGAGCCCAACGGTCAATCGGAAGTCCAGAAGTCACAGCCTGATGGCTGAATCCTGGAGACTGGAGAGTCCTGCAGTTGGAGGACTCTCCCTGTATGGGTGGGAGGGAGGAAGTGGGCCAATTCGGGTAGAGTTGCCATCAAAACATATGGCCCAGAACAATTTTATGTTATGCTGTTTGACAATTAATAGATAAGATCATTTTAACCAAATATATTCCATTCCATATTTTGGACTTCAACAAGTGAAGATGTCAATTTAACTAGAGAAGGCAACACTGAAGATTTGCTTTAAATCAAACTAAAACTAATTCCTGAAATTTTGTGATTCTTAAAGAAATCATTGGTTGCGGTTTCCTGCTAAGAACTATTTTTATTATTAGAGTGGTTTCCATTTGTGAGTCAGGTTTTGTTATATCTAAGTCAACCTGCTTTGTATCAAGTGCTTTCATATAAATCATAAGTTTCTTGTGAAAGACTTCATTAAATACCTTCCAAAAGGAGATACAACTTATTATCACTGTGTTATCATCTTTTGTAAACTGTATTATATCCTCCAACTGGTTAATCGTGATATGATTTCAATAAATGTTGGCGTTAGTTGATACTTTTCTTTTGGTACATTTTTATTCTCATAGAATACTATAAAATCAATAAACCTAGAAACTAATACGTTTTTTAATTTAATTTTCAATCTGTTCTTTTGTTTATTTTCTCTTTTGTCTTCAACTGCTGAAAAATAATGGTTACCTTAATAACTTTGGTCTGCATCCTGTCAGATCAAGAACCTGGACCTGTTGCAATTTGCCTCTTGCCACAGTAGGTCTACAACAGATGCAATCTTATTGGCTCTCTATTGAGCCTTGGATTCAGCATCAGTTACATCAGACTGTGGCGACCCATTTCCTGGCACATCCGAACCGGCTCACAATTAGATAGCCTATGGGGGTTTGCGAGCACGGAGCTTTGGAGCCTCTGCGCCACGGGGGGCAGGTTGAGGGAGGCTTAAAAGTGAGGCTGAAGATTTCGAATAAAGTTTTTCCTTCGACTGCAGTTACTGACTCCGTGTTGTAATTTTAGCGCTGCATGTAGCACACCACTACAAGACTCCTGTTTATTGATTACAGCTCAGCCTTCAACAAAATCATACCCTCAATTCTAATCAACAATTCCAAATCCTGGGCCTCCCATTGCAACTAGATCTTTGACATCCTCACCAGAGACCACAGTCAGTGTGGATCAGAAATAACATCTCCTCACTGGCAATCAACACTGGTGCACCTCAAGGATGTGTGCTTCACCTACTGCTTGCTTTACTCTCTCTACACCTACAATAGTATAGCTAGGGACATCTCAAACACCATTTATAAACTTGATGATGACATAACTATTTTTGACAGAATTTCAGATGGAGACGAGGAAGTATACAGGAGTGAGATAGATCAATTGGTTGATTGGTGCTGCAGCAACAACCTTGCACTCAATTTCAGTAAGACCAAGGAATTGATATGGATGTCAAGAAGGAGAAGTCAAAGGAACACATACCAGTCCTTATCGAGGGATCAGTAATGGAAACGGTAGTCAGCTGCAATTTCAACATCTCTGAAGATCTATCCTGGGCGCAACATGTTAATGCAATTACAAAGAAGGAATGACAGTGGCTATATTTCATTAAGAGTTTGAGGAAACTTAGTTTGTCACCAAAAACACCCACAAATTGTTACAGACATACTACGGAAAGCATTCTAACTGGTCACATCAACGTCTGGTATGGAGGGGGCCACTGCACAGGATCAGAAAAAGCTGTAGAAAGTTGTAAACTCTGCAAGTTTCATCATGGGCACTAGTCTACTCAGCATCGAGGACAAAAGGCAATGCCTTAGGAAGGTTGCATCAATCGTTAAGGACCCCATCACCCAGGACATGCCCTCTTCTCATTGCTGCCATCAAGAAGGAGGTAGAGAAGCCTGAAGACACACACTCAGCATTCCAGGACCAGCTTCTTCCCCGCCACCATCAGATTTCTGAATGAACAATGGACCCTAAACATTATCTCACTACTTCTTGCTCTATTTTTGCACTACTGACTTGATTATATATACTCTGACACTTAAAGAGAGTCTTCTAATTCTGACCTAGGCACTCTGACCTTGATGTGAAACACCAACTCTGTTTCTTTCCACAGATGCTACTTGATGTGTTCAGTTTAACCTTTATATGTTTTGATTTCAGAATTGCAGTGTGTGATTTTTTTGGGTCCAACTAAAGGTCCACCTGATTCACTCATCTCCTTCTCCTTTGGAAACTCATTCTTGCAGGTCTTAGCTACCTATGAGTCGAAGCCAACTAAAGTGGTTAAACTTTAACAGCTATCTTAAGTCAAGACCTCATAAAGATGGCCAATAACTGTTGATATTCTCACAATCTCTATGAATGAAATAAAAATCTTACATCTTAAGTCTGATTTGAATTATATTTATCTACATCTTTTAAGTTTAATGTTTAAAGACTGGCATCTGCAAGTTATTTACCTGCACTCTGGAAATAGACTAACACTGAGATTAATTTACAGAACTATGGGAATCTGAAGAGCAGTAAGTATATGGAATTAGGTGCCACAGGGAATGATTGAAATAATTAGTATACATGTATTTGAGAGGAGCCTATGCAAACATGAGGGAGCGGGCCACATGAATGGATTTAAATGAGCAGAGATGGGATGAGACTAGAGTGGTGCATAAATGATGGAAACGACAGGATGGGCTGAATGTTTCTGAGGTGCTTAAATTTAGTTTTCTTTATGCATCCCAGGTTGCCCTGAAACACTCAAATATTCTAATAATAATTTAGTAGAGTTGAGGCAAGATCAGCCACAATCAAATTAAATGGTGAAATATGCTCACGGGACTGAAGAGTCTGCTCCTCTCTAATTAGAGGGCTGGTATTTTTTTCACCAAATCTAATCTGTTTTCTAGGCATTTTTTTTTTCTACAGTGAAGATGAGAATGCTATAATGATTTAACAATATGTTTATTTCATTCAATATCTCACTCATTTGATCATTAAGTAGCCCCATGAGTACTTCATGCTTCTTTATTCATTGTCTGGCAATATATCCCCATATTTTGATTTTCACTTATGGATCTGTTAGGAATGTCTTAATATATAAGTTTATGTTGTTCCACAACTAGCTCTAGTTAAATTTAATGTTTCAATAATGGAACTTTCATTCTTCTTTCAGCTGCTTGTTAATCTCATTGTTTAACCACTTAGATCCAAGTTTTGATGTGAAAATTCTATATTTGGAAGCATTTAATTTCTGTTCAGTTGCATTCTCCCTTCAATACTGGTTATCGATTTATCTTTCAACAGTTTTTTAAAGTAATTGCATCATAATTGGATTTCTGATTCAATTGACATCTCAGGTCTCAAATAAATTTCTTGCATGGATTTAACATCATGCCTTCAGATTAATTGAGCTTAATGTGACGAATTAGGCATACAAAATCCTGCTAATATTTGTGGATTTGTTAAAACTGCACAATGGCATTTTCTGCCTGGCATTATTAGTGTCTCAAGGAAATTGACCTTTATCAAACCAGTTTAGAAATCACCAGAGTATAAGATATGGCATGTGTTTGGGGTATTTTGAATTGACACAAGATTCCTTTTAAAGTATGCTTATAAAATCTACTATTCTGAAGAACATCCCAGACTTCCGTTCATAACTGAACTTCTAAAATCAAATCTATGTCCTTTGAGTCAATTGCTGCCGGGCTAATAGATGCTATTTGTCAGATTATTATCGCTGTTGGGATTGACTAATTTAAAATGTTAAAACTTCACCACTGATATTTTAATAGTACTTACAGAATATCAAAAAGAATCTGATCTTGAAAGTGACTTCCTTGCTTGCCACTGTACACGTTGAAAATTGTCGTGTTAAGAGTGCTAGAATCAATTATCAGTATGAAGACCTTAGATTCTCAAATAGTTTAAAAAGTCAGCACAACTTTGTGGGCTGAAAGGCCTGGATACTGCTGTAATGTTCTATGTAAGTCTGAGGCAGGCCCTGCTTTTAAATCAAATGGTGTTCAAAGTACAATAGAAAGCTTATGTACATTTTAATGTCCCATGTTGTCATTAATTAGCCACTGATTTCGATTATTTTATTCACAAATCTGACGCTCTGACAGGATTAGTGGTTAGTTGCACTCAAAAAGTGGACATGGAACAGCACAGTGAGACAGCTAATAGAGCTGCTGCTCACAGCTCCATTGTTTTGGGATTGGTTCTCTCCCCCTGTCCTGTCTGTATGGAGTTTGCTTGTTCTGTCTATGAAGCACTGGGTGTTTTGATGTCCTCCCTCAGCCCAAAGATGTGCAGGCTGACCCTTACCAATATGTATCGATGCACCATCAAAAGCAACCTATCCTGATGAATCGTGGCTTGCTCTAAAGTCATGGGCACTGATCAGCACATCAGGGAATCCAAACTCCCCTCCATGGACTCTGTCTGCACTTCTCACTGCCTCCATAAAGCAGCTACTTAATCAAAGACTCCATCCACCCCAACATTCTCTCTTCACCCTTCTCTCACTGAGCAGAAGATACAAAAGCCTGAAAGCACATCCCACCAGGCTCAATGACAGCTTCTATTGCACTGTTATCACTCTTGAATGGTTCCCTAGTATGACAAGATAGACTCTTGGCCTCATGTTGTGGATTACAGGAGGAACAGAGACAGGCTCACCCTTACTGACATCAATGGATCTGGGGCTGTGAGCATGAATATCTCTAAGTTCCTCGGTATATCACCGAGGACCTCACGTGGTCTCTACATACTGGCTGTGTGACGAGAAAAGCACAACAGTGCCACTTGCACTTCAGACGGTTGAAGAAGTTTGGAATGAGTCCCCAAATCCTAAGGATTTTCTACAGGGACACAGTTGAGAGTATTGTGACTGGCTGCATCACTGCCTTGTATGGGACTTATACTTCCCTCAATTGCAGGGCTCAGCAGAGAATGGTCCGGACAGCCCAGCACATCTGTAGATGTAAACTTCTCACTATTCAGGACATTTACAGAGACAGGTACATAAAAAGGGCCCAAAGGATCACTGGGGACCCAAGTCACCCCAACCACAAACTGTTCCAGCTGCAAGCATCTGGGAAATGGTACCGTAGCATTAAAGCCAGGATCAACAGGCTCATCAATGCTATATTGACTATTCTGTTGTATATACTATTTATTACAAATTACTATAAATTGCACATTCAGATGGAGTCATAATGTAAAGATTTTTATTCCGCATGTATGTGAAGGATGTAAGAAATAAAGTAAATTTAATTCAATTCAGTCTGCCTTGCTATAACCATACACCTTATGTCTGCCTGCACTGTATTTTCTCTGTAACTGGAACACATTATTCTGCATTGAGTTATTATTTTGCATTGTACTATCATCTGTGCAATGCACTGTTGTAATAAATTGATCTGTATGGGTGGTATGCAAGATGTTTTTCACTGTACCTAGGTACATGTGACAATAACAGACCAATTTGCCTCTATAATTGCCCATTGTAATTTGACGCTAGCAAATGACGGAAGAGAGAGAGAGAGAGAGAGAGAGAGAGAGAGAGAGAGTGTGTGTGTGTGTGTGTGTGTGTGTGTGTGTGTGTGTGTGTGTGTGTGTGTGTGTGTGTGTGTGTGGTTGATGCCCAGGTGGTGAGGTGCAGTGCTATGGAAATGCCAGGAGAATAAAATGTATAAGATTAATATAAATGGTTGCTTGATAACTGGTAAGCCAAGGACTTCTTTCTATGGGGTATGACTATTCAATAGAAAAATAATTATTTCTTATGGGGAGTGAAATTAGCTCTTAAAATCCATTCTAAATTCAGCTTAATAACAAAGCTGGAACACTGGCCAGCAATCAAAGGAATATCAATGGCATGAAGAGATTGTAGGGAAAGGATCCTCAAGGATAAAATATCTGCAGCAGCCTTCTATTCTTGCACTGGAGAAATGGCCTTTATATTTTCATAATTTTGGTGCAATGGAATGAAATGAAATGGCTTCAAATTCTACAGAGTCTAACTTTACCTAGAGTAGTACAGCACAGGGAGAGGTCATTCGACCAACAATGTCTGTGCCAACTATGAAGAGAATCTAAAGTAATCCCATTTGCCTGTAAAATGGTCTGTATCCCCCTATATTTCCTCTCTTCCTGGCTCTGTCCAAATGTTTCTTAGACATTGCTGTAGTAGCTGTTTCTACTATCTCCCCGGTTGACTATTGTAGACCACTTTTAAATATATTGTTCATCCAAAGCTTCATCCCTTTTAAATGTTTAAGATCATGTTGTGCATTTAATACTACTAATTTTGAGTAGTTATTGTAAATGTATTCTTTGATTAAGCATTCTTTTTCATTTAACTAATTCATTACGGGTTATATGTAAAAGTACGTGAATGGCATACGTCATCACGCCACGTCATACATGCACACCTCCCATAAAGTAAAAACAAATCTAAGATACGGTTTTTCAGCTCCGTGTTTCCTTTGAATTAATTTTATAGTTTGGAGTTACAGAACCTACTGCACCATAACAAAAAAAATCAGAGAGCTCTCTCAGGCATATATTTACCCTGTTGTCAACATCAATAAAACAGAAAATTCGGCCAATTATTATCATTACTGCTAGCAAGTTTTCATTGGACAAGTAGGAAGCTGTATTTCCTATACCAGAATCGTAACTGCCATTAAGAAAGTGCCTATAAAGCAGTTGGACATTCTGAGAATGCAAAAGTGCATAATTTCTCACTTATTAGTAATTTATGTGAAGAAGTCAGATTATATTCAGTCAAAAATATTCTACAGGAACGCTCAACTGTCACAAATATTAACTTAGGTTGAGTTGTTATCTGACTTTGGCAATTTACTTGCAAACATTTTGTCATCATATTTTGTCATCATCAGTGTGCTGTTAATAGTGGTGTGTCCTCAAAATGCTTGGCCTGTATACATATCAATCAGCTGATTGATCGCCATTTTGAAATTCATTTGTGATAAGGGAAAGAAATTCCCTCACTGATTGGTTGGGTGGTGGACTTAGTTCATTGTGGTCTGGAATTCTGCCCACATTAGCTCATAAATAGGATCGAGGTCTACATGCTTGTTTACAGAATTGTTTGCAGAAAAGCACACTTCTGGGAATTCTCTTTCATACCGCATGTTTGCTTGTACCGTGGTGTTCACTGATACCCAATCAAATTGGTGCCTCCCTTGATCTTCATGGGTAGAGACATTATTATGCATTAGGAATTCTATCCTCTTGGTAATTGGAAGATCGAGTTCCCTGTAAATGAGAATGTTAAGGAAAATGTTTAAATCAGCTTAAAATACAGATTTTTGTTTTCGTGATCTGTACTTTATTCATTTCCCTAGATAGGTTGTTTTGGCCATCTCATAATTTATTTGCCGACCCTTAAATACAGAGAAGGTGGTGTGGAGCTGTTTTCTTAAACTGCAGCAGTTCTCTTGGTAAGTGTAGTCCTGAAATACCTTGCAGTGGGATGTTCCAGGATTTAAACACAGTGATGTTGAAGGCATAGTGATGTATTTCCATAGTGTGTAACCTGATGGTAAGGGATGGTGGAGACCTGCAAGTTGTTTCTAAACGTTTGTCCATTTTGGTGGTCAACTTTCTGTGTTTGGCAGATGCAGTTGGAGCTGGGACAAGTAGCTGCAGTATATTTTGTAGATGATCTACACTGCAGCAAGTGTGTGGGTGGTGGAGGAAGTGATTTAGATTCAGGAAATCTGATGAAGTCTTCTGCACAACTTTGACCTTTCATTGCTTCCAAATCCCAGTTTTGTTATTAATCTAGCAGAGTGTTTAACTCTGCCTCGGATGTTTAAAATATAGTCCTGTTAATGTAGCAGCTCAGACAAATGTTGCACAGTTAAACTGGTATTTTATTGCACCTGAAAAATTGTGCTGCACGTACTGATTTTCTTACGTTATTGACCCACATCAATCAATTTTAAGCCAGTATTTGATGGAATATTGAAACGTTTTATCCATGCATTCAATATTGAAAGTGTAATTTCATCTGACTCCAGAAACAAACAACAAATGTGTTTCTGTTTCTGCTAATTTCATGCAGAATAACAGAGAGAGCACTAAAGTATCAAATAAATAAATTACAAATTGTTCCTACAATGTCTATGTAAACTTTCATCATCTCTGCCATCATCTCAGATTACCTACATAGTTTGATAAGCATGCAGTTTAGCTGTTTGATGAGGCTAAGAAAATTCTGCCCTAATTCCGGAATAATTACAAACCTTTCGAAGAATAGCATGTTGTGGCAAGGTACTAGACAAAAGGAAACATTTGAAGCCATAAAGAGAATTTCTGCACATCTAATGAGGCATTTGAGATTTTTGGAATTTATGTATACTGTACACACACACACACACACACACACACACACACATATTTGTATATATACATACACATATATATATATATATATATATGTGTGTGTGTATGTGTGTGTGTGTGTGTGTGTGTGTGTGTGGCTGTCAGATGCAAGCATGTTTTGACATTTCCATTGCCTTTGAGAGATCTTCCAGAAAAGAGTAACACAGTTGATTGGTGATTGGGCAAGAATTTATCACAGTGATAATGAAGGGAAGATAATAATTGTTCAATATAGGATGATGTGAGATTTGAACAGGAATTTGGAGGGGAGTGATGTCGCCCAGTGCCTGCTGCCCACGAGGTGTGAAATGTTACATTTTTAGGAAGCCTTTGTGGATTATATCTGCAATTTTAAATGGGGGGGGGCACAATAATTAGATGGGTTGTGTGATATTAATAATTGGATCACAGTCTCTGCTCCTTTAATTAAAAATTGGTCCTTTGACGAGATAACTTGCTAATAAAATCGAGTGAAACTGAGAAAAAGTTTGAAAGCCACCAGTGTATCCCATAGGAGGTACCCACCAAAGTCACAGTGATTGAGGCAGCCAAGTGGGTGGGTAAGGCTTCAATGAAGCAGGCTGCTTGATACAGTACGGCACTGAGTTTCCTTGGTGTTGTTGGAGTCACTCCCATGCAGAATGATCTTGTGTGTCCTAAGCCATTCCAATCCAGGCAATTGAAAGACTTTCAACAGTCAGAAAATGATCTGTGATCTTCTGAATATCAGCTGGGAGCTTGATTGTTCATGTGGTTATTCTTGTTCAGTTTCTGGTCAGTATTTAATACTGATTGAGGGGAATTTGAGGGCATTAACACTGATCAATGTCACAGGGATCTGGTTACCCCTTCTCTTATTGTGGATGATGTTTGCCTAGGACTTGTGTGATCTGCATGGCTCCTGTTACTTTGTAGCCCAGCTTTGAATGTATTCCCAACTTGCTGTTTATGTTCTCAAACTACTTCATTATATAAGATGTCACCAATAGATCTGAAAATAAATATTGCCACTTCTGACCTTAGAATCACTAGTGAAGCTATAAAATTACAGCCCTAAGACATCATAAGCTCTGTAGCACTGTATTGAGGATGATATAATTCACCTTCATCCACCCAACCTTCTTCTGAGGCTCCAAGTATAAATCAAATGAATGGAGGATATTCTCCAGACTTTCATTGACACCAGTTTTACCAGAATACCTTGATGTCAAACCTGCTCAAATTCTGCCATCATGTGGAAAGCAGATGGACCAACCTAACCTGTAGAGCCCAGTCCTTTAGTCCCTGGTTGGACCAGTGCTATAAGTGACATCTACTGAGTGATTCTGACAGAAACTGACTGAGTGTTGGTGCATTTTATTGACAGGTGAGTGGTCCTGGCATAGACTGCCTACAATGCCTACAATATCTCACCTTTCAGATTAGGATGAAGGGGATTATCATTGGCCGGTTTTGATTTCACCTTTTTGTCATCATGACAACATCCCGCATTGTCACACTCATGACAGGTATTTTAGCTATCTTGGAACAATGTAAACTGGAGTGGCTAATTCTCAGAAGTGAGCCACAGAGATATTTTTTGGCATCATGACTTTTGCTAAACTCATTATTGCAGAAATTTGTTGATATATTGAAAGTGAAGATGAGTCTTCTGTGATAGAGCATAGAACAGTGAGGGCCCCCATAGAACAGCGTAGCTCAGGAACAGGCCCTTAAGCCATGATGTTGGGCCAAACTAATTAAACTTGTAATTAAACACTAACTAAAATTAATCCCTTCTGCCTATTCAATGTTCATATCTCCCCATTCTCTATATTTTCAAGATTTAGGATTCATGTTTATTAGACATTGTACATCAAAACATAGTGTAAAATGTGTCAATTGTTTGCATTAACAACTAACGCACACTGAGATGTCACCACATATTCCAGTGCCAACAAGGCATGCCCACAGTGCTCGACAGAACAACACAATAAGCAACAAAACAAATCTCGTTTCTCCTTCACATCCACAAGGAGACAGAGTTCTCTGACCAAGGTTAGCCCTGCAGGCTCCAGGCTCCAGCCTCCAGCAGGCTTGGGCTTGCAGGCACTGGGGTTTGACCTCCCCAGCACAGTCTCAGAGATTCATAGGCTTGCTTTGGGCCCATTGGGCCTCAACATCTAGATTTCTGATTTGACCCTCAGGGTTTGATCCTGGACACTCCAATCAGTGAACACTAGCCGTCAAACTCCGCACTCTTCAGTAACAGGAACCTGAACACTATTCCTTGAATTCCAGTCTCATCGATTTGTGAACCCAAGGGGTCATCCAAACTCATTCCTCCTGCCCGCACCGTACAATGATTCCAGAACTCACCGACAACTCACTGACCTGGTGGGCTCTCGTCCACTCTGTGCTGGTCCAACATTTGATATCCAATCACAGATGCCCATGTCAATGTTGCTGGTCTTCAACAGAGATTTAAACTCTAGCCCAACCTCTAATTCCCCCACATCCCTATCCCTAAACCCTAAAACACCCCATTTGTAAAACCATCCTTACAAATCTAATTAAACAATTAAAACTGTGCCTAAGAGATTCTTAAATGCCTCTACCATATTCTCCTCTGATGCCACCCATGGCAGCACACTCCAGGGACACACCCCCACTCTCAGTAAAAACAAAAATTGCCCTAAACATCTCCTTAAAACTTATCCCCTCTCACTTCAAATGCATACCCTTGAGTATTTGATATTTTGATAAGTATAAACGATCTACACTATCTATGTCTCTCATAATCTTATAAACTTTTCTATCAGGTTGTACGATAATGGGTACCTCAGGAAAAGGCTAAGATAGCTGCTGCTCTGATCAGTTATTAATAATTCTCCACAACTCATTGCTGTATGTATGCAGTTGGGGAGCTTTGAGCTGAAGCTTATGCTCTGGATTGCAGATTTCATAGTTTTGCGTGTGTGTTGCAACTTTTTAATTAATCACTCAGTGCTGCCAGCAAATGAAGCAATCTGCTAGAAGTTCAAAGTCAGATATGGATCTTTTTAACACTGCTTTGTCTCTCGGGAATGCCCTTGCAGTTTGAGAGGGCATTCCGGTGGTATAATGTCCACTATCTACTCCAGCAACCTTAACTTCAGAAGGAAGTATGGCACTTCAGTGCTTTATAGATAGGGCCTTAGAATACAAGTTTAAGGAAGTAGTGGTACATTTGCACTAATCAACAGTTAAACCATTTTCTGAGTACTTTGTGCATTCTTGCATGCCCCATTAGAGAAATTACATTAACTCCATAAAGTGCATGAATTCTCCAAGATACCAGATACCTGTAGATGCGGAGAGAAATTTGAGATAGTGGCATTGCTTCCACAGGGGCAAAGTACATAAGTGATATACTGAATATTTGTAAATCAATGCTGGACTTGGATAGGGTTAGTAAGAAAAGAATAGTTTGCTGGGTTAGGGAGTCAATTGATAAGATATTATGAATTCAATTTTGCTGATGAATCTATGCAGAATGATCTTTTTTGTAGTTTCATTAGAACTTTTTGCTGTCGGATTTGTTGAGGAAGACACTTGCCTATTGTAAGAAAATAGTGGATAAAGATTAGAGGCGGAGTCCAAACTCAAGGAAAAGAAGCTGGATTTAAACTTTAGAGACATGATGAGCAGCTTGAAAAATTCTAAAGTTCTGTAGATATAAGCAAGAATGGTATCTGAACCCCTTGCTGAAAGATTAGATGTGGTATTTACAAACCTTTATATTAACTATTGGAAAATCATTCATCAAAATTTCAAACATCCATTCTGCAGGAAGTGTGAAGCCTTTACTTAAGAATAAGTGGTTCGGTATTTTCTCTTTTTCTGGAGCTTCACAGTTACCTATGATGTGGTGAATGGAGACCACAAACCTAAGACCATAAGATATGGGAGCAGAATTAAACCATCAATTCTGCTCGCAATTTAATCATAGCTGATATATTACCCCCTCAACCCTATTCTCCTACCTTTTTCCCCACTTCTGGTTTCACAATGTGAGGCTGTAACTTGAAAATTGAATAATTTTCAAGATGCAAGCAGTACGTGCATCTTCTAGCCGTATGAAATTCAAAGATACTGCAGAAGCTAGAAATCTGAAATAAAACACAAAGGCTGAAAGTACTCAGCAGGTACAAGCACATTGAAGGGAGGAGAAGCAGAGTTAATGGTTTGGGTTGAATATCCTTCATCAGAACCAAAAGGTTCAAACTATATAGGTCTCCAACCTAAAACCTTTACCCTGTTTTTCTTTTCACAGATGCAGCCCAACATGCTGAGAAATTCCGCTGACTCTCTTCTTGTTTGTCTATGTGTTTCTACTTGAAGACAATTTTCCCTTTGAAAAATTAAAGCAAAGTACAGCCTTGTGCAGAACTGTGTCAAAAAGACAAAGTTCCAGCCTTAATCTCCAATATGTAGTGTGTTGGTTGGACCGAGCCAAGACGATCTAAAATGTATCCATTTGGCCTCAGGATCCTTGGCTAGACAGGACTACACCATCTATTGCATATTAGTAGTGATTGGGAATAATCAGACTCATGTTTGGTTGCAATACATTGCTCTCCCTGTTGTTGTGAAAGCACACGAACTTTTCAAATATATTTGGAAAAAGGTAACCATTTGGAAGTGGTAGGATGCTTGAAATGTGAGGAAGTGTGGTTTAACATGTTTTTGGTGAAAAAGATTAATAATTTGGAATAATTTTATATCTATATTATGAAGTAAATTCTGATTTACCTGGTTTAATTTCTCACTAAACAACCCATATTTTGATGAAACTAATAGCAGAGCACATCAGCAGGTATCATAATTCGTGGGATATCTCTTTCTCAAATTAAGCTCTGGGGCAATGTCCATATTAAATACATTTTGAGTGCATCATTATCTTCTATGTCTTTCAAGATTGTAGTTAGTCCTCCCCCTCACTTCAAACCACTGTTGGTGCATCCAGTGATATTTAATAATTCTGGACTTCTGTTTTACATGCTTGTATTTATGTTTGAAAGTAAATCAGACATCAAAGTTGGGAAGGAAAGAGCACGTTGATGTGCTGTAATTGCTCACTTTATTGCAAACTGAAATAAAGCTTTCAGTGCTTTCCAAAAAGAGTTTTCTTCAGCAGTGATCACTTTGGCCACCACCACTCTGCATTTTGAGCATTATGGGCAGCGATCATGATCTCTTCACAAATGAGCTCTTCATTACACGCTAATTATAAAGCTGAAAACACCAGCTACGTTGTTCAGTGTATGCTTCACCAGCTTTTCAAGTGATTATATCAGAGAAGTTGTTTGGAAACATTTGCTGAATTATAACTATGAATAATTCAAGGTGTCATTTTATTTAAATTAATTTGCATCCTAAAAAGATGATTTGGTAACATTGGATAAAGGCACTTGAATTGCAGCTCACCACAATTTGCTCTGCTTTTGAACTATATTATAGTTGGTGTTCTTTAAGGTAAGAAAGGGACAGAGGAGATGCTCTTCGGCAACGAGGTTAATCAGTGCTTCTCTACTTTAGTGAAAGGTGTGCATTAAACAACCTCCTAGGGGAGGGAAAGCATGGGTAATCCAACCATTATGCAAGCTGAGTGAGAAAATGAAACAGGATAACAAAGGCACTGTCTTCCTGAAGCCATTTATTTACGCCAATTAGTTTGGGAATTAACACATGAAATTCTTTTCTTTGCACTTTCCAGATACAAACTGAACTGCTGAACTACGTGATAGCTGAGGCTGATCATGAAATGGTTTATTTTACAGTTAATGACACAGAAGAAATTGGTACTTTGAAGACGATTAATATCACAGACGCTAACACAACCAAGATAGTAGTGTCTGACCTAGACACAAGCAGCAAATATAAGTTCTACCTGAGTGCTTACACAAGAACTGGACCTGGGAAACTTATCACAGAAGAAGGAACAACAGTGACGGAAGGAGGTAGGAAAAGTTTGCGTTAGAATTTTACCACAATGTTTGTATTTTAACCATCTTATTGAAAACTTTAAACATTTCTGAGTAACTGAGTATTAGTCTTTTTGTATAATTTTGAGCAGATGATTATAAAAATGTCTGCTTTGTTCCCTGAATAGTAAATCTTTTGTTTCATTTATTTTACTTGGTCTATAATTTCATAAAAATGGCAAATGAAATTGGATAAATTATAGACATAACAATTAACTAAAACATGACCATGTGAAAAACAGGCATACAAAATTCTAAATTCAAAACTTCAATTTTGAGGTTCTATCTCTCATTTCCTTTTCTTTCATCTGTGCATGTGTAACAGACTCATAATCTTAATAACAAGATGCAATTAGATTATGGACTGCTGAGTATTTTGTTCCCTTTTTCATAATAGCGGAAAAGCACAAAATGAAAGTAGTCACTGAACCTAAGTTATTCATGGGGAGTATTTTCATGCATTTAATATTTAAAAGCATGGTAATGATAAAAATAATAGAATTCAACAGAGATAAATTGTCCAGGGTAAGGTTTCCTAGGAGCTTAAAAGAAATATATGAAGAAATTGCATGTATCAGAATTTTCTAGGGTTCTTGGAAATGGTGCCTTTGGATTAGAAAATTGCAAAGGTTATTTGATTATTTCACGAGGGAATCAGAACCACAGACTGAGACTATTTAATACCAACTATGGGAAAGTTACTGACACCTATGATCAGAGATGGAGTGAGTGAGCATTTGATCAGTGAGTCAGCATTGATATGTGAAGGATAGATCATGTCTGAGTAGCTGTTTTTGAGACAGTAATAAATGGAGTGAATGTCTGATAAATGAAGAAGTGAGTACTGATGCGTCCAATATCTATTTTAGATGGCTCTTTACAAGGTGTTGCACAAGAGATTACCAAACATTAGAGCAAAGGGAACTTCATGTGGCATTTACACATGGATTAGTAATTGTTTAGTAGGTAGGAGCCACAGAGGAAGGATAAGGATTTGCTCTCTAATTGTCAGGTTGTGTATTGCCCTGGAATTTTGCAGTCAGATCTGATATTTTAATAATAAATTGTGTGAAAATAAAGACAATCAAATATTCAGCTGAATTTAGCAATATGATTTACATATTGAATAAATAGGAATATGATGGTAATATCTTAAAACTGAGCTAGGAAGATATTTACAAACATACTCCCGAATCTCACATCTGTAATGAATACAGGAGGTCACATGAAATTTTATCTGAAACATTAAATAATTGAATGGACTTGAGGAGCCAAATTGCCTCCTTAACTGCATTAGAATAAAATGTCTTTCAAAGAAAGCAAAATATTACTAATCTATTACTGAAACAAAATGCTAATTGCAAAACTGCTGACATTCAGGAAGCGAAAGTATCAAATGATGAAGAGCACGATATTTTAAATATCCCAGGCACAGTTTTAAAGTGTGTTATTTGGGACTTGAAAAGTACTTTAAGTGAATTTTCTGTGAAATCATCATTAAATTATAGCAGGTTCATCAAAGAGAATGAGCTGGGCCTTTCTGAGAAATGCCAGTAGTTCTGTGAACAACTCACACATGAATGCCAACAAATTTGGGATCCCAAACTTGAATACCCAAGTCCTAAAGTTGTCTGCAGTTTCTTGTGTGTGGTTCTCTAACTGTAGCCAGTGGTGGTTCTAAACTTGTGGCAATTTGCCAGCGTTTACGCTAGGGAATTGCCTCACTGATTCCATTCATATGCAAGAAGAAGAGCTAATGCATGGGAGCGAGGTATTATTAGGGAATTGACAGTTCTTGATTTTTTAAATAACTAAGCTTGAACTTTTGAATAATCAAATGTTTTTAATTAATTGTTTTTATGTATCTGGAATTTTTTTGCTTTGTAATTGTATTGATGTCTATTAATTGATTATTTTAATGCTTTCCAGTACTTCTAAATTTCAGATCCATGCTGAAGCATTTGACATTTTTGACAATCTCAACAGTCAGCCAAGTCAGGGGCCATGACTTAATCATTTGGCAATTTTGCTGCTGTTTCATATGTGCTGTTTCATAGGTGTTCCCCTTCCCTTCTCCTATAGAGATAAATGATCGTGCACACACAAATGCACACACATGATTGCATTACATTACACAATGTCCTGCTGTTTGTATGGTCTCCCCATTGATTGGCAGATTTGTTTCAGAGCTCAAGTTAACATCATTGAATCTCCAAAAGATAAGTTCAGCAGCAAGCATGAGCAGCTCACCATTACCTCAAAATCATGTGCCTACTTAATGCTGAAGCTTCAATGTCTTACATATGTATGGGAGACGGTGTTTTGCAATGTGATAATTTCCCCTTAAGGAAAGCTACCGTACAATATATGATCCTTTAAGGCATTCATTGCCTATTCCGATATAAACAACATGGCCAAAGCTCGCATGGATAAGTCTACATCTCAACTCTAATAAAGTGACAAAAATAAACAATTTTATTTAAAATTTCCACAAAACTATTTCATGAATTTAAATACAATTAAATCAGCAATCTTAAGAAGAATGAAAGTAAAAATAGCTGGAAACAAAGTCAATTCTTCATGCTAAAACCTTTCAAAAAAAAAAGTTAGAAAACCACTCTATAGGTTATTTGAAACATGAAAGCAGGCCCTTCAGCTCCATGGGGATCTTCGTACCTATCTACACTAATCTCATGTATTAAACAGAGAGTTATGTGAGTTTCTGTCATTCCTTATTAGTTTGATAATGTCAATTGTGTAATTGTAACCTATAGCAATGATTTGAATGAAACATTGCTGCTTACTGTACAAATTTTCACAACATTTTGCAACATGGTTAAGCAGCTTAAGGGATTCAAGCCAATTCCAGGTACAACACTTGATATGCTAGTTTTTTTTCGAGTGCCTTGTTCAGCATTAGTGCAAAGTCAAATCAAGTGGGAAAGTTACATTATTGGTTGTTAGAATATTAACAGAGGTTATTTGATTATATGCTGTTTTCCCCAGTGCAAGTACAAATGCCATGTGTTCAAGTATATAAAATGCTCATATATCTAATTCTATAAGGTGATCTATGATAATGTTTCCATGCCACTGCTTCAGTTTATGTTAATGGGAGTTGGATGCTGTGTTTCATGTTGAACGTTTGCAGTGAATAGGCCATGATTTCTCGGTTCATTTAGAACTGAACATAAAACATTTAATCCACTTTTATCATCTTTATTATTGTTACGTAAATTCTAATGACTGTTTCATTTGCCTTTGGCACCATGAACTACTGCTACGCGGTGGACTAAATGACACAGAACATTTCAGATGAGATTTTGAAGATTAAACCATTGTTCCAGTTAAATAAATATGAAACTCAAGGCATAGGCATTATTTGAAATAGTAGATCATGTTAAAAGTAATAAATAGCTGTTATGGAAATATATTCACAGCACATTGTACAGTTGTAGGGAACAGAGCTGGATAGAACAATAGTTAAAACAACCTTGGTTCATTATCCTCTTTAGATATGAAACATGGAAAAATACATCAGAATTAATGGAATCAAGCCAAAGTAATAAAAATAATAATTTTTCAGTTTGGTTAATGAAAAAAAAAGGAGCTATACAAGTTTAGAGAGACTTCCTCAGTTCCTAATTACCAGCAAGATTAATCAAAGAAGACTGTGTCACAAATGTCTATGCTTTAGTAATATTGCTGGCAGTCTGCTAATAAATAAAGAGCAATCTCCCATTATACAGTTCTACTTGTTGGACCAACCTTGTACATTAAAGTACACCTGGTGCTCAATTAGCTACTTTTTAAAAAACTTGAGATCTCTGCTGCTGCCTCCCTTTCAGGTAGTGAGTTATAGACTTATCACAGTTAGGATCAATCTAAGCTTTTCTCAACTCCCTCGCAAATCCTAAGTCAATTATCTTACATCACAACATCAAAGTTACTAATGAAATTTGTTTTTGGACTCGTCTTTCCAAAATGAAAATAATTACAACTTCTTCAATCATTCATCATAACTAAAGTTCTCCTGGTTTGGCCATATCCATAGAATTCTCTTCTGTATCATTACTGGTGCTCTGTGATGTATCCAGGGCATAATTTATAGATATATTATTGGTTTATTTTGAAGGGAAACATTCAAAATGAACAAATTTATATTTTTGCTGACAATAACAAAAGGAAATCTTTCTAATAAGTAACTATTCAGTAGTCACAGTCTCAAAACTCTTAACTAAAAGGAGAAAGGAATTTATATCTCAAGTTTTATTTGAAATTTGTGCTGAAACTGGAGAGGGTTCAAAGGAGTTTCATGAAAATGATATTAAGATTAAATGGCTTGTCATATGAGGAGCATTTGATGTCTCTGGGCCTGTAGTCATTGCAATTCGGAAGAATGAAGGGTAACCTCATTTATACCTATTGAATGGTGAAAGGCCTTGATGGAGAGGATGTTTCCTTTGGAGGGAGAATCTAAGACCGGAGGACAAAGCCTCAGAATAGAAGGGCATCCTTTTAGAATGGAGATGAGGAGGAATTTCTTTAACCAGAGAGTGATGAATCTGTGGAATTCTTTGCCACAAGCAGCTGTGGAGGTCAAGTCCTTATGTATATTTAAGGTAGATGTTGATTCTTGATTGGTCAGGGCATGAAGGGATATGAGGAGAAGGCCTGAGACTGGGGCTGAGGAAAATTGGATCAGTCATGATGAAATAGTGGAGCAGACTTGATGGGCGAAATGGCATAAATCTGCCCCTATATCTTAGAGAACATAGAACATAAAATAGTACAGCACATTACAGGCCCTTCAGCCCACAATGGTGTGCCGACCCTCAAAGCCTGCCTCACTTATAACCCGCCCCGCCCTAAATTCCTCCATATACCTGTCTAGAAGTCTCTTAAACTTCACAAGTGTATCTGCCTCCACCACTGACTCAGGAAGTGTATTCCATGCACCAACCACTCTCTGAGTGAAAAACGTTCCTCTAATATCCCCCTTGGACTTTCCTCCCCTTTCCTTAAAGCCCCCATGTCCTCTTATACTGAGCAGTGGTGCCCTGGGGAAGAGGCGCTGGCTGTCCACTCTGTCTATTCCTCTTAATATCTTGTACAACTCTATCATGTCTCCTCTCATCCTCCTTCTCTCCAAAGAGTAAAGTCCTAGCTCCCTTAATCTCTGATCATAATCCATACTGTCCAAACCAGGCAGCATCCTGGTAAATCTCCTCTGTACCCTTTCCAATGCTTCCACATCCTTCCTATAGTGAGGTGACCAGAACTGGACACAGTACTCCAAGTGTGGCCTAACTAGAGTTTTATAGAGCTGCATCATTACATTGCATCTCTTAAACTCTGTCCCTCGACTTATGAAAGCTAACACTCCATAAGCTTTCTTAACTACCCTATCTACCTGTGAGGCAACTTTCAGGGATCCATGGACATGTACTCCAGATCCCTCTGCTCCTCCACACTACCAAGTATCCTGCCATTTACCTTGTACTCTGCCTTGGAGTTTGTCCTTCCAAAGTGTACCACCTCACACTTCTCCAGGTTGAACTCCATCTGCCACTTCTCAGCTCACTTCTGCATCCTATCAATGTCTCTCTGCAATCTTCAACAATCCTCTACACTATCTGCAACACCACCAACCTTTGTGTAGTCTGCAAACTTGCCAACCTACCCTTCTACCTCCACATCCAGATTGTTAATAAAATCACGAAAAATAGAGGTCCCAGAACAGATCCTTGTGGGACACCACTAGTCACAACCCTCCAATCTGAATGTACTCCCTCCACTACGACCCTCTGCCTTTTGCAGGCAAGCCAATTCTGAATCCACCTTGGCAAACTTCCCTGGATCCCATGCCTTCTGACTTTCTGAATAAGCCTACCATGTGGAACCTTGTCAAATGCCTTACTAAAATCCATGCAGATCACATCCACTGCACTACCCTCATCTATATGCCTGGTCACCTCCTCAAAGAACTCTATCAGGCTTGTTAGACAGGAACTGCCCTTCACAAAGCTACGCTGACTGTCCCTGATCAGACCATGATTCTCTAAATGCCCATAGATCCTATCTCTAAGAATCTTTTCCAACAGCTTTCCCACCACAGATGTAAGGCTCACAGGTCTATAATTACCCAGACTATCCCTACTAACTTTTTTGAACAAGGGGACAACATTCGCCTCCTTCCAATCCTCTGGTACCATTCCCGTGGACAACAAGGACATAAAGATCCTAGCCAGAGGCTTAGCAATCTCTTCCCTTGTCTCTTGGAGCAGCCTGGGGAATATTCCGTCAGGCCCTGGGGACTTATTCATCCTAATGTGTTTTAATGCCTCCAACACCTCCTCTCCCTTAATATCAACATGCTCCAGAACATCAACCTCACTTATATTGTCCTCACTATCATCAAGTTCCCTCTCATTGGTGAATACCAAAGAAAAGTATTAATTGAGGACCTCACTCATTTCCACAGCATCCAGGCACATCTTCCCACTTTTATCTCTAATCAGTCCTACCTTCACTCCTGTCATCCTTTTGTTCTTCACATAATTGACGAATGCCTTGGGGTTTTCCTTTACCCCACTCGCCGAGGCCTTCTTGCTCTTCTCAGCCCTTTCTTAAGCTCCTTTCTTGCTGCCCTATATTCCTCAAAAGACCCATTTGGTCCTTGCTTCCTAAACCTCATGTATGCTGCCTTCTTCCAGTTGACTAGATTTTCCACCTCACTTGTCACCCATGGTTCCTTCACCCTACCATTCCTTATCTTCCTCACCGGGACAAATTTATCCCTAACATCCTGCAGGAGATCCTTAAACATAGACCTCATGTCCATAGTACATTTCCCTGCAAAATCATCAAACCAATTTACACCCGCAAGTTCTAGCCTTATAGTCTTGTAATTTGCCCTTTCACAATTAAAAATTTTCCTGTCCTCTCTGATTCTATCCTTTTCCATGATAATGCTAAAGGCCAGGGAGAGGTAATCACTGTCCCCCAGATGCTCACCCACTGACAGATCTGTGACCTGACCCAGTTCGTTAACTAATACTAGATCTAGTATGGCATTCCTCCTAGTCGGCCTGTCAACATACTGTGACAGGAATCCATCCTGGACACACTTAACAAATGCTGCCCTATCTAAACCCTTGGAACTAATCAGCTGCCAATCAATATTAGGGAAGTTAAAGACACCTATGATAACAACCATGTTATTTTTGCACCTTTCCAAAATTTGCCTCCCAATCTGCTTCTCGGTATCCTTGCTGCTACCAGGGGGCCTATAGAATACTCCCAATAGAGTAACTGCTTCCTTCCTGTCCTGACTTCCACCCATACTGACTCAAAAGAGGATCCTGCTACATTACCCACCCTTTCTGCAGCTGTAATAGTATCCCTGACCAGTAATGCCACCCCTCCTCCTCTTTTGCCCCCTCTCTGTCCCTTTTAAAGCACTGAAATCCAGGAATATTGAGAATCCATTCCTGCCCTGGTGCCAGCCAAGTCTCCGTAATGGCCACAAAATCATAATTCCATCTATGTATCCAAGCTCTCAGTTCATCACCTTTGTTCCTGATGCTTCTTGCATTGAAGTACACACACTTTAGCCCTTCTACCTTACTACCTTTAATCTGCTTCTCTTTCCTCAAAGCCTCTCTATATGTTAGATCTGGCTTTACTCCATGCACTTCTTTCACTGCTCTATCACTCCAGGTGGCATCCCCCTTGCAAATTAATTTAAACACTCCCGAACCATGCTAGCAAATCTACCTGCAGGGATATTGCTCCCCCTCAAGTTCAGGTGCAACCCATCCAATCTGTACAGGTCCCACCTTCCCCAGAAGAGATCCCAATGGTACAAAATTCTAAAACCCTGCCCCCTGCATCAACTCCTCAGCCACGTATTCAACTGCCATCTCCTCCAATTCTTACCATCACGATCACGTAGCACTGGCAGCAGTCCTGAGAATGTCACCCTTGAGGTCCTCTTCTTCAGCCTTCTGCCTAGTTCCCGAAACTCACACTTCAGGATTCATCCCTCTTCCTGCTTATGTCATTGGTACCAACATGTATCACGACTTTTGGTTGCTTTCCCTCTTGTACCAGGATGTCATGCACCTCATCAGAGGCATCCCGGACCTGGCACCTGGGAGGCAACAAACCATGCAGGTTTCCTTCTCACGTCCACAAAATCTCCTGTCTGCTCCCCGTCTATAGAGTCTCCAATGACAACAGCTCTCCTCTTCTCTGTCCCATCCTTCTGCACCACAGGGTCAGACTCAGTGCCAGAGGCCCTGCCACCGTGGCTCACACCTGGTCAGTCGTCCTCGCCAACAGTATCCAGGACTAGTGTTATGGTCTTAACTGCTAACTTACAAATCTAACTTAACTCTTAACTGAAGCTACAAATCCAAATTAACTCAACTAAAGGAATAAAACTCAGATGTCATTATTTGGTACTGCACAAATAACTCAAGCTCAAGGTTGCATGCAATACATAGTAATATTTATTAGCAATCAACAATAAATTATTCTGAATCTGTCTGCTGTGAGGTGTCAATATTTTGACAAGACATGAAGGATTATCAAGGTCACCACGTACCAGTTATAATCCAGCCCAGGAAAAAGCTACAAAAATCTCATGAAAAGACTTCTTTTGTATGGTTCAGTGTCTCCCTTACCTTCCCTACAAGTGAATAACAACTCCATATAAGGCAAAGCACCAATATCTGAGTTACTGGAAACTACCTCATGATTTCCAGTAAATCGTGTCAGACAGGGCTACATGTGTAATCAGAGCCTAAAACAAAACACAAGTCAGCCACCTTGATAATGTAGTCAACCATTCTGTAGCTTTGCGTAAAAGTAATCACCAATTCTGCTCTATCTTGTCCTCCCAGGGGAAACTCCGCATCTAATCTGTGAAGTCCCTCAAAAATTCTATATTTTTCAATGAGATCATCACTATTTCATCTAAATTCTAGTGCATTTATGTGAAGTTGCTTACTTATTCCCTGTTCAAGTGAAGAATGGTTTCCTGCGGAATGATTGGGTGATCTATAACGGTGAACAGCTTTGCTGATTATTGGCTGCTCAGAGGAATGTTTTATCAATCAGGAAGTGCAGGTTCCAAAACTGTTGTGGTCTGCTTGCTCTGAATTATTGCCAACCAATAATTGAGACAAAAACAAAAAAACAAGATGCAGTGGAAGTAATGAGCTGTGAAAAGCAGAGACCATTGAAGAGTACACGTGTAGTTTTTATCTTCACTGCTTGGTTTCTAAATTGCAGATCAGTGATCTTAGCTATTTTTCCAGTGGGAAGCACTTTATAAAAACAGCTACAAGTGAGTGCTATATTAAATACTAGCTGAACACATTGCTTGCTAGTCATTAATGATGTAATTTTACAATTACTCATTTCACTAAAAAAAGATCTGTTTGCAAAATAAAATAAAAAGACTCATCTTTTTAGAAGACAGACAGAAACATTGCATCAACTACACAGTCTATCACACAGACACCTCCAAAAGGTTTTCTCTATTCCCAACCATCCTTTTGATCCATAAACCTATCTGTACCTGCAGCACTTTCTTGTGAGTTCCTTCCGCTTTCAAACACTTTCCAACCAGACGTTATACCCCTGATGTCTTTGGGTATGTCTGTCCATGTCACTGGCTATACTGCAGTCTCTGACTCCTGGCTACACATAATAATGCCCACACTACACTCTGTCTGTGCAATTAGCTCCATCTTCACCACGTTCTGTGTGTATACTCAGCCATTCCCACCTCACTCCATCCAGACACTCAGCCATTCTCACCTCACTCCATCTGTACACTCAGCCCTATTCTCACCTCACTCCATCCATACACTGATCCCTATTCCCACCTCACTCCATCCGTACACTCAGCCCTATTCCCACCTCACTCCATCCGTACACTCAGCCCTATTCCCACCTCACTCCATCCGTACACTCAGCCCTATTCCCACCTCACTCCATCCGTACACTCAGCCCTATTCCCACCTCACTCCATCCGTACACTGATCCCTATTCCCACCTCACTCCATCCGTACACTGATCCCCATTCCCACCTCACTCCATCCGTACACTCAGCCATTCCCACCTCACTCCATCCGTACACTCAGCCATTCCCACCTCACTCCATCCGTACACTCAGCCATTCCCACCTCACTCCATCCGTACACTCAGCCCCATTCCCACCTCACTCCATCCGTACACTCAGCCCCATTCCCACCTCACTCCATCTGTACACTCAGCCATTCCCACCTCACTCCATCTGTACACTCAGCCATTCCCACCTCACTCCATCCGTACACTCAGCTCCATTCCCACCTCACTCCATCTGTACACTCAGCCCTATTCCCACCTCACTCCATCTGTACACTCAGCCCTATTTCCACCTCCCCCCATCTGTACACTCAGCCCCATTCCCACCTCACTCCATCCGTACACTGATCCCCATTCCCACCTCACTCCATCTGTACACTCAGCCCCATTCCCGTCTCACTCCATCCGTACACTCAGCCATTCCCACCTCACTCCATCTGTACTCACTGTTCTGTTCCCACTACACTGCATCTATACACTCAATCTCTTTCCCTTCAGTTAGTTGCTTCTTTCAATGCTGTTTGTTCAGTGTTTTCACATTCTCCTGTGACACTGCCGTTTCTCTCCAGGTACTCTGTTTCTTCCCAACACCCACATTTTTAAGAGCCATTTCCTTTTCCTAAAAACCATTCTGATAGTTTGAATGGCCACTATAAATAATACCTTTGCATTGATAAATCACAATAGAATAGAGGCCATGTTTAATTTTCAAAAATTGTCCTTACTTTTGTAATTGAACTCCCTTAAAATTAATGTCAACCTGCCATATGCTTTCAAAATTGCTTGTTAGATCTGTTTGTTTACTTTCTGCTTCTCATAAACTGAAGAAACAGGATCCTTCTGCAAGCACATATCTTTTTTTTCAGACCAGTTTTTCATTTTAAAATGGGCAATCTGCCACTTCCTCATTTTCTTTCAGTTAATTTATCCACCATCCTTTAAATACTTCATGCCCGCTCATGGTTTAGTTTTCCCAAACAGTTTGGTATCATCAGCAAATCTGGGAATAACACATGTTGCCTTTTTATCAGTTATTAATGTCATTATAATATTGAGGGCCTGATCTGAAGAACGTAGCTGTCTGTCAAGCTGAAAAAGACCAGCTTATTCTTTCTCCTTGTCGAACCAAATCACCAGCTCTACTTTTATCCCGGAATCCATGAATTCTTATTTGAAGCAACAACTGTTTTCACAGGAACATGCCAGGTGCATTTTCAATGTTGAGATACAACATACTCCATCCTCTTTTGCTCTTTTATTTATCTTGCTGGGTATATGCACATAAACACTCACATTTGTCAAATTTCCCTTTCAAAACTCATACTGTCTCTGGCTAATCATATTATGATTTCTAAGTGCTCAGTTACAGCATTCTTAATAATGGATTCAGGCATTTTGCTGACAATTGATGCTGACTAACAGTTTCATCATTCGTCAATTTCCTCCTCTTTCTTGAATTACGGTTCAATTTGCTGCCTTCCAAACAGTTGAGATGGTTTCAAAATCCATGGAAGTGTGTAATGCCTTTCAGTATCTCCGAAATGCTCAAAAACATATACATTTTTATGCTACACACAAAATGCTGGTGGAACACAGCAGGCCAGGCAGCATCTATAAGGAGAAGCACTGTCAACGTCTCGGCCCGAAACATAAGGACAAATGTTGTTAGGACCTTAGACAAAGTCAAGAATCAAAAGGGTGAGCATGGTAGGGCTAATGTCCTGAGTTGTTTATGTTTTAATGAACGAAATATTGTAGGAAAGGCAGATGAACTGTGGGCACGGATCAACACATGGGATTAAGATGTTGTAGCCATTAATGAGATATGATGGCAGCAGGAGCAGGATTCTTTTGTTTTAGATGTGATAGAGTAAGAGCAATTAAAGGCTGGCATTACTAGCAATGGGAAATGTCATGGCAGTGCTCAGTCAGGACAGACTGGAGAACCATCCAGTAAGGCTTTATGTGTGGAACTCAGGAATAAGTAAGGTATGACCATAATTATGGGGTTATATTATAGACCACCCAACAGTGCATGGGACTTAGAGGAGCAAGTTTCTAGAGAGATGGTAGACTGTTGCAAGAATCATAAGGTTGTGATATTAGGTGGTTTTAACTTTCCATATATTGACTGTGACTCCCACACTGTAAAAGGATTAGTTGGGATAGAGTTTGTCAACTGTGTTCCGGAAAGTTTCTTTAAAGTACACAGAAATCCCAACAAGAGAATGTGCAATATTTGATCCCCTATTAGTGAATGAGGCTGGGCAGACAACAGAGATTTGTGTAAGGGAACACTTTGCATCTAGTAATCATAATGCCATTAGTTTCAAGGTAATAATGGAAAAGGATTGGTTTGATCCCTGGATTGAGTTTCTAAATTGGAGAAAGGCCAATTTTGATGGTAAAATAAAAGGATCCTGCAAGTGTGGATTGGGACAGGCTGTTTTCTGGCAAAGATGTACTTGGTAAGTGGGAAGCCTTCAAAAGTGAAATATTGAGAATACAAGACATCTATTTGCTTGTCAGAATAAAAAGCAAGGATAAAAAGTTTAGGGAACCTTGGTTTTTGAGAGATATTAAAGCCATACTTAAGAAATAAAAGGAGGTGCATAGTAGGTATAGGCAAGCAGGAACAAAAACGGTACTTGAGAAGTTAAACATACAAGAGAACAGTTAAGAATGAAATCAGGAGGGCTAAAAGAAGGCATGATGTTGCCCTGGCAAGGTGAAGGAGAATCCTAAGGGTTTCTACAGACATGTTAAGAGCAACAGGATGCAAGGGACAAAATAGATCCTCTGAAAGATCAGAATGGTAACATATGCACAGAGCCAAAAGCAATAGGGAGATCTTAAATGGGTTTTTTGCTAAGGAGATGGACACAGTTTTTAGAAGTAAGGCAAAGCTGTAACAAACTCATGGACTCTATATAGACTACAGAAGACAGGGTTTCTGCTGTTTTAAGGCAAATTAGGGTGGACAAATCCACAGGGCCTAAGAAGGTTCTCGCTCAGACCCTGTGAGAGGCAAATGCTGAAACCAGGGGCCGTAGCAAGATGTTTAAATCATCCTTAGTGGCAAGTGAGGTAGCAGAGGATTGGAGAAAGCTAATGTTGTTCTGCTGTTTTAGAAGGGCTCTAAGAGTAAACCATGAATTGGTAGGCCAGTAATCCTGACATCAGTAGTGGGAAAGTTATTGGAAGCTCTTCTAAGGGACCAGATATATAAGTATTTGGATAAACATGGACTGATTAAGGATAGTCAGCATGGTTTCATGCATGGTAGGTCATGTCTAACCAATCTTATGGAGTTTTCGAGGAAGTTGCCAGGAAAGTGGATGAAGGCAAGGCAATGGATGTTGTCTACATGGACATTAGCAAGATATTTGACAAGGTTCTGCATGGGAAGTTAATCAAGAGGGTTCAGTTGCTTGGCATTCAAGATGAGGTAGTAAATTGGTTTTGTTGGAGAAGCCAGAGAGTGGTAGGTCTCTCTGACTGGAGGCCTGTAACTACTGGAGTGCCGCAAGGACAGGTGCTGGGCCCATTGCCTTTTGTCATCTATATCAGTGATCTGGAGAATAATGTGGTTAATTGGATCAGCAAATTTGCAGGTGACACCAAGATTGGGGATGTAGTGGACACCAAGAAAGACTATTGTGGCTTATAGTGGGATCTGGAATAATCACTGAAAAATGGCAGATGGAATTTAATGCAGAGAAATGTGAGGTGATGTTTCACTTTGGGAAGAGCAGCCTGGATAGGTCTAACACAGTAAACAGCAGGGGTGTGGTAGAACAAAGGGAACTGGGTATGTAGGTCCATAATTCATTGAAGGTGGCTTCTCAGGTAGATAGGGGTGTAAAGAAAGCTTTGATAGATCAAAGTATTGAATACAGGAGGTGGGAGGTTATACTTAAGTTGTATAAGAGTTTGGTGAGGCCTAATTTGGAATATTGTGTGTAGTTTTGGTCACTTACCTACAGGAAAGATGTAAATAAAACTAAAAAAGGTACAGAGAAAATTACAAGGATATTTCCAGAGTTGTAAGGAAAGATTGAGATTCTGCTCTTGCATGCAAAAGATTGTGGGGAGATTTGACAGACATATACAAAATTGTGAGAGGTATAGATAAGGTAAATTCAAGCAGGCATTTTCCACTGAGAATGGTGAGACTACAAATCAAAGTTTTGGGTTAGTTTCCAGTTCATGGTTCAAGTTTAATTGTTATTCAACCATACATGAATATAGCCATACGGAACAGTGTTACTCTGGGGCCACGGTGCAAAACACGGTACCAACAGTCAGACACAGCACAAGGTTTATATACGATAGCAGGTTCCTACAAGATAAGAGTCAGATACAGTCACATTAAAAAAACATGTGGTCTAAGACCCTGAGTCCATGAAAGTTGCAGAAACCTGCAGTCGAACACAACGTGGCTTGTCTTCAGCTGAGTAAACACTAGGGGGCAGCACTGAGTACACTTGGACACCACCTTCAGTGGGTGCACTGACTCGGAAATCTCTCTCCTGGGCGGTTATAAACAGGTGACACTGTGGCTTGAGGCGTAATCCTTGCTATGACCACGGCCATGTGCCTCACCCGGCAACCTCCCCGCCATCCGCCAATAAAGCAGTGAATAGGACTTGCAGCATTCCGCATTAACAATGTCCAACATGGTCTTGTGACCACAAGAAAAGCAACAAAGATAATCACTCACTGTTAGTCTGCTTCATGCATGAGCCCCTCTCTGATGCAGGCAGCAGTATGATCTGCACCGTCCAGCTCCTTCAGTTTGTCCACCAACGAGCACCTCATTGACGGGGTAGGCCTGCAGGACTTTTAAGTTGTTAATATCCAGCAGGGTCTTGTGATCATTTAAAAAAAAACTTCTTAAAAAAAGGACCACCATAGAAGCCGCTGTGATCAAAAGTGCAGCCATCTTGAAAAGAGAAATGTGTTAGGAGAACATGAGGGGAATTTTCTTCACTCAGAGGGTGGTGAGAGTGCAGAACAAGCTGCCAGTGCAAGTATTTGATGTGATTTCAATCTCAACACTTAAAAGATATTTGGATAGGTACATGGATGGAAGAGGTATGGATGGCTATGGTCCTGGTGCAGGTTGCTGGGATTTGGTAGTTTAAATGGTTCAGCATGGAATAGATGGGCTAAAGGGCCTGTTTCTGTGCTGTAGTTTTCTATGACTCTATGGTAGTAGTGCATCTGGCATTTTTTGCATTTCACAGACATACACTTAACATCATCTTGACATGTACAACAGCTATTTCCACCCTAAGTTGCATAAAAAAGAGCATTTCTGGGCAATTTAAAAATTAAAGAACAGTCGCAATAAATCAAACAGTTTACATTTGTTACATTTATGCTTTTTTGGATCATAAGGAGAGTTTACAGGAAAATGAATGACTGCTTAAGTACCTTCAAAGAACACAGAAATGCTGCAGCTAATTGCGAGAGGTTGTTCCAGCATTTATCTGGAGCCTCTGAAGAGATTTTGCTGAGTGAAATCCATTGATGGAGGGATGATTGCTTGTTTCGGGTCAGTAGCCTCAGGAGGAGAGCAAATTTAAATCCACCATTGAAGAGCTTACTCCCAATGTCTTTTTGAGGCAGAACATTTATTCCTGGACCTTTCCAATAAATAATGTAGGGTTTCCATGCCTGTCATCACTGAGAAATGTGACCTCCACAGTGGGGAAGCCGGTAGAGTTGAAGCCTCACACCTCCAGATACCTGGTTTCATCCTGAACTCCAACATCGCCTCTGTGGTATTTGCACTTTCTCTCTATGCCTCATGGATTTCCTATAGGGTCTCTGGTTTCCTCCTACATCCAAAGGGTTAAATGGCCATTCTAACTTGTCCCTATGTGTAAATGATTGTTAGGATCAAGGAAACTGATGGAAATTTGGGGAGAATAATACATATGGGTGCTTGGTGGTCAGTGTGAACTGTGTGGTCTGAAAGATCTGTTTCCAAGCTGAATGAGCTTTTGTCTTCAGCCACACACTATTTCAGATCTTTTCATGAAGTCAAAGCTATTTGAACTCTCAGTTTCTTCACAATTAGCCTTTCGCATAGCAACATCAGATCTCTGGCATGTCCTGATTCACAACTCACCACATCATCAGTGGGGTTACCTGGGCAATATTTCTGTGAATAGATTATACAATTGAAGCAACTGGAATCCCAGCAGCCAAAATAGCACCCAATTATAACCCTTCCTTTCCTCAATAAAAAGGGTTTCCACTCCCTGTATGAGGATCAACAATAGATTTTCCTTCATGGTGATTGATGTATTCAGGAGCAGCACATCAGTTATTTCTCCTCAGAGACTAAAATGCTGGACATTTTCAGCACCTAAGATAGCCCAGGGAGCTGAAAGCTGAGTGTTAAGATGCCATCTACTTCTCTGAGACCTGAGAGAAATTCCCAAGTTCACTGCAGTTGCTTGCATGACTGGAGTGAGCATTTATTTGAATGCTACAATCAAAAGTCAGCACTCAATTAAATCCTGTAGACTTTCTGAGACAAACTTAAAGTTGACAGGAAAGACCCAAAGACTTTTATCGAGAACATTACAGCACAGTACAGGATCTATAGTCTACAATGTTGTGCCAACTTCTTCACCTACTTTAAGATCGATCTTACCCATCCTTCCTACATAATGCTCCATTCTTTTATCATCCATGCACTTATCTAAAAACAATATGAACAATGTGCTAGAGGAACTCACCAGGTCAGGCAGCATTTACAGATGGGAATAACCAATCGACCTAACCCTTGATGAAGGGTCTCAGCCCGAAACATTGACTGTTTATTTCCATCCATGGATGCTGCCTGACCTGCTAAGCTCCTCCAACACATTCTGTGTATTACTCTATATTTCCAACAAATGCAGTTATCGCTTATGTCTATGGTCTATCAAGAGCTTCTCAAATGCCCCTAAAGTATCTGCTTGTACCACCACCCCTGGCAAGCAGTCCATTCACCCACCATTCTCAGTGTAAAATAATTACCTCTGACATCCCACTATATGTTACTTCAATCGCCTTAAATTATGCCCCCAGCATTAGCCATTTCTGCCCTGGGAATAAGTCATTGGTTATCCACTCGATTTATGCCTCATATCATCTTGTACGACTTTGTCAAGTCACTTCTCATCCTTGTTCACTTTGTCCTGATAAGATATGCTCTCTAGCCCTGGCAGCGTCCTGGTTAATCTTCCCGGCACCCTCTCTAAAGCCTCCACATCCTCCCTATGATGAGGTGACCAGAACAGAACACAATATTCTCAATGTGGTCTAACCAGGGTTTTATAGAGCTGCAACATTATATTGTGGCTTTTGAACTCAATCTCCTGACTAACAAAAACCAACACATTACATGCCTTCTTAATAAACTTATAAACTTATGCAGCAACTTTGAGAGCTCTATGGATGGAAACCTATTTTGCTAAATCTAAATAATGATCAAGAGATTTTTCTTACACCTGCTTTCACATTTTCCTCTCAAGAGGAACAATACATGCCACTCCCCTACGTATGAGAGATGAGCACATTTCTCCCTTGTCCACTTTCAATTACAGCTGTACTTGGCAATGTCATCATTTTCATAGAACCTATGTAGTTTATATACATGTAGCTTTCCTCAGCAAGAAATCACAGAAAGAAAGTCAAGGCAGCAATGGTGGTTCAACATTTCTGTCATTCCATTGTCTTTAGAAGAAATATTTTAAACAGAATGAGTGGCAGGAGAGAAACCTATCCCCACCATTTGAGAACCTCTGTGCTCATCTGCTCTGCATCCGATTTATTTAGTGACACACCACACTGGTGCCCAATGACATCACACTCCAGTGAGTTCTGTACCAACTGAATTCTCCTCCTGCATTCAGCTAGACCTGGACTAGGTCTACCAAGGCCCATGAGCCTTGGGATACACAATCCCAATCCCTGGTCTCATGATCATTCAGGTCCCTGGTCCCAGGTCTCATCCCCTCCCTGGTGAATTAGAGCCAGTAAGATCCCTGATCCCATGGCCAGTAGTGGCTGGATCCTTGGACTTGGGTGAACAGCAGAGGAAAAGAGATTGATTCTTGTCTTCACATTGCTCCTGCCACTTCCCAGCTGATTCTCCCTGATGAAATCTTTGAATGGGTTGAATCTGTCCTGGTGATTTGTGGTAACTACTGGTAATTGTACAGCAGGGGTAGGTAACATGGTGAGGGGGCATCCAGGACTGTGGGGACTGCAACTGTTGCATTGGCAATTCCACATTCATCTTTAAAGTTTGTCAGGACTGTCCAGTCACCCCAGCACCCAGGAGATACTCCTGACTTCTCTAATGTCAAAATCTGGGTGTGTTTCACTATGGATTGTCTTTCTCTCCCCTGCAGCCACTGTTTCCTGATGGAAGCTGGCACATGTTTTCCTGTGATCTGCCTTCCATGGGGGAGTACATACTTAGGGAGTGGGTTCTTCTTAAAACGATGCACAGTGACATGCCAAAAGATGCTTTGAACAAAACAGTCCCACAAGCCACACTGTCACTACTTCTAATGTCTTCTTAGCCAATTCCATAAACTGATTGAGCATCTGCATCAAACATAGTAATTGTTTACTACATCAAAAAAAGAATGAGATCCAATTTCTTGGTAAATAAATAAAGATAAGGATTAGCTTAATTTGTCACATGTACATCGAAATGCACAGAGAACTGTGTCGTTTTGTATCAGTGACCAACACAGTCCAAACATGTACTGGGGGCATTAAGCAAATGCTGACATGTTTCTGACACTAGCACTGCTTACCCACAACGTACTAACCCTAAATCATACATCTTTGGAATGTGAGAGGAAACCGGAGCATCTAGAGTCTCCATGGTTACAGGGAGAACAAACAAACTCCTTTTAGGCACCAGCAGGAATTGAACCCTGATCATCTGATCCGTGATGTTATAAAGCATTATGCTAACCTATATGCTACTGTACCATGCCTTCATGGTAAATTCTTGGAAAATGTTGCGGGTTATTACTAAAATATTAATACATCATTAGCACTGTTGTAATTATTTTGAGTAAAATCAAACTTGCATGCACATTTGGGAAGTTAGCTCTTTCAGGTCATGATGTACAGTCAGGCATAATTATCCAAATGTACAATTTGGTATTGATCCTGAATTGTAAGATTAACTTGGCAATTTAAGAAGTTGTTAACAGCAACTTCTGTACCTGCTTAAAATGCTGTCTTAATGCAGCATGTGCTCTAAAAACCATTACAACATTTTGAATGTCTCTATCAAGTTACCATTTCCAGTGACATTCACACCGCAGTTTGAGACAGTAGATGGAAAGTTACAAGTGAATTGGAGCACATTGTTGAACCCAAGCTAATTACTATACATTCAACAATGCACTCTGCCTTCACCAGCAGGGTATACTGTAATGAGCTGTTCTTCAACAATGTGCTGTTCGCCCTTTGGCCTGTGGATGCAAAATTTAAAAGGCGCATGAAATGAATTTATTTAAAACATATATCCAAATGCTCCAGCCTTTTATGGCCACTTATTAAATATTTAATATCAGTGTAAAGTGCACTACTCAAAGCTACCAGCTGCTTAATTTCAGTCACTTAAAACCAATAAACACACAGCTGAACATTCACATCCTACTTATATAATTGAAGCACTGCATCTGCTGTGAGTCAGACATGTCCTCACAGTATGGTTGTGTCTGATATGATCATTGGCTGTGAAATTTACTTATTAGCTCAAAATTTTCATTTGCTAAAAAAGCAACTAGTCAGATAAAATATCTAAATGCAAATATACATGCAGTTCGCAAACATTTTCTTCTGATATTTCTGGTCAGCAAAATCAATCAATAACAGCAATAAATTCAGAAACAGGTATTACCCCTTAACCATCAGGCTCTTGAATCAGAGGAGATACCTTTATTCAACTTCACTCTCCCCCTCACTGAACTGAATCTTTCAAGGATTCTTTATCTCATGTTCTCATTATTTGTTGTTTTTTTTATTATTGCTATTCAATTTTTCCTTTTGTATTTGCATAATTAGTTGTCTTTTGCACATTGATTGTTTGTCCGTCTTTTGGGTGTGGTCTTTCATTGATTCTGTTGTGTTTCCTGGAAATACTGCGAATGCCCACAAGAAAATGTGGCTGTATATGGTGACATATGGGCACTTTGATAATAAATTTATTTTGAACTTCCAATTTTGAAAATAATTTTTAAAAATAGTTTCACACCATCAGCTTACTTCTTTTAATTGTGTTCTTCATCTTGCAATACAAATAATGATTTATTAACCTAACCCATCCATTATTTTAATGTAAGTCTTTAATCTTCTCTAGCCTTTTCCTCTTGCCAAATTCTGCCTTGTATTTTTGATTTATTCACAGAGTTTTCATTACTGAATTTGGCACTCTGATGCTTGGGATATTTGTACACATTCAAACCTTCCATACTGTATGTAGATATATATTTACAAATTCCACAGAGCCCTTCAGTGTTAATTTTTACTCCTCCTTAGTATGATTGATACATCTGTGTTTGTGTGCAGCATACTAAAATTTAGAAAACCGTGAAGTGGAAATCTATTTAATAAGCTGCTGAGCTCAAATGGCAATAATATAGACTGAGTGGAATTGTTAAAGTAAGTTTGATATTCAGGAGTTGAGGTGAAAAGACCAGAAGTTATAAGAAACAATACATATCAAGAATGCAGAGCTTAGTAATAGGAAAATTAGAAACAAGTGTGTTATGGATCATGAAATTGCAAGTATGGAGGGCCGTTGGAGGGGAATGGGGCAGGGAGGGGAAGGGAGTAGGACTGCTGGCAGTGCAGACACACCCATCCTGAGACACCAAGCTAATTGATTCCAAATAATTGGTTTATTAATCTTTATAGAACATCTCTCTGCTGCTGTAATGTTCAATTAGGTTTGCAGGTCTAGCGAGTGAGACAGAAAACACTACCTGAGAATAAGTATTTTAATTATTTACAAACAATAAAAATTCAGCCAACATTCATGTTCCCCAACTTACAGAAACTACAAAACTGAATATTCAACAGACATGCATTCAACAGGCACACTTAGCTAAAAGCGTGCACAGAGCATACCTTCTCAGTGGATTTGTGTACCACTTGCCTTAAACAAAGGAAGAGAAAGCAAGACTCTTCCACAAGCTATTTTATACCTTGGATGTTTGAAACTGGATACCAGGGAAAAGCAGCTACGGTTTATGAACTAACCAGTCACGATAGAGCAAATTTCAACAGGCAGAATAAGCCATGCCCCACACAACAGGTGCTTCCCATTCCCTCCCCTCTCCCTTCCCCTGCTACCCATCTCCCTACCTCCTTCCCAGTCTCAGTCCACAATAGAGACCTACATCAGAATCAGGTTTATCATCACTCACATATGTCATGATACACTTGTTTTGCATCATCTATACAGTGCAATACATAAAATTACTACAATTCTGTGCAAAGGTCTCAGGCACCTTAGCTATAAAGATCCAAGCATTGTTACAATTTACATTATGTGGAGAAATTAAGGATGCTTGTTGTTGATTGACTCAATTGCACCCTATTTTGCACTTTCTCCTTTGTACTTCTGCTATATTGTTTTACTCACCTGTTGAGTTACCAACAACAACAGCAATGTTGCCACTTTTAACTTGCGGCCACTCACAGTGAAACCTTGGGGTGGAATACAAGTCGTGATCTTGGAGTGCATCCATTGGTAAATGTCAGAAGCTGCATGATGCTTGTTCCATTGACTGACCGCTCCTTTTTTCATGAACCATTACGTACTTGTTTTTGATTTTACTATTGTTAGATTCTGCACTCTTGACATGTATTTGTCTGGTTTGTTTCTGTCATCTTTTGTTTGTTTTATCTCAACTTTTGAATATTAAACTCAAATTATTTCACTCAGTTATAAGCAACGTTACATGACATCAAACCACATTTTTGGAACAATTTGTCTTGGATAGTGACCATAAAGAAGGGAAGGCAGAGTTGGGTTGTCAGCAGCCCGACATTTGATGGCAAGTCCAGTACATACTGTAAATGGAAAACCAGTAGGAGACATTTTTTTTCCCCAAAGAATTCCTAATCTGGATATGGAACTAATTTTGGGCCAAGCCTGAGCTGAAAGGTTCTAGTATCATACAAATCAGAGAAATAGAAGAATATTGTCCTCAGTGACCAAAATGATAAGCAGTTTGTAGCTTCCAAAACAAATTGAAATTTACCTGAAGCAATCTTTACTGTGGAAATTACCAGGATACATTGGAAGAAATTTTTCCTCCAAGGCAAAACCAACCCCAACAGCAAAAAACTCTAATGAGAATACATCCTGCTCACACACTGTCCCTTCTTCATGAAATGCAATGTTCTCAGCCCTATCTGAATATTTCCTATCTTTTCTCTGTACTTTCAGATTTCCACCTGTTATAACTTTGCTTTGCTTTACACGAACTGAAAGGGTTGTTTTCTGGACAGATGGTGATAGAGCCTATCTCCATTCATAGATCAAGCATGCTGACTTAATTGCAAGATTTCATAAGCACATTCTGCAGAAAGACTGCAGTGCTTAGAAGCTATACTAAGTACTTAGTGCTTAGGTTGGTTTGGGCTAATTTATTTTATTCATCTGTTAATTTTGTTAAATGATGGTTTTCATCACCCTCATTATCCAGCCCTTGCTTGGCTTTTATATTCTTATCATTTGATTGATCACTGTTACAGAAACTTAATTGTGATGTAGGGAGGGGGTCCTCAATCCCGTATATAAGTCAATCCGGGCAAAATTCCAAACAACACACAGAGTTTGCCACGCAATCAATCGGTGATGAGATCTCCTCCCTACATTACAATTGAGTTTTCATAATGACAGTCACTCAACTGACTAATAAGTATATAAAACTCTAGCATTTGGAGGGCGCACCATAAGTGAACAGGGCACTGATGATGTCTCTTGTATGGACGTTTACAAATGCCAAGGTCCTAGAACAACTCAACCCAACCATTAACCACCTGAGCTATATATTTTCTCAGTTATTTCCAACACCAGCAGCATGACAGAAATTCAAGAGTGGCAGAGACTGACGTGATTGTGGTCACTGTTACTAAGGAGAAAGTGCTTGGAAAGCTGAAAGATTGGGAAGCAAAGGTAACATCATGAATGGCTCTGATGCTTCACTACCTGATGAGCTAAATGCCTTTTATGCACACTTTGAAACAGAGAATAAAAATATATTTATGTGCATCCCTGCAGCGTCTGGCGATCCTGTGATCTTTGTTTCAGAAGCTATTGTCAGAACTTCTTTCATAAGGATGAACCCTTGCAACGCTTCAGGCCCTGAAGGTGTTCCTGGTAGGGCACTGAAAACCTGTGTCAACTAACTGACAGGAGTGTTCAAAGACATCTTAAATCTCTCACTATTGGAGTCAGAGGTTCTCCCCACCTCAAAAGGGTGACAATCAAACCAGTGCGCAAAAAAAGCAGGGTGAGCTGCCTCAACAACTATTACCCAGTTACACTTACATCTACACCCAATTGGGATCACAGTCCGTGTGGATCAGAAATAACATCTCTTCACTAATAATCACCATTGGCGTACTTCAAAATTGTGTGCTTAGCCCACTGCTGTACACTTTCTACACCCATGAATGTGTGGCTAGGCACTGCTCAAACACCATCTACATATAAATTTGCAGATCACACAACTATTTTTGGCTGAATTTCAGATGGTGACAAGGAGGTGTACAAGCATACAGCTGGTTGAGTGGTGTCACAGCCACAACCTTGCACTTAATGTCAGTAAAACCAAGGAGTTGATTGTGGACTTCAGGAAGGGAAAGTCAAGGGAACACACACCGGTCCTCATTGGGGGATCAGCAGTGGAAATGGTGAGCAGTTTCATGTTCCTGTGTGTCAGTATCTCCGAAGATCTATGCTGGGCCCAACCTACTGATGCAGTTACGAAGAAGATATGACAGTGACTATATTTCATTGGTAGACTTGGTATGCCATCAAAGACTCTCGCAAATTTCTACAGAGCATTCCAATCTAATTGCATCACCATCTGAATTGGAGGAGCCAATGCACAGGACTGGAAAAAGTTGCAGGAAGTTCCAAACTCTGCCAGCTCTATTATGGGCACTAGCTTCCCCAGCATCAAGGACATCTTCAAAAATTGATACCTCAAAGAGGCAGAATCCATCATTTGGAACCCTTCTCCCCCCCATCACCCAGCACATGCCTTCTTCCCATTGCTACAATTCAGGAGGAGCTACAGGAGCCTGAAGACACACACTCAACATTTTAGAAAAAGTTTCTACCCCTCTGCCATCAGATTTCTAAATGGACAATGATCCCACGTATGCTACCTCTGTTTTCCTTTTCTTTGCTCTCTTTCTACATTAAGTATTTAATTTTGTATATATACAGTTCTTATTGTAGTTTACAGTTTTATAAATTATGTTTTGCAATGTACTGTCGCCACAAATCAACAAGTTTCACAACATATGCCAGTGATTTTAATCCTGATTCTGATTCTGAAATCTGAAGGTAGATAATTCACACGAACCAGATGAACTACATCCCAGGGTTTGGAAAAAGGCAACTAAAGAGATCATGGAGGCATTGCTAGTGATCATTCAAGAATTACAAATTCTGGAATGGTTTTGGAGGACTGGTAAATCGCAAATGACACGTAACTCTTTAAGAAGGGAGGAGGCAAAAGATGGGAATTTATTGGGTAGTTAGCCTGACTTTAGTGGTTGGTAAGTTGTAAAAGTCTATTATTAAGGATGTGATTTGGGGGAATTTGGAGTTTCATCATAAAATAGAGTGAGGTCAGCATTGTTTCCCTCAGGGAAAATCTTACCTGACAAATCTGTTGGAATTCTTTAAGGAAATAACAGACAGGATAGACAAAGGAGCATCAGTGGATGTTATTTACTTGGATTTTCAGAAGGCTTTTGACAAGTGGCTGCTGAACAAGATAAGAGCCTATGGCATTACAGGAAAGATATTAGCATGGATAGAAGATTGGCTAACAAAGATTGGAGACAAAGAGTAGGAATAAAGTTCTGTTCTGGCTTGTGGTGTTTCACAAGGGTTAGTGTTCAGTCCACTAGTTTTCACGTTATAAATTGAATGATCTGGATGACAGATTTGGTTACTTAGCATCTAAATTTTTGAAAATACAAGGATAGGTGGAGAGGCAGGCATTGTTAAGAAAGCAAAGAGTGTGGAGAAGGATTTGGAGAGATTATGAGAATAGGAAAAGAAGTGGCAGGTGAAATACTGTGCAGGGCAGTGCAGGCTTCTTGTTGAAGGAAAGAAAGGCATCGGCTATTTTCTTAACAGGAAGCAAAATCAGAAATTGGAGGTGCAAAGGAACTTGGGAGTCCTTGTACAGGATTCATTAAAGCAGGGGTACCTAACCTTTGTTATGCCATGGATGCCTACCATTAACTGTGGACTCCAGGATGGGAACTCCTGCACTAAAGGGTAATTTGCTGGCTGAATCGGTAGTAAGGAAGGCAAATAAAATGTTAGCATTTATTTTGAGTGGGCTGGAATATAAAAGCTACAGTGTAATGCTGAAGCTTTACAAAGCATTGATTAGACCACACATAGAGAAGAGTGAACAGTTTTGGGCTGTCATTGGAGAGTGTCCAGAGAATGAAAGGTTTAACATCTGAGGAGCATTTGATGGCTCTAGGTCTGTACTCACTGGAGGTTTGAAGAATTGGGGTGGGGTAAGTTGGGGTGGATTTCAAACACACTCAGCATTAAAAGGCCTAGATACAGCGGGCATGGTGAAGATGTTTCCAATAGTGGGAGAGCCTAGACCAGAGGACACAGCTACAGAATAGAAGGAAGCCTCTTATGAGGAGTTTAGTTAGCCAGAGGGTTGTGAATCTGTGGAGGTCGTCAATGGGTATAATTAAAGCAAAGGCGGATAGGTTCTTGATTAGTCAGGGAATTAAAAGTTATGGGGGAAAGGCAGGAGAATGGGGTTGAGCGGTAAAATAAATCAACCATGATCATATAGGCTGACTTATTTCACTCAGTGGGTAAAATAGCCTTATTCTGCTCTTGGGTCTTCCAGAGATTTTGCTAGTGGGAGGATATCAAATTTGGGGAAATTTGGGAAATTGAAAACAGATATACAAAAATTTCTTCTCAGAGAAGATGGTGACACTCTGAAAATCTCTGCCACAGAGAGTTGAGGAGGCTGAATCAAAACGGAGGTACAGTAGGTAATTTTTGAAAGTTTGAGAGATTGAGGGCAATGGAGATGTGGCATCGTGGAGGAGTTGATCCTAGCAGTAGATCACCCATGGTCATATTAAATGATGAGGCAGGCCTCAGGGACCTGATGACCTACCCCTCTTCCTATTTTCTGGTGTATCCCACCAGACTGAAGGAGATAATCCTCCTCCATTTGGGCTAAGTCTTAGAGAGGTAGAAACAACCTCCCAGGCCGTGGTTACATAAACTCTGACAGGTACGCACATTACCAATGTTTTAATGTGATCTGAGTGGGCGCTCTGTGCTACTGTGTCATCCGTCCTCCTGCCCACAATTCAGAGAATATGAAGACAGCAAGAGCAAGGAGAATATAGGATGAGGACAGGAGTGGATGATAATGTTGATCACCAACGTATGTCTTTCTATCTACCCGAAGGACGAGTGGATTTGGTTGGAGGGAGGGAGTTTTTGGATGAGCCACAAGACATTCATTGCTGCCAGTTAGGAGCTGGCAGGGCAGAGGTCTAAGGCTTTCCAGATTCTCAGAAGGAGACCACAACTGGGAGCTTTACATGCTGAGGCTGCTGCACATTACACTGAGGTACTGAGCACATTGTCAGACTCACCTAGACAATGACAGGGGCTTTAAAGGAATCTATTTCAGTATTCTACAGAAGGTTGTGCAGGGCTGGGTGCTGATATATTTTTGGTCATGCCTCAGTCAGAAGGTGGCTGATGTCATGTGTATCGAATCACTATGCTTGATTGCAATGGGATGTTGAGAGATACTTCCCCTCAACAATTACAGCCACATGACTGCAAGATAATTAGGACTCATGCCGTGGCTGTCATGTCTTCTTGCCAATGATTGCGTATGATCGACAATGCGTAGTTGTTTACTGTCTCGTGACTCTTCCCCGTGGTTTTGTTAACCTCTTGCAGCTCCATGGGACCAAACGAATGCAAGACCTTGCTGCCACAGCTAACCATTATTCAGAGCTGTTCCAGAGTAGTGTGCAGACGTCAGGCAGAGGACCCCTATGCCCCACAGCAGGGCTCAGCAGCTGACTGACAAAAGGCTTTTCAACTCCTGATAATCAGAAGCATTTAAAAAAACTGTTGGATTAAATAAAAAAATCATTTACAGAGAAAGCCAGATGTGAAAAATAGGGCCCAGCTCATACAACTGAGCTTTGCATTGGACTCAATGCTGAGTCTGTGATAGAGGTGTCATCGCACAAACATGATATTCAGGGATGTGTTGTTCCATTTGCTGATATTTTTGCCTGGGACCATTTGACAAAAAGGAGCACAATCTGAGCTATCATGGACACATCTGGCTGAAAGCTCATGAGGCAGAGATAGGGGTCACAGCAAGAGATGAAACACCTGTGTTGCATTGACCCTGTCCTGAAGCCCCATTCTGTCCTTTATGGGAAAACATTGGATTGTGTGGGAGAATGTTGTTGCAATGAGCAACTGAAGTGAACGCAAGTGCAGGGCACAGGCACACGGATTGAGTTTGGATGTTTTACACAGGCGTAAACACCTAACAGCAAACAGGAGGGATCTTGACTCAGAGAAACAGAGTCTCATAGGTAACCCTTGAAACCGGAGCTAAACTTAGAACAAACAGTTCGAAGCGGTCAGAAACCATAATTTACTCACAAGAAAAGATCAACAAACTGGTGACTAGTGGTTGTGATGCAAAGGTTCTTATACTGAGTCTTTGATGGAAACCAGGTGTGCCATCATTAAAGAGAATTGGAAGCAATTAGGGAAATTAACGATTGGGACCATGCATAATCAAAGAAAATTAGGAGCAAGATAGGGAATTAACGATCGGGACCATGACAAATGTTTGTGAAGGATGGTACACAATCATTGAATTTAGTTAATCAAAGTTAATTCAGACAATGTTAGAGTGCTGACAGGCCACCATTGATGTCAAGCAACAATCCAGAGTATGGAAGATCTCAATGAATGTTCAGAACTGCTGAGTGTACAGTGGCATGTATGCCCTGGTCAAAAAGCTTTGTGCACCCTGATCAAAATTTCTGTTACTGTGAATAGCTAAGCGAGCAAAAGATGACTTGATTTCTAAAAGGCATAAAGTTAAAGATGACTCATTTCTTTAATATTTTAAGCAAGATTACTTTTTTTATTTCCATATTTTACAGTGTCAAAATAACAAAAGGGGAAAAGGGCTGAAGCAAAAGTTTGGGCACCCTGTATGGTCAGTACTTAGTAACACCCCCTTTGGCAAGTATCACAGCTTGTAGATGCTTTCTGTAGCCAGCTAAGAGTCTTTCAATTCTTGTTTGGGGGATTTTCTCCCATTCATCCTTGCAAAAGGCTTCTAGTTCTGTGAGATTCTTGGGCTTGTCTTGCATGCACTGCTCTTTTGAGGTCTATCCACAGATTTTCAATGATGTTTAGGTCAGGGGACTGTGAAGTCCATGGCAAAACCTTCAGCTATCGCCTCTTGAGGTAGTCCATTGTGGATTTTGAGGTGTGTTTAGGAATATTATCCTGTTATAGAAGCCATCCTCTTTTCACCTTCAGCTTTTTTAGACAGTGTGATGTTTGCTTCCAGAATTTCCTGGTATTTAATGGAATTCATTCTTCCCTCTACCAGTGAAATGTTCCCCGTGCTACTCGCTGCAAAACAAGTCCAAAGAATGATCGATCTACCCCCATGCTTAACACTTGGAGAGGTGTTCTTTTCATGAAATTCTGCTCCCTTTTTACTCCAAACATATCTTTGCTCATTGAGGCCAAAAAGTTCTATTTTAACTTCATCAGTCCACAAGACTTGTTTCCAACGTGGAGGAGCTCAGCAAGTTGAGCAGCATCTATGGAGTAAAATAAATAGTAGACATTTCAGCCCAAGGGTCTTCATCAGAATTGGAAAGGAAGGGGAAAAGAGCCAGAAGGTGGAGGAAAAGGGAGGAGTACAAGCTAGCAGATGACAGGTGAAACCTGGTGAGGGACAGGGTGGGTTGGTGATGGAGGGAGGTTGAAGAGAGAAGCTGGGAGGAGATAGGCTGAACAGGAAATGGGCTGAAGAAGAAGGAGACTGATTAGAAAGGGAAGGAGGAGAGGCAGAGAAGGGTTGATAGCAGGACCAAAATGCGGAATGGATACTATACTCTATCTGCCATTCTTTGCCCATTCTCCTAATTTGTCTGAATTCTTCTGCAGCCTCCCTGCTTCCCGAACACTACTTGCCCCTCCACCTGTCCTCATATCATCCACAAACATGGCTACAAAGCTATCAATTCCTTCATCCAAATCATTGACATAAAATGTAAAAAGAAGTGACCTGAACGCTGACCCCTAATTACTGGCAGCCAATTAGAAAAAGGCTCCATTTACTCCCACTCTTTGCCATCTGCTAATCAGTCAATAATCTATCCATGCTAGAATGTTTCCTGTAATACCATGGGTTCTTGCTGTGCAGCTTCATGTGTGGTGCCTTATCAAAGGCCTTCTGAAAGTCCAAGTACATAACACCCCCCAATTCTTCTTTGTCTATCCTGCCTGTTATTTCTTCAAATACTTCCAGCAGACTTGTTAGGCAAGATTTTCCCTTACAGAAACTATACTGACTTTTGCCCATCTTATCATGTGCCTCCAAATACCCTGAAACTTGATCTTTAGCAATTGACTCCAACATCTTCCCAACCACTGAGATCAGGCCAACTGGCTATAATTTCCTTTCTTCTGCCTCCCTCCTTTCCTGGAAAGTGAGGTGATATTTGCAATTTCCAATCCTCCAGAACCATGCCAGAATCTAGTGATTCTTAAAGGATCATTACCAATACCTCCATAATCTATTCAGCTACGTCTTTCAGAACCCTTAGGTGTAGTCCATCTGGTCCAGGTGACTTATCTACCTTAAGATCTTTCTGCTTCCCAAATATATTCTAGCTAGCAATAGCAACTGCACTCACTTCTGCTCACTGACACCCTTGAACTTCCGCATACTGCTGGTGTCTTTCATGGTAAACACTAATGCAAAATACTTATTCAGCTCATCTGTAATTTCTTTGTCCCACATTACTAGCTCTCCTGCATTACTTTTCAGCAGTCCAATCTCCATTCTCACTTCTCTTTTACTCTTCATACACTTGAAAAATCTTTTGATATCCTTTTTGATATTATTGACTAGCTTACCTTCATATTTCATCCTTTTGCTCTTTATGGCTTTTTTAGTTGACTTCTATGAGTTTTTCAAAGCTTCCCAATCTTCTAACTCTGCACTAATTTTTGCTGTATTATATGCCCTTTCATTTGCTTTTATTCTGGCTTTAAGAGTTCCCTTGTCAGCCATGGTTGTGCATCCTGCCTTTAGAAAACTTATTCTTTTTTGGGATGTATCTATCCTGTATCTTCCAAAAATCTCCCAGAGACTCCAGCTATTGCTGCTTCACCATCATCCCTGCTAGTGTTCCCTTCCAATCACTTTTAGCCAGCTCCTTTCTCATGCCACTGTAATTCCTGTTACTCCACTGTAATACTGATACATCTGGCTTTATCTTCTTCCTCGTAAACTGCAGGGTGAATTCTATCATATATTGATCACCAACTCCTAAGGGTTTCTTACCTTAAGCTCTGTAATAAAATCCAGTTCATTACTCAACACCCAATCCAAAATAATTGATCTTTCAGTGTGCTGACCTATAAGCTCCTCTAAAAACTCATCTCATAGGCATTCTACAAGTTCTCTCTCTTGGGATCCAAAATCTGCATCAACCTGATTTTCCCAATCTACCTGCGTGTTGAAATGCCCCATGCCTATCATAAAATTATCTTGTTGACATGCTTTAATATCTTAAACTCTTTCTTCAATGTTCTGCAAATGTTTGTACAATTTATATTTCAGATGCCATTGTCAGAGCAGAGTAAATCCAGCTGGGTTTTATTGATGTTAAACTCTGGTTGTTGATTTTCCTCACAGATTAATGATCATTGCAATAAATTATTCTCAACTAACTCTAGCTCAGAATCTGTACTGTTATATTTTACTGCATTTTCTTTTCCATGCCAGTTAATTAAGATATCAGGCCTACAAGTTCTACAGTTCTGCAATTAATATCAGAATTTAAACAAATCTAAATTAAATGAGCTTGCTCAAAAAAACTGGTTTATTTTCCAGTTAGCTTTCATCTTTGGGCTATATATATATATAATCTCCAGCTTCAGGACTTAAATGTAAGTTGCATTTTATCTGAAATATCCAACAAAAAAAGTTTCGATGTAACTATTTAGCATTCTTAGATTGTTTCTTTGTGTTTAAGATTTTAAGGACAATTTTTTGAAGTATTTGAATTAATCATTCCTTTTACATTGGTTTGTAAGAACAATCAGAGATTGCATCCAGTTCTATAGAATTTAACAGTATTGTGCAACATTTACTAATACTGAAGTTATCAAAGTTCAAAAAACACTATTCGTCTCCTAACACGCAGCCAGAAAACAAAGAAACTCAAAAGATCCCATTTTAAAAAAGACTGCCAGACACATATTGTGCAGAGAAAAAAATAATACAAATCATGCAAGGAGTAAATGCAAGCCAATGGTGTTCTGAATTGACTACAACAAAGAAAGTTTGCTCATAGATCCTTCCTGCCATTACAGACATTTACACTGTACACTGCATCCGCAAGGCAAACAGCATTATGAAGGACCTAACACACCCCTCATACAAACTCTTCCCCCTCCTGCCATCTGGGAAAAGGCACCGAAGCATTCAGGATTTCACAACCAGACTATGGAACAGTTTCTTCCCCAAGCCATCAGACTCCTCAATATCCAGAGTCTGGACTGACCCCAACTTACTGCCCTCTACTGTGCCTATTGTCTTGTTTATTATTTATTGTAATGCCAGCACTGTTTTGTGCACTTTATGCAGTCCTGGGTGGGTCTGTAGTCTAGTGAGGTTTTTTTTCTGTGTTGTTTTTACATAGTTCAGTGTAGTCTTTGTATCATTTCATGTAGCACCATGGTCCTGAAAAACATTGTCTCGATTTTACTGTGTACTGTACCAGCAGTTATGGTCGAAATAACAATAACAAGTGACTTGACTTGACTTAGTTCAGTGCAGAGTCAAGTAAACTTCACTGAGTGGCAAGCTGAACTGTCCCATGTCTTGACACCCTATCCTTTTCAATCTGGCCTGGTGCCGAAATCTTCTTTCAAACATTCGGTTCAGTCACTTCCACTTTGGGGCTTGAGCTCCACTGCCTCAATTTGGCCTGTACCCGACCTTTCTGATTCAGCCAGGTGCTTAAATTGTCATCCAGACTTCGGGTCCTTTTGCTTCAGTATGCTCCTTGGCCTGGACCCCGCCACCTCAATTTGGTCTGTACCCAACCTTTCTGATTCAGCCCTGCACTTATATCATCATCAGTTTCAGTCACTTCAGTATGCATTGGGGTCTGCATCCCACCTACAAGTGCAGTTTTAAAAAGCCTAATCACCAATTACTAACCTTTGATGGAATTAGAAATGATTTGCTTCAGGTAGCAATAAATAATCAACAAATGAAAGAAAATGACATTTTTTTCATTCAGTGTTAAAAGATATAAGGACATTGCTGGCTGGTCATATCATCATGGTGAAACATTAATGTCACTTTAATACAAAAAAGAAATGTATGGCTCAAATAATGTGCAATGTTAATGATGTGTAAGAGTCCAATTAAAATTGTTCACAACAAAGCCATTTATTGCAGTAATTTCTGCTTCCCTTAACATGATTAAATATGTTGACCTTCTCTGAAAGCTGTTTGAAAAGGTAACTTGTACATTAATGGCAACATTTAGTCTTTATCAAAACTGGTATCCACATTGTTCCTGGGTTTACCCCCATGCAGATTTTTAAAGTATTGCTTGAATCTCATTCAGTGCAAAATTAAGCATGACCTTGATGGTTTAGGAAGAGGTGAGGAGACTGCGTTTAGTTGAATCTTCCGATGGAATGCACAGCCAAAAGTATATCTGTTTCTCCTCTCCAAAAATTTTCCAGCACTAATACATGGAGAATTGCAAAATTGGCCATGAGCTGGTATAGTTGGGCAACTTTGTGGAAATTAATTTAACAAAGGAAGATAATGTTGAAATTTTGGTTGAGCTAAAAATTGATTAAAAAAAAGGTCTGGAAAAGTTTGATGCACAAATAGTTCTGAGTGTGTAATCCATCCTGAAAGCTGAGGATGGAAATTATTGGGGCCGAAGCCATAATCTTCTAAAAATCTACAAATTCACGAGTGGTGCCTGTGAGTAGGAAAATTTCAAATACTATTTCTTTGTTCAAAACTAGTTGTGACGATAGACCTAGTAAATACAGAAGAGTTAGTGTAACCACGGCATTGGGTTACATTAGCAGTGAATTAGCAGTCACTTGCAGAAGTGTGGAATGATCAGAGAAAACCAACAAACTGAATGTAAGCAACCTTATAGTTTTATGATGATTGAACTGAGATAATGAATACAAGGATTACAGCTGATGTGATATAAGTGCAGCAAAAGATTTTTCAAGTAGTTTTTGTTGGCTATGAAACCTTCCAATTTACTTGTAACTGCTCCTTTTGTTAGCCACAGTGATTGGAACCTGATGTTTCTGTCAAGAAAGTTCACAAATAATGTATTTACATGTCATATTTTACCTTAAGATTACAGTTTCTAAATAGGATAGGTTCACATAACTGGTATTAAATAGTTGTTTACTATGTAGTAGTAATCTGTAAAACAAAATGCACTAAACGTCATAGTTGACACAAGTCACAACATAGAAGCTTGAAAACTTATAAATATTCACATTTTATATATTTGAACACTGGAAACCCCGTCGAAAAACTATTACTTATTATGTTCTTAATTGCTTACATGCATTTGAAAATATATACATGGTAAATTAATAGTGGCACGTATGTTATTCAAGTGGTGTCATTGATCTCTCTACATTCTTTTCCATTACCACTCTGCCCGCCATCCCAATTGCCAATGAGACTCTGTTTACTGTAGGTATTTCATATTAAGTTGCATAATAGCTTGCATTTCAGCAGCACCAAATTTTGTGCCACAACACAGGAAATGATCTCAAGCATTGTGATTTTGTTTTCAGTGTACAAAGAAGTTTCATGTAGAGATCTATAATGTGTTCCTGCTGTGTCAATCTTTTTTCCACTGATGAAATTTACTACAGGGACCATAATAATGAAGCTACTTGCAAGAACTAGATCCCTTTCAAACTAGGACTTACAAAACACTCTATCTAATGATATATAATTGGATATGGCCTAAACCACAGCCCAAAGTTATCCATAACTTAGAATGTAACTCCAGACAACCAATATCTCGCAGATTATTTACATGTTTGTGAATACAATGTGACTCATTCACACTTCTAAAATGTCTGAGTGGGGTTCTTTCACACCTTAGAAAGATAAAGTATTCCGAAGAATATGATAGTTTATTTCTTTCAATATATTACATGAAGGGTATACTGTTGAAACATTAATGGACATTGACTTTATGTTTAACAGCATTATTTTAACATAACTTTGAATTATATTGAAGGCTGAGATACCAGAGAACAACATGTTTCTTTTATGTTATTGAAGAAACATGGCCTAGATTAAACTACTGCTTAAATTGCACTTCTATCAGCAATCATTTCCTTGTGCTCAATAAAATTCTTACTCTGAGCAGCCTTCAGTGGCAGTTCTGCAAAGCCCTCAGTGACAAGTTTGGTAATATCAAACATTGTTCTGGTAAAATGGTTGTAATAGTGGCGTATAAAACATTGTATTATTCTATGATTTTGGCGATGCAGAGTCCGCCTTTTATTCAGTTACTATCTCATCAGTTATACCAATTTGTTTGAATCTGTACCCTTGGGCTTAGCAAAACCTTTTCAATTGATCAACTAATAAGATCAAAGTGACATGTTTTCTTTTTATGGAGCTTGCTGTATGTTGACACCTTACTGCAGAGTGGAACATTGTGGTGTTGGATGTTCTGGAGCTTCTAAATTTCAAATGAAAATATTTGAATTGGATGTTGTATCAATTAACTCTAATTCAGCCTGCATTGTCATTCTTCTGAACAGTCAATTTGTCAGGCAGCAATAGAAACTAATTTGTAAAAATTAAATGTTTATTGTTTTTGATTCATAGTTATTGCTTTGTTTCATCCTGCAGTATGTCAAGGTTTAAAATTAATTTAAATGCCATGACAAACAAGCACTTACTGTTGATTTTCAGGCCAGAATCTAATCAGCTTCCAACAGCTCCCCGGCACTGCTTTATCTGATCTTTAATTACAAACCCTGAAGTGTGCATGCTATTGACAAAGTTGTAATCTAACTCTCCTCTTCACTTTCCTCTATCTGCAAATAACAATGCTGCATTAATGGAATATTGCTTGTCTTGTTACTTATTCAATAGTTCCTGTCTTGCTGAACATCAGTTCTTCTGTAAGTGCAACATATGCAAACATCAGCTGGATTCCAGGAATGGGACATGCAGCTTCTGAATTTTATGTTGCATACATGAATAACCGTAAGCTGTTCTCCATTTCTAATTCTGCAGAAATTGTAGAGAGATCCCTCTGGACCTATTAATGTAGCTTTCCTACTAGCCCTGCTAACTATGATTAATGAAGCAGATCAACACAGTTAACTTCTTTATAACTTGCTCTCAAATTAACAGCAGCTACAGGCTATGTTTTATGATAACTAAAAGAATGTATTTTTCCTATTTAATATGTATTGTTATAGTTACCAATAACATATGCCCATGATGGCATTTTAAGAAGTATTAGAATGCACTGTTAAGTGTGGCATTAAATTTTATAATTTAACTTGACTATTCTTGAGTTGTTTTGGGATTAAAATCCCGACCATTGTGTTGGAGTTAATTTTCTTAATGCAATTTCCATAGGTAAAGGTAAATGGAAGATTTCAGACGCAGTAAATGTTTCACAAAATTTCCACATCTTAGGAGGGCTAGAACCTGGAACTGAATATACAATCCGACTTATGGCTAAGAACTGGTTTGATAACACTAGCATTTTTGAAGATGTTATAGAAACCAGGGGAAAAGGTGAGGCACTGGTCCCATTTAAAATTTAGTCAGCTATCTTTTCAGACGCTAAAACAAAACAGAATGAAGAAACAGTGGCGGAGCTCATTGTGGGATTGGAAACAGTGGTGGTGGGTGGGAGCTGGAGGCCTTGGGCCAAAATGACTGAAGTGTAAGACTCCCTCACAATAACTTTCCCATCATCATCCCTCCCATTTTCTTTGTTTGAATGACCTACAAAACCCGATTTTGCATTCCAGATTCAGCCAGCAGATGTAAGCATTTCCTGGCCTGATCTTCAGTCAATAAACACGAGCTGTTGCCAATTATGCCATCACCTTGAAAAATCAACATCTCTTATATGGTATCCAACAGATCATTACCAGCAGCAAACCATTATCCCTCCAATATTTTCTCCTCTCAAACCCATTTCAGCCCAATACAATTGGCCAAGTTTTGCTCCGCCACTGAGGGAAATCTAAACTTGTATTTTAAAGAATTGTTGTTGCTATGGAAACAAATATTTATGTTTAAGTTTACGAAAATAACCATGTCAGCACAAGATACAGGAAATCACATATTTGCATGAATTATATTGGGACTAAGGTCCAGGTGCACATTATGTTTAGTTCTTTGCCTTTCTTTATGCTTTGCTGCTCTCCTGTTAGATTAACTTGCTTTTTGTTAACTTATGAGCATTGTTGTGCATGAACTGCTGAGCCTTCCCCTCCCCTGACTGGTTCTTACTGCCAAGCTTTATAATTCATTCATGACTGGTATTTCAAGCCAAATTCATACATGATGAGATAACAGTGAATGAATCAACCTAATCAATATCCAAGCACATAGTGTAATTCAGGATTCCTTTTGAATTTCAAACCTATTCTCAATTCCCTGAATAATTTTATGTATTTGTAAAGCAGATGTCAAGAATAGTTTGCTTAAATTCTTATCTAATAGGGAAGAAATGGTTATTACACACAATGTTACCCATAATTGTATTTTCAGGATGTAACTGTGACAGCTTGCTTTCCTCAGTTCATATGTAGCTTCATGGACATCTAGAATGGAGTTAGAAAGGAAGCAAAGGCTGGTTGTCCACTGCCTAAAGGTCATTGCAGTAATGTTATCAATGGCTAAGATTAAAATAAAAATCATTCTCTGTAGTCAGGTTATAGTTGGAATATAAATGTGTTATGTTATCTTTTAAGTACATTCGAAGTTGTGCTTGCCTCTTTTTTTTCTCATTTAATCTTTAATATGGGCATTGTGCCAAATGACATCAATGATTGTGTTTGTTCCAATAAAACATATTTCAAGGGTATAATTGCCCATTGAAGCATGTGAAATTTTATTCTTGTGGTGCATTGCCAGGTTAGACATATTTTGCGTGGATATATGAAATAAGTAATCAGTTTCTAATATGCAAGTTTAAATCTCCAAAATGTAACAATTCCTGACATTTAGATTAGGCGGATGAGTGAAAATGATAGATGATATAACAATTGCATAAAGTTGTAACAATTTGTCTTGCATTTTATCTTTTTTTCTGATGGTTAAAACGATCATTTAATTCAACTAATTGCTTCTTTTCTTAATGATTAATTATATGGCCCACCACAGCTTATGCAGGAATACACAGAGGAATATCTACACAAGGATGGTTTATTGGCCTAATGTGTGCCGTAGCTCTCCTTACCTTGATTTTACTAATTGCTTGCTTCATAAAGAGAAACAAAGGAGGAAAATATTCAGGTATGCACTAAATCTTATTATTATGCATGCATGACTGTGTGTAAAAAAACACTGACTACTGATATCAACTAACTGAGGGAATGTAAAGCCCAAGAGGAAAGAAAAGGTCGTCAGAACAGGTTTAAACAGTAGTCTGGATAGCTAGGCATGAAAATAGTACATTTTAAAATTTGATTTAACCCTTAAATAGCAAGTCCACAATTAAATATTATAATCAATTAATGGCTATTTCATTGTATCACTTTTGCATAGATAAAGAAATTAGAATATGTGCAACATCTCTGCAGCATCTTTCATAAAATAAATTATTGTGTTCAACTTAGGAATGGAAACTCCCACGTTCCTCAGCTGGTACATCAGAGATACTCCCCTTTCACCACCATCACAGGTCTTGCTTCCAAAATCACCAGTTTATTTCCAAATTTATTTTGACAAATTAATTGACAACATGATACCATTAACCTCATCCTCTAATCTCCTTTAATCAACAGATTATCCTTAATCAAGATACTGATATGTAAAATCATTGGAGATCAACTTCTGAAAAACCTTGAGCATGCCAGTTCCCTTCAACATCAGCAGGCAATTATATAGAAGTCTACTGCTGAAGGTGTTTTCATAAACATTTAGATTGAAAACCATCATATTCATGGTTCCCTGTAATGGCCTACTTACAAACACTGTCCAGTATGTGATGTTGTGAATTTTCTGAAATATCTCCAAATTCATTACAAAAACTTATGTCCATCAATTATTCATACACTTTGTTAATTGGTTATTAAAATGCAATACAAAAAAGTGATTATCTAAGGGAGACAAGACGTTACTTGAATTTATAACTAACTGGAATACAGGCAAAGTTCATTTCAAACTGAAGCAGTATGGTGAAGTTCCTTTTAGCCTACATTTTTGTTTAGTCAGTATAGTAGTTACTCAAGTCTTCTACTTGAGTAATTGATTGGAGAAAAATGAAGAAATTAATAGAAACAATAGTTATATAACAATGTCAATTAGCAAATAGATATCAGAAATAAGATGCTGGTTTCATAGTCTTCTGTTCATGTTTCAAGTTCATGGATTTATTCTTTTTTTAAGAACATAACACCATTAGACATTGGAACACCATTGGCAATTAGGCCCATCAAGTTTGATTGATTTTTTCCTCTCTGCACCATTCTCCTGTCTTCTCTCTGTAACCTTTGACACCCTGACCAATCAAGAACCTTGGTCTTTCCTTGGTTATGGTGCCCCAAACTACTCATGGTACTTCAGATGTGGTTTAAACAAAGCCGTATTAAGCCTCAATATTATGTCCTTGATTTTATATTCCAGTGCTCTCAAAATGAATGCAAACATTGCATTTGCATTCCTTACTGCTGACTTAACTTGCAAGTTAACCTTGAGGAAATTCTGCATTAGGATTCCTGAGTCCCTCTGCACCTCCAATTTCTGATAAGAGTCTACGCCAAAGAGGTTGATCATACACTTCCCTATGCTGCATTCCTGTGCCACTTCTTTCTCATTTCCCTTAACCTTGTACAGATTCTCTTCTTCCTGAATAATCCCGGCCCCTCCACCTATCTTTGCATCATCTGCAGGTATACTTCTTTAGGAGTTTGAGGTGATTTGGTGTGACACCAAAAATGCTCGTAAATTTCTACAGATGTACTGTGCAGAGCACTCATCGTCTGGTACAGGGTTGGGTGGGCACTACTGCACAGGACTGAAGTAAGCTGAGCGGAGTTTGGCCACCAAGGCCATCAATTCCATCATGCAGAACATTAACATACTGTGTAATGTTAAAGTAGCAGATCCAACTCCAACCACTGTGGAACGCCATGTATTCTCATCACCAGCAACCAAACATAAAAACCATGCTTTAGAATCAGAATCAGGTTTAACATCCCCAGCATATGTTGTGAAATTTGTTAACTTTGCGGCAGCAGTACAATGCAATACATAATAATAAATAAAACTGAATTACAGTAACTCTATATTAAATTGATAAATTAAATGAGTAGTGCAAAAATAGCAATAAAACAGAAGGAGTGAGGGAGTGTTCATGGTTCAATGCCCTCTGTCAAAGGCCTTCTGAAAATTATTGGATGGCAGAGGGGAAGAAGCTGTTCCTGAATTATTGTCTGTGTGCCTTCAGGCTTCTGCACCTCCTTCCTGATGGTAGCAATGAGAAGTGGGCATGTCCTGGGTGGTGGCAGTCCTTAAAGACCCCCTCTTTGTGGCACCAGTCCTTAAGGATGTCTTGAATACTATGGAGGCTAGTGCGCATGCTGGATCTGACTGATTTTACAACTCCATGCAGCTTACTTTGGTCCTGTGCAGTAGCGCCCCCCCCCCCCCCGCCACCCGTATCAGACAGTGATGCAGTCGGAGTGCTCTCAACAGTACATCTGTAGAAATTTGCAAGTATTTTTGGTGACATACCAAATCTCCTCAAACTCCTAAAGAAATATAGCTGTTCTCTTGCCTTCTTTATAGCTTCATCAATATACTGGATCCAAGTTAGGTGATCAGAGATATTGACACCCAGGAACTTGAAGTTGCTCACTGACATCACTTCTGATCTCTCTGCAAGGACAGTTTTGTGTTCGCTCATCATACACTTTCTGAAGTCCACGATCAGTTCTTTGGTCTTATTGAAGTTGAGTGCAGGTTTATTTCTTGATTTATGCTCTTTGCCTTCTGCAATTCAGCCAATCCTCTATCTGGGCTAGTACCTTTTCTGTTATACCATGGGCTCCTATCTCGTCAATGTGTGACCCTCTATCAAAAGCCTTCTGAAAATCCAAGTAATTAACATCTACTCTCATGTGTTTCTCACAACCTTTGACAGCCTGAATAATGAACAACTGATCAACCTCCTCCTTAAATATATCCAATGACGTGGCCTGCACAGTCATCTGTGGCAAAAAATTCTAGAGATTCACCATGCTCTGGCTAAAAAATTATTTCCACATCTCTACTGTAAATGGACATCCCTCAATTCTGAGGCTGTGCCCTTTGGTCCTAGATTCCCCCGCTGTTGGAAATATCCTCTCCACATCCAGATCTTTCAATATTAGATACGTTCCAATGAGTTATCCCTCATTCTTCTAAACTCCAGTGAGTACAGGCCCAGAGCCATCAAATGCTGCTGACATGTTAACCCTTTCATTCCTAGGATGATTCCCATGAACCTTGAGATGATGCTGTCTAAGTTGCATGCCAACTTGAACAATGACTCCCATCCACTCTATAATGTACTGGTTAGACACAGGAGTACATTCAGCCAGAGACTCATTCCACCGAGATGTAACACTGAGCATCATAGGAAGTCATTCCTGCCTGTGGCCATCAAACTTTACAACTCCTCCCTTGGAGTGTCAGACGCCCTGAGCCAATAGGCTGGTCCTGGACTTATTTCCACTTGGCATGATTAACTTAATATTATTTAATTATTTATGGTTTTATGTTGTTATATTTCTTCACTATTCTTGGTTGGCGCGGCTGTAACGAAACCCAATTTCCCTCTGGATCAATAAAGTATGTCTGTCTGTCTTCTCTGGACTCTCTTCAATGTCATCTCATCCTTTCTTAGATAAAGGGCCCAAAACTGTTCACAATACTCCAAGTGTGATCTGACCAATGCCTTATAAAACATCAGCAGTACATCCTTGATTTTGTATTCTAGTCCTCACAAAAAGAATGCTAACATCCTATTTGCCTTTCTTACCAGAAACTCAATCTGGAAGTTAATCTTTAGTGAATCCTGCACAAGGACTCCTAAGTCAGTCTTCACTTCTGTTTCTTGAATTTTCTCCCTGTTTAGAAATTAGTCCACACTTCTGTTCCTTCTGCCAAAGTACATGACCATGCACTTTGGCATATTATATTCCATCTGCCACTTCTTTGCCCATTCCCTCAATCTGTCTATGGTCCTTCTGAAGGTACCCTGCTTCCTTAACACTACCTGCCCTTCGACTTGTTTTCGACTTGTCCGCAAATTTGGCCACTATGCCATCAATTCCTTCATCCAGATCATTGACATACAATGTGTAAAGAAGCAGTCTCAACACCAACCACTGTGGCACAACACTAGTCACTTGCAGTCAATGAGAAAAGGCCCATTTGCTCCCACACTTTGCCACCTGCCGGTCAGCAAATCTTCTAACCATTCTAGTACCTTTCCTGTAATACCGTCAGCTCTTATTCTGCTAACTTGTGGCACCTTGTCAAAGGCCTTCTGAAAATCCACATAAGCAGCATCCATTGACTCTCCTTTGACTATTTTCCATGTTACTTCCTCATAGAATTCCAACAGATTTGTCAGGCAAGGTTTTCTCTTAAGGCAACCATGTTGACTTTGGCCTACTTTATCACGTGCTTCCAAATACCTCGAAACCTCATCCATAATAACAAACTTCAACATCTTACTAACCACTGGATCAGGCTGATTGGCCTATAATTTATTATCTTCTCCCTCCCTTCTTAAAGAGTGGACTTACATTTGCAATTTTCCAGTCCTAAGGAACCATTCCAGTATCTATGATCATTACTAATTTCTCTACAATCTCTTCAGCTACCTCTTTCAATACCCTGGGATATATTCCATCTGATTCACCTTCAGACCTTTCGGCTTCCCACACACCTTCTCCTTAGTAATAGCAACTACACTGATCTCTGTCTTCTGATAATCTCCAATCTATGGCATACTGCAAGTGTCTTCCATGGTGAAGTCTGATGTAAAACTTATTGAGTTCCTCCACCATTTCTTTTTCGCCCATTACTAGTGTCATTTTCCACAGGTTCAATATCCTCACTCATCTCTCTTTTACATCTTACATATCTAAAAAAATATTGGATCCTCTTTTATACTGTTGGATATCCTACCTTCATATTTCATCTTCTCTCTTTATGGCATTTTAGTTGCATTCTTTTGGTTTTTAAAAGTTTCCAATCCTCTTCCTTCCCACAAATTTTTGCACTATTACATACCCTCTCTTTTGCTTTTACACTGTCTTTGACTTCCTTTGTCCATTGCGGGTTACCTCATCCTCCCTTTAGAATACTTCTTCATCTTTGGGGTGCATCTTTCTTCTGCCTTCTGAGTTTCCATCAGAAACACCAGCTATTGCTTTTCTGAAGTCATCCTTGTTGGTGTTCCCAGTCTGAGACATCAACTTAATTTTCACCTGTAAGTGCTGCCAAATGCATTAAGTTTCTTCAGCACTTTGTGTATGTTGATCCAGATTTCTAGCATCTCTGGATCTCTTGTGTCAAAGTTTGATATACAATATCTTTTGTATTTTTATTTACTTCTCCAGTTAAAGATAAGGAAGATGCCCGGGCAGATCCAGAAGCGCGGCCAATGAAAGAACAGACTTTTGGAGAATATGGGTAAACATTTTTAGAGAACTTGAATGAAATACCTTTATCATTTATGTTCTATCAATTTTGACTAATTAAACCTTGCTTTGTTACTTAATTTCCAAGCATATTTAAATGCCATGCAAGCATTGTTGCAGTCCCTTCTCATAAAGAATTTCAGCTGAATCCATGCACTTTAACTATATTTATTTTTAAACTGCCTGTCAAATCAAATTAATTCAGAAACCACTCAGATGTCATAAATGACCATTTTTAGCTTGGTTACATAGTAAAAGTAACCCATCATCCACAATCTGACTGATACAATATTTAGGATTCCGACAGCTGTGTCGCTGAGACTTTCTGTTTCAGAAATGAATGTGATGATAGGATAGTACCTGAGCTTTGTGAATCTGCATAGCAAAGAGGTGTGCTGAATCTGTAAACATGAACTTATGAGAGTGACAGATAGAGGTAAGTGGTATAGCTAATTTTCCACATTCGGGTGAACTAAAACTATCATACTCCTTGCTGATGTTAGTTTTCATTTAAATCTACAATACTGGTGATCTTCTGAGGAAATGATATACTGTACTTGTAAAATTAATTTTCCAGGTTGTTTATTTGATAGTTTAAAAAAAAAGCATCAACTCTCCAATGCATCATCCCTAAGCATTTCTGCAAACTATAGCAAAGAATAACTGGATAAGTACCTCTGCTTTACATTGTCACGTTGATGTCAGTGCCACATATATCAGTGAAAAGTATACCAGTGCACCTGTGAAGCAATAGGGAACCTCTTGCATCGATTTCTGGGCTTTTTTGTTTATTTGCACAGATACCAGTGCAATTGACCGCATTCTAACACTGAGCAGCGTTATCATCATTGTCAACATTACTGTAAAGTGCAGTCAGCTGAGCCGGAGTTGAACATAGCTCATTAATGTAAAACTCAAAATATAAGTCAGTGATAGTTAACAATTGTCAGTAAGCATGGCCAGGAATTAATAGTTGTGGCTTGCTATTGATGGGACTGATTGAGTTTTAATTAGACTGTTATAAGCAGAAGGATATTTGCCTGGGAAAAAACAATTATGTTTCATTGAATAACAATTGAATTAAGGATCCATAAAGTTCAAGGAAAAGCAGTAAACGAAGGAACCACCTAGGGCTTTGGGTAGTTGTGCAGAGGGTTGCTCAGTGCTTGGGCAGAGGTAGACTGGCTCAGTGGACTCAGCTGTTGATTAGGGTTGGAGCAAAGGACTGAGCTTGATGATAGGAGATTTTCCTCAGGCAGGAAAGGGGATAGAAATGCAGGAAACAACGGAGGAGACAAAGGTAGCAAACAGGAAGTGGTTTTGGGTGATAGGAGCTGTATGGGGAAAGGCAAATGGCAGGTTTCTGGGAAATGGGAAAATAAGCAGCCAATTGAGGATTGTAGTGGTTTTTTTTGTCCACTGGTGAAGGCAATAGACAGGATTTAAACAAAAGAAGGAAGGAAGAGTTTAAGCTATTGTTGATTTTTGAATGTGGATCTGTTTCTGATATCAATCTGATTAAGTTAACTAAGGATCTGAAAAAAAAGCATTCAGAGATATTTTGGTGGCAAAACTTTTAAGAGATGGGGCACTCATAGTATTTTGTAAAGATAGGAGCAGTGTGAGAAAGCTTTGCAGTTAAAAGCTGTGAGAGGATGAAAAGTAATACAGAGAAATTGTATTGAGTGACAGTGGCTTTGGGGAGTAATCTCTGGAGTGCTTGTAAATCAGTAGTTCCCAAACTGGGGTCCATTGACTCCTCAGTTAATGGTAGGGGTCCATGGCATAAAGGTTGGGAATAGCTGCTCTATCCATGGAACAAGTTAAAAATAATTCAGTCAGTGGAAATGTAGTGGATGCTAAATGTTAAAAGGGTTTTGTGGTGGAGTAAGAACAGGCAGCTTTTTTGGTTTTGATGGAAAACTAAAGTTGCTAGATAGTGTTAAGTTAGGTTATATGAGCTACATGGTTTGAGTCTATGTGCTGCCTCCTCTGAGATGTTTTCATGCCAGAAGTCTGGTCATGTAGCAGCTGTGTGAAAGGGTAAAAAATGGTATGGTAGATGTGGTGGAGAACATGATTATGACAATTGTGCAAAGCTAAAATGTAGCAACTGTGGAGAAGAGCATAGCTCTGCTTATTTGCCCTCGATATAAGTAAGCTTGGAAATGCAGCATGTCACTTTTATGGCAGATGTGAGAAATTGTACAGCACAAACAAAAAATAGGACAGAAGAAATTAAAATTATATTAAGAGCTGTGGAAAAGCATCTGGCGATAAAAGTCTTAACTGTAAAGGTTATCATTGATGCATTACAAGGAGAAGTAAATAAAGTTCAGACTTCCAAGAATGTTGTTAATTGTTCTTTTAATTTTACAATGAAATGCTAGAAGCCAATTAGTTAATGGTCAAGAGGTTAAGAACTTTATTGAAGATATACAAAATAAACTTAATGTTATATGTGTACAGGAAATCCTAGTTGTAATCTTATCTAAATTTTAAGATACTGTACAAGGTTCTGTTGATATAAGATGCAATCAGAAAATAGGTAATGAAAGAAGAGTGGCTATCTTGTCAAAAAATGGGATAGCACATTGAGTTATGGTAATTGGGGTTGTTTCTGAATCAATGATGGTTAAAATATGAGGAAAGAATAGTTAAGTACAAATAATAATTTTTATAACCCTTCTGAAAATAACAGCAAGTATGTTGGAAAGCATGGGTGGAAATGAGGGAAAATAAGGATATATATGGTGAGGGGATTTTAATGCTCACCGTGCTATGTGGGGTTGTATTGACACAAATGTGAATGGGTAAGTTGTGGAAACTCTCTTTGTGTGCTTGAACGATGGTACAAATACAAGGATAAATTTATTTAGTAACACTGTTTCTGCTATAGACCTTACGCTGGTGTCTGAGGATGTAGTGAGTGTGTGTAACTAGGGATTGCATAATGATACAACAGTGGGGAGTGATCATTTCCCATTATCTGTACAATGGGAATAGATGCATATCAGAAGAAAGTATCTCATATCCCCAGATGGAATTTTAATAGGGTAAATTGGGATGTATTTTATGATTTATGTGAAGTAGATTTCCTGATTATTTGGTTTTGGAGGATATCAAGTTGAGTAATAATATCTTGTGCTCTGTACTCAACTCAATAGCTAAAGAATCAATTCCCAGATCGTTGGGAGATAATAAAAGGAAAGTTGTTCCTTGGTGAATGGATGAATGAAAAAGAGCTGTGAAGGAGCTTTTAGGAAAATGAGACAATGTTACTCCTATTCATCTTTATAAAAGCGCTCAAGCTATAGTTAGAATATTGAGAAGGTCAAGGAAAATGTATTGGAGAATGTACTGTAACAGAATTGGGAAAGAGATGGGGCAGGCTTGTGGTATGATACAGAAAATGGCTGGAGATAGAAAACTTGATACATTAGTGGTTTTGTATGGTGGGGAGAAGGTTGCAGCTACTGACTCTGAAAAGGCAGAATTATTAGCAAAATCAGTGTTGGCGCATGGCAAAGTGGTTAAGTCTAATGATCCGAAGGTCGCTAGTTCAAGCCTCAGCTAAGTCAACGTGTTGTGTCCTTGAGCAAGGCACTTAACCACACATTGCTCTGTGACAACACTTATGTCAAGCTGCATCGGCCCTTGTCCTTCCCTTGGACAGCATCAATGGTGTGGAGAGGGGAGACTAGCAGCATGGGCAACTGCCAGTCTCCCATGCAACCCTGCTCAGGCCTGCGCCCTGAAAACTTTCCAAGGTGCAAATCCATGGTCTTTAGAGACTAATGGATGCCTATTAATTAGCAAAAACAAATATATGTATACATAGTTCAGTCAATTTAAGTAAAATTATAGGTGTTCTAGGGAAACAGTTTTGGTAAGCAATCCTCAGATTACCAAGAAAAAAGAATGTTCCAGTTCCTGCTTGGATATTGAAATTACTTTGTCCAAACTTAAAAGGACTATTAATGGTGCTGGTCAGACATCACCTGGAAAAGATGATATTTGTTATAATATGTTTACACAATTATTGGATTTAAAGTTAGGTTGGTTTGTACAAATGTATCTTTAATACAATATGGGTTGAAGGATGACTTCCTGCTTCTTGAAAATTAGTGGTTGTTATCCCTAATTTGAAAATTGAAAGGTATAGACGTATTTTGCTAACCACATCTGTGTAAAATAATGGAACAAATGGTTGTATAAAAGCTTTCTTATTTTGTGGGAAGTAGTGGAGGAATGGCTACATACCAATCTGGATTTTGTAAAATGAGATTGACCATCGACTCTGTGTTAAGTTTGGAATACAATATTTGTAAGGCTCAAGTTAATAAAGAATCAGTGGTAGCAGTTTACTTTGATGTGGAGAAAGCTTCTGATATGTTATGGATACAAAGATTGCTACTTAAACTGGGAAAGATGGGAATAGGTGGTGGAATGTTCAATTGGATTCACAGGGGAATGTGTGTAGTCCACTCCTTTTTTATATAACAATTAATGATATTTCCTTGTATGTTGGCTCAGACATTTCCAAATTGTAATTGCTGATGATGGTGCAGTGTGGAAGAAAGGCAGGAATATAAGTTAAGACCATGAGAGCAGAAGTAGGACATTTGGCTCATTGAGCCTGCTCCACCACTCAATCATGGGCTGATCCGATTCTTCCAGTCATCCCCACTCCCCTGCCTTCTCCTCATACCCTTCGATGCCCTGGCTAATCAAGAACCTATCTATCTCTGCCTTAAATGCACCCAGTGACTTGGCCTCCACAGCCACTCGTGGCAACAAATTCCACAGATTTACCACCCTCTGACTAAAGAAATTTCTCTGCAGCTCTGTTCTAAATAGATGTCCTTCAATCCTGAAGTTGTGCCCTCCTGTCCTAGACTCCCCTACCATGGGAAATAACTTTGCCATATCTAACCTGTTCAGGCCTTTTAACATTCAGAATGGTTCTATGAAATCCCCCCCTCTTTCTCCTGGAATACAGCCCAAGAACTGCCAGACGTTCCTCATACGGTAACCCTTTCAATCTTGGAATTATTCTCATGAACCTTCTCTGAATCCTCTCCAATGTCAGTATATCCTTTCTAAAATAAGGAGCCCAAAACAGCAGACAATACTCCACTTGGTGAGGCAACACTTCACTTATGAGTCTGTTGGGTAATCTATTGCATCCAGTGCTCGTGTTGTGGCCGGTGCGACCTCCTTTACATCGGCGAGACCCGACGCAGATTGGGGAACCGCTTCGTCGAGCACCTCTGCTCTGTCCGCCACAACTGATAGGATCTCCCGGTTGCCACCCACTTCAACTCTGCTTCACATTCCCATTCGAATATGTCCATACATGGCCTCATCATGGCAGTAGAGGAGGTCAAACTCAGGTTGGAGGAGCAAAACCTCATATACTGTCTGGGTAGTCTCCAGCCTCTTGGTATGAACATCGAATTCTCCAACTCCTGGTAATTCCCTCCCTCTTCCTTGCCCCATACCACTTTCACTGTGCCTCCTCTTCTAGCTGCCTATCACCTCTCTCATGATTCTGCCTTCTTCTACTAACCATAGTGCTTTCCCCTTACATTCCTTCTTCACCTCTCCTGCCTATTCCCTCCCTGCTTTCGCCCACCCCTTGATCTTTCCTCTGATTGTTTTTTCACCTGTCACCTTCCACCCTCTCCCCACCTTCATTATAGGGCCCCTGCCACCTCCTTCTTCAGTCCTGACGAAGGGTCTTGGCCTGAAACGTTGACTGCTCATTTCAACAGATGCTGCCCGACCTGCTGAGTTCATCCAGCTAGTTTGTACGTACACAATAGTCCAAGTGTGTTCTCACGAGTGTTCATCACATACCTGCTCTTATATAGTTAGGATAATGCTGTCAGCTACTAATGAAGTGGAGGAATGAGGACTCAGTGGGGTTTTAATTTTCAGTTTTACTGCTGCAAAAATTGAAGTTATTTGTTTCTCTAAAAGGAACATTACAGCTTCAATTGATCTCAAGTTATATGGTATAACTCTTTAAAATTGAGTCAGTGGTCGAGTTTCCAGGTATGTTGATGGACACAAGGCTGACGTGGAAGGTGCATGTGAATAAAATTCTAGAGAAGTGTAAAAGAAGGTCCTTAATGTGCTCAGGTGCTTATTTGGGTGTGACTGGTGTGTGAGTAGGAGGTCACTCAAGCAAAGGTATATTGCTTTGATCAGATGTGTCTTTAATTATGGATGTGTTGCTTATGTGTCAGTAAATAAAGTTCAAACTCAAGCATTGTTATCGTGTTATTAAATCATCCCCAATTTCATCATTACTGGTAGAAATGGGTGCAGTAACCCTTTTCATCTATGCAGGTTAAAGTTAGCAATGGTTTATCGGGTTAACATAAGAGGACATAAAGTTGGTCCTCCACTACCATCAACATTAGTAGAGTGTTGGGAGCTCTGTATTCATAAGGTCTTCAGTTTTAGTTGGATGGGAAATAGTTGCTTAATGTGGATTATTGTCCCAGTGCACCTCTTTCTGTCACTACACCATGGTTTTTCCCTTTGCCTGTGGTTCATTTGGGCCTTCAAGAAAAGATTAAGATGAAGAATACATATCTGCACAGATGGCTCAAGTGCTCCATGACACCTCATTCAGATGTTTCTGTTTGTGTTCCAAAGTTCAGGTGATTATTAAGTAAAGATAATCACGCAAAGTATCAGTTCTCGTGTCTGAGATGGTTGCTATCACTTTAGCCTTGGAATGGGTCGAATAAGTATGCCCTGGTTATATACTTCTGTGCTCTGGTTCATTCTCGGCCGTAACCTCTGTTGAAATACGTCTGTTGAAAGAGGTATTTCAAATTGATCTCATTTGATGGGGAGAAGTTGCTGGATTGGATTAATTTAGGTTATATGAGTTATATGTTCAAGTCTATGTGCCACCTTCTCTGAGATGTTTTCAATGCCAGAAGTTTGGTCATGTAGCAGTGGTGTGAAAGGGTAAAAAGTGGTGATGTAGATGTGGTGGAGAACATGATTATGTCAATTGTGCAGAAGGCATTTGGCGAAATTGTATCAGCTGTGGAGGGGAACATAGCTCTGCTAATGCAGGATATCCTGTATCTAATAAAGCTGTGGAAGTGCAGTGTGCTCAGGTGAAAATGGGCACATCATATGCATAGCGCTCTGGAGAAAGTACAGATAACGATGTCAATGGGACCTATTAATGTTCAGTTTAAAGACAGTGTGTAAAGTGCATGATTGTAAAACAAAGGATTCACTGATTGTTTGTCACTTTCATTGCAGATGTGATAAATTATACAGCACAACCTAAAAGTAGGACAGAAAAAGATTAGTTTGAAAGACTTGACTTCAGAAGTTTTTGCATGTTTTTTAATCTATTCAATATACATAATTTATTTACTTGTTTATTTATGTTTGTCATTAATTTTAATTATGATTAATTAATTTATTAATAATTGTATTATTATTATTGTTGTTTGTTTTCTCTTATTATTATGTATTGCATTGAACTGCTGCTGCTAAGTTAACAAATTTCACATCACATGCTGGTGATAATAAGCCTGATTCTGATATTAATGATTAAGAGGTAAATGACATTCAGAATTCAAAGAAAGGTTGATAATGTTTTTTCTTTTTTTTCTTTTTTCTGTTTTTTAATCTTACAACAGAATGCTAGAAGATTGTTAGCTAATGGATTTGGGATTTTAATGCTCATAGATCTATGTGGAGTTGTAGGGACACAATGTGAAAGGGATGGTGGCGTTGAGGAAGACTTTCGAGAAGAAAGGTATTTGGTGTGCTTGAATGATTCTCAGTAGGTGGCGGTAATGCACCTTACACTGGTCTGCCAACCACCAGTAAACATTACTAGAAGAAGAAGAAGCTGGAACCAGCTAAATTGGAATGAAATTTTTCCCAACATTGTAGTAGAGCTAAGTCTAATGCCTGCTCTCCCTGTGCAAAACAGGAAGTCAAGTAAACTCACATATTCTAGATGTAGAATATGGCAAGTCAAACTTAGGGACTTTAAACTTGAGGAGTATCTGAAATCCATGTGGGGCATACATTGAGCCAGGTCAGGAGGAACCAGAGTCTAGAAGCTTCGCACTATATTTTGGTTCTGAAAATAATGGTAAAGAACATCACCTTGTAGGAATCCGGTTTTGAGCATATCTTTGGCTTTATAAAAACGTACCATAATTCTGTAGACAAAACAACTCATGGGCATTTGTGTCCATTCTCACACTAATCTCACCTGATGTGAACTCTGCTGTAAGTGTGCAGGAAGGAGAACAGGAATAGCCAGGTCATGGTCCACTTTGGAATCAATGAAATTGCCACAGGACCTAAAATGTAGCAGTCTCCGAATTGGTCTCAGGGAAATGCATTGGTAAATGCATTTTAAAAAGCTTACATATTTTCAGTATTTTTCTGGAGAAGTGAAGTCAAAGTGTATTAAATGTGACCAAGTAACGGAAAGGAAAATAAGCAATAACTTTCAAATGAATTACCAAAACATGCATGAACTACACTACAGTGATAGTTAAAGTCTTTAATGATCCTAAGACAGGCTGGCTTAATAAAAATGTTTATGATAGAAGTGGGAGTGATTCTTGAATTGCGTACTTTCAGGACAACAAGAAAGCAAGCAATGTTCAGTCTAATTTTGGGCAATGATCTGGAGAATGTTTCAGTCGGAGAGCATTTCAGGAACAGAGTTGAAAATATTTTTTTTGATAACAGTTTTTTGAGGTAGTCCTTTGATCGCATTAATTGTCTCTCTATTGAAAGTGAGCGGTGTTCAACTAACAGAAGGTAAAGCATGATATTGGGGAACTAGTTAGGGAAGCTATATAAATGGTATTGAGAAATTGATGTTTTGTAGATTTTAAAAAACCCATCTAGAATAGCTTTCAGCACTGTGGATGGTCAGTGACATTGGGATTCTTGATGTCTAGGGAACTAGGGATTCAACTGATGTTTTGCATGGTCAAAGTTCTTTCATGGGCAGCCTAGACAAACACTTTCCCTCTCCTGTCTATCTCCATCTCATTGAACACCACCTCATGCTTCTGCTCCTGAGCAACATTCTGAAGAGTTGGCAGCAAAGGCTGCTCACTCATGATGATGAGGGTGTGGAATATGCACCAGACCACCTCAGATAAAGCCCTGCCATGTGACAGGTCTCTCTGGACCCATCCAGGCATGGAGCAGTTTTCAAACATGCTTATGGGCTTCTCTGTTCAATTCTGTGTAATGTCAGGTTTATTGTTATATGCATATTACTCCCATTAGCAGTGCCACATTTTGTAAATTGCTCAGATGGGCGCAAGCTGTGGAATGAAGGAGTGAAGATTTGAATGGGAATAAGTCATCAGAGCCTCTGGATTGTCCCTGATAATTGGTGCCGGGCTGCATATTATAATTTGCCATCTCCTTTAGCAATCCGCAAAGATTTCTGGAATGACTGCCGGTTGCGGGCACAAGAAGCCTCTACTTTAAGAGGTGAAGGCTGCCGTTAATCACAAATTGCCTTGCACTGCCACCAACCATCTGATTTCCATCCCCTTGTTGTTACAACAAGACGATCAACAGTGCACTTCGTGGTGCTGGATGCTAAAATTATAAAAAATGGACAGACAGCACTAATTTTGTGCCTTGCTTTCACAAATTTGAATAGGCGAGGTTTTAATCTGCCACACAGTTTCCATGCCAATTCAATTTTGGCCCCTCATTTTGTTTGCACTTAATTTTCCTTCACCATTTTTAATCTATCTGCTGGGGCAGAATATTCAATCAAATAAAGCTAACTTTTCATTTCTCAATGATCAATGATAATCATGATCATCTTTGCTATTTATCAATATTCTCCAGCTTCCATGATAGCCTGGATCTATGACTGCAGAAATAAATGACATTTCTCACTAAATACTACATCTTTAACATGTGTAGATCTTGATTTTGTTGTTATCTTCATGACTGCGTCTTAGTTACAGTGTAGCAAAAAAGGGAAAAATCAATTCAACACATACAGTTTTATTGATTCAAAGCATTAAACTATCTCTGCAGTGGTGATTTCATTAATACAGAAAAGAATGGAGTGTTATTATTTAGACAAAGGTACCTAGCATAAGGAACTTAAGAGAAAATAAATGTAATATGTGCCCTGCTTGATTCCCACAGCCTAGATCAGGACTGAGGAACTATTTTCAGACACCAGTATCTTCTTTGAAATCTAGCCAAGTCCAGATGCCTAATTAGAACTTGTGTTATGTGTAAATTAGAACTTAGAACCTGTTTCAATACAGCAGTACAATAGGAAACAAAAGCAGAACATGCGGATGGGGTACTTCACCCAGTTTTGTGTTAAGGATGTGTTACTAATTTTTTCCTACCATAATCATAACCCTTCAAATGAACCACAAATGCTGAATGTATATTTTTAATAAATTTCTTGTTTAGCCTATGGTTCCACTCCTTCCACTTCATCCCAACTAACTCACCATACTCTGGGAAGTATCTGAGCGCTCCCAGCATTTCAGCCCCATCCAAACAGTGCATCAGTTAAATGGACATTTGCCAAAAGGAAGGACGTTTTTCGTACTATTTTGAGTTATCCGTGTCACACCAATATGAACTACCATTACATGAAACAACGGACAATTTATTTCATTTTACAGCTTGTGATCTTTTTATTTTTGTCCCAGATCTTAAAACTGATAGCTAATTTAAATTTGTCTTATGCCTGCAGTATTGTTTTCAATGTAACCAGACAAGCCCTGCACCTGACAGTCCAGCTCACATGACAGAAAATGTGCAGTTTAAAATTGTTTCTATTTTCCCATTTTAGTAGATACTTGTACGCCTGCAGCAAATTAAAGAATTAATGTAATATTAAAGAAGTTTAAGGAGAAAGTTGTGTTTTATCTTGGTAGTAATATTACAATCCATTGGGTATTTAATAGCAAATTAACTAGTCTGAGTTTTGACTTGGTGTGCAAGAAATGCATATTTAGCTTTGGGAGTTATTTCAGTGAAATGGAACAATGTCTTTGAGCATCTAAAATATATTGCAACATTAAACCACATTTCACAACATTTAATATGCACTTGAGTTGACCAATGATTAAATTGCTTACATAAAAAGCCTGGGTTGTAAAGCTTCTTTTTCTCAGTGTCATTGAAACTTTTATTTTTACTCTTTATCTAAATGAAAAATAAAAATATTGATCATCTGGTGCATTAATTTTCAACTGAAAGGTTGTCATGGTTATTTCCTGAGTTGCGTCTTAATCAACTATGGTTATTTCCAGTTGTGTCAGATAGTGACTATTCCTGACCTGCAGCAATTGTTAATTATGCATTCAATCTTATCAGGAGAATTGAGCAGGAAGATTGACAGAAATATATTTGGTTTGAAATGTCTCTTACAATTGATCATCATGCCACATCAGAATAGTTATCCATCTGATCTGATATTAAATCACTTTCTGCCTTTTTCTTTCATTCACATGGAAACCAAGGTGTTGAAGTGGAATTCAAAAGAATCATATGGTGCTCTTTGTTTCATATCTCTTGTTACTTCCTTGGCCAAAGTGACCAATATAAATAATTTACTATTCAACCTCAATACTATCTGTAAAATGTTGCTATGTGTACAATTAATTTGTGTGTTGTGAAATATTTTGAAATCTCTGCAAGAGCATTCATAAGGAATTGTGCAACCACAATGTTTATCCAAACTGAAATTCTGGCTAATTTGCATTTAGGTAACACTCTGAAGGTTAAAAATAAAATCTAGAAAATTGCCTAAAGATTTCTGACTAATAAAATTTATGTTATACTTGCATTCATGAGAAAAAATGTATTTGGCAATAGAAAGTCAATTCTCTTAAAAAATCCCTTTCTTTATGGCAAATGGATGAGCTATCCTTCCCTCATTGCTAGGGTAAGTAACAAGGAAAACATCCTGTATTATTACATAAAGATACATTATCATACTTTGCAATATTATCTTTTCATTTTATTTCATTTGATGAAACTTGTCATAGTTTGTCACTGAACAATTTTCTTTGCATAGAAAAGATTTTAAGTTTAATGCAGTACCTACTTTTGTTTTATGCTAACCGTATTGGATACAGATCTTTAGAAAGGTAAGTAACAGTATTTACTTGTTGCTGATATGACTTTTAAAATGTTATTCTTGTTGATCTAAGTTTTTCCTTCATCAAATGTGCTGATACTTGGGTATTGAAGGCTCTGCAATAATGATGTAAAAATTTAATTTAATTCATTTGCTGAGGGATTATTTAAAATATCAACACATTTTAATCTTTCAATGGTCATAATCTATTCTTTTTATTTCCACAATAAGGCTAGTAATTCCTGATATTTTTTTCCAAATTACTTCAGAAATTTCCTCCAACTTAAAACAAATTTTTAACTGCATTAATTATTATTCAGATAGAACTTTGGCCAGACCACATTACAATTACTCTGTGCAGTTCTGATCATTGCTTTACACGATGGATATGGAGGCTTTGAAGAGGGTGCAGGAGAGGTTCACCAGGATGCTGCCTGGATTACAAAGTATGAGCTGTAAGGAAAGGTTGAATAGCTTGGTTTGTGTTCCCAGGTTGGAGCTTTGGAGGTTCAGATGTGAGCTGATAGACATATATAACATTATATAAGGCATAGATAGGGTAGATACCCGGCCTTTTTCCAGTGGTGGAAATGTCAAATGCTAGCAGGAATATTTAGATTAGAGGAGGAAACTTTAAGGAAGATTCACCAGGCAAGTTTTTTTTACTAGAGTGGAAAGTATCTGGAAGGTGCTATTAAGGGAGGCGGTGCAAGCTTACGATATTGAAATTAGGGAAGCACATAAACAGGCAGAGATTGGAGGGATATAGATTATGAGCAGGCAGATAGGATTAGTTTGATGTGATATCGTGGTTGGCACACACATCGTGGGCTGAAGAGTCTGTTCTTGTTTTGTTCTCTTCTCAGTTCTATGTCAATATCTGAATTGTATGTCAGACTTATCAAGACTTGGCAATACTATCAACATACAGGACACAAGGTTTATCCTGTGTAATGGACGGCAAATTTGGGATTTCTGTCCCTCTCGACATGTGCATGGAAATCCCTAAATATCTGTCAGACAGAGCTGGAATTCAGTGAAATGCTAACAATTTGTGGTGATTCATCACAAGTTCCAGGAGTTAATTTAATGTAAGGTTCTCTGCATGTTGAGAAGTTGAAGTGCAGAAAGTGTACCCCTAGTTCACCTTTATTATTTTGAAAGAAAAAATAGTTTAAAGGGACAAATTTTGTTAATTTAGATTTATTGAAGTAGTTTTGTATGTGTTAATACATTTGTTTGTTTACAATTATAAGTGTGCTATTATTTAGTTTTACATACTTAAAAGAAAATTGATATTTTTAGATATTTTAGTTCTTGTTTTTGTATGTTTTTCACTCTGCAGAATTCAGAATCTCTCATTTTTTGGCCGGTCATACCAAGTCATGGAACTGTACTAAACTGGCTATGAAGTTTTTATCTTAATTTTGTGCAAATCTAGCTTTGGACTGTGCATGTAATAGATTTTTATGGCCTTGGATCCCACTTATTGCAGGTCCTATAGTGGGCGAGCTTTCTCTGCATGTTTCTGCTGAAGAAGTTCCATTAATTAAATGTATTTTACATCAATGTCAGTGACAAACTAACTATACTCATCATTAAACTGGAAGTGTTACCCCATTGTGTATCCATTAGCCTAGGTTTCTGTCCAAATGATGATAGAATGGTACACGCCATAGACTGAAATTTTACACAGCTCAGGTATTGATATTTGTCCTGAAACATACTATAAATTAGAATCAAAACAGCAGAGTAGCCTTGAAGAGAGTTATGTACATTTGTGTACAGGATAACTCGCACTTACGATACATATTTACGAAAATCATTATTAGATGTAGGCCCCTCAAACCTGCATTGTCATTCAACAAAATTATGGGGTTGTGCCATTTTCTGACACTCTCTACATCTCCTTTGATTCCTCTAGTAGCCAGAAATCTATGGATCTCTGGTTGGAATGCAGGAAATGACTAAGGCTTCACAGCCCTTGGGTGAGGGAATGCTGAAGGCTTACATCCCTCTGTGAAGAAATCTTTCCTCAGTTCAGTTGTAAATGTCCTACACCTTATTTCAATAATGTGACTTCCAATCCTAAATTCTTCAGCTATCTGAATCAGCCTCCCCATTTCTATCCCATTAAATACTCTAATAATTATCAATATTTCAATATGTTCACCTATTCTTATAAATTCAAAAGAATATGATCTAAACCTCCTGAATTTCTTTGCATAGGGATAGACTATACATCACAAATTCAGATTCCTTCAATGTTCACATGTACATTGAAAAATACAGTGAAATGCATTGTTTGCTTTAACGACAACACAAGGATGTGCTGGGAGCAGCTGACAAGTGTCGCCACAGATTCTGGCACCAACATATCATGTCCACAATGCTCAGCAGAACAAAACCGAATACAACAAAACAATGCACAACAAGCAGCAAAACAACACCAGGAGAACCAAGCCCATTTCCTACCTTCCACTCACATGCACAGACAGTCCTCAAACCCCAGGACTGGCCTACAGCCTCCAGTGGACTTCTGGAGTTGTAGACAACAGACCTTCAACTTCCCCAGTGGAATTGAAACTGTCACGGTGTACGCTGACAGACCGGACCCAGGTGCGGAGGAACTTCCCCAGTGGAATTGAAACTGTCACGGTGTACGCTGACAGACCGGACCCAGGTGCGGAGGAACTTCCCCAATGGAATTGAAACTGTCACGGTGTACGCTGACAGACCGGACCCAGGTGCAGAGGAACTTCCCCGGTGGAATTGAAACTGTCACGGTGTATGCTGACAGACCGGACCCAGGTGCGGAGGAACTTCCCCAGTGGAATTGAAACTGTCACGGTGTACGCTGACAGACCGGACCCAGGTGCGGGGGAACTTCCCCGGTGGAATTGAAACTGTCACGGTGTACGCTGACAGACCGGACCCAGGTGCGGAGGAACTTCCCCGGTGGAATTGAAACTGTCAAGGTGTACGCTGACAGACCAGACCCAGGTGCGGAGGAACTTCCCGAGTGAAATTCAAACTGTCACGGTGTACGCTGACAGACCAGACCCAGGTGCGGAGGAACTTCCCCAGTGGAATTGAAACTGTCACGGTGTACGCTGACAGACCGGACCCAGGTGCAGAGGAACTTCCCCGGTGGGATTCAAACTGTCACGGTGTACGCTGACAGACCGGACCCAGGTGCGGAGGAACTTCCCCGGTGGAATTGGAACTGTCACGGTGTACGCTGACAGACCGGACCCAGGTGCGGAGGAACTTCCCCAGTGGAATTGGAACTGTCACGGTGTACGCTGACAGACCGGACCCAGGTGCGGAGGAACTGCCCCAGTGGAATTGAAACTGTCACGGTGTACGCTGACAGACCGGACCCAGGTGCGGAGGAACTTCCCCGGTGGAATTGAAACTGTCACGGTGTACGCTGACAGACCGGACCCAGGTGCGGAGGAACTGCCCCAATGGGATTGAAACTGTCACAGTGTACGCTGACAGACTGGACCCAGGTGCGGAGGAACTTCCCCAGTGGGATTCAAACTGTCACGGTGTACGTTGACAGACTGGACCCAGGTGCGGAGGAACTGCCCCAATGGAATTGAAACTGTCACGGTGTACGCTGACAGACCGGACCCAGGTGCGGAGGAACTACCACAGTGGGATTGAAACTGTCACGGTGTACGCTGACAGACCGGACCCAGGTGCGGAGGAACTTCCCCAGTGGGATTCAAACTGTCACGGTGTACGCTGACAGACCGGACCCAGGTGCGGAGGAACTTCCCCGGTGGGATTCAAACTGTCACGGTGTACGCTGACAGACCGGACCCAGGTGCGGAGGAACTTCCCCGGTGGGATTCAAACTGTCACGGTGTATGCTGACCGACCGGACCCAGGTGCGGAGGAACTTCCCCAGTGGGATTCAAACTGTCACGGTGTACGTTGACAGACCGGACCCAGGTGCGGAGGAACTGCCCCAATGGAATTGAAACTGTCACGGTGTACGCTGACAGACCGGACCCAGGTGCGGGGGAACTTCCCCGGTGGGATTCAAACTGTCACGGTGTACGCTGACAGACCGGACCCAGGTGCGGAGGAACTTCCCCAGTGGAATTGAAACTGTCACGGTGTACGCTGACAGACCGGACCCAGGTGCGGAGGAACTTCCCCAGTGGAATTGAAACTGTCACGGTGTACGCTGACAGACCGGACCCAGGTGCGGAGGAACTTCCCCAGTGGGATTCAAACTGTCACGGTGTACGCTGACAGACCGGACCCAGGTGCGGAGGAACTTCCCCGGTGGGATTCAAACTGTCACGGTGTACGCTGACAGACTGGACCCAGGTGCGGAGGAACTTCCCCAGTGGAATTGAAACTGTCACGGTGTACGCTGACAGACCGGACCCAGGTGCGGAGGAACTTCCCCAGTGGAATTGAAACTGTCACGGTGTACGCTGACAGACCGGACCCAGGTGCGGAGGAACTTCCCCGGTGGAATTGAAACTGTCACGGTGTACGCTGACAGACCGGACCCAGGTGCGGAGGAACTTCCCCGGTGGAATTGAAACTGTCACGGTGTACGCTGACAGACCGGACCCAGGTGCGGAGGAACTTCCCCAGTGGAATTGAAACTGTCACGGTGTACGCTGCCAGACCGGACCCAGGTGTGGAGGAACTTCCCCAGTGGAATTGAAACTGTCACGGTGTACGCTGACAGACCGGACCCAGGTGCGGGGGAACTTCCCCGGCGGAATTGAAACTGTCACAGTGTATGCTGACAGACCGGACCCAGGTGCGGGGGAACTTCCCCGGTGGGATTGAAACTGTCACAGTGTACGCTGACAGACCGGACCCAGGTGCGGAGGAACTTCCCCAGTGGAATTGAAACTGTCACTGTGTATGCTGACAGACCGGACCCAGGTGCAGAGGAACTGCGGACTCCCACCTAGAGACAGGAACTAGAGCTTATTCATAGAAATTTTAACAGCACATTGGTGGCTTGATTGAGCAACACCATAAAACGAATCATTCTCGAAACACAAGTGCCCTGTGATAAGCGCTAAATGGGAGTCTGCTTTAAATAATCAGAGTACATGGAAAACCCGTGCCAATCAAAATTAACTTGACAAGTTTATACAGGAAGCACAAGGCCTTAATGGCTTTTGATAAGACAACAATTAAGAAATATGAATGCACTGGCCCACAGGACTCATGATACAGACTCATAGAACCAGGCTGAATCTGGTGTATCTTTACTGCACTCTCTCAATAACAGAACATATCACATTTTGGGTAAGTATACTAAAATTGTAAATGGTACTTAGGTCCCAGTCTCAGCAAGTTGCAGTATAATTGGACCAAGACATCCTTAAACCTGTAACCAGATCTACTCACAGTAAAGGTTAACATACCATTTACTCTTCTTCCTGCCAGCTGTACCTGCATATGAACTTTCAGAAATGTATGTACACAAAGCAAAGTCTCTTTTAACATCAACAGTATTAATTTCTCACCATTTGAAATTATTCAGTATTTATGTTTTTTCAAACACAGTGAATCTCCCCGTATTTTTCCACATTATACTATATCTGCCAAGCTGATGTTTATTTGCTGAGCTTGTCCATATCTCCTTGATGTCTTTTTTACATCCTGATCATTTCTTACATTCCCATTGAGCTATGTGTCACTGACAGATAGAAATTTAGCCCCCTTAGCTAAAGTATTCATATAGATTGTGGATAATTAGAATCTAATCACAAAGCCCTGTCATATCTGGCTAGGCAGAACCTCCTCTCCTCTCAATTCCCGTATGTTCTGTCTATTAGCCAACAGTCAGTATGTGCTTGTTTACATGGACCTTTAGCACAGGGCTTTATTGAGAGCTACTTAAAGTTCAAATGCCACCCCCTTAGAATTACCCTCAGCATCTCCACTAAAATACATTCTCACAATAGATTAGTCAAATATGGTTTCCATTTTCTCCATATAAATTTTGACTCTGCTCAATCATTTTATTTTGTATGGTCAAATTGTGGACATTAATGATGAATTACTGGAGGCATGCACCAGTCCCTGTGGTACTTGACTAGGCAGAGCATAACAAAAAGATCCATCTATTCTCATTGTCTGTATTCTGGTTGATAAAACTCTCTATCTAAGTTATAATCCCACTTGCTCAACCACACACTCCCAATACATGCCATATGCTTTCACCTTGTTAACCAACATCCTTTGTCAGAGTTGATTTCAAACTTTCCAAAAATCAAAATACTCCATCCATTGATTCCCATTTATCTGCTCTACTAATCACATACTCAAAGGACTCCAACAGATAAGTGAAACATGATTTAACTTTCAGAAATCCATGTTAACTCTGTTTAACCCTTTGATTCCTTTCAAGGCTTTTTTCTGTTACATCTTTCATTTTTTCCAGTTCCAGGATCATCGCATTAAAATCAGGCTAACTGACCATTAATTTCCCTACTTTCTCATCTTTTAAGATCACACTTTCTACCTTTCAATTCCAGAACCACTAAAGCTTGGAAGATGACAAACAAAGCATTCACAATCTATAAAGCTGCTTCATTCAAAGCTCTAATATATACAGTAGACAACCAAGGCTTGATGGACTGTTGGATATTGAACCAAATTATACTTCCGGATATCTTTATATACCTTTAATATAGATGGTACACAGTAAAGTGGGAATCTGTATGTCCCAACGATCCATAAAGTTTCAAGCGAGCAGTGTAAACAGAACCAGGCAAGTTTCAAAAGAGTGCAAGAACCAGGACCCAATTGAATTTAAAGGGAATGCATGTATCTGGGCCCTAGTCTGTTACTGAGAGCACAGGAATCTGCCCACAATACATGGTGGAGAGTGTTTGAGCAGAAACTCTGGAGTGTGATGAGGAGCATGGGAACCAGTGCCCCAGCGTGTTAGAGAGACCTATTTAGCCAGATGCCAAATCACCGGGATTTCCTAATAAACGGATAGCCAACTACCACAATTTTACTATATAGAAGAACTGGACAGAGAGGATGGCAGAGGGGTTAAACACAGAATCTGGTTGGGTAGAGCTAAAACCAGTACCCTGGATGTCACCAGTGAGTGGCAGAGATGTACAGAGAAATTACAACAAAGGGCAAAAGCTGAAAATAATTATAATACTCAGCAGGCCAGACAGCATTTCTGGAAATGAGCATAGCTGGCATTTTGGGCCTAGACCCTTCATCAGGACTGGAAAAAAATGAGGAGTCAGAGTTAGAAGGTGAGGGGAGGGGAGAAAGAAACATAAGGTGATATGTGATAGGGGGAGGAACACTCCTTCCCCTTTTCTCCCATGACCTTCTGTCCTCTCCTATCAGATTCCCCCTTCTCCAGCCCTGTATCTCTCTCACCAATCAACTCCCCAGTTTCACTTATCACCTTGTGTTTCTTCCTCCCATCCCCCCACCTTCTAATTCAGACTCCTCATCTTTTCTCCGGTCCTGATGAAGGGTCTCAGTCCAAAACATTGACTGTACTCTTTTCCATAGATGCTGCCTGGCCTGCTGAGTTCCTCCAGCATTTTGTATGTGTTGCTTGGATTTCCAGCATCTGCAGATTTTCGCTTGTTTATAATAGACTACAGTTTTTGCATTTTCCATGATTTTCCTGCACATTAAGTTCAGAGAACATGAAGAGCTTCTGTAACGCTTGCAAAATAATTTTCAAGAGAAGTATGTTCCTGTTCCAATTGCTAGATTTGTACGTGTGGATGTGATAGGTCAACATTTATGAAAAAGTGATCATAATGTCATAGTATTTACTAGTGTTGAGCCAGGGTAAATTGTAACCAAAGTTTGACATACAAAACTGTTAGAGAATAATGAGCTGCCTTTAAGAAGGAGGTGTTTTAGCATCAATTAAGGTACATAACTGAAAAACAGAGGGATAGGAAGGTAAAGCAAAGTGGGGGTATGTCTGCACAGGCCATTAAGCGTAGTGGTTTACCAGTCAGGTAATTTAGTGAAAGCACTATTATTATACTATCTCACAGTCTTAACACAGAGCTGATAATGGCTTCTTTGCTGTAGCTGCCAATTTGGGCAATTTTAACTTACAGGTTTTCAGTTGAAATGAGTGGGCAGTCTCTGAGCTCCAGCTGATGGTTAAGAAACCAGATTGTGGGGAATAGGGTGAAATGTATGTCATAAAGTTGGGTGGTGTTCCTCACCCTTTGGTCTGACCTTTGGTTCCCCTGCTTATCATCGATTCACTTCCTACATTGGCCGAATATCATTACACCATGCTCAACAGATAGCAATAGGCACCTGTGTTTCCTCCCCACGCTAACACAGCTCTCAGTGTCACATCTAGAGGTGTTCAGCTAATGGGGAGTACTGTCTTTGCCCTTTGCAATTCCATTGGAATATTATTTTCGAAAATCACAACTGCTTCAAATCTCTTGCTTGGGACAGGTTTTTAAATAATTTTCAAAAATTTAGTTGGGAAATATGGAATTAAAATAAGGTAGAGGCTGATTTACACTGCATCAGTTTAAGGGCTTTCTATATATCAGCATTTGCAATGAATCCTACCTCTTGAACCACACCTCTCTGTCCCAACACTACCCCCCTTGGCTCCTAGCAAAAAAATAAGCAAAATTGTATCTCAGTAGATTATTATCTGCACTGTTCAAAAAGAAAAAATAAGAATACCAGTGTAAGACACAAACTCATCATCAATGGAACAAATGATCATGAAATGCAAACACACAGAGCACTAAAAATAGCATTACAGTATCTGTTTATTATGGCCATATTAAAGTAAACCATCATTTCTAGAGGCTTAAAAATGAATTGTGGAGAAGCTTGCATTATATCCTGGTTCCAGTACACTTGGCATATTGAGCACAATTCTGATCATTTCATAAAGGCTGTAAAGGCAATAAAGAGGATGGAAAACAAAAGATTTTCCAGAAATACAAGGTAAAGCTTACGAAGAAAGGATGATCATCAGTCTGAGTTTTATTACTCTAGAAAAGGGAAGCCTGAGGAGTGATGAAAATAGTGGATTTCAAAATTAAGAAATATTTTATTCCCCACCAGCACAGAATGTTTTCACTTGTGGGAAAAATCAAAATCAAAGGCCAACAATATAAAACAGTCACCAAGAAATTAAGTGGAGAATTCAAAGGGAATCTCTACCTAGAGAGTGATGTGAATATCGAATTCCACAAAGGAAATTATATATTCTATGACCTACAGACTCAATTTCAAGGACTCTTTACAACTCAGTATTATTTATATATACAGTCTTGATCTTCTTTTGCACATTGGCATTTTTCAGTCTCTATCTGTTTATATAGAGATTTTTATAAAATTCTAGTGCATTTCTATTTTCCCTGTATTTGCTTTCAAGGAAATAAATCTCAAGGTGGTTTATGTTAACATGCATGTACTTCAACATTAGATTTACTTTTAACTTTCAGGTGCATTTAATATGCAATCAAATGAATACAGGGCTGTGATTATAGAGTTAGTTGAGGAAAATCTGGAGGAGCCTCAAGTTGGATATAAATGCAACAATGGGTTAAATGTCCTGTGTCAAGGCTATATATTCTATGTGGTGCACACTTAGCACCCTATCTTCACTACCAGCTGGATGTATTGCAGCAGAAAAACTCAGTGGATGGCATCTCAAATGATGAAACAATGTTTACAGAACAAGAATTGTTTTCATTGGGGAAAAGGTGATAGAAGAGGTTAATTTCTCTACTTTTGGGATTATTGTTAGGAATGTTGATAACGTAAAGAATGAGCAGTTGCCAGTGTATGAGCCAAGACCTATACTATGTGATACTTTTACACCCAATCCTTAATTTTTAAACTAACCAACCTGCATAGTTGCAAGGCACTAATTAAACCTGGGCCTGTTTCAGAATGCAATCCATGCAACAAATGTAAAACCACTGACCAAAAGAATGCCTAACAATGGAAAGAGAAATTTTTGATTTCTTTCTGCTGATAGAATCATACTTGTCCAATGCTAATGTTAAGAATTAAACTCTGCTCTATACAAATGGTTTTATTCATAGTGACTAGTGGATTTTCTGTCTTGTGATGACAAAATTAAAGCTATGATGTGCTGTAAAGCTGATAATGTGAAACATATACTGTTGGCATGTATATGCTATTTTTCACAGTGTATATACAGTATCAGTCAATATCCTATTTTCTGTATCAATATGTATTGTTTGGATTAATAAAAATGGACGCTAACAATACTGACGGTAACATAATCTCTGCATCCACTACCTATTTATTTTATTTCAAGTTAAGGGACAAGAAAGATATTTGTGTGGGAAACGGTTGCTGCAGTGGGAACAGTGATGCTGCAATCTTTTATTCACCTTTTATAGATTCAATGGAAGAGATTCCCTGCCAAAAATTGGTTTCCAAGAGTTGGTGACAGTGGGAGCATTAGATGCATTTTAAATCAAGCTCAGTCGTCTTGGCTATCAGTTTAACAGAAAAATAAGCTAAAAAATAACACAGATGTTCAGTTATAAGAGGAATTAGAAGTACATGTATAAAATGAGTATTTAACATGGATTTTAACAGCAATGGAGAGGACATATGATCCAAGGAGTAGAATGTCAATAGCTAGCAAAACCTGTTGACACTATCAAATTCCACTTCAAAAAAGAACTTGATAAGTAGCTGGCTAGGAACATTGCTAAAGGTTATTAAGATAAATGGAGAACAGGGTGGTCATTTTGGCTTTTGCCTTTTCAGAGTCAATTATCGATACAGTATTTTGACATTGGACATTACATTGGCTGTGACAATCCTGCATGCAGACTTGATTGTCCTCATGATCTATTGTCTGTGCTTTTTCATGTTGCAGTTTAACAAGCTCCATTAGTCTCCTCTCAATTCATATTAGCACCTCTCCCTACTTTCCACTCTGCCTCCGTACTTCGGGCTGCTCAGTTTTTGCTGCTGTTCCGAGAAATTAAATGTCATTGCCGACTGTGCACAAGGATTCTTGTTCTGAAGAAATTGCTTGGCCGCAGTGTGATGCAGAGCTCAATTCCCTTTAAGTGACAATAGTGGTAGAAACCAGAAGCATTGTGTATTATTGGCAGACAAGCAGATTATGTCCCAGAAATGCTGATAATGTGAAATATATGCTATTGGCATGTATTATGCTATTTTCCACAGTGTATTGCATATTCTACCTACAGAGCCAACAGAGAGGCACAAATGATCATTAAAGGAGATGATTTATTGTACCAGATGATTTGTTATTACTCAGATCTGCACGGAAACAACATTTACATTACCTTTGGGATGTTTTGTATAAGATTATATTACTCAGAACAAAAATGTGCAAAACAGATGATGTAAAAATTTGTGACATGTTTAGTATAAGAAATCACATCCCTGATGATAACCTGAATTGCTCTTTAAATATAATATTCCACCAGTGACCAAACTGAAAGCAATTTTTAAAAACACAACAATACAGCACCAGTGGGCGGGCAGGAAAATGATAGATGGTAACGGTGAAAACTCAGAAATTTCCTAATTCCATGCAAGTAAAAATTTATCTCAAAAGCAGATGGGAGCTTGCCAGCCATTTAGAGTCAGCGTTGATTTGTTTTATGAGGTGTCTACAAATACAGATGGAAAGGGTAATCAGCTATAGAAATAAACTTACCTAGCTGCCAATACCAACCTCTATCAGTTAATGTCAACATCCAGTAGATGTTAAGAAAGTAGTATGTGGAAAATATATAAAATGAGTTAAAGTCAACAGAAATCGAATGATGGTCAACTATGTGCCTTTGGTCCAGAGAATAATTAGCAGCAGTGAAGCAGCTGGAGTTTTTACTATTTGTACAGGTTTTGTTTTGACACAGCATGCTTGTTCAAAGAAGGTAGAAACATTGTTCGATCTCATAATGGGAAATGAACCAGAGCAGAAAAGACAAGTAATTGCCAGAGAGTGATAGAAACGTAAATGCTTAGCTAATGATTGATAGTGATGCTTATTATAAGTATCAAAATAAGAGTTTGGAATAAAAGCCAATTATGAGGATGGTGCTGGTAGGTATAAGCAGCAGAGAAGTATTGACTAAATAATTGTGTTCGTTACTTGGCTAGTCTCCACTGGACAAAAAGCTGCACAGCATGCAGAAACCATCTACAAGGGTGTCACTAATGAATACAATTATGCAAGCAAGTTTTCAAATCGAGAAACCATAGAGCAAGATCATAGAAAAGCATAAGTATAAGGGAGCCACTAACAGGTCAAAGGAAAGATTTAAAAATGATTCCCTAAAAGGGAAAGCTCAACACATAAAACTTGGGAAATGTTGGTAGTAGATCCCATTGATGCATCTTGCAGCTCTGATGCATAAAATAGAAAATGATAATTAGAGGACTTGCAACATGCACAATAGTGTACAAACATGGTAGAATAGAGGGACCAGTGTGTGGAGTAGTGTAGGTAAGTTTAGACTAGTTGGGACTGAAGGTACTACCAAGAAAGCATCTACTGGTTCATCTACAGTTTCCTGTGGCAATATTCTAATATTTATTTTTTTACTTAGCGTAATAGCCCTTCCAGCCCAACAATTCTTGCTGTCCAGCAACCCACCTGTATTTTGTAACACTTGCCTAAACACTGGACAACTTACAATGACCAATTAGCCTACAAGCAGTATGCCTTTAGACTGAGGGAGGAAACTGGAACACCTGGAGGAAACCCATGTGTTTTACAGGGAGGACTTATAAACTCCTTACAAAAGCCACCAGAATTGAAGTCCACAAAAAGCTGTAATAGCTTTGCACTAACTGCTATGATACTATTCCATCCTAATTTAATATTGGTAAACTAATATTGCAGTCAGGGTTGAAACTATACAAAGAATGTAGATCAACAGTGATTCTTTTCACATAATGAATTCTATCTTTTGATAAGATTATCAACAATGAAAATGTTAAAATGTCCAGCTGCTCTGGACTGCTGCAATTTCCAAATCAATATACAGTAATCAATACTAATGCTATACACTTAACCTTTGAAAGAAATTATCATGGACTTGAAATGCCTGACATGGAAGGCAAATTACAAATGCTTCTGATGCCAGGTGATTAGTATTCTCTGATGAAGTGTTGAAGGATTATCATAAAAGATTATTAATTTCTCAAACAATGAGTGAAAGATGATAAACAAAGGAGTTCCTTCAGTTGTTGAAAATCCAGTGCAGTAAGCACAAAATACTGGAGGAACTGATCAGTTCAGGCAGCATCTATGAAAATGAATAAACAGTCAACCTTCGGGCTGAGACCCTTTACCAGGACTGGATAGGAGGGGGAAGATGCCAGAATAAGAAGATGGGGGGGGGGTGGGGAAGGAGGACAAGCTAGAAGGTGATAGATAAAGCCAGGTGGATGGGAAAAGTAAAGGGCTGGAGAAGAAAGAATCTGATAGGAGAAGAGAGTGGACTATGGGAGAAATGGAAAAAGGAGGGTCACTAAGAGGAAGTCATAGGCAGGTGAGGAGAAGCAGTAAGAGGCCAGAATGGGGTATAGACAAAGAGGGAAGAGGAATAGGAAAAGACTACCAGAAGGAGAAATCAATTTTCATGCCATCTGGTTAGAGGCTACCTAGGTGGAATTTGCAGTGTTGCTCCTCCACGCAGAGAGCGGCACTGTCATGGCAGAATAGGAGGCCATGGACCAACATATTGGAAAGGGAATGGCGATAAGAATTAAAATAGTCAGCCATCAGGAAATTCCATTTTTGGTGATGGAGCGGAAGTGCTCGACAAAACAGTTCCCCAATTTACTTTGGGTCTCACCAATCTAGAGAAAGCCACATCAGGAGCACTGGATACAGTAGATGACCCCAACAGATTTGCAGGTGAAGTGTTGCCTTGCCTGGAAGAACTGTTTGGGGCCCTGAATGAAGGAGAGGGACAAGGTGAATGGGCAGGTGTAGCATTTCTGTTCCTCGTAGGGCTATGTGCCAGGAGGGACAAATAGACGAGGGAATCATGGAAGGAGCAATCCCTGCAGAAAGTGAAGAGATTGTTAAACAGTTCGTTTGAAAGGGGCTATGCATCTCAAGAGAATTTATAGCTCACTGTCATCAATATGCCTTGCACTGGTTTTCTGACAGCAGCTTTTTTCCCCCCAGTGACAACGAAGATAAACCTTTGAAAGAAAGTCAACAGTCGCTTAATGATGGAGTGAAGCCTACAGGAAGTGATGACAGTTTGGCGGAATATGGAGATGGTGGGTCAGAAGGGCAATTTAATGAAGACGGTTCATTCATTGGACAGTATAGTGGAAATAAAGAGAAAGATGTCGATGGAAACGGAAGTTCAATAGCCACTTCTCCAGTAAAAGCATGAGTAACATGTTCATGAACCTTACATGCCTTCTTAATATATTTGTGATACAACTGAATATTTGGTACATTTGAATTAACTCAGATCGCCAAATGCTTAAGATAAGAGAATAAAATGATCATGGCCCATAAAGAATGCTTAACAGATGTACAATATTTGATAAAATTTGAGATGCAGAAAACATTGGTTGCAGAGGGATATATTGTGCAAATTTCTTTATTCAGAGAAATATATTGTGCAGAGTCCATGTAAAATATAAATCTGTAGGTTCATAACAGAAATGGTTCACAGTTGCTGACAGAAACCCTTGTTGCAATTACCAGATTTAAGTCCTTATAATTGTGGTTAGTTTGTGGAGTGTGATCCTATATACTCAGAAATTAAGAACCTGCAGAACTATAATTACTTTAAGAGACCAACACCAGTTTTGTTGACGTCTCTTACTGCAAGGACGTGGCAGCTGAAGGGACAAGGAATTGTATTGCAGATTTTTTTTTAATTGAGCAGTACACTTTTCAATGTAATATAGTTGCACTTTTTCAACTGTCTGAAAATTTCATGTCAATTTGAAGTGACAATTATTTGCAGGAGTCTGATTTGGAAATCCAAATAATTGTTGCAGGCAAGCTTGGAACAATAAAGTTCTACTGTTCAAGTAATCAGCTGATACCTATGGTGCAGTTGAGGTGTCAGGACCATATGTCATTGTACATGTTAAGCCACAATTAGATTGGCACAAGACCCTTGTGTATTTCCTCACATGAGTTCTTCTCCCAATGTTCTGCATTTAATGACTGTATTCATTTTATGGTATGATTATCAAATCAGAAGACCACAATGTACATTTTGTAATTAGGGACTCATTTAGAATTTCAGAAGGGACTGCTGAAAGATATTTCTCAACAAATTATCAGTGTTTTAAGAAGAATATTCCTTCTACATGTTTTGAATGAAAACCTTGAAGCATTACTTTTTGTTAACAAACTAGATGTATTTAAGAAGTAGCCACATGTGTGAATTTATATTGTGTATAAAATATGTAAAACATAGATTTGTGATGTTGAACTAAATAAACTACATGTCACCACCCAGAAAATTGGTATACTTTGAAAAGCTGTAGGTTCAGTTTTTTTTATCAGTGAACAATTGTGAAGTAATTGTACTTGTGTTAAAGTTTTTATTATGATAGCTCCTATATGTCCCATTATTGATTCTTGCTTAACAGTGCTGGCAAAGTTTTAATTTGAAAGATATAATTTGCAACATTTTTGTAAAAAGGGAAGATATTTATATCAATTGGAAAGTTTTTTGATATCTGCAACTATTGAAGTAAACATTTAAGTACTACTTGCAATAAATGATCATCAAAATCTGAATAAAAGTACATCGTATGTTTTAAATTCATATTCTACTGTAGTTTGATTTCTAGAGAAAATGGAATCCAGTCTTGTTGGGAACAAACCTATTTTCATTTGTCTTTTGCAAGTTGTGCAGATAGAAAATTCACAACTTTTTAAAATATGACAACATTTTGAGCTTTGGTTTATACACAGCTATACATAATTCTATCTTTATCAAGATGATCAATGATAGTTAATCAGTTAATTTATATAGCCACCATCATGACTGCAAATGACCATTTAGTATTTGAAAAAGGCTAACCTTAACCATGCTAAGCTTTATATGAAGCCCTGCCCTAACGACTATCTGATTCAATAAAACTACTCCAATGCACAGTCACTTATTGTATTTTCTGTAGTAAGGGAGTAGCCTCTTAATTTGGCCAACTTTTATTTTTGAAATGTTAATGAACCAAAGTATAATGGCTATTATACACACACCAAAATTATACACACCAAAACCTGATTGCTAACCTTAGTTCTGTACGGCATATTTCATTTTATGATATCTTTGGACTGAAATGCTGCAAGATTAGCAGAAAAGCCAGTATATATATGAACAATTTCTATTGCCAATAATACTGAAGCAAAAAACATGAGAACAGGTTTGTTGCTTTTGAAATAAAATTGAGGACAAAAGTGTAATGAATTAAAAACTGACTGCAGTTTTCAGGTTATTTATAAGCTAAATTCTGCAAGTTACAATATAGCTGCTGTCTCTGGTTAAAACTATCCTTTTCTGTAGACCCGGCTTAGTCACTACCATATAGACCTAATCACAATCAGTGTTTGCATCATTTCATGTCTTCTCAAAAGAAAATTTGAAAACTTGTATCAAGTTTAACAGAGAATTTTTCCTAGTTTTTATGCTTACTTGGATAGTGCAAATTGCCCTTGGAACAGCTGTTAAACTATTTTACTTTGTAGTGGTGTGATGTTATCATGAAATATGCGTGCATATATGGTGCTTGCAATCACTGGTATTAGTTAGAAACAGTTTGTCATACTATTTGATAACAAATTGACTATCATCAATAAAAGAATGCAGATATATCCTTCAGGTGATTAAAACATGTCTTTTCATTGAAAGAACCATGTAAGGTTTGCAAACTCGTTTTCTACCTGTGTAACACTCTTGTATTATCTAAAGTCATTTTGGAATGTTTCTGCTACTAATATGTGTTGTGTAAATGACCTTGTGATCTTTCAGAACATGGATGTTTGTCTTATTAAAAATGGAATAACAATGCTTCATGTCTCCTCCTGGTATTTGCACAAACAATCATATTTACATACATTATGGCAGGACCATTTTATTCAACATGGTTGTTTAGTGGGGGGCCTTACAAAAGGATTGACACTCTCCCAGATGTTTTCTGCAAGTGCTAAAGCTCTCCTGGGTCCTCTGAAAGACAATATAGCTGACTGAAAATAAATAAGCCTCTGACGCAGGATTTCTATTTGTTTCACCAGCGAACTCATGCCAATAAAAATTCATAAGATGCAAGTTTACCCATCACACCACATCTCAAGCCCACTTCACCAGTGTGGTTTTGTAGACGGATATCACATCCTAAATACATAGAAAATTCTTCACTTGGATGTTGGGAATACAACCCAAAAGGTGCTGGGGGCTAAATTAAGCTCTGCAGTATGCTATTTCCAGAATCACAATCAGGTTTATTATCACCGGCACGTGTCGTGAAATTTGTTAACTTAGCAGCAGCAGTTCAATGCAATACATAATATAGAAGAAAAAAAATATTATTATTTTATGCTTCAGACTGTGTTCTATGTAATCCATAATGAGTGTCTACTTCCAATGGGACACATACAGGATGCTATTTACAAATTTAATTACCACTAACCACTTGCAAAGAAGTAGGGCATATTATCAATCAGCCTATAGCCAATGTCAGTGCTTCAACTTTGGAACTTCAGATTCCAACCTAAGCCATCTCTTTATCTTGCACAGTGGGACTTGATATTAGACAACACAAAGGATTCTCCAAAAGTGTCATTTATAGAAAGCATGATCGAAAAATGTTTGAAAAGTGGTTGATGCAATATTCTGCATGCATATGACTGAAGTTTTGAGTGCCTTTCTATATTCCTTGGAAGCTTTACCACAACATCAGAAGTTGCAGATGCTGGAATCTGGAACAACACACAAAGTGCTGAAAGAACTCACAGCCAACAATTGTAGGTTGACACCCTTCATCGGGACAAGTTCAGCTGATGAAGGATCACAGACTGAAGCATCAACTGTCTATTTCCCTCCACAGATGCTGCCTGACCCACTGAGTTCCTGCAGCACTTTGTGTGTTACTTTATAGTTTTATTTGTTTACAGGGAATAAACCAACTGGTACAGAAGTGCTTGGTTTTTGTGGCTATCTTGTTGCATTGTAGAACAGGAAGGAGGACTGATTTTCTCTTCCTGCCTTTAATGTTAATATCTTCATATCATTGCCTTCCTTTGTCCCTGCCTCTGAACTTATGTGGTAGAACTTATGTTATCCATATCTTTGTCACCCACTGGGTGCACTCCACAACCTATCATACATTAAAATCATATCTTGAATAATACCTTCAGCTTTAAGATGGTCTTGGATCAGATTTCCTTGGGAGACAATGGAACATCAGAAGTTGGCTGCAGGTACTGTACATACTTTACAATGTTCAGAACCCCACTGTGCCAAAGAAGTTCAAAGATTTTTCCTCTAATTTTAGAGATATTATCAGAGCTTTAATGGGCCCTCATTGGCACACTAAATTAAGGATAATACCTTAACTTAGGCTTAAGCAAGCATTCACCCTTTATTAGAATGCATTCTTCTAATGCCCAGGTAACTTTTGAAATATTTTTGTGTGCTTAGATGCTGTAGTACTAACATCAAGAATGCATTGCATATCAGATGACATCATTGCTGTGTGCCTGGTGGCCGTTGTACATAATGCATGCATGGTGCACCACAGTAAAAATTCTCATTACATGCATAGAAGCTTTGATTGCTTCAAAAATCACTTAATGCTTAGTGATAGATTTTCTAATGGTTTGTTTTTAGACATGCACATTGTTTGAGAATATATTCTTCTGAGTGATTAAACTGACAGATCATCTTTATTTGATAAAAATCTGAAAGACTTCAACTAACTACAGATGAATTATTTTGATTTAGAAGAGTCCATATGTCATAAGCCATTGAGATTGTAAATAAAAATGATCAAGTATATGTAAAATCAAACCATTTTATTTCATGTATTTTACATTAAACTATTATTATTTCCAGTTCAAGACCTCGTCCAGATCTGTAAATGTTCAGAACATTTGGTCATGAAGCTGAAGTGTGGACTAAATTGAACAACCAATAAGTCGCGTTCTGATAACAAATGGCATTTAACTGAACATTATTGTTGACTCTAGGAGGAACTGGATAGATCATATTGAAGTGAGTGCCAGGCCTGAGCAGAATTAAAGGGTAATCATTTCACTGATTGTTTTGCAGTTGGCACTTTGCCAGCCTCTTAAAACAGCAATAAAATTAAATGAACTAATAGCAAGGTGGATACATAGATTATTTTTAATGTCATTTGCAAGAAGCTGATGTCCCTGATAAAAGTAGCATTATTACCTATCCCTAACTGACCTTGAGAAGGTAGCTTTGTATTGTCTTCCTGAGCTGTTGCAGTTTTGTGTGAGGAAATCCCATAATGCTGTAAACTTGGGTCCTCCACTATTTAGACCCAGTGACTATAAAGTAAAGCACTATATTTCCAAGTCAGTGTGGAGTGTGTTCTGAAGGCACCTCTTACCCCCTCCTTGCAGGTAAGAGTTTCTTTGTTCAGGTTGTTTATTAAAGAAGTCAGGATTAAGCAACTTGAATGATCATTCAACAGTCTTCACAGGACATGATAAATACAAAGAGCATCTAGCCCTTGAATGCATTTCATAACTAAGCACATGGCTAAGATATAGCTTTATCATCAAAAGCTAGCTCCTAATTATAGTCCATGCCCCCACAGTTAAATGAATGGAACTGGTTTCTATTCACACTATCAGCTGTCATTCATCACAGACACATTGAGAATACACCCATTCACCCATCTTTCTTAACCTTTTATTCACCTTTCTACACCCCCTCCCCATTCCCACATCCCCTTCACCACCACCTGGCTCCATCTACTCATCATTCTTCTCCCCATCCATTTCCACCTGGGTCCCATCACTCTCTCATACTGCTATACATTGAGAGTCTTTCTCTTTGCTTCCTCTCCTGATTCACAATCTAGACTTGGAATGTAGGCATGCACCTTTACTTCCACAGCAACTGTTAATTTTTTCCAGTCTTCTTTTATTTCGCTCTTGATTCCTTTTTTTAAAATCTTGTCATTGATATACTTTTACTTGAGGTAAAAGTGAATGTTTGGAGAAGTGGATCAGTTATCAGTCATGTAAGGTAATTTCCCCTGAGATGGCAATGAACTTTATGAATTTTGCAGCAGCTCTGTCTGACATGCTTATTAATGGTGCAAGTAATTCACTTGAAATTGGATACTCAGGCTCTGATTTTCACTTTTAGCCACAGCATTATGTGTGTGTTTTATTTAAGTTTCTGGGCATTGGTAAACTCTCAAAAGACAATGGTATTGCCCCACTAAATAGCAACCAGGTATGCTTGAACTCTCTCACATTGAAGATACTTTCCGTTACCAAGGATTTGCATGGCAGAAAAGTTCCGCCAGTCCAGGTTCTGATACATACAAACATTGTATCTCAAGTAAAAAAGTTATCAATGAATATGACTGAAATCTGCATAGCCGTCAGCAAAAGTTGACATTACTATTAAAGGAATTAATGAAGCTACTGAAAATAGTGGACAACCTTGTGGCACCCCCTTGCATTTTTTGTACTAGAAAATGTCTTCAACAGCCCTTTACCCCGGTTTCCTGGACTCCCACCATCTAGGCCACAGTCTTTTATTACTACTAACATCAGGCAGGAGGTACAGGAGCCTTAGGTCCCACACAACCATATACAGGAACAGCTATTGCCCTACAACCATTAGGCTACTGAACCGGTGTTGTTGCTGATAATAAAAAAAATAATTGGGCCCAGAACACTCACAGTCTTATGACTCAAGCATTCTTTTTATTTCACTTGCCCACTAGGAGAACAGTATGGACCCAGCCACCTACCCTGTTCTGAAGGCAGGTCAGAAAACTGCTACTTGTTTATACAGAATTAGCTTATCAGTTACAGGTAACAACCATTAGGTAAACTGTATAAGTTTGAATTCCTATTTCGCAAGTTCAATTTCCATTCACAATCGAGGTATTAAAAGTCAGTTGTCAGCTTGAAGTTTCATTTGAAGGTATTTGATGTTAGTAAAGCAATTGCCCCTTTATTTGTTGGGACTGTTTCACATCCTATCTTGTCTGTCTTTGGCACCCCTGTTGTATAAAGGGATTCTATGTTTTAGGGAGACCTTTGTGAAAAAGTCTCACTACAGAGGTCTCACTCGTCTGGCTTGAGCAGACACTGCTGCAGTCACCCCAGCCTATCTTGCTTGTAGTGAGCAGAAGTGTCTCCAGCAGTCTCACTTCACTACAACTGCCCAAGATTATCCGTGCTTGGATGTTGTTTTTAACCCTTGCTTTACCACAATTTCCACACTCCCACCACTTTGTCCTTTAGAGGAAAACATAAACCTTACTGAATTCCAATAGCGTAGTGTCTCTGAAACTCCGTGACAGGTGGCTGTTGATATCAGGGATGTATGTGCAACACTCCTGGCTGATGATGACACAAGTGCCACCTCCCAGACAACAGAGAACTCCAGTGCGAGTTGATTTCGGGGGCCACAGTGTGGATTGGAGCATTTCAGCGGTAATGTCACTGATGGCCTGGCTCGTATCATGTAGCATTAAGGCAGTGTTGGCAGCCAATTTCTACAGCAATGCTGAGATCATTATAATGCTTTCACAAACCAGTCTGACAGGTTCCCAGAACAGGAACACTACAACCTGGAAACAATCACTCTCCACAGTCCTCCAATGGCAGCCCCACAGGTAGGATGTAGAGAGAGAGTGAGCAGGTGGTGCATCTATAGTATTACATAGGCCAGGGAACACAACCTCTCCATGGCTTTGGTTCAGGCCAGAGATCCCATTTTACTCCTGACAGCCAGTGATAGGCCAATCAGGCACATATCTAGTAAGTACCATTAACAGGATTTGGAGTATCACCAGTAGTTTGGACATTGCACGTACTGTTACCCATGTCCAGTCCTATCCCTTGATAGTTACAGTGACATACTTTACCCTATCCCCATGGAGCAACTTTGGAGTTGGAGGGTTGGGGGAGGTGTGATCCAATTGTTTTAAGTAGGTTCTTACTCTCTCTCAAAACAGTTGCATTGGCAAAGAGTCATTCCTATGGGCCGTCAAGACCTGTTCTTCCTTACCATTGTAATTTTGTTTTTCAAAGTAAGACACAGAATCAAACTTAACAATTATTCAGGAGTATTAACATATTGGCAAGCCATGTTCTGAATATATAGATGCTCTCTGGATCACACCCAACAACCAGACTGGTTAATATGTGGTGCATATTCATATTTAAGGCAATGAAAAGTGTCAGGAGCTAAATTAGTGTGGTAAGATATTTCTGCATTTAGGCAGAAAATAGATGTTCGGATCACACAAAACATGTAATGCATAGAGGTTACTTAAGGTGGCACATAGCAAGGATCAAGAGTTCAGTCCATCAGTCCTTATCATCAATGTTCTTCTAGCCATCTGTTCCCTGGTGTAGTGGCACCACTGGATTAATGTGGAGGTCTGCATCCAAATCAGCTTTCATTGGACCCTTAAAACAGCATATGTGGTCACCAACACTCGGAATGGACCCCAGCAGGGTTCAAGATAGTTCTCTGGTCATCAGGCTCTCACCAATACCCAATCTGAAAGCTGGTAGGACTGACACTCTGCAGCCAGCACTAACCTCTGGGCTTCAGGTACCTGTAGATGGGAACCTTTAAGATTATTGTTATGTGCTTTCACTCATGATATGGATGTTCAACTGTTTAATTAAAAATGGAGGGGCGTCTCAAAACTATCTCACGCGGTGATAGAACTGTTAAGCATTTTGGCGCACACAAGGGCCGGTAGAAGCACTTCTGGTCTCTTTAATTCAGTCTCGATCCGCATTTCAACTGCCCCGTAAAACCGAGGGTGGGAAGGGCAGGTGAGATGCTGCTTACCCTACAAGGCTTTCGTCAACCCATCTAACTTTACTGTAAAGTTCGCACGAGGTTTTTCTCAGGGATCCCAAACCTAGGAATAAATTCTCATAATAAGATATTTTCACAAGTTACGGCAGCACTTCTCTTAGTTTGATCAGCTTTTACCATGAAGGTAACAAAATAACGAGAGTATAATCGCAACCCATACATTTAGGTAACTGCATGAAGTCCATTTTCAGATGCACAAATATCCTCCATGGGGACGGTTCAGTGGCGGCAAATACTGACAGTGTCTTTCAGGATTATTTATGTCTCTAGCAAATCGTAGGTTACTGTTAGTTTGCTTGTTATGGTCGAGAACATTTTTGATTATACCCATCATCATTTATAGTCTTGTCCATTATGTGCTTTAGTCCAGAAAGTCTCTTCAGCCACTGACATACTGCAATTGTTCTAGTTTATTAAAATAATTTGGAAAGTATAGGCAGCCTGATCACACTGGGCTACCATGTGGCCATAAAGAACTGCTGTTGCTACCTTAGCATTTGTTTCTTCATTTGTTCCCTTAGTTATTTCATCCTTCTAGTCAGCATGAGCGCATAGATTATAACAGCAATTGCAGTAAGTATTTTAAAAGCTGGAAAAGGTTCATTGTTCACCGCGTTAGAGGTGAGAAACCAGTTGTCCATTAATTGTTCCTTAATTGTCCATTGTCATATGTTATTCCTAAAGCATAACGCAATTTAGGGTCGTTACAGACAGCACCACTTCAAGAACATAGGCTTTTGTTAAAACAAAAAAAAAACACAAGAGAGAAGGTGGTTGTTTTGCCTCAGCTGTTATATGATGTGCACAAACCACCTATCCACTAAAATTTCCCACTATTTTTTCCCCAGTATCAGATCCAGAGGAAAAGCTGTCAAAGAAAAAAAAAACATGCCGATTTAACATCGCGTGGCATGTTACAACGGGCAGAATAGAAATCGTACAAGTTCTTGAGTACTGTTTGGGGACGGATTATTTATAGACCGCATGGTCTATAGAGCTGGTTCTGGAGGGCATCTTCAAACCCAGTAGCAAAGCTGTGCACAAAATGTCCTCGTGGACATCCCGATGTTTAACCCTTACCGTGCCCATCGTCCCATTTCCATGTTTGCTGTATCAACAAACTGTAAAACCCATTTAGAATTTATTTCAGATTTAGTATGGTATTGCCTGAACATCTCCGCTGTTCAAAACAACAATTACCAGCCACAAGTGGGTCACATGAGCCATATGCGTATAATGCAGGTGATGTTAAACCAAAGTTTACAGTAAGTTTTTAAGCATTAGTTATTGGTATTGAGTAGCCAAAATTTGGTCACATACAAAGCAAAGCTGTAAGTTGAAATACCATTCGAATTGTTTCGGGCAGCCATTTAAAAGCCATACTTTTAAAATAATGTACAGTATTGCTCAGGGGCTATAATGGAGCAGCCCGGAAAGACTCACACATGTTTTGTCCCTATTCCCCTTAACAGCTTGAATGTTGTAATTGCTTTTGACAATATTGTAAAACACTTGGAATTTTACTTACCTCTCTCACAAGTAACAGTATATTTTCCCCTTAACCTAAGTTGCAACTTATTTACATTAACATTAATTAAGATGGGAATTAATCTTGATAATTTTTTAAATATTTGGACACATGTTCCACAGATTCATTGACATCATTGTCTTCTGGCTGACTTGTTTTTTATGCCAATCTACAGTACAAGGGAAGCATTTTCTTAGGGCTCCTACTAGATCAGTTCAAGGCACAACTAAGTGAACATTTCACCCATTCCCTTTGCTCATTTCCGCTTCCTGACTCTATTGGAAACCTCTGCCTATGGTAAGGTACTGGCTGATGCCACCAGCTTCACAGACTTCTCAAGAGACATCACTTGGCGTGTGCCTAGATGCCTGGGGAAGCAACCAGTTCATCCTCAAACTGTGGTGTTAATTGTTTATTTTCAAACATTGAGGTAGTTTTTATAATTTATCTGTTCTTTCTATGTATTTTAATTCTTTAAATTTGGCTCACTTTCTCTGCTTTTTACAGGATTCATCTAACTGTTTTTGAATTTCATACCTACATTAAAAAAAAAGACCACCCTACTGTAATCTCAGATTTTCGTTCCTCTAACAACATGTTTGCAGACACTCACTTATTCCATTCCACAGACTTCATCACTTCCTTGGGCAAACATTCATGCTACCAGAGTCCTTAGGAGGTCCAGAACAGGGAACTTCCATGCACATACAGTCAGGGTGCAAGCACGCACACAGACACTCACATTTTGGAAACTTGGAGCATGACAGCCCTTTTTAAATGCTGCAGCTTTCCTATACCAGCAACTAAAGTGTTTGTGTACCTTTACTACTCCACACAGAAGGAAATTTGCATTCTAGAAGCAGACATAGTCCCTTGCTGAAATATGAGCAGTCTAGGGTTTAGGACTGATTGACCAGCAGGGCTAAATTCCTTTCTCCCATTCAATCAAGTAAAGGCTTAGCCATCTCGGTTTGATCTCCAAGTAACAGTGGTCACCAGTAATAAAATAACTTAAATAATTGGACACACTCTTACGACTCAAACATCCCTTTTATTTTACTTGTGGATAAGGAGATCAGTATGGCCCCTGTCACCCACACTGTTCTGAAGCCAGGACAAAAAACCACTATTCTTATACAGAATTGGCTTATCAGTTACAGATATTGACCATTTGGTAAGTTGTATAAGTTTGAATTCCTTACTTGTAAGATCAGTTGCTATTCACAATAGAGGTACTGAAAGTCAACCTAAACTTCAAGCTGACAACTGATGATATTTTGACGTCACTAAAGCAATTGTCCCTTAGTAGTTGGATGTGTTTCACATTCATCCCTTATTCCTGTGTCATCTTGTTTCAGGCACCACTACTGTGTGAAGTGACACTATGTTTTAGGAAGGCCTTTCTGGAAAAATCTCACTACAGAGGCCTCATTCATCTGGCGTGAGTCCACTCTGCTGTAGACACCCCAGCCTAGCTTGTCTGTAGTAAGCAGAGGTGTCTCCAGTGGTCTCATTTCAAAGGCGCAAAGTTCAAAGTAAATTTATTATCAAAGTACATATACGTCATCATATACAACCCTCAGATGCATGCTCAATGGAAGACTGCACCAACCGGGCATTCAACCTGTTTGCAAAGGACAACAAGCTATGCAAGTACAAAAAGAAAGAAATAATAATAATAAATAAATAAACAATAAATATTAAGAACATGAGGTCTCACTTGACCACAAGTGCCTCAGGCAATGCTTGCCTGTTTGTGGTCTTACCACAACCTCCACACTGACATGGATAACTTCAGCTCTGAACTAATTCCATAATCAACAGAATCACTTTCCAGTCTTCCCAGTCCCAGTCTTATTTATTTTATATTTTCACCATTTGTTTTCCTTTGCACACTGGTTATTTGCCAGTCTTTGGTTATCTATGGTTTTTCATAAATTCTATTGTATTTATTTATATTCCTGTAAAGTCCTTGCAAGAAAATGAATCTCAAGGTGGTATATAGTGACATATATACATTTTAAATAATTAATTTGTTTGTTTATTCATTTATTGAGATGCAGCACAGAATATGTCCTTGCGGCCCTTCGAGCCATGTGGCCCTGCAATCCACCAATTTAATCCTAGCCTAATCACAGGACAATTTACAATGACCAACTATCCTACCAACTGGTACATCTTTAGATTGTGGTTGGAAATCCACGTGGTCATGGGAAGAATGTACGAAATCTTTACAAGCAGTGATGGGAATTGAACCCGCCTGTACTGTCAAGCCTCATGTAACAACTATGCGATTGTGCTGTCCCACAGTAAATTTAATTTTCCTTTGACTCATTGACTGCAAATGTCTTTAGTGCCATATTTGGTCAACTGCCTCTTTGTTACTAAGACTGTTCACTGTCTATACATGTTGGTAATTTGGACTAAAGCTACTGGGTCGTTTTCCCTCTTTGTCTTGCATGCCTTGCATTGGTTATCAACAGGAGCAAACGAGGACCAGCAGCAAACTGATGTTCAACTGCTTCTGTTAGTTTAAGTTTGTGGTATGAATACATAAAAATTATCTTTTTTCTTCTTCCTGAATCTCATCAAACCTGCCCTCCCACCTTTAGATATGCATTGTGTGTTAGAGCTTCCTTGAAACACATTGTGCATAGTTAGCAATCTGATTAGGTCAGGAGGGCTCCTTGCAAATTAGTTTTGAATTTCATTTCTGTCACTGAAGCCATGTACCAGCTCCTCAAGTTCATAATCTCTTTGGCAGAGTGACAAGTTTAAGGTTTAGCTTTAAACTTGAAGAGCAGAGATAGTTTCTTCTGATATCAGTTGATGGTATTGTCAGGAGGATCTAGGTTTTTACTACAACTGACTTGAAATGTGAATTTTCCTCATTCCATTAAATAACATGAATAACACAGTCAGAAGTTTACTGATAATTACACTATTGTAGAAAAGCGAGATTACAATCTACTTTATTAAGTATTCACCAAAGTGCCAAAAATGTGGAAGAAAACTCAACAGCTAGTCTTGCATCATTTACTTTATTTATGGATCTATGTTGCTTTGTTATAATGAAATCCCAATGGATTTTATTAGGTATTCAAGGCAGTGCACCATTTACTTAATAGGCTTGTTTATACAAGCTTGAGTTACACAAATGTTGCTCCTGGTTAGAAGCACATTAGTCGGTATAAACAAACAGCTGGAATGATTTCCATACATGTTTACCAGCAAATCTGCAATATTTAAAGGGGTAACTTGACTTGCTTTGTATTGCAAATTATTGTGTGACAATCCATAGAATTCAATCAAAACTCTTCTATGGACAAGATGAGACTCAGACATTGCCCTTGTGCGTATGTCAAAGGTCTGTGAGTAGCATGTCCTATGGAGTGAACATTTTTCATCTTCATAACTGGAAAGGGTATTGGAACTCAACAAATGCATTCCAGTTCTTTTAGTGCTATCTTCAAATCTCTGATCATATTGCACACAATAATTTTCTCATTTTGGACAAAAGTTGTCCATGGTGTTTGTGCATCCAGACGGATGTCGTGAATTACAAGTTGGCTGGATCTTGATGACTAATGCCAGCTCTCCATTTTGGAACAACCAAATATTTAAAATATTTTCCCTCCTTATTATCAGGCCCATTATTCATGCTAGAGAATTAAAAGGATATGAAACTATAGTCCTCTCTGCTTATAGCGTTATTGAGTCATAGAACACTGAAGCACAGAAACAAGCCCTTTAGCTAATCTAGTCCATTGCCAAACAAAATTATGAGGGTATAGATATAACAAATCTACCTACCTAGAATCTGCCTCGTTCCATCGACCTGCACCTGGACCATAGCACTCCATACCTCTCTCATTCATGTATCTATCCAAAATTATCTTAATTCCTGAAATCAAACCCATATCCACCACTTCTACTGGCAGCTCATTCCACACTCTCAACACTCTCTGAGTGAAGAAATTCCTTCTTGTTCCCCTTAAACTTATTACCTGTCAACCTTAACCCATGACTTCTACTTCTAGTCTCACCCAACCTAACTGCAAAAAGTCTGTTTGCATTTACTCTATCTATACCCATTATAATTTTGTATATCTGTACCAAATCTCCCCCATTCCTCCACAATCTTGGGAATAAAGTCCTAATATATTCAATCTTTTCCAACAATTCAGGTCCTCAAGTCCTGGCAACATCAGTGTTGACATCTTTCCTGCAGGGAGGTGACCAAAACCACACACTATACTCCAAATCCCAACCCCTGTAGCCAATACTTAGACTTATAAAGGCCAATTTGCCAAAAGCCTTCTTTATGACCCTATCTACCTATGATGCCACTTTCAAGGAATTCTGGATCTGTGTTCCCAGACCCCTCTGTTCTACTACTCTCATCAATGCCCTCTTACTCACCGTGTAAATCTTACCCTGGTTTGTCTCCCAAACTGCAACATCTCACACTTGTCTGTATTAAACTCTATCTGCCATTTTTCAGCTTATTTATGGGAGGGCCATAAGAAAGCTGCTGCAATAGTCTTAGATAGTTTAAATCATTAAATTGGCAAAGATTATTTTGAGAATGTGTTCACAAAGAGTATTCAAAATAATTTCTTAAAGGCTATTTTTCCTTCCTCTCACTCTACCTTCTTATTACAGCTTCTGCCCCATTCCTTTCCAGTGCCAATGAAGGTCTTGGACTGAAACTCAACTGTTTATCCCCCTCCACAGTTTGCCTGACTTGTTGAGTGAGTTTCTAGAGCATGTTGTGCATGGTGCTCAAGATCTCCAGCATCTGTAAAATTGCTTGTGTTTATAGCGGGCTGTCTTAGATCTGATATTGTGTGATGAGACTGGATTAATTAATAATCTCACAATAAGCGATGGTTTAGGAAAGGGAGATCATCATGTGGTGGAATTTCAAATTCAGTCTGAGGGAAAATTTGGCTCTGAACCTAGTAAGCTAGATTTAAATACAGGCAATTACAACTGTATGAGGACAGAGCTGGCTGACATTGACAAGGGAAACTGATAAAAGGGTAAAATGGTGCATCATCATCAGCAGACGTTTAAGAAAACATTTCATAAATCTCAGTAAAGGTATATTCTCGTGAAAGAGTCTTCTGGAGAAATGTGCACCATCTGTGGCTAAAGGATGATATCAAAGTCTGCAACACCATTGCAAAGTTAAGTAATAGGATGGAAGATTAGATATATTTTATAAACTGGCAAAGGTTGACTAAAATGTTGTAAAGAACAAGAAGATATGAGAGTAAACAGACAAATACTTAAAAAATGTATGAAGTCCTGAAGATATATAAAATGGAAACAATTAGTCTCTATTGCAAGGTACGTAGAGTAGAAGTGTAGGGATTTTTTTTTTAAAGGTTTATGTAGTTGTGGTAAGAATGCAGACAGAGTATGACATAGCTTTGGTATTCATATTGAAGGAAGAGGATGTAGTGCATAAAAGACACCCTAAATTATTCCTAGGCTGAAGGGGTAAATGAATAAACAGAGTTGAACAAACTGGGTCTAATACATATTACACTTCAAAAGAACCATGCAATGATGTGATGACATTGGAGAGTGCAGAATTGGTTCACCAAATTGCTTCCTGAATTGGAGTACTTGAATTATGGGGAAAAGATTGAATAGGCCAGGCTTATTTTCCCTACCTCAAAAGTGGCCGAGATTCAATCCGATGGGAGTTTATAAGATGAGGAGAGACACAGTGTAGATAGTCAGAATGCTTTCCCCATGGTAGGGGTATCATAAACTAGAGGACATAGCTAAAAGTGAGGTAGGAGGGGGCAGAGATTTAAAGGTGATAAAAGAAGCAGGTTTTGCACTCAAATAATAGCAGGTATTGGGAATGTGCTGCCAGAGAAGACAGAACAAAGAAGACAACCCACAATGTTGTGCCAACCCTTTAATCTACTCCATCAATCTAGCCCTTCCTTCCCACATAGTCCTTCATCCATATGCCTATCTAATAGTATCTTAAGTTCCCCTAATGCACCTGTCACTACAACCAGTCCTGGAAGCATGTTCCTAAATCTGTGTAAAAAGATGGTGCAATCAGATATAAACACTACATTTAAGAGGCATTTAGACAAATAGATATTAGACTTAAATAGACAAGGTATTGAAGATTACAGCCCTAATGTGGGCAAATGGGATTACCACAGATGGGGAAAGCATTCAACACTTCAGTGGTAGACTGAATGGCCAGCTTCTGTCATGTACAACTCTATAACAAGAAGTGACCTTGCTGAAAGAAAGTGTGATTGACATGATAGAGGTATATTTCACACTACAGGGATTGTAATAATCAGAGAAGATAGTTTCAGAATAAGGGGTCGCCTATTTGAAACATCAAGGAAGACAAGTATTTTTCAAAACCAGAATCCAATATATTGTTACTTACATATGTTGTGAAATTTGTTGTGTAGTGGCAGCAGTACAGTGCGATATATATATATATTATCATCATATGGAAGTGAATCTCTGGAATTCTCTCCCCAGAAAGCTACATACAGAGAGACATTGGATTTGTTATGACCTTACTGAATGGCACAGCAGGTTCATGGGGCAGATCAGCCTAATCCTGCTCATGTTTCTCAAATTTTTGCACGATATGAACCTCAGACCAGAGGTCATCATACTACACAGACTTCTATTTTATTGCCTTGAAAGATGTAATTATTGCTTTAAATTAGATCAATTGGTAACCATTATTGTTTTCAACTGGCATTAACTCAAGCAATTACTACAAGAAAATCTTCTGATCTACCTCATTACAACTATTCTATAACACCTGTTTGCAGTGACAGACATTGGCTGATGAAGGTTCCTGCAGAGTTAATTAGGGAGCTAAGTTGATTGAGAAGGTAAAGATTCCTTGATGGCAGTAGTTCATTCCTCTGAGATAAAGCTCCTTTCTGGTGGATGGACTAATACTGACAGCTGCTGTGTCATATTAAAAATTCTTTCATTGAAATATGCTCAGCCAAACCACTTCCATCATGGAACAGTTTTGAAAGCTATGCCTAATGTTGTGATTTTTCACTTCTGAAGCATTGCTTTGGTTTTGAGAATAAAATATATGACAGAAGTCTTCCCACTAGTCATGTGCAGTCAAGTGGAATGGCTTGATCCTTGCCCTTCCAGTTATAAGGCAGTAATTCACTTCCATAATTGTGTGTGACCTAATATAATTGAAGGGTGTATTGACCATACCATAACATTCTATTCACTTTATAGAAGAAAATTTGCTGTAGCCTAACCATAGCTGCACCATTTTGGGCTGTGAAAAAGTGGTGAGGCAATATTGAGAATATCAGGGCTATTAAATCATTTTACTTATTGATTTATTTATTGACATACAGTGGGAAGTAGGCCCTTTCAATTGTGCTGCACAGCAATCCCCCAATTTAATCCTAGCCTAATCATGGGACAATTTACAATGACCAATTAACCTAGCAACTGAAACTTCTTTGGACAGTGTGAGGAAACCAGAATTCCCAGAGGATATTTGTGACTGCATCTTCCAAAAAAAAGCTTTCTTCTAGTCATTTTGTAATCTGTGGAGATTAGAATTTGTTGTGCCTAATGTTCACCTAATGCTTATCTCTCCTTGGGCTTGTCTTCATCTTCTCTGGTTTGGCTGATTTTTCCCAGGCAAGGAGAAGAGCAAGTGTTTGAGAAATTGAGATGTGAATACATGCCCCTTCTGTCTGTATGGGGATAAGATGTTAAAACATGGCTATGTCCTGTCTCCTCTATGCTTTCTTCTCTTGCTTGTGATACCTATGTTGTCAGAATTGAGGGATTAATATCACTGTAGAAAATACCAGATGCATGTTATAGTAGTCAGGTTTACAAATTAGTGTGATGCATGAAGCACTTTAAACCACTTTTTATAATGCTGTCCACATTCTAAGTACATGCTGGTATTAATGCATTTATGCACATTTATTCCATATCTGTACCTTAACATCTAACTTTATTCTTTTACGTAAGTACTTTTTTATAATTGTTGAACAGTGTTGTTTTTTTTTGTTTTATGTCACGCTATGACCAACTCACCACAGCAAATTCCAAATATGTATAAATTTCTAAGTTAAATATAGTTATTCCTTGAAAAAATTTCTTACTATTATAAATAATGGGCAATGCTTATTGTTGCAGCTGGCATCGCTGTCTCTGAAGGATATATCAGCAAGTATTTGTACATCAGTAACCTGATGCTGAATAATAGAAAGGAGAGTTAAGTTGAGTCATTGAGTACCCTTCACCTCTGCCTTTGTGGAGACAAACGTAACTTATTCTGCTATGGTAGTGTAGGCATGCTCTTAAACCCTGGCACAAAAATGTGTTCTCCCACTGCCCCCTTGCAATACCTGGCAACTAGGTTTGGGTGGGTTTTTGCTCTGATGAAGATCAGGACTGCACTTTATTGTAGTATTGTAAGAGATTGGGGACCGATTCCACTGTGTTCCAGGCATCTGTATGTTATGTCAATGAAACACTGTCGTAGGAAAGCAGAATCCATCATCGGAAATCCCAACACCCAGATCATGCTCTCTTCTTGCTGTTGCCATCAGATAGAAGATACAAGAGCCTCAAGACTCACACCACCAGGTTCAAGAACAGTTATTACGCCTGAACCTTCAGGCTCTTGAATAAAAGAAGGATAACTTCACTCAACTTCACTTGCCCCCTCACTGAAATGTTCTCACAACCAATGATCTCACTTTCAAAGACTCTTTATCTTATTATCTCATGTTTTCATTATTTATTGCTATATATACTTGCATTCGCACAGTTTGTTGCCTTCTGTACTCTGTTGATCTTACATTGATCCTGATATAGTTTCTGTTCTACAGAATTGCTGGGTATACCCATAAGAAGATGGATCTTAGGATTGTAAATGGTGATGTATATGTACTTTGATAATCAAATTTACTTTGAACTTTGCATAACAGCCACCGCAGAAGCCTTCTCAGGTCTCCCTTATTGTCATTCTCATCTAAACCTTTGAGGTCAGCATGAAAGATATTGAATTTGATTCATTTTGTATGCAATCATTCAGTGTCTTTAGATAAGCATGAAAACACTGAATTGATATCACTGCATTTAGGAAATGTTCCTCTTATTCCTGGGAATTACATCTTAAAAAATAAGTCCTGAATCTTGATCACGAGGAACCTTGAAATGTTTGTGTGGGAAAACTATTAGACCTAACCAAATTGAAATTTTCAAAGCAATTTGCTACCTTATTAAAAAGTGGCCCAGAGATTTAATGTGTTAGTTTAATGAATAAGATGTTTTAATGCATACAAATCAGATGTAATTATTTTATAACAGTTGGATGTATTATTTGAAAACACTTGGAATCAAGTGTCATGAAGCATGTAAATTGGTGATGGGATGTACTTTTCATCAATATTTTTGTTTACTTCTGTGAATTAATATGTTGTCAGACATTCCCGTTGGTATTTATGCTTGTGTATTATCCTCATTGCATTGTCAAATTAGCCCAATATCAATTGTGATGTCTTTCTGAATATTGCAGCAACTGGCAACAGTGCCCCCCCCATAGAAGGTTGTAATTGATATCCTGCAGACATAACTAATCTTCCCCTCAATGAAAAATATTTGCTTGCTTTAATCACCAGATGCATGTACTAACCAAACACAAATTATCTGATTTCTGGCTCTGATTTTTAAGAGGTTAATAAACAAACTATCATGTATATCAGATGCCTACTTATCCAGGGTGAGGAATTTCAGATGACAAATTTCATTGAGTACATTTATGTAAAAGGAGGGCTAACACAAGAATGCAGCATCCATCATCAATGACCTACATTATTAAAGCCATGCTCTTTTCTGACTGCTGCTTTTGGGAGGGAGGAACAGGAGCTCTATGTCCAACAACACCAAGTTCAGGAACAACTATTGCTCTTCAACCATCAAGCTCTGGATCCAGCATGGATAATTTCACCCACCCCAACACTGAACTAATTGCACAAACTATAGACTCACTTTCAAGGCTCATTTTATTTGTAATTGACTTATTTGTTATTATTGTTTTCTTTTCTTTGTATTTACATAGTTTGTCAGCATATTGGTTGTTTGTCAGTCTTTGTGTGTAGTTTTTCAATGATCCTATTATATTTCTTTTTTGTACTGAGAATACCTGAAAGAAAATAAATCTCAGCGTAGTGTTTGGTGACATATGTTGGTAATATATTTACTTTGATCTTTACATTTTTGAACTTTGTCTGTACTAATAACCTCTAGGAAGCATCCATAAAAATACTGAAGCTATTTCCTGAAAAATTAGCCCTTGAAAATGAAAAGAAAAGGGATGCATCAAGTGTAGCTCACAACCAATGAACTATATTTCAAGTACAGTTATTTCAATGCAAATTCATGAAATCAAACAGTCATATACCATAGAAACAGGTCCTTCAGCCCACCGTTGTTCAAAACAATTCCACTTACCAGTGCTTAGCTTTGGCAATTGAAATGCTCACCCAGATACTTAATGTTGTGAGAATCTCTGATTCTACCACTTTACTGGGGTAATACATTACAGATTCCAATTCCCCTTTGAATGAAAATATTCTTCATCTAAACCTTGCTTACACACTATATTATCTGGTTTTAGACAATTCTAAGCTGAAGATGAGCTCCTTGTTATCTACATGGTCTAGGCCCCTCTTTTATTTTAATTACTCAGTTAGACCTTCTCCCTTAATCTAAGGAAGGCAAATGCAAAAGATTCTGTCTCCCCCTGATTGAGATGCTTCATCCCAGGGAAACTTTCTGGTGAATCTCCATGTAATTGTTTTCATATTGTAAGAATGGAAATTATATTATTTAAAGAAAGCATGAGGAATAAAAAAGATAAGGTATAATGACAGAACAATCCACATACATACTCCTGCAAGGAGTTTGTACATTCTCCCCATCAACCACATAGGTTTCCTCCCGATACTCCAGTTTCCTTCCACAGTCCAACCACGTACCTGTTTGTGGGTTAATTGGTCATTGTGAAATTTCCGGTGACTAGCTTGGGGTTAAATCAGGGGTGTGTGGGTTGCTGGATGGGGCGGCTCAAAGGGCCGGAAGGGCCTACTACATACTATAACTCAAATAAATAAACAATAATTGGGTTGTGGTCTAACCAATGATTTATATAACTGTATCGTTACCTCTTGTACTCTAGACCTGGGCTAATGAAGGAAAGTCATTCTAGGGGAGTCTACGTCAAGAGGGCACAACTTCAGGATTGAAGGACATCCATTTAGAACAGAGATGTGGAGAAATTACGTTAGTCAGAGGGTTGTAAATCTATTGCCACGACCTGCTTTGGAGGCCAAGTCATTGTGTGTATTTAAGGCAGAGATAGATAGGTTCCTGATTAACACATACACAATGCTGGTGGAACACAGCAGGCCAGGCAGCACCTATAGGAAGAAGTACAGTCGACATTTTGGGCTTAACTGAATTAACTGAAAGAAGAGATAGTAAGAGATTTGCAAGTGGGAGGGGGAGGGAGAGATCCAAAATTATAGGAAAAGACAGGAGGGGGAGGGATGAAGCTAAGAGCTGGAAGGTTGATTAGCAAAAAAGGATACAGAGCTGGAGAAGGGAGAGGATCATGGGATGGGAGGCCTAGGGAGAAAGAAAGGGGATGGGAGCACCAGGGGAAGATGGAGAGCAGGCAAGGAGTGATGGTGAGAGGGACACAGAGAGAGAAATAAAGGGAAAAACAATAAACAAACAAACAAATAAATAAATAAGGGATGGGGTAAGAAGGGGAGGAGGGGCAATAGCAGAAGTTAGAGAAATCAATGTTCATGCCATCAGGTTGGAGGCTACCCAGATGGAATATAAGGTGTTGTTCCACCAACCTGAGTGTGGCTTCATCTTGTCAGTAGAGGAGGCCATGGATTGACATATCAGAATGGGAATGGGACATGGAATTAAAATGTGTGGCCACTGGGAGATTCTGCTTTCTCCGGCAGACAGAGCATAGGTGTTCATCGAAACAGTCTCCCAAACTGCATCGGGTCTCACCAATATATAGAAGGTCGCACCAGAAGCACCAGACGCAGTATATCACACCAGCCGACTCACAGGTGAAGTGTCGCCTCACCTGGAAGGACACATTTTAATTCCACGTCCCATTCCCAGGTCCCCCAACAGTAGCTGGGAGGCGGATCACAGGTTACAACAGGAAATAGAAAAGGCGAGTCAAAAGGGGAATGTCATGGTAGTCATGGGAGATTTCAACATATAAGCCAATAGGGAAAATCATGAGTAAAAATGTATTATATTAGATGTAGTCATATAAATTATATCAATGGAATTCAGTTTTTTTGCATGTGATCTTGGTAATTCCTTGACCAAGCATTGGTGAGAGCAGTAGATGAAAAGCTCCCTTCAATTATTAATGATTATAAGCATGCTGATCAGGCAACAACTGGCTCAAAAGAGTTTGCCTTGCTCTTTGCAGACCTAACGTATGTCATCAACAGATGCCAATATTGTAGATGCAGGAACTGCTTGGCTAGTAGGACTCAAATGAGTATGAAACTTCAGTATTACACTCAAGAAGTTGTCAGGATCCATTACCTTTGCTCATCTCTTGGAGTGACTGGAATAGGCTGGTTTTCACTGCAAAGGATGCCACTTCGGATCTTCCACACTCCGTAGATGTCTGTAACCATGTCAGCTTGGTGCAACCATAGACTGTACTCACTGATCTTAAAGAACTGAGTTGTTCATAAAAAACTCCTCTTCATGTTGTTAATTACCTTTCACAACGAGGCATGCTAGGGCTGCATAACTTAGAGCTGATCTTCTAGCTGTGGGTTGAAACAATTGTGCACTCATGCTGCTTTTGCTGTATAACATGCACGTGGTCTATAACGTAGCTCTCCTTTGATAAGAGGTGCCCCCCCCCCAAGACTATAGCAACACATACAAAAAGCTGGAAGAACTCAGCAAGTCAGACAGCACCTACGAATGGGAATAAACAGGCATTTTTCAGGCCAACACATCCTGATGAAAAGTCTCTGCCCAAAACATTATCTCTTTATTACCTTCCATGAATGCTGCCTGACCTACTGAGCACTTTTTGTGTAATGTTCAAGATTGTCTAGTATCTGCCGAATCTTGTGCCCTAAGAGTAGAGAATTGTTCTGTGCTTACCAAGGTCTTGCTCTGTATTCTTTTGTAAGGGGGAAGCTGTACCTTGGCAATTGCATACTGATTGACCAATGTTTATAGATGTTGAGCACAAGGCCTGTGAACATGTTGATGAAGAGCTGAACCTTGGCCATTAAGGACATGTAAATGCAAAACTTGTCTGCATATTGCAGCTTGATGACTGATCATGGTTCAAGAATGTAGGCACCACAGCTGAATAGTTTCCCATTAGTTTTGAAGATTAGCTCTACTCCCAGAAGACTTTTGTAACAGGTGAAGTACAGCATTACAATGAGAAAGATTGCACAAGGGTTCATGGAGATTATGTAGCCTTGTTTGACACCTAGATTTTAAATTAAATTGGGTCCGATGTTAACCTATTGGTTAGGACTATGACTCTTGCGTTATCATAAAGGAAACAAGATGGTCAAGTCAAGATTATTTATATAGCACATTTAAAAACAACCCAAGTTGACCAAAGTGCTGTACAGATCAGAGCATTTTTGATAGCTAAAATCACAAATACAAGAAACACAGACATAACCAACAAGGCAAACAGCTTATAGGCGCATTAGAAACAACACAAGGGCCTAGGCACAAGCCAAATATCAGCCACATCAGGAGGATTCAAACGCTAGTGATGAATTTCTGTATGCAGTGAATTGAAGGAGAGTGCTGTATCCTATACAACAAGCTCTCGGTGCACACACCACATGTAGACCCTTTATGCAATGACAGTATCAGTATCAAGGAATGACCAATAGCCAGCTTTCCTAATAATGTCAAGACATATTTGCAAATAATAGTTTGATAAGGACTAAAATCAAATAGACTGGGCCAGTAAGGAGGCTGCCATTTCTACTGGCAGCTCCTTCCATATTTGCAACACTCACTGAGTGAATAAGTTCCTCATCATGATATCCTTAAACATTTCACCTTTCACTCTTAACCCATGACCTCTGTTTCTAGTCACACCCAACCTCAGTGGAAAAATCTTCTTTGCATTTACCCTATAGATACCCTTCAATTTTGTATACCTCTAACAAATTTTCCCCTCATTCTCCAATGCTCCAGGGAATAAGCCCTAACCTTTTGAAACTTTCCCTATCACTTAGGTCCTCAAGTCCCAGAATTTCACCCAAATGTTGTTACGGGGACAAAAGTCACTGTCACAGAATGCTCAAGATTCTGACCACGATGCAGTGGAGGACACATCCATTCACCCAGGTCCTTCAAGTTCAAGGTCTCCTTGTTGATAACCACAGCTGGAAGTCACAAACCAACTACATATGCCTGATATTGTAGTGTCTGAAGGAAGAGAAGTGGGTGCAGGACAAGAGGGCACAGCCTCAGGATAGAAGGGTGCCCTTTCAAAACAAAGATGCGGTGAAGTTTCTTTAGCCAAAGGGTGGTTAATTTATGGAATTTGTTGCCACATGCAGCTGCGGAGGCCAGGTTGTTGGGTGTGTTTAAGGAAGAGATTGATAGGTCCTTGATTCGACATTGCATCAGCGGTTACAGGGAGAAGGCTGGGAACTGGGGTTGAGGAGGAGAAGAAATAAGGATCAGCCATGATTGAATGGCAGGGCAAACTCAATGGGCCTAATGGCCTGATTCTGCTCCTACGTCTTATGGTCTAAAAAGAGGAGTATGCCATTCAATTGGTCTGCTGTTCAATACAATTATGGCTGATCATTCCCATCAATGCCATTTTCCCATGCTGACCACATTATGCCTTATATGCTTCACATATAAAGTACATTGATTTCTATCTTGAATATACTCAGCACCTGTGCCCCTACAGCCTTCTATGCAGAGATGGCCAAAGACTTATCACATTCTGAGTGAAGAAACCTCTTGTCTCACTCATCAAAAAGCAAAAAAAAAGTAGGTGTGGGAAATCTGAAAATGAAATCTAAACATACAATTATGTAGAATTTGAAGAAGGGAAACAGTATGTGTGAGTATTTTCAGCCTTTTCATTTGTGCTCATCCTTTTGCTGTGAAGCCTGGCTCTGGATTATTGTGGTTGTTGGAGTCAAATTATTCCAGCCCCAGGATATCATGACAAAAGTTCTTTGCGTCAGTGATGAGTCCTTACTCTACATAATTCCTTCTTCAATGACCTTTTCTGTGTGTAAGCTCTGTGGGGATGTTTGCTGGTTATTGCACAATTTATGATTATATTTACATTTCTCATAATGATAGTCTAGGCTTTCATGCAGGCCTGAGCTCAGTGGCAAACAGCATGGTGAGAATTGTCATCTACCCTCTAACTCTGTCTATCTTGCTTTTGAGCATCTCTGCAAATTCTTCTCAACCTTCTTGCTCCAAGAAGAACAACTCCAGCTTCTCCAATTTAGCCTTGCAGTTGAACACCCTCATTGCTGGAACTGGCATAGAAACCAGAGGCTTGTGACTGAGAAAGAAGGTGCGTGTTAAACTGGATATCACATTTTGATGCAACATATTAAATGCTGGAGAAGATCAGCAGGTCGGGCAGTGCCGACAATTACATATTGTGTTCTCCATCACAATGAGATGTGAATTTACCTATTGTAACTGTCTTTGTGAGAGAAAATGGCAGACGGGAGAATGTGAAAATATATGGGTATGCTAGGTCAGCCTTTTAGCAAAGTGACAGAACATGCTAATGAAAGCACTATAAGGCTTGAACAATATATCTTGATGCATATGAAAAGAATACTGACTCTCCTTTAACTTGAGGAGAATTGTGTATTTGTTACACAGTTATTGTGATCATGGTTCCTTCCATAATTGGGGAACATATCTTTCTAAAGGTCTTCTTCACACTAGAAACAGTGAGAGAGACTGCATTAATGTTGGGCCACACACACAAAATGCTGGTGGTACGCAGCAGGCCAGGCAGCATCTATAGGGAGAAGAGCTGTCTACGTCAGGACTAGTTTGTTAGACTCTTTGTTTGCTTATAGATCCTACAGACTCTGACAGCTACCTGGACTATTCCTCTTCCCACCCTGTCTCTTGCAAAAATGCTATCCCCTTCTCACAATTCCTCCATCTCCGCTGCACCTGCTCTCAGGATGAGGCTTTTCATTCCAGGACAAAGGAGATGTCTTCTTTTTTTAAACAAAGGGGCTTCCCTTCTTCCACTATCAACTCTGCTCTCAAATGCATCTTTCCCATTTCCCGCACATCTGCCCTCAACCCATCCGCCCACCACCCCACTTGGGATAGGGTTCCCCTTGTCCTCACCTACCACCCCACCAGACTCTGGGTCCAACCTATAATTCTCCATAATTTCCACCACCTCCAACGGGATCCCACTACCAAGCTCGTCTTTCCCTCCCCCCCCCCCCCTCTGCTTTCTGCAGGGATTGCTCCCTACGAGACTTCCTTGTCCATTTGACCCTCCATCCTTTCCCACTGATCTCCCTCCTGGCACTTAGTCTTGTAAGCGGAACAAGTACTACACCTGCCCTTACACTTCCTCCCTCACCACCATTCAGGGCCCCAGACAGTCCTTCCAGGTGAGGCGACACTTCACTTGTGAGTCGGCTGGTGTGGTATACTGCGTCTGGTTCTCCCGGTGTGGTCTTTTATATATTGGTGAGACCCGACGCAGACTGGGAGACCGTTTCGCTGAACACCTACGCTCGGTCCGCCAGAGAAAGCAGGATCTCCCAGTGGCCACACATTTTAATTCCACGTCACATTCCCATTCTGATACGTCTATCCATGGCCTCCTCTACTGTCAAGATGAAGCCACACTTAGGTTGGAGGAACAACACCTTGTATACCGGCTGGGTAGCCTCCAACCTGATGGCATGAACATTGACTTCTCTAATTTCCATTAATGCCCCTCCTCCCCTCCTTACCCCATCCCTGATATATTTAGTTTTTTTTATCCCCCCCTCCTTTTTTTCTCTCTTTCTGCTCATCACTCTGTCTGTTTTTCCATCTCCCTCTGGTTCTCCCCTCCCCCTTTCTTTCTCCCGAGGCCTCCCATCCCATGATCCTTTCCCTTCTCCAGCTCTGTATCCCTTTTGCCAATCACCTTTCTGGCTCTCAGCTCCACCCCACCCCTTCTGATCTTCTCTGATCATTTCACAATTCCTCCTCTCCTACTACTTTCAAATCTCTTACTATCTTTCCTTTCAGTTAGTCCTGATAAAGGGTCTCGGCCCAAAACGTCGACAGACCTTCTCCCTATAGATGCTGCCTGGCCTGCTGCATTCCACTAGCATTTTGTGTGCATTGCATTAATGTTGGGCCTACTCCTTGAATAGCCTATTTCCATACTATCTCCATTGCTACCATTTCCTCTAGATTCCATCGCTGAACAAGTCCTTTGATTACTGGAGCTGTGATCATTTCCTTCAGGTCCACCTCATGCCTAATTACATGGATCTGTCAAAAGCAAAATAGTAAAAATCTTGGAAAAAGATATTATCAGGACCTTTTGAATCTCTAGATTTCCTGTAGTAATATCAGACCCCAATTTCTCCCCACCCCCATCCCTTCCAGCACATTCAAGTTAATTTAGGGTAATAACATGCTCCAAGAATAAACCTCATTCAACCAGATTTGTCCATCCATGCACGCTCTGCTGTGAGATGCATACATCATATCTTCAGAATGCATAACTTAAAATGAAATACATGAACCATCCAATGACAATATTCATTGTGATTTATTCAGCTGAAGATGAATAGTGAAAGTTAGAAAATTTGAATATTATTGAGCAATTTTCTGAAAACCTATTGCAGTTCGGCGTGGGCAGCATTGAAATGCTAACTAATAGGGATGTTTAACCAGTAACAGCACATAGAACTCATCATTTAACTACAACATGAAATCATGAACTGAAGATTTAATAACTTCAGATACTGTGATACTGCCATAATACATGTTTCTGCAGACTTTGAATGATAAATGTTCAGTAATATCACTTGCTTTTGGATTTGTCAGTATGCATGAACACTTGTGAATATCTTAGAATTTGGAACGATCTTTATCTCTTTCCACTGATCTGGAGGGTGGTACCTTAAAACCTTGGAATGCTTTAAGAAGGGGGAAAAGCTTTTTACCTGCCCCCCCACTTCTCCATTCCTTATTGAATTGAATTTGAATTGAATTGAATTTCAGTATATTGTCATTTAGAAACTACAACTGCAATGCAGTTAAAAAATGAAACAATTTTCCTCCAGAATGATATCACAAAAGTGCACGATAAAACAGATTACACCAGAAAATCCACATAATGTTTGGCAATCCCCAAATTCAGAGTCCGGATAGGCTGCTGCGTATTAATATCGTGCTATGCAGAAAGGAGCTCCAAATCCACCAGGCAAAACAAGACTAACCAGACACAGCAAGTCAGGAGCCAATTCTACTGCCCAGCAAACCAAAAACTAAAGCTACAAGACCTACACAAAACCACATAGTTACAACATATAGTTACAACAGTGCAAACAATACCAGAACTGATAAAAAAACAGACCATGGGCACAGTAAAAATAGTCCAAAGATGTTAAAAGACTATAAGTTTGAAAGAAACCATTCCTTGCTGAAAGAGATTAGAAAAGCTAAAAGAAGATACGAGGTTGGTTTGGCAAATAAGGTGAAAGTAAATCCAAAAGGTTTCTACAGTTATATTAAAAGCAAGAGGATAGTGAGGGATAAAATTGGCCCTTTAGAGAATCAGAGTGGTCAGCTATGTGTGGAGCCGAGGGACATGGGAGAGATTTTGAACCATTTCATCTCTTCGGTATTCACTAAGGAGAAGGATATTGAATTGTGTAAGGTGTGGGAAACAAGTAAGGAAGATATGGAACCTATGACAATTAAAAGTACTGGTGCTTTTAAGAAATTTAAAAGTGGATAAATCTCCGGGTCCTTACAGGATATTCCCCAGGACCTTGAGGGAAGTTTGTGTAGAGATAGCAGGAGCTCTGACGGAGATCTTTAAGATGTCATTAGAAACGGGGATTGTGCCGGAGGATTGGCATATTGCTCATGTGGTTCCATTGTTTAAAAAGGGTTCTAGAAGTAAGCCTAGCAATTATAGACCTGTCAGTTTGACATCAGTGGTGGGTAAGTTAATGGAAAGTATTCTTAGAGATAGTATTAATAATTATCTGGATAGACAGGATCTGATTAGGAGTAGCCAGCATGGATTTGTGCGTGGAAGGTCATGTTTGACAAACCTTATTGAATTTTTTGAAGAAGTTACGAGGAATGTTGACGAGGGTAAGGCAGTGGATGTAGTCTATATGGACTTCAGCAAAGCCTTTGACAGAGTTCCACATGGAAGGTTAGTTAAAAAGGTTCAGTCATTAGGTATTAATGCTGGAGTAATAAAATGGATTCAACAGTGGCTAGATGGGAGATGCCAGAGAGTAGTGGTGGATAATTGTTTATCAGGATGGAGGCCGGTGACTAGCGGGGTGCCTCAGGGATCTGTTTTGGGCCCAATGTTGTTTGTAATATACATAAATGATCTGGATGATGGGGTGGTAAATTGGATTAGTAAGTATGCCGATGATACTAAGGTAGGAGGTGTTGTGGATAATGAGGTGGATTTTCAAAGCTTGCAGGGAGATTTATGCCGGTTAGAAGAATGGGCTGAACATTGGCAGATGGAGTTTAATGATGAGAAGTGTGAGGTTCTACATTTTGGCAGGAATAATCCACATAGAACATACAGGGTAAATGGTAGGGCATTGAGGAATGAAGAGGAACAGAGAGATCTAGGAATAACAGTGCATAGTTCCCTGAAGGTGGAGTCTCATGTAGATAGGGTGGTGAAGAAGGCTTTTGGAATGCTGGCCTTTATAAATCAAAGCATTGAGTATAGAAGTTGGAATGTAATGTTAAAATTGTACAAGGCATTGGTAAGGCCAAATTTGGAATATTGTGTGCAGTTCTGGTCACCGAATTATAGGAAAGATATCAATAAATTAGAGAGTGCAGAGACAATTTACTAGGATGTTACCTGGGTTTCAGCACTTAAGTTACAGAGAAAGGTTGAACAAGTTAGGTCTCTATTCATTGGAGCGTAGAAGGTTGAGGGGGGATTTGATCGAGGTGTTTAAAATTTTGAGAGGGATAGATAGAGTTGACGTGAATAGGCTGTTTCCATTGAGAGTAGGGGAGATTCAAACGAGAGGTCATGATTTGAGAGTTAGGGGGCAGAAGTTTAAGGGAAACACGAGGGGGTATTTCTTTACTCAGAGAGTGATAGCTGTGTGGAATGAGCTTCCTGTAGAAGTAGTAGAGGCCAGTTCAGTTGTGTCATTTAAGGTAAAATTGGATAGGTATATGGACAGGAAAGGAGTGGAGGGTTATGGGCTGTGCGGGTAGGTGGGACTAGGTGAGATTAAGAGTTCGGCACGGACTAGGAGGGCCAAGATGGCCTGTTTCCGTGCTATGATTGTTATATGGTTATATGCTAAAATCCACACCTGTATATTGTAAACTAAAAGCTACACTTATTATTGTAAGCGCTTTCTGAAAGTCCAATTCAAGGACACTGAAATTATTATATTATTTTATGGGATTCATATGCCCTCCCAATATAAAAATGGGATGCAGCTTAGCATGGAAAGTTCAGATGTGAACACTGTTCCTTGATTCCACCTCATCAATATAATTTTAGATTCATAATTACTTCCAAACTGATCGCTGACTTCATACCATGTGACCATTCACTTCATGGATTCATCTGCCCTCATGTAAAGTTCTAGTTAGTGCTGTGTTCAATTGGAAAAATAATTGGTTTTAGTGATTTAAAGAAATAAACTTGAATTTCTTCCGTCTGAGTAATTTCTTTGTTTCTATGTTTCAATTCTCCTTAACTGTTGAAGAAAGTTATGATGTTGTAGCACTTACAAATCACTCACTTAATAAGCTCCATGTGCAAACATGAGCCCTGTCAAAATGAAGATGGACTATTAAAAGGCTGTAATACCACCCCAGAGATATTCATTAGCACTTAAAATGCAGGTTAACTCAATGTTTCACAATTAAAAGAGAATTTTAAAAGGTTGCAGTATATATGCCTGAGGGAAGGTGGAATATTTTGCAAACAAAATCATTCATAACATGTTGGAATATTAAAAGGTTTGAATTGTGTCCATTTATGACCTCTGTGGAGTAACAAAGGTGCCCTTAAGGTAAGCAAAAAAAATTTAAAAAAATTCTGCTGTATACAACTTGTTTTGTAAAATTTATGAACTTTCCTTTAGGTTGGTGAAACCATCGCAAGTGAAGTTGCATATTCTGAAATTGAATGTTCCAGCAAGTTTATTTTTTTAACAAAAGCTTATGGTACTTTTCCCGAATACAGTATGTCTCAAGGTACTTTACATTCGATGAAGTACTTTAAGTGTAGGTGCTGTTATAATGTAGAAAAATCAGCAGAAAACCTTTACTATTTATGGGAGCAGACTATGCAATGCAATGACAACAATCTGTTTCCGTGATTAGTGTTTTAGTGAAACCTGATGGTCAAGATAATATGGTTAGTCATACCGCTCTTCAAAATAATTACAAAGTATTTTACCTTTAACTTGCGAGTGGAAGGGTTTTTGCTTTAACAATTCATTTGAAAGCAAGCAGATCAACAATGTAGTATTCTAACAGTGTGGCACTGGAGAGTCAACTGAAATATTTGGGCTTAAATCTTTGGAGTGGGATTTGAATCTCTGGGCTTATAACCTGAAGCCAAATTGCCATTGTGACAATTTCAAAGTTTAAGGTAAATTTGTTACCAAAGTATGTATATGCCACCATATACTACACAGATTAATTTTCTTGTAGGCATTCACAGTAGAACAAAATATACAATGGAATCAGTGGAAAGACTGCACACAACAAATGTTCAAAAGAAAACAAGTTATGTAAATGTAAAATAAAGGAAACAAATAATAATGAATAAGTAAATTACTGAAATGTGTTGTAGAGTCCTTAAGACTGAGTTATATGTTGTGGAAATAGTTTAGTGTTGAGTTGAGTGAAATTATCCACAGAGGTTCAGCAGCTTGATGCTTGAAGTGTAATTGATATTGCTTTTCAGTATTTGTACACTAATTCATGTAAAATGCGGCATTTGCTTATTCACTTCAGGAACTGTTACCTAACAGCATGGCTTTAAAGAAAGGGTTATACTTAATCCTATATTTAATGAATGTGATTTTCTCCCCCAATTATTCAAAACAATAATTAAAACCAAAGTCTCAAAATTTAAGCTTGATTAGTAGAACCACGTACACAACAAGTGTATATACAGTCAGCCTTCCTTATCCAAAGGGGATTGGTTCCGGGATCCCCCGCATATACCAAAATTCGCGGATGCTCAAGTCCCTTATTCAACCTGTCTCAATGTGGTGGACCTTAGAACCCAGTGGAACTCCAGAACTTATTTAACCTGTCTCAGTGTGGCGGACATTAGGACCCGGTGAAAGAGATCTTAATCTGCAGTGTTTCTGTTCGCGAAAATAATCATGAACACGATTGAAAATAAAGTGGAAGTAATAAACCGATCGGAAAGAAGAGAAACGCCATCAGTCATTGGAAGAGCGTTAGGCTGTGTCGGTCAATGATCAGAACAATTTTAAAGGATAAAGTGAGAAAGGCTCTGCCCCGATGAAAGCTACAATTATTACTGAGCAACGCAGTGGTTTAATTATTCGGTTTTGGGGTTATAGGTTTCCCTCCACATCAACCCGGCATGGTGGAGAGTGCAGTTGGGAGCAGTCTGTCCCGAGTCCCAAGAACTTCTGTTCCCGAGCCCGGTGCCGAAACATATGTTTTTAAGTGTTTTATATGCATAGAAAAGTAAAATATATACTCTATGCTAAGACAAACGTTTGACTAACTGACACTAAATAATACCGGATGTACCTGTTCCGACTTACTTAGTAAAAGAACTTCTGATTATTTTTGATCCTGATCCACGATAACCCACGCACATCCTCCCGTATACTTTAAATCATCTCTAGATTACTTATAATACCTAATACAATGTAAATGCTATGTAAAATGATTGTTATCCTGCATTGTTTAGGGAATAATGACAATAAAAAAAGTCTGCACTTCCGGGTTTTCATGATTCGCGGTTGGTTGAACTCGCGCATGCGGAATTCGCGGATAAGGAGGGCCGACTGTAGTTGCAAGTTGCAATGAACAAATGCAGAGTGCAAAGAGGATCACAGACAAGTCTTTTTTTTAATCAAAGTATACTTTATTCAAAAATAAAATAATGTACAATAAACCATTCAATGACTCTCAGTCTTTTACAAATGTTTCCATTACGGTCTTTACATTCCCACACTTTTGCCGCCCAGGTGGCACTCTGTTATTTCATATTTACTTACACTTGTTCAGGGGTATACACCCCACCTCACTACCCCTCAACTCCCACAGGAGAAGAACTCTAGACTGTGGTCCGTCCCCACCGGGCCCTTGTAGTGGCTTCATCAAGTTTGAGTGCGTCCCTCAGCACCTACTCCTGCAGCCGAGAATGTGCCAGTCAGTAGCATTCCCCCACGGACATCTCCGTGTGCTGGAAGACCACCAAGTTTTGGGCCAACCAAAGAGTGTCTTTCACCGAGTTAATGATTTGCCAGCAGCACCGGATGTTGTTCTCCGTGTGCGTCCCTGGGAACAGCCCGTAAATCAGGGAGTCCTCCGTTACGCAGCTGCTGGGGATGAACCTCGACACTGTCCCTTCCATCCTCCTCCACACCTTCTCCACGAACTTACAGTGTGCAAAGAGGTGGGTCACCGACACCTCCTCACTGCAGTCCTCCCGTGGGCAGAGGGGGATCACAGACAAGTCTGTGACAGGGAGGTGATGGAAAGACTGGCGAAATGGACTCAGTGAGAAAGGCTGTTCAGACCATCAACTCCATTCAGCTCAACCAGATCCCTATTGTTATGGCTGGAGGGTGGGTGTGAATTCACAGTTCAAATGGAAATTTCCAATTCCACCCCATGAAAGATGGTTGCAGAAAAAAGCAAATCCATCCCCAGCCATGATGCTAGTATACCAGCTGATTATTCTTCTGTTTTCAGTGTCCATAATTCAGGCCTTTGTAACCTGGAGAGGACCTGCATAGGGTGGTTGCATGGAGCACACTGCCTCTGATCTCCTTTTCTTTTAACAGCACACTACAATATAGTGTTGCAGACAGGGTGGTGTTTCAAAACCTGGAGGTTAATAGTGCAAGGTGAAGCAAGACTAAACAGAACTGCAGCGATGAGGTGATCTGTGAGGAGAAAAATGTCACCAAAAGATTTTTTTTCTTTGAAGAAACTCGTGAAGGAAGTTGCACCATAAGAATTTCCATACAAGACGGCGCCGCATATGACGGCTGTGTTGTGTGCTCTGCTCCAACTTTACAGTGTGCTATTAATTTCTGCGATTTCCTTCGCATTTCTTGTTCAAGTAGCTGATAGTCACATCAGATATGACATACTGACTCTCCTGAACATCGAGAATTTGGCACTTACCCACTAGGTGACGCCTTTTCTACACTGGGAACGACTGCTTGCACGATCCATGGGAGGCTCACCTATTGCACCACAGCTACCTCGGAAGTGGCGTCGGAGGAGCGGGAGAAGGGCCGGCGTTCTGGTGAGGTTGAGATGGTGTGTTAATCAGCTGCAGCTCCCTAGCATACTCCTGGCTAACATTCAGTCCCTGGACAACAAACTCTGCAAACTGAGAGCCAGAATCTCTTACCAGTGGGAAACAAAGGAATGTAAAGTTTTGTGTTTACAGGAGACCTGACTGACGGAGGAGATACCTGATCATGCCTTCGAGCCCTTTGGGTTCTCCCTGTTCTGGGCATACAGCTGTAAAAATCTTTCTGGGAAGAGTAAAGGAAGTGGGATATGCTTCCTGGTCAATAATACCTGGTGTGACTCCCAGAACATTCATGCACTCAAATCCTTTTGTTCCCCAGATCTAGAATACCTTGCGCTGCTGTGTAGATCTTTCTGGCTGCCTAGGGAGTTCATGGCTGTTCTTATCACAGCTGTGTATATTCCGCCGCAGGTTGCTACTGACCTGGCTCGAAAGGAACTGTACGAGATCATCAGCACCCTGGAGACTGTGCACCCAGAGGCTGCCTTCATCGTCGCCAGTGACTTTAATAGAGTGTCACTGACTAAAGTCTCTCCAAAGTTTTGTGAACACAGGGGGAGATAGCACACTTGAACACTGCAACTCTCCCTTCCGCAACGCTTACAAAATGCTTCTTCGCTCCACCCCCCATTTGGAAAATCAGATCACTCCTCCACTTTGTTGCTGTTAAAGTACAGGCATAATCTGAAACAAGAGGCGGCCATAGTTAAAACCGTCCACTGTTGTTCTGACCAATTAGCCTCTGCTACAGGACTGCTTTGATGACGCCATGATGAGGATGTCTAGATGGGGTCACAAGTTTCATCTGGAAGTGCATCGAGGATGTTGTCCCCCAGAAGTCGGTCAGGGTCTATCCAAACCAGAAACCCTGGATCAACAGTTTCGTGCGAGCAGCACTTAGCACGTGACACAGAGCTTACATGGCCAGTGAGCAGCAGGACCTCAAGAAATGCAGCTACGATCTACCTAAAGTCATTAAGGCAGCGAAACGACAACACAGGAACAAGAACCAGACAGAACTTTCCACCAACAGCACTTGCAGTTTGTGGCAAGATCTGCACACCATCTCAGACTTCAAAGCTAAATGCAGTGGAGATACCAACATCGCTGCCTCTCTCCTGGATGAACTAAATCTTTTTTATACTCGATTTGATGTTGCCAATACTGAGCCCCTGAGGAGACCTGCAGATGATGCGACTGGCAGATTAGTCATCTCCGAGGCCGAAGTACGCAGATGTTTCCAACGTGGACAGATGCAAGGCTGCGGGACCGGACGGTGTCCCAGAGCGAGTTCTTACGATGTGCGTGACACAACTGGTAAGTATCTTTATAGACATTTTAAATCTTTCCCCCTCCCAGTGTAGAGTGCCCTCCTGCTTCTAAATATCCACCATTGTTCCAGTACCAAAAAGACCAAGATCACATGTCTGAATGACTGGTGTCTTGTCGCACTCACCTCAATAATAAGCAAATGGTTTGAGAGGCTGGTCAAGAACTATACCTACATCTACCACCCACTGTAGACCTCCTATAGTTCATCTACTGACATGACTGATTGACAGATGACGCAATAGCCACAGCTCTACACACTGTACTTACACACCTGGAGAAGAGGGATGCTTATGTGAGAATGCTGTTCTTGGACTACCATAATTCCCTCCAGGCTTGACAAGAAGCTCAGTGACCTCAGTGGCCTAAGAGTGGGCTCCCTCCCCCCTGCTCCTCTAACCCTCAACACATGTATCACTCAGGGCTGTGTATTGAACCTCCTCCTTTACTACCTATATACCCATGACTGTGTTGCCAACCACAGCTTCAATCTGCTAATTAAATTTGCTGAGGACATGACACTGATTGGCCTAATCTCAAATAATAATGAAGCAGCCTACAGAGAGATGTCATCACCCTGACAGTGGTGTCAAGGAAACACCCTCTCCCTCAAGGGTGCAATAACAAAGGAGCTGGTTGTAGACTACAGGAGGAATGGAGACAGGATAGCCCCTATTGACATGAATGGATCTGGGGTTGAGAGGGTGAACAGCTTTAAATACCTCGGCATAAACATTACCAAGGATCTCATGACACAGTCTGTACATACTAGGTGTGTGGTGAAAAAGGCACAATGGCGCCACTTTCATCTCAGACGGTTGAAGAAGTTTGGTATGGGGTTCCAAATCCCAAGAACTTTCTATAGGGGCACAATTAAGAGCATCCTGTCTGGCTGCATCACTGCCTGGTCTGGGAACTGTACTTCCCTCAATCGCAGGACTCTTCAGAGTGTGGTGCAGACAGCCCAGCGCATCTGTAGATGTGAACTTCTTACTATTCAGGACACTTACAGAGACAGCTGTGTATAGAGGGCTGGAAGAATCATTGGGGAGCTGATTCATCCCAACCACAAACTGTTCCAGCTGCTCCATCCGGGAAATGGTACTGCAGCATAAAAGCCAGGAACAACAGGCTCCGGGACAGTTTCTTCCACCAGGCCATCAGACTGATTAACTCATGCTGACACAACTGTATTTCCATGTTATATTGATTCTCCTGTTGTACGTCCTATTTATTATAAATTACTCTAAATTGCACTTTGCACATTTAGACGGAGATGTAAAGATTTTTACTCCTAATGTATATGAAGGATGTAAGTAATAACATCAATTCAATTCATAATTTGTCTTCTTATTTTAAAAATATTACTTGACAATTCAAATATTCAAGGAAGGGAAACTGGTAAAAGAACCAAAGAAACTGGGAAAAGACTGAGACTTTGAAGCTTATTAGCAAGCTATATTCCACAAAGATTCTTTTTTTGCTTGGATGCAAGTTTCCAGCCTAGAGGCTCTGTAGGGGTACAGGAGAAGCATCATAAGCCAGTTATCCAGAGGCCGAACTGATGCTTTGGAGCAGAATTTGATCCCCACAGTGGCAGCTTGAGAAGCTGGCATCACAAGGAGTGGATATCAAGGAGATCCAATCAAGGCAACAGCTGGCATGGAAGAGGTCATAAACAAATACTCTGCATTGGTTATATTCACGGTTGATGCTGCCAATGCCAGAGTGCAATTGTTGATCTATATTGACATTGTAATCTATGATTAGAAAAAAGCTTTAGGGTTACTTGGGAAGAACGACTTGGAGTACTGTGCTCAGTTCTGGTCGCCTCACTACAGGAAGGATGTGGGTACTATAGAGAGAGTCCAGAGGAAATTTACAAGGATGTTGCCTGGATTGGAGAGCATGTTTTATGAAAATAGGTTGAGTGAATACGGCCTTTTCTCCTTGGAGTGGCAGAGGATGAGAGATGACCTGGTAGAGCTGTATAAGACGATGAGAGGTATTGATCGTGTGGCTCGACAATAGACAATAGACAATAGGTGCAGAAGTAGACCATTCGGCCCTTCGAGCCTGCACCGCCATTTTGAGATCATGGCTGAGTCAGAGGCTTTTCCCCAGGGCAGAAATGGTTAGCATGAGAGGGCACAGTTTTAAAGTGCTTGGAAGTAGGTACAGAGGAGATGTCAGGGATGAGTTTTTTTATGCAGAGAGTAGTGAATGTGTGGAATGGGCTGCCAGCAATGGTGGTGGAGGCTGATACAATAGGGTCTTTTCAGAGACTCCTGACAGGCACAGGGAGCTCAGAAAAATAGAAAGCTATGGGTAACCCTTGGTAACTTCTAAGGTAAGGACAGGTTCAGCAGAGCTTTGTAGGCTGAAGTGCCTGTATTATGCTGTAGGTTTTCTATGTTTCTACGTTTTTAATTTTAGGTTGCTGTTAAGGATGGAAGTTGCCCATAATCTTTTGATATCCATGGGGTATTCTCTTTCTTTAAATAGAACCCTAAAAATAGCAACACATAATAAAGACGTGCTGACCTGTCTCACCTTGATGGTGTTGGCCTTCTGTAAACAAAGTTCTCCAAACATTGCGCCTTGCATCATGCTGCTACTGCCACTGTGGTACAGGATACAGGTCACCAGTAAGAGTTCTGCTCCCAGTACATTGCTGAGATGTAGAGCTTCTCCCAGGGCAAACGGTCAGCAGCAGGTACGAATACCCTTTTCTAGCTTACCAGCTGTCAAACCTGCTTGAGTGACTTTAATGTTCACATATAGCAACAATTATTCAGGGCATAGGAGAAATTAAAATGTTGAAGATAAAATTATTTAAATAATATATACGTCTAAATTTTAATTAAAGTGCAGATTAAAACTAACTAAGGGTATCTGGGAAATCTGCAGAGGCTTGCACTGCCACATTGAATTCTATGAGGAGCTCACTGGCCAGAAGTCTCCTGCCTGGCAGTCGGTGCTCCAGCCTCTAACCTAGAGTTGCCCCGTAATGGGCACATGTGCTGCAGATCTGGGTCAGTTCTGCTCCGATAGTCATTTTGATTAATGTGAATTCAGAGAAAAGCCACCCAGGATTAGCCGATAGCAATTCTACAATTAACTAAATTGATTGAGATTTGTGAAGTAATAATTGAGGGGAGCAATTATTTAATTCTGCATCAACTTGCAAAAGATCTTAAGTAAGGTAAAAGAATATTGATACCTGTGGGAGAAAATAGCCACTTATGTTCCAGGTAATGAATTTGGTTAGACAAAGGAAACCAAATAATGGTGAATAATATTTTTTTAGATAGAGGAGGATTTAGTCTGGAGGAGCATTTCCCATGGGTTGAAGGCAGGATCAGAGCTTTCCTCAAAGTTAATAACAGACTTGGGTGTACATGTTAAAATTTCATAAGTTGTATATACCTTGGTGGTAAGTAAAATGTGATAAATTTTGAAAGGACATTGAGAAGGTGATGAAATTGGTATTTGACAGTGGAAATTTAATGTAGGGAAGCGTGATTTGATACTATTTGTTGGAAAGTTCAAGCTAAGGCAAGATAAACTAAGGTTACGATTTGAAAAGGGAAGTATTATGAAAATTCTTGAAGATGGCTGGAAATGTTGGGAATGTAATTTTTAAAAAGGGATGTAGCATCCTGTGTCTTATACATAGATGTAGAGCTTAAAAGCAAATAAATTATCTTAAAATTATTTGAAATAATATCTATTACACTCATTTATTGCAGAACTGCTTGGTTCCTTAGTTTAGGCTTGGATATTGATATATGCATTTGTACAATTAGCAGCTTTAATTTTCCAAGTACCTAGTCTCATTTACTTTAGGTGTAGTTAAATGCATTCCTGTCTCATAGACAGTAACTATTTAAGCAAGGTACTGCGTAACACCTGAAATATTTGGAAAGATATGGCAGAAAATTGTGAGAAATAAAATGGCAACAATCTTTCTTGATGAAACATGGCAGCACAGGGGAAATTATTAAACCAGAACTTTGATGTTGGTCTGGTCATTGAGGTTTCCAGGCAGCCTATTGCTCTTTGCTCATTATACCAATTCACTGTGCACAAAATGCTTGTGTGCAGAACTTGCAAATGATTCAATTGAGAAGTGAGAAGTGTCTTGTGGTGTCTAAAGCATCTAAAAGTATTTGTTTCATATCTGATGTAAAAACATGGTTAGGCTGTGGGCTCTCACCACTTACAGAATATTAGTTGACATTGCTTCTTATTTCTTCCATCTCTGAAATGAGCCTTACATCTGCCTGTCACCTCTTGGGATGTTTTGTTGTCTCCTTGATCTCATTGTGTGGAGAACCTCTGCCTTTGTGGCCTAGCAACATGATACTGAGATACCGTGTCACTGTGTGGGAAAAAAAGAATAGTAAAATTAAGTTATTTCAGTAATTATTCTGGACGTTAACCTACAACATTAGGTACACAAGGTAATATTTTATCTCTAAAACGATCAGAGTTTGTCTATTTTTACGGTTCCCAAGTGGGATATTGAAAGGGATGCTGTCCTATTTACTGAGAAGAAATGAATCATTCTCCTCCCTGTACTGATTCAGACTCAACACCATATCCTCCCAAGTGACACTGGGAACAAAAGTCCCAATATGCCTGGTCGCACTGGCATTCCCTAGATTCCAGATAAACAATTTAATGGAACAGCTCAAGAACATAAAATATCACCTACTCTCTGTAACAGAGAATAGACGGTGGCAGGTAATGTCACAGGTTTTCATTTTGTCTGTGTAAGTGCACAAATGTAGTTAAATTAAAAAATGAATTTTGATCAGTTCTGTTGAAAGGAATATCATCATAAATTCTGACATTACTCTGTAATCAAGAATATAACAACTGTTAAAATATATCAAACTAAGTAATGCTTCTAAACATCCAGAAATTTGTTGAATAACACAGTTTTATCCTACTATCCTACTATAAAATTGTTCAAGGCATTGGTGAGGCCAGATTTGGAGTATTGTGTACAGTTCTGGTCACCGAATTATAGGAAAGATGTCAACAAAATAGAGAGAATATAGAGGAGGTTTACTAGAATTTTACCTGGGTTTCAGCACCTACGTTACAGACGAAGGTTAAACAAGTTAGATCTTTATTCTTTGGAGTATAGAAGGTTGAGGGGGGACTTGATAGAGGTATCTAAAATTATAAGGGAGATAGATAGAGTTGACGTGGATAGGCTTTTTCCATTGAGAGTAGGGGAGATTCAAACAAGAGGACATGAGTAGAGAGTTAATGGGAAAATGTTTAGGGGTAACACAAGGGGAAACTTCTTTACTCAGAGAGTGGTAGCTGTGTGGAACGAGCTTCCAGTAGAAGTGGTAGAGGCAGGTTCGATTTTGTCATTTAAAAAAAAAATTGGATAGGTATATGGACAGTAAAGGAATGGAGGGTTATGGGTTGAGTTCAGGTAAGTGGGGCTACGTGAGAGTAAGCGTTCGGCACGGACTAGAAGGGCCGAGATGGCCTGTTTCCATGCTGTAATTGTTATATGGTTATATTCCAAGTAACCATCCTCTCCATGCTCAAAATCCTGGAAATCAACAGATCCCTTTACGAATGGATGCTTGACTTCCTGACCAGCAGACTGCAATCAATAAGGATAGGCCACAATACCTCTGCCATGATAATTCGCAACACTACCATCCCAGAAGGTTGTGCCCTCTCTTACCTGCGTGGCCAGATTCTGCTCATGGTTTGCATATGATACCACAGCTTCTCCCACCAGGCCATCAGACTGATTAATTCATGCTGACACAATTGTACTTCTGGGCTATATTGACTGTTCAGTTGTATATCCTACTGTGCATACTATTTATTACAAATTACTATTATGTGCACATTGCACATTCAGACAGAGATGAAACGCAAACATTTTTACTCCTCATGTATGAAAAAATAAATTCACAGTGTGGGCCATATCTCAGATAATGGTGAGTCAGAATACAGGAAGAAAACATAGAAGTTAAGAACGTGGTATTATAACAACTATTTTTTTCCCCTCAATGTTAGCAAAACAGTAGAGTTTAACATTGACTTGGGGAGGGAGTTGGTCAGTGTACATGTACCTGTTTACATCATCAATAATCACCAATATCCTGATCCAACCACGATGATGTCACATTCGAGAAGGCCCACTGAGAAACCTCAGAAGGCTACAGAAATTTGGCATGCCCACATCGACCTTTGTCAATTTTTATCGATGCACCACAGAAAGTGACCTATCCAGATGCATCACAGCTTGGAATGGCAGCTTCTCTGAGTTGTGGATGCAGCTTCACACATTACAGAAGCCAGCCTCCCCTGGATGGAATCTGTCTACAATTCTCACTGCTTCTGTGAACAGCTGCCATAATCAAAGATCCCACTCTAAGCGTTTTCTCTCCATCCTGCTCCCATCGAGCAGAAAGGCGTGAAATCATGTACCACCAGGCTGAAGGTCAAATTCTAATTTGCCGTAGTAAGATCATTGAATTTTCTCTAATATGATAAAATGAATCTTAACTTCATAATCTACCTTGTGGCAACCTTGTACTTCCTCAGTACTGAAACCCTTTATTGTGCGCTCTGTTATTATTTTATCTTGTACCACCTCAATGCACTGTTGTAATGAATTGATTTATATCCGTGTTTCTAACATATGGTCCACAGACCCTCTTAATGGTATTGGTCCATGGCATGAAAAGGTTAGGGACCCGATCTATGCCAGCAGTCACACCAGTGGTCAAGATGGAATCTGCGTGTAAACACTCCCTTGGTCAACATCTTCTGGATAGATCATGAAATCATTTCTTTTCACTTCTTTAAGTCTTGTATGTTTGGTTTTTGTCTTGAATGTGACCCTGGAACTGTTGGAGCCCATGCTTGGCTGTTTGGAGATTGTTTCGTTGCTCAGTGCTCTGCAGTCTCTGAGAGGATTTCGGGAGGCAGACCTTATGGCAAGAAGGCTGCAGGATGGCGCATGAGCCGACGTTTGACCCCACTTCACTGATTAAAGCTTCCATTGTTTGTAGATTACATTGACAAGGGTGTTTGAAACATCAAGACAAGTGCAAAGGTTTGGGAATCATCTGGGTGTTCCAGTGCTCTATGGTCTCTGAGAAAGGCAGCGTGCGTGAACCTCTTAGCGGGCAGGTTGCAGACTGGGATGTAAGCTGATCTTTGGCTCAGTTTTGTCAATTAAATCTCTCATAGTTCATCATTTAAAGTGGCAAGGGAGACTGAAGTGTGTATAGGGGTGAGTGCCAGCAGCCTCTCATTTGACCAGACGGGGGTAGCTTGCTGCTGCACCTGGGCCTGGACAGTATTGTCCAGGTTTTTTTCTGTGTTTTCGATTTGAACTTTGGACTACAGACTCTATTTTTCAGTTTTAAAGTTTTTATATTCTATGGGGTTTTTTTTTGCCTGATCTTCTTGTTTATTTCGTGGAAGGTGGAAGATTTGGGGGGTTGATATGCTTGTTTCATTGTGTTCTTTTTTTGTGGGGAGGGGGATTTGGGGGGTTGATGATTGTGCTATTGTGCTTGCTTTCTTTCTTCATTTCATGGCTACCCGGAGAATTGAAGAATTTCGGAGTTTGATAATAAATGAATCTTTATATGGACAGTATGCAAGACAGGTTTTTCAATGTACATGTGAAAATCTGAAAAAACAAATCACCAATTTGCATTATAACATTGATCACTTCACAATTGAAAAGATAAGATTTTGAATAACAAATGAAAACTTCTGAAATTTTCTAAAATTTATACATTTGTGGAAAGGTGTGTAATATTTTACAAGGGATATTCAAATGCTTCACAATTGTAAAGTATGTTTGTGCTGATTGTTTTTCACTTGCTGATTCATTATCTAAGATCTACTGCAAATAATTTTCACTTGCACCTGTCTCTGAGTTTAGTCCAAACCTGTCTAGGTAGGATAAAACTGGTCAAGGTTTATTGAAGAGCACAAAGCAGAAGTTCTTTTATAAAATTAAGGAGGTCAAGAAAATGCTACAAGTAAAATAATATTCCTTTTGTTGAGGCTACATTTAGGATGTTAAATGAAATTATTCAAGATTCCATGTCATTGTTTTCAATTTTAAAATTTTTGTATCCTGGATTATTTTTATCTTTTACTCAATTTAAATTAAAGAAAACAATTCTCTGGCCATACACATTGAGAATAATTATTTGTGATCGTGTGCTGTTCAGGAATTTATTCCAGTATTTGCTGTTAAAGGAGTAACTACATAATGAAAAATAACACAATCCAGCTCTCCTTTAATCTCTGACATTATTTTCTTCTCAGCCTCAAAGTTTGAAAGGCACAAATTTTGCTGTTGTTCCCATAACAAATAAAGCAATATCACATCCCTTAATTTCAATACCACCATGGTGAAACTAAGGGCTTTGTCATTCAGAGCTCATCCAGTCTAGTGAAATCAGTTAAGAAAGACAAGCCAGAATGTGAATTTTACATTGTAGCAGGATTAGTAGGCCTTGGAGATTTTTAGGTTGCTTTAAAGTTGCAATTAATTGTTTTCAGTTGAGCTGCTTCTGGAGTTATTGGACAATGCGTGTAATTGAAGTCACAACCAGCAGGGAAAGCGAAGTTTCTCAAGTTTCTATAGATTCATGCAATTTTAAGAGATCCCAGTGAGAAAGTAATTTTCTCCAGAAAATAGGAGTACTTCATAAAAAATTACTCCCTACACTTTCCTTTCACTTAGCTGGATTAAAGATCACTTTCAGGGACTCTGACCAATCAATCATTCTCCATTCAGTTTAAATTTCAATTCAAATTGCGAAACATTATCTTTAAACCATCATTAAGCAGCGATTGGTGCTGAGCATAGAGTTTCAAATTGGAATCCGTTGATCAATGAATTTACAAAGTAAATAATTAAAGGGAAGTTACAATTAGAGCTGCAGAAGGTGTACATTTTGGTTGTCTGGCTATTTATCTATTTTACAGCAGGGTTAATTTTCTACCTATTTATATAGTTTGTTTGCATTGATGAAAACTCAGTCATTTAAGTTTTCACAGATGAGGTATTTCACGATAGTGCTGTTTTTCATACCAAAATTTCCTAGCTATACTCTCCTTGTGAAAGAAAAAAATACAAAAAAGCAATTGTTGGTCCCTTTCAATCATTAGCAAAGTGATGGGTGGAAGGAAGTTAAAAGTAGCTTAACAAAAGTCTGCTTATCAATACTTGAATTAATTCTCCCACAGCCATTTTATCCAGAATTCATTATGGTCTGCTTGGCGCCTGAACAGAAATGCATTTATACAGTATGTTTTGTGTATAGGGGCGTATCTACAGAAAATAGCACCTATGGCAAGTACTGAAATTGCGCCCCTGTCCTAACATCTGATGCCCATCTTTTAGACAACTTTGCCATAATATCAGCTCAAAAGTACAAGTCAAGCTCGTTAATTTTTTAATTAACAAATTATGGGACTACATGAAAATTATAACAGCACCTTCCTTGCTTTCACTGATGCAAATTGGTTTATGCTGTGATCAAAGTCAGTTTTTTCAGCTTCTTCTCTTCCTACACTCAGCAGAGCAAGATCACAGAGTCTGCCTTGACCCATGGAGGCTCTCAAATATGAAAGTATTAGTTTTACCTTGCTGAACGACCTCTCACAGCTGGTGATGGAAATTGTGATGGTTAGCATTATCTGAATAGCAATGTGAAGATTGGGGAAGACGTTCTCATCTCCATACTGAGCAATAAATTCAAGAAGCTCTTCAGGTCTTGATATTTTCATGTTGACCCACCTTGATAGCAGCATTCTGCATTCCAAACTTTCTTCATATAGCTGCTGTGCATCAACATCAGAGCTGTACAATTTGCCCAAATTTTTGCACTTCTTCTTTAGGTCATTACTGTCGGTGCCGTAACACAGTCCCTCAACATTGAGAAGGAACCCAAACTTGGCATCAGTGTCATACAAACGAGCGAAACTTTCGTCCGTTTCTCTGTAAAGATGGTCAATTGTTCCCTTCATGACTCTTTCCATTTCCTCCTTAGCTGTTAACCCAGCGTCTCTTGAGTCCTCATCAGCCATTTGCTTCTTTTGTCTCCGACATCTTTCAACTTCAATATTCCATTCTTGACAGAGACCGACTCCCTCTTCGAGTGACTCACTGACCAACACTTCTGCTTCATCATTAAAATGATTTCAGAGGGCTTTTAAATCCAGGGCAGCATCATGGAAGCTCATGCTAGGATCCTGCCACCTTTCTTGAATATGCTCAATGTGAATGAGTACTTTGTTCCAAAATCCTAGCAAAATCAGAAAATCATAACTCAACATGCAGTTGTACAGCTGTCTTGCATCACTTCTTGTTTTGCTGGTCTTGATTTCATTGTCTATCATGTCCTGGAGAACTTGAAGTATCTCCTCAAGGTATTTGTTGATGTGCTTCACTACTTCTGTCCTTGCACTCCACTTGGTTTCCGACTCCGATGGTTCCAAAAAACGTGACCATCATTCTATCCTGTTTGGCTGCATGTACACCCATCAAGTTGAGTGAGTGATTGTTGCAAATCACAAACACTGCCAGATTGTTTTTCTCACATATTCTTTGATGAACACCACTTCTGTATCCAGCCATCACAGCAGCGTTGTTATAGCACTGTGACCAAAAATCTTGTAGCTCCATTTTGTCCTTCTCTAGCTGTTTCAAGATTTCTTCAACTAAGCTCTCCGCATCCTTCTGGCTTATCTGGATAAAACCAAGGAAGGACTCTCTAATACGGACTGTTTTCCTCTCAAAATCAACTTTCACATACCTCACTACTTCTGACATCTGCTCACGGTGTGCCTGATCAGGAGTTGAGTCGAACATGAGACCATAGTACTTGGTTTTACAAATGCTTCTCAGTAACTCTGGTGAACAATGGATGCCATCATGTGGATGAATTCATTCTGGACATCTGGTGGAAGATAAGATGTCGATCCAGGATGACTTTCCAAATGAGTGAGGTGTTCTTTTATGACAGGATCAAAGATGGCCAGTAGTTTCAGTAAGCCAAGGAAATTTCCCACATTGGAGTCATTGTCTAGCTGAAGTGGCTCTCTGTGTCCTCGCAAAGCCAGATTCTGAGTCACGAGGAATTTTATGCAGTGAAAGATTTTCATCAAGATATCATACCTCTTCTGCTTTTCCTTCTCAATCTGTGACTGAAATACCGTGTCAATAATCCCTCTGTTTACAGCTAAATTTCTTTCCACTCTGTGAAACATTCCCAATCATTCCAGGCATTTTCATGAACACTAATCCTTTCAAGTGCTTTCCATTGGCTGAATCCACTTCCCTGCTCCAATGAGGATTGATGGTCTGACTGGGAATAGAGAAGACAACAGATACAAAATGCAGACTTTATAGAAAGGGAATAGACCAGTCATGAGCGAGTCACTTCCTCACCACGATCATTTCCCAATTTCCTCGAACAAAATTTTGTTCATTGAGCAGTTATTTGTTGGTAGGAAAGGCCCCTCACTGTTCTGGAAATACTTTGAACCCAACTTTATTATTTCTGTCCTTAACGCATCAGGCAGAATTGCTTTTCCAGTATCCTCGTCGAACTTCAGAAGTCCAATGTCATGCTGTTCAGTCACTTCTGGGATGACAGTTTGAGGCTCTTTGACACCATGCAATTCACTAGGTTCAGTGTCATCAGGTTCAATCTCGTCAATAAACTCAACATCACCACCACCACCATCATCTTCCCCTCCTGTCATGTCCACGTTCTCTGTGGCAGCCTCATTCTTAATCTCGTCATACTCAAATTTATCTGACTTGACTTCCTTCTCAGCTTGTGATGCATTTCTACTTGATCCACCTTCAGATTCTAACAAACTTGTAGCAGGTGCAGGTGACTCCATGGAACGTGTCGAACTACTTGTTCTGGGATTTTCAAAGAAGGGCATGAAGAACTTGCTCGACTTCTTAGCTTCCTCCACCTCCAATTTTCATCCCTTCCACCCTTCAGCTCCACTTTCCTTCATTTTCGTGAAGAAACGTTTCATGGTCTTCCTACACAATGCTCTGACATAAGGCCATCCTAGTGCTTCTCACCCATGATAATCAAAGACAGATCATACATCTGAAGAAAATTCTTTTTTCACTATCCAAGAATGGCTTGTCTGACTTTAATAGAAATTGCTCAGTGGTGCCCTTCTTTATGTGGTGCCCAGGGCATGTGTCATACCTGCCATATCTTAGATATGCCACTGTTTGTGTAATGAAATTTCCCAAACTGCTTAATGGTGCAGATTTTTATATGTGACGAAGTGGAACAAATAACCAAAAACTTGGGCAAAGAGATTGTTTTTGGTGAGCACTGGATAAACTTATAAAGAGCATCACAGAGCTTTGGTATTGACAGTTGAAGACGTTGTTTCTAGTACTTTGTTCATTATGTGCCATGTCACTTCATGCCTATTCTGTTTTGCTAGTTTCAAGCGTTTGCACCATTTTTTGTTGAAGTGGCGTGCTTTTGGAAATTATCATGATTTGCTCTAATATAGATATAATTTCCTCCAGATACTTTGCATATTTAATTTCACCATGTGCACATTCTGAAAATGGATCAAAAATTCATAAGCTACCAACAATTAGAGAAGGCTTAGCAAGAGTGTGAAATGGTTAATGTGAGTACAGTCTTCAGAATACAAAGAATGTGGGCAGATATGTACCTATCCATTTCACATGTACTGAAATGCAGAAAAAAGCTTTTGTTTACGTATTTTCCAGACATCATTCCATACGTAAGTATCTCAAGTTAGCAAAGAGGTAAAAAGAAATGCAGAATACAGAATATAGTGCTTCAGTTGCAGCGAAAGTACTGTACAAAGTGCCAGGACCACAACAATATAGATTGGGAAATTGAGTTCACCTTTTAGTGTAGGAGAGTTCTGTTCAAGAGTCAGTAGGATAGAGGCTGCCCTTGTGTCTGGTGATATGTGCTCAAGTTTTTCTATCTTCCACCTGATGGGAGGATGGGGGCAAAGAAAAGAGAATTGAATGGGTAGGAGTGGTCCTTAATTACATTGGCTGCTTTCTTGATGCAACAAGAAGTACAGACAGAATCAATGAAATTTGTGTGATAAAGTGTGCTGTGTTCACCACCCTCTGCAATTATTTGCAATTTTGAGCAAAGCAGCTGATGTACCAAGGTGTGTTGCATCCAGCTGGCATGCTTTCTATAGCACATCTACTGTATAAAAATTGTCATACTGAATTTCATCAGCCTTTGGAGATAGTAGAGATAGTTATTGTGCTTTCTTGGCATATTGTCTATATGACTGGTCCAGGGTAATTTGGAAAGATATGGAGAGTCAACTATTTAGGTAGTTTTAGGAAAATGGTTTGATTTGAGATTATTAAGTTGATGCCTTACAAACTTGATGACTTTTTTGATGAAATGATAAAACAGATTGAATGTAGTGTGGTGGATTTTAGGAAGGTCTTTGACAAGGTTCTCCATGGTAGACTCATTAAGAATGTCAGAAGGCATGAGATCAAGGGAAACTTGGCTGCATTGCTGCGGAATGACTTGGCTGTACAAGGCAGAGAAAGGTAGTAGAAGGAAAGTGTTCCATCTGAAGGTCAGTTAATAGTGACATTCTGCAAGGATCTGTTCAGGAAACCTTACTCTTTGATACTTTTATATATATGTAAAAAGTAGTCATAAGTTGCAACAGGACATTGACAGGATGCAGAGCTGGGCTGCAAAGTGGCAAATGGATCATGTGATGTGTCCTTCGTCAGTTGGAAGTTGAGCTTAAGGGCCATGTGGCTCTTAACCAGCTCTACAAAACTCTGGTTAGACCATATTTGGGGTATTGTATTCAGTTCTGGTCACCTCATTATAGGAAATATATGAAAGCTTTAGAGAGGATGCACAGGAGATTTACCAAGATGTGTCCGGACTGTGTGGCTCAAGGGACCAGAGAGGCCCATTCCATGCTCTATCTCTAAATAAAGAAAAAAAATAGCTTATGGGAAAAGGTATTCTATCTTCTACCTGACTGGCAAATGGGGGGAAAGAAAAGGCATTCTAGGGCTTTTCTCTTTGAAATGAAGGGGGATGAGAAGGGAAATACCCTTCTCCTGGAATGAAGAGGTGATTTACATTACCAATGCAGGGGCTGAAGTAAAAAGGGCAGAGAGAAGTGAGCCTCAGATATTTGAGATTGGGGGGATTGCTGCTTTCTGTAAATTTCTGGGTGTGCCCAAACGATGCATGTACAGTTCTGGGAAAGACACATTGTGTAAGATAGGTAACGAGCATGCTGATCAAAGGGCAAAGATAGCAGCAGAAGAACATGAGATAACAGAAATTAGACCATAAGTCATAGGAGCAGAATTTGGCCATTTGGCCCATCGAGTCTGCTCGGCCATTCAATCATGGCTGCTCCTCTTCTATAGCTTCTCCTCAATCCCAGTTCCCAGCCTCCTCCCCGTAACTTTTGATGCCATAGTTCAATCAAGAACCTATCAATCTCTGCCTTCAATACACCCAACGACCTGGCCTTCACAGCTGCATTTGGCAACAAATTCCACAAATTCACCACCCTTTGGCTAAAGAAATCGCCGTATCTCTGCTTTGAAAGAGCACACTTCTATCCTGAGGCTGTGCCCTCTTGTCCTAGGCTCTTCCACCATGGCAAACATCCTATCCATATCTACTCTGTCCAGATCTTTCAACATTCGAAAGGCTTCAATGAGATCCCCCCCCCCCTTCATCCTTCTGAATTCCAGCGAGTACAGACCCAGAGCCATCAAATGTTCCTCAAATGATAACCCTTTCATTCCTAGAATCATCCTTGTGAACCTCCTCTGCATCCTCTCCAATGCCAGCACATCTTTTCTAAGATGAGTCACCCAAAACTGTTTACAATACTCAAGGTCGCTCACCAGTGCCTTATAAAACCTCAGCATCATATCCTTGCCCTTGTATTCTAGACCTCTTGAAATGAATGCTAACATGCCATTTGGCTTCTGCACCACCGACTTAACCTGCAATTTAATCTTCAGAGTGTTTGCACAAGGACTCGCAAGTCCCTCTGCATCTCAGATTCCTGGATTTTTCACTGCTTAGAAAATAGTCTGCACATTTATTTCTACTACCAAAATGCATGACCATACATTTTCCAACACTGTATTTCATTTGCCACTTTCTTGCCCATTCTCCTAATCTGTCTATGTCTTTCTGCATCCTACCTGTTTCCTCAACACAACCTGCCCCACCACCAATTGCAATTTATTCCATCATCTAAATCACTTATATACAGCATAAAAAGAAGTGGTCCCAACACTGACCCCTGCAGAACACAACTAGTTACTAGCAACCAACCAGAAAAGGATCCTATTATTCCCACTCACTGCCTCCTACCAATCAGCCAATGCTCTAACCATGTTATTAACTTTCCTGTAATGCCATGGGTTCTTAACTTAGTAAGCAGCCTCATTTGTGCGACCTTGTCAAAGGCCTTCTCAAAGTCTAAATATACAAAATCCACTGAATCCCCTTTACCTATCCTAATTGTAATCTCTTCAAATAATTCCAATGGGTTTGTCCGGCAGGATTTCCCCAGAAAGAAACCATGCTGACTTTGTACTATCTTGTCTTGTGTCACCAAGTACTCCATCACCTCACCCTTAACAGTTGACTCTAACATCTTCCCAACTACTGAGGTCAGGCTAAATGGCCTATAATTTCCTTTCTGCTGCGTTCCTCCTTTCTTAAAGAGTGGAGAGACATTTGCAAATTTCTAGTTCTCTGGCACTATGCCAGAATCCAGTGATTTTTGTAAGAACATTTCTAATGCCACCACAATCTCTAACACTACTTCTTTCAGAACCCTAGGGTGCAGTTCATCTGGTCCGGGTGACTTATGTACCTTTAGGTCTTTCAGCTTTTTGAGCACCTTCTCTCTTGTAATAGTAACTACACCTAGTTCTTTTCCTTCACACATTGTAACATTAGGCATACTGCTAGTGTCTTCCACAGTGAAGACCGATGCAAAATACTTATTTAGTTCATCAGTTGAAGAGAAAGGAGATACTGGAGCTAAACCAGTAAAGGAGATGAGAAGGACCATTGTAACCAGGTTAACGCATGGATAGGCCAAGCAAAACAGCAACCACATATTGCTGATCAGAGAAAGTCAGAGGGAAAGCAGATAGTCCTCCCATAGCCAAACGACCAAGTCATGGTAAGGGAGGTGCCTGACTAGGCAAATGTTGTTCCATCCAGTGTGGTCAGAGGTGATGTAGCAGCTTCATCATTTGGTTCCCTGTGATGACACCGTCATGTGAGGGCAACAAGATGAGTCCTACCGTTTAACCTGTGTCTAGTGTTTCCACTGAGTCCGCACACAAACACAGGTGTCATTTGTTAGGAGCATTCCCACCAACATGGGCACAAGCCTCCCCAACACTGAGGACATCTTCAAGAGATGGTGCCTTGAAGGTGGCATCCATCAATCAGGACCCTCACATTCCAGGACATGCTCCCTTCTTACTACTATTATCAGAGAGAAGGTATAGGAATCAGAGGACCCTTCACTCAACATTGTGAGAACAACTTCTCCATCACCATCTGATTTCTGAACCCATGGACACTACCTTTGTTTTTCCTTTTGCACTTTACTGTTGTAACTTACAGCACTGTAGTTGTACCAAAAAACAATACGTCAGTGATAATAAACCTGATTCTGATTGTGTTCTTTCTCTTTCTCCTCTGTGCGGTATCAAGATATATGTTTTTTATTACAGCAGGGATTAATGTAAGGGCAGAAGATTGCTGCAGTGTGAAAGGTCATGTGATGCTATGAAGCATGCTTCAAAGGTTTGTTTACTATAAATTATAGCCCAGGGTAAAGTGATTATTGAAACTAACAGTGAGATGAAGAGAGAAATGAAATCTTTCATCCCTATTTACCAATCAATTTAAATAAGCATATGGTCTTAAACTAGTACGTGCGTGTCTCTTTTAAATTTTCGTTTGCTTCTGAAGCCCGGTGCAATGAGAAGCTACATTGGGACAACATCATTTATATCAAACTGTGAGTTTGGCTTATGCCCAGTACAGTAGTTAGGTGCTTAAGACAAATGTTTTGACTGTAATAAATGAAGTGAATTATAATTAATATTATGTCTCTAAGAATCTCTTCAGAGGGTAAATGAGTTGTCTAGACAATTCTCCAAGTGCAAACTACAGTTCATGTTGAAAGTCTGAATAAAATGAGCTGATAATTCCTAAAAGGTCTAGCAGCATCTCAGTGGGTGGGAGGAATGGGGGAAGTTAAGTGTTTTAGATCAATAATATTTAATCAGATTTGCACAAAATTGTGTTTCTGCTTGAAAATTGATCTGTAATTGTGAACTTTTTCATGGAGAAGACAAATACATCTTAAAATTGCTTTAAAGACAGTTAAACCTGATTCTGATTCTTAAAGAAAAGAGGTATGATTCCATGTGTAATTAAAATACAAGAAATGATCAGCAGGTCAGGCAGTACTTCAGGAGATTAACAGTTTACTAATTTGATTACTGTAAGATTATTGAATTGAGCTTTTCAGGAGTGTTTGGCTCCAGATCTCAGCCTTGCTTAAAAAGTCAAAAAGAGAGGGGGACCTCCAGAAGTGGTACCTTTTAGAACCTTGTCAACGGTATTCACTTCTGCCCCACTCCTGGAGTCTTGACCAACTATTGCGCTGTATACTTCAAACTGAGAAATGGAGAGGAGGAAGGGGGAATCAACATTGGCTGAAGTCAGGTGTATCATGATTGAAAAAAAATGGTTATTGTAAGCCAGTAATTATTATTTTAAGGCATTACTGTAGAAGTTTATCATAGCAGTGTCTTACACTTCTTAGCTTTAGTTATTTTGTCAGTGGAATTACTTTGATCATTAGGAGAGAAATGGAGACATGTACTTTTGACTCTACTGAGTTCAATTCTTTCTGCAACCCATCAAGCTGCCTGACCTGCTGAGTACTTTCTAGGCCTATTACAGTTTCCTACAACTGTAATTTTCTACTGCTTTTCATTGCAAGTAATTGCTGTTGATGCTTAGACAAACTCAAAATTGGATCATAAGTAAGGAGCAGAAGGCAATGGTTATTATTTTAAATGGAAGCCAGTGACCAATGGTTTACCACAGCAGCTGGTGTTGGATGTTTGTTATTTATTAATTATATTAATGATTTGGATGTGAATACACAAGATTTAATCAGTAAGTTTGCACATAACCTGAAACTAGGAGGTGTTGATATTTAAAAAAGGTTATCATACATTCCAAGGGGATCTCAGTTAGATAGGGAAGTGGGCCAAAGATTGGTAAATGAATTCAATACAGAAGTGTGAGGAGATGCATTTAGGAAAGCCAAAACAGTGTAGAACTTCTACTCTGAATGGTAGAGCACTAAGGAGTGAAATGGAACAGTGAAAGTAGTGCCACAGGAAGATTGGATAGTGAGAAAGCCATTTAGCATGTTGGCCTTCAGTTGGGGCACTGAGTATAGGAATAGGGTTATTGTGTTGCAACTGTATAAATTGTGGATGAGGTTGCACTAGGAGTAATTTGTACAGTTTTGCTCACATGGTTATAGTAAAGACGTGGTTCAACTGGAAAGAGTGCAGAGAAATTTTCAGGATGATACCAGTATTGAAGACCCTGAGCTTTTGCGAGAAGTTGGCTAGGCTGTGTCTTTAGTCTTTGTGACATGTGAGAAAGAGAGTTGACCTCAGAAGTGTTTAAAATTGAGGCATTGACAAGATGGACTGCAACAGTCTTTTTCCCATGGTTGAGGAGTCAAGGTGGTGAGTATACAGAATAAGTTGCCAGATGGTGGATGAGGCAAGACTAATTGTATAATTTAAAAACTTGGCTATGTGCATGCAGGGTTGAAGTATGGGGGGATATGGACTGAATGCAAGAAAATCGGTCTTTCTGGGTGGGCTCTGTGGTTAGCATAGACTGGTTAGGCTGAAGGGCCTGTATCTGCACTACATTGCTTTGAATCTAATTAACCTTGGGCTATAGGAGCAGTTAATTAATATCCCATGACTGGTTCAGTCCCACGACCAATTACCTTGGGCTATAGGAGCAGTTAATTAATAACCTTTGAAATTTTACTATAAAATGCAGGAATTTCTTTCAGTTGGTTGTTATGCAAAACCAACATGATAATGTTTAAAAAGTTTATGGCCACGCTGGACAATATATAATATCTTTGCACAATGTCTACTTTCCTGCCAATATCAGTTATCCATCCTCATTTCCTTTTCAGTGATGGTATGGTTTTTTTTTATATTTCAACAAAAAGTATTGTCTCTGAGGGCCAGGACTGACTGCAGACAAATTCCACTCTAGACAGAATAAGAAAATTTTACAGCTCTTTTATTCTGACCAAAGAATAAATAGAAATTGACAGTATTGGATTAAATTGTGTTCTCAAAAAGCCTGCCTTTTCCTCTCAGAGATACAGATAGCATCTACAGGCTTTTAATATGCAGAGTTTTCATCACAGCAGGGGTGAGTGGAAGGGCAGAAGATAGCGGCAATATAAAAGCCAATGTGCTGTTATAAAGCATGCATCAAATGTTGTTAACAGCAAAGCTGTGGCTCAGGGAAAAGCAATGATCGGATGTAACAGTCTAGCGTGAGTAGCAATGGAACCTTGCATTTCTATTTGGCCATTGATTTGAAAAAAAAATGGGTGCTGTTCTAGGCAGCCAAGGGTGGGAGGGGGAGACATAGCAGATAATGTTATAACAGATGTCACCTTTTAAATTAGTTGAAATGAAAAACAAGATATAACTAGCTTTTTAAAGTCTTGTTGTTAAAATGTGCTGTGACAATAATGCTCTCATTAACCGGGTATTTATGATTTGAGGCAACACACTTTAGATTTAAGATTAATGTAGTTTAAGAGTAATATTTTGTCAAAAACTAAAAGAATTGCATGATTGCTTCTGTTATTCGATAAAACCAATGGACACACTCCCATGACTGGTTCAGTCCCATGACCACTTTACATCTTCTCTACAATCTATAGAATTCTGTGAAGTTACAGCAAAGACCTATTCTAACTTTGGTGAAATTTGCTTGATTGGCATCCTTGTCAAAGGATTAAATATACACTCAACAACAGACTATGGCTGCAATATTCATACACTTTAGCTTAAGCCACAAGACTACAGTAAAACTCCTTTAATTTGGCACAACACACAAAATACTAGAGGAACTCAAGAGGTCAGGCAGCACCTATTGAAAGAAACACGCAGATGATGTTTTAAGCCAAGAGTCTTCATCAGGGTATCTTGGCCTGAAACACCAACTGTTTATTCCACTCCATAGATCTGAATTGCTCCAACATTTTGTGTGTGTTGCTCAAAATTTCCAGCCTCTGCAGAATCTCTCGTGTCTTTAATCTGGCATGTTTAGAATTTCTGAGGTGTTGAGCAAGCAGATTTTCTGGACGATCAGATGTAATTTTAAATTTTCTTTAATCTACTGGTTCATTGTTGCATTCTGGTGAACCTGATAAAATTCAAAGTAACATGGTCAATGGAACCAAATGAGTTTCACAAGAGTGAGGGTATTGGGCCCTGGTCAGTGGATGAAGAAATCTGGCAAACATCATCTGTTGAGTAAAATGACCAATCATTTGGTGTTTCTAAGTGGTCAGATAGCAGATCATCTGAATTTATGCATATAGACTGAGATGCAGATTTAATCATCTTAGAAGGCATGTCCAAATTTTCTCAAATCAAACAACTAGATTTGCTAATGTGTCATCATTCCTACATGGTTCCTTGCCTGAAATCCAGGTGTTTCCCACGTAGGAACACTAGGATTGCAGTAATTCAACAAGTGGCCCACTTGTCTAAATGGCAATTGGTTCTGGGCAATAAATACACTTATGTCTAATTAGTTTACATTATAGCGCATGAACTCACCTTGCCTATTTCAGTAGTACCTTGTGCATGGATTCTATCATTTAATAGAATAATCAAGCTGCCAAGGCATAGAAAGCTATGGTTGAAGTGATTGTAAATGGGATTAGTATCAATGGGTACTTTTTCAACTTGATCATGGATGGCAAACTGACTGATTCTGTACTGTATAATTTAATAACTGTTGATGTCTTAAGAATGCCATTAAGCCAAAGTTCTCCTCCTCACAGCAAATGAAATAGTTTCAAAATAGTCTTGATATTGGAAAATATCTATCGGAGGACAACTCCTAAAGTAACTAACATGATAATGACTCCATAATTTATTTCAATTATATTGGTCAATGCTAAACATTGGCCAGGATTTTAGCTCTGTTCTTGTGCAGTGAACAGCATTCTCTGCCTTTTGGTAACTGGCTGAGAGAGTACACAGCCACTCAATTTTGCTGCCTTTCTGTAAGAGAACACCACTGACAGGTGAGCTGCTCTTGGTGCTGAACCAATTTATCAGTCTTGATTTTTCAACTCTCAATTCATGTATGATTTGAAGCCATAATAATAGGTGTGCTATCCACTGAAAATTGAATGATACAAAAGTGAGAGAAGAAAGTTTACCAAAGTAATTACAGACTATTGGTGATAGGCTTTGTCTCCCAAGTTTTTCAGCCCCAGGGTGCTCAAAGCCTGGAGTAATTCACCATGTCTTCAACCTGAGCCTGAGTCTCCAGAGGGTTCTTGTGCTGTGGAAGATGTCCTCCCTCGTTCCTGTACTGAAGATGCCACTCCCCAGTGGCTCAAATGACTACAGACCGGTGGCATGACCTCCCACATCAAGAAGACCCTGGAGAAACTTGTTCTAGAGCAGCTCCAGCCTATGATTAGACCACACTTAGACCCCCTCCAATTCGCCTATCAGTCCCAACTAGGAGTTGAGGATGCCATCGTCTACCTGCTGAACTGTGTCTATGCCCACCTGGACACACTGGCAAGCACTATGAGGGTCATGTTTTTTGACTTCTCCAGTGCGTTTAACACCATCCGCCCTGCTCTGCTGGGTGATAAGCTGATAGGGATGCAGGTGGATGCCTCCCTGGTGTCATGGATTATTGATTACCTGACTGGCAGACCCTAGTACGTGCGCTTACAACACTGTGTGTCAGACAGAGTGGTCAGCAGCACTGGGGCTCCACAGGGGACTGTCCTGTCTCCCTTTCTCTTCACCATCTACACCTCGGACTTCAACTACTGCACAGAGTCTTGCCATCTTCAGAAGTTTTCTGATGACTCTGCCATAGTTGGATGCATCATCAGGGAGATGAGGCTGAGAACAGGGCTACGGTGGGAAACTTTGTCACATAGTGCGAGCAGAATCATCTGCAGCTTAATGTGAAAAAGACTAATGAGCTGGTGCTGGACCTGAGGAGGGCTAAGGCACCGGTGACCCTGTTTCCATCCAAGGGGTTAGGGTGGACATGGTGGAGGATTACAAATACCTGGGGATACGAATTGACAATAAACTGGACTGGTCAAAGAACACTGAGGCTGTCTACAAGAAGGGTCAGAGCCGTCTCTATTTCCTGAGGAGACTGAGGTCCTTTAACATCTGCCGGATGATGCTGGAGATGTTCTACAAGGCTGTGATGGCCAGTGCTATCATGTTTGCTGTTGTGTGCTGGGGCAGCAGGCTGAGGGTAGCAGACACCAACAGAATCAACAAATCAACAAACTCATTCAGTGATGTTCTGGGGGTGGAACTGGACTCTCTGATGGTGGTGTCTGAAAAGAGGATGCTGTCCAAGTTGCATGCCATCTTGGACAATGTCTCCCATCCACTTCATAATGTACTGGTTAGGCACAGGAGTACATTCAGCCAGAGACTCATTCCACCGAGATGTAACACTGAGCGTCATAGGAAGTCATTCCTGCCTGTGGCCATCAAACGTTACAACTCCTCCCTCAGAGTGTCAGACACCCTGAGCCAACAGGCTGGTCTTGGACTTATTTCCACTTGGCATGATTAACTTATTATTATTTAATTATTTATGGTTTTATATTACTATATTTCAACACTATTCTTGGTTGGTGCGGCTATAACGGAACCCAGTTTCCCTTGGGATCAAAAAAGTATGTCTGTCAGTTTGTCTGTCTGTCCAATGGAGAGACAAGCAAATAGGATGAAGTTAAAGCTTTGATCAGTGGATCCAAAGATACCAGACTGAAGTACACTGCACCATAAAGTTGAAAATTCAATTGAAGGCATGTGTAGGTGTTCTTGGACTCTTGTTCTTAAGCACTCAATGTAGTTATGCCTTTGTAGTGTAGGGTTCCTAAATTCTGTTCTATTCACTTCAAACAAGCTGAACTGAAGAAATGGAGTAGAATACCCAGCAACAATTGTAATGCATTTAGTGTGTGTAAATGAGAGGGAGTCTATACACTGCAGTTTGTATTCTGAGATGTGAAGAAGTTGTGGATAAACAACAGTTGTCATTTAATGTGAGGAGGAGATGAATAGATATGATTTTCACAATTTTTTTTTTCTAATTTTAGCATAGTTCCCAAATGGGATTTCTAAGCATCTTAATTGCTCCACTTGTCTTTGGTATTTTTAGATAATTTTACAATCACCTTTCAATTGTTTGTTTTTGATTTCTTTATTTTCATACAAACTGATATGTTACTACGGAAATGTTGCTTCTCGATTAGAATTCTTGTGCTGAAGTGAAAAGATCAGTTATGAACTATTGATCAAATTATCTGGTGAATGGTGACCTTCTATTCCATTATCTGTTAAACAGAGCATTATATGGCAATGACATGCTTTTTGCTAATATCTCCCCTTTTGCACTTTCATACATCTGCTCAGTGCAATAAGCAAGGAGACTGCAGACTGCCAGCATTTACTAGTCTATTGAAGAAGCGGGAAACAAATTAGGGTGAAATGCCAAATGGGTTGAAATGAGACAAAAATAGATGATGAATGAACACTTCTTGTGCCTATAGGGCAGGTGCTGAATTGTTCCTCATTTATTATCTGTTAAATACAGCAGGTGAAAATGCTCAAGATGGAGGAAATATCCATGAAATATTTTTTGAGTTGATATGTGGCTAGGGCATTATGTTTGCCTTTGTGACTTTGCAGGAATTTAAAAAAAACTTTCTCTTGGACCTGCTTTAGATTTTGTGATAGTGGAGGAGGGGAAGATTAATGGAGGAAGCATCATGAACACTTTAATCATCAGTAATGTAAAGATTATTTTAAAAAGCCAAGAATAAAGAAATTGTAGCCGTCTTCTGCCAAAAGTCAGAGTCAGAATCAGGTTTATTATCTTTGACGTATGTTGTGTATGTTTTTTGTGGCAGCAGTACAGGGCAATACATAAAATTACTATTAATTACAATAAGAAATGCAAAAAAGTAGTGCAAAAACAGAGCAAAGTAATGAGGTAATGTTCATGGACTGTTCAGAAAACTGATGACAGAAGACAAGAAGCTGTTCCCGAAATGTTGAGTATGTGTCTTCAGGCTCCTGTACGTCCTCCCTGATATTAGTAATGATGGCAGTTATGCAGTGATCCATTTGTACATGCTCCTGAGACCCCCAGCAGTCAACCAATTCAACTTGGCTCCATTTGAAGAGAAGAGTGCAGTAGCTATTGCAAAGATTAAAGTCTTCAACACCTTTTTTGGCTGCAATGTTAAACACATGGTCCAGACTCATCATTACTTTGACAAGCTGTGTCAGTAAAATGACAGAATTGGAATTAACTGGATGAAGCAAAAATTGCCTGGGAAAACCAAGTTCACAAATAACGGGACAAATTCAATGCAATCAATTTGTATGCTTTCAGTTAACAGCAAGATAAGAAAAAAAAATGGTGAGTGATGGCACTCTCTCACAGATGCATTGGTTGGGATTATGGTTTAACCAACCATCTTCAGGGTCAATCACATTTAACCACAACTGTTTAAAAGAAAAGTGACACTCCTAAAATTTAGCCACTTTTAACTAGATGTGGTTTCAAGTGGCCTTTCAAGAATTAATGTTGCATCCATTTCAAAAAATGCCTGATGACTGGTGGGCTCCAATGACTTGAGTTCTATATTCCAGGAGTTCCTCCAGTGTGACATCATAGAACAGTGTCATCTTCCTCGCTGACTGTCGCAACTACTTAAAAATGAACTAAAAGTCATTGAGAAATACGTGCAGGAGCATTGAACTGTATGACGTGCTTCTTACTAACTGACTTCCAAGTCAAAAAAACTATGCTTAATTCTTCATTGCAAATGAGCAATAAAATCATTTGACTCTTCTATAATTCATGTAGAACAAAATGAGCAAAAGAGTGTAATTGGAACAAATTCAAACAAGGAAGTGCAGTCATCTAAGAATATGCACTCCCTACACACCCCTCTCTATGCCACCAATCAGATGACGTTATTCATTTACTCTAACCCCTACCCAACATTGTGTTCTCCACTCACTGTCACCCAAACCCACGTGACAAATTACCTTAATCCAGAGTGAGGATGTTAAACATAAATACAATACAGACAGACAATAAATAGATGCATGGCTCCTACAGCGCAGCCCCTAATTACTACAACACACTAATAATTACAACTACAAAGAACAAAATAGGAGACATGAAACCTTCAAGGATAAGCATTTACACATTATCAACACATTTTTAGCAATTATGTGTTTTCTTTCTTCTTTCTTGTTTAAACCAAATCATGTAGCAGTCATCTAGACCAGAGGTTACAAGAATTTAGCCCTGTGCAGAGTGAAGTTTAACACCACTCTCTATCAATTCAGTAAGTCAATGTCAAAAAATCAAACAGCCAAATGAATTGAAGGCACTTGAGCTGTAGCAGTAGCTTCTCATACCTCGGCCTCCTGTAGAAGACAGATGTTGGTTATAGGCCTGTCCAGCCTCTTGGTCTTGCTACGCATCTGTCACACATCTGTCTGAAGAGGTTTGAATGACTCTTCCCATGATCCTTGAGTTGTGAGATGTGTCATCAACTATAAGCACAATGCCTTTTGGGAGGAAGGCGCACTTTATACCTGCTCATTTCTGACATTCCTGTAACTGTGTGTTAAGTACCCCTTGACTCATCATTTTCATTTATCTCTTGAGTCACACAACCTCACAACCTTTATCACACCGTATTGGCACAATGCCTTCAAGAAATTACCTTTTGGCATCTCCTCAATCCCTGCACTCTTTCAGATGAGTATGAAGTAAATCTTGGAGGGACTGTAAGGAGTAGACTGCTACATGGACAATATACTCATGATAAAAGAGTGGAAGCTGCCTTGGAGAAACTAAAGCAGGCTGAAATCACCCAGAACAGAAAGAGATGTGAATTTACAAAGTTGAAGCTGAAATTCGTAGCTACCAAATGTCCTCAGAGGGAGTGCAACCAGACTCAGATAAATTGGCAGGATGTTGGAACATAGAACAGCCTACAAATGTACCAGAAATCCACAGTTCCCTTGGCATGGTAAAGCAAATGAGAAAGTTCATTCCAGATCTGGCAGAGAAAGCAAAGCTACCACGTGACCTCCTCTCTCTCAGAGAAATGTTTGGATCTGGGACACACCAGAGGAGAAGTCATTCTCATCACTTAAACAGAGCTTATCTCTCCGCCAATGTTGGTGATTGATCCGAACAAATCAAATAAGGTCTCAGTAGACGCTTCGTCCTCTGGCCTAGGGTGAGTGTTTAGACTCTTCAGACATAGCTGCTCTATTAGGTTGTCCACTAACTCTCAAGACACCATCTTCAAGTATTGGATTGAGCTTAGAAATATGGTTGTTACTTTTCACACTTATTCCCCTTTGCAAACTTCAGAATTCACCTGGAAATCTCTTTGGCAAAACTCAATGATATCAATTTCAGCCTTTCTGAACTCCTCCATTGAGAAAAATACTCAGCCAGTCTGACCTTTGACCCATTCCATCTCTCTCTGAAGAATACCTTTGTTGTTTGTTATCCATCAGACTGAGCAAGCACCATGCTCAATTGTTTCATCTTCTGACTAAGAAACAAAATCAGCTTGTTAATTCTAAGTATCCAGATCACTGTCTTCCTCAAACAGTCCTCAAGAAGTCCTGCTGAAGGGTCTTGGCCCAAAACATCAACTGTACTCTTTTCCATAGATGCTGCCTGGCCTGCTGAGTTCCTTCAGCACTTTGTTTCTGTTGCTTGGATTTCTAGCATCTGCAGATTTTCTCTTGTTTGTCCAAGACAAAACGTGATGGTTTATAAATGTTATCTCAGCCTGCACAACGTTCATTGTAACACTTCCCTTGACCTTTGGGTCATCTAGCAGGTGTTTTCCAAAACAACTGGGATTCATAGGCATGCTTCCACCTTCAAACCTCTAGAGGCCCAATTGTTTGAAGTGTTTGCATACCTTCATTGAGATGCCCATGAGACCTTAATGATTCCTGAAACCCTGTTTTCAATGAAGTTTTGAAACCTGGAAGTGTCATTCTTGATATACTTAAGTACAGAAGTAATATCAGTCTAAAATACTGAATCATGAAGCTGCATTTGCAATGCCTTCCTCCACAATATGTCTGTATGGCTTTGCCTCCATAGTAGCAGTGAGTTCCATACAAGGGATGAAACCAGACTGCATTGGAGCTACCCTAGACTGTACCATGATAAAAGCGCAGTTTACCTGAGAGTGGTCCTTCTTGGATCATGATCTTAAACTTGAAAGTATCAGACTGAATGCACCATTGCACACTCAGTGCTCTCTCCACTGAAGGAATACCTTGATCAAGATATCTTTTCATATCTTTTGCTCTTTGCTCCTGTGATATCTCAGCTAGCACCCTATATCTGTTGCTTATCCACTTTGTGAGTTGAAAGCCAACTTTAGTGCAAATGGATACAAGTTTTGATAGAGAGAAACTGCTTCTTCCTCAGAGGACACTAACAAAAGACAGTTGTCAACATAAAAGCAATGCAAGACCTTATCCACGGTCTCATGGCTGCACTGTTCCTCATTGTCTTCTGTGCATTTCCTAAGTGCAATGTTGGCACAGCATGGGGATAAATTTGCTCCAAAGAGGTGTACCACCATTCTAAAGTCCACCATATCTTGGCTGATATTATCATCAGGCCACGATAGAAACCTCAGCAGATCTGCATCTTCCACTGATACTTTAACCTGATGAAACATTGATTCAACACCTGCCGTGATCACCACTGATTCTTTGCTGAATCTGGTTACTCTGGTCATGACTCTAATCTGAACTAATACAATCTGGTCCCTGTAAGAACTGACTATTAAGTGATGTTCCCTGAAAAGTTACTCCATAGTCCAACACAACATGGAGTTTCCTTTCTCTGGGGTGGTAGTCACCATGCTGTGCAATATACCAGATTTTCCAGTCATTGCATTCCAGATCCTCTGCAGCTACACTCTCACCATAATCTTTGGAGATGACATCCTTCATGAAGACAATGTGAAATTTCAAAACCCTCTTAAACCTACTCCTTAGATTTAGAGACTGTTGTTCTGCAATCTTCCTATCACTTGGTATGTTAACCTTATCCTTTCTCAAAGGTACAGTAAACCAACCTGATTGTGGCAATCCACATGTTTTGCGGATTTGCAACCAGCTCACTGAAAATGTCATCTTCTCTTGACAGACCACTTTGTTCATCCTCACTGCATTCAGCGAAGTGTGCCTTAAACACCTGCTGCCAAAGTTTATCCAAGTTCAAAACTGAGATCCTGTTAACTGTCAGCTCTGGTTGTGCGCAGTCTCTTCCATCACCATTGTCTCCTTTCAGTGGTCCATTCATAGCCCAATTCAACATTGTTCTGATGGTACAGGGTCCACCATTAAGACTGCAAAGCACTTGCAACAACTCCAGTGCTTTAGGCATGTTTGCTCCTAGTAGCAATTCAATTTCTTAATCGATCACTGGCAAATGGATACTTTTCAGTTGAGACCATCTCTGGAGATCCCTCTGTCATGGTATGTTCCTTCCGTGGACAGGCATATTTTCCTGTGTACAGTTATTAGGTACTTAACAATAGTTTTCACCATCTAAACCAGCCACTTTTAAACCTGGAACAATGTAGCTACTCAGAACCTTCTCTTGACCCATGGTGTGTAAGAGAATGCATATCCTTTTTCCTGATAGATTTAGCTTGTTCATGAGGCTTAATGTGCAGAACATTGCTGGATCTTCCTTGTTCTAGGAAAGCATAGGTAACCACTGTCTTGTTACCCGTCTTAGACTTGACTGGCACTGGAAGTATAGAAAATTTACAATCATGATCACCATACCCTGTAAGTCCACTCAATATCAAAACACTTCTCACTGCTGTGTCTGATTTCTTCACGGCTTGTTCTGATTCTGCTCCCCTTTCCTTTGAGAGCATATGAAGTATGCTGGGTTTCTTAAAATTACATACCTTGCATGAAAGACACTTTCTGTAATCTTTGCTGATGTGCCCTGTACACAAACAGTCAAAGCAGATACCATTTCCCTTTAGGAAGACAATCTTCTCACTATGAGCCCCTTTCTCCAGCTGAGGGCATAAATCCAATCTGTGTCCATCGCTGCAGAACAGCTGAATCCTTTTAGCTGATGAGACATTTCTCTTCTTTTAGTTCCAGGTTCAGTTTACCTTTTCTTCCCACAGTGGCTACAGTTATGACAAAGTTAAGGCTTAGTTTGTTCACACCTTTGCTTATTGCCAGTGATGGAACAACTTATATATTCCAAAACACTGGGTCTGTTGCAATCTTTACTTGCCTTTCAATAAAATTAACAATGTCAATGAAAATACCCCCATGGTTGTGCCTTTATTGCAGTTCACAGACCGCTGTTATCCATCTATCCCTAAGCTTATAGGGCAATTTCTTTATAACTGTCAACATATTGGCTCGCACATGTATTGCACTTCTTCCATGGCATTGCAAAAGCCTTTAAGAAAAAGATTATATACCTTGAAGAGCTTTCTCATCTTTAGATTTGATGGATACCACTGAAAGAGCCTTTTCCATGTAGGCCAAAGCAATTGGCTTTCCATTCAAAATGTTCCTGTAGTAAAGCCTTAGCCTTGATGTATCCTCCTTAGGGTCAACTTCTAACAAGTTCCCTCAGACAACCGCTAGTGTATTGTTCAAGGAAATAGAGGCAGTCACTATGGTTGTCAGTCTTGCTTTCAACACTGCTTCAAAGGTATTCATGGCTGCATGACACTGCAGTGAATCATTGTCGCAGATTTGAATTTCTCTTTTATGCAAAGATGAAAGTCATTGCTGTTGTACCAATAAGGTTGTTATTTTATTTTGCTTCCTCATAATATCAAAAATGCTGTTCTGATATTTATCATTTGAAAACAAACTGTTTCCGAGCTGCCAGTGAATGTCTCCATGAGTGCTTCCAACTATTGGATGTGCCACAGGTTCAGTGTGTCTCATTAGTGCAGGCTGAGAGTAAACACCCTGAACTACTTGGTGATTTTTTTTTTCATGTTGAATCAGCATTGTTATTAGGTATTTTAGTTTTTCTTTGTGCCTTTTCAAGAAAAGAATTCATGCCATTGGACAGAGCTGTTGAAATGCTTTTAGCACTCGACACACTTGAAGCCCTTAGCACACTAGCATTGGCTATATGTGCGGCAATTATTTCCTCCAACTTAAGCTGTTCCTTCCTTTTCTGTAGCTGTTCATCTTGCCCATCCAGCACATATTTGTTCTTCAATAATTGTTGTCATGCTATTAATGCAGTTAAATCAGACTCTGCTTTAAAGTTTGCAGAGGAGGTAGTTGATAGCTTCTGTTTCAAGTTGTGACACAATGCCGCTGGGTTTTCAAGAGCAAAGACGAGGAAATCTGCAGATGCTGGAAATTCGAACAACAACACACAAAATGCGGGTGGAACACAGCAGGTCAGGCAGCATCTATATGGAGAAGCACTGTCGACGTTTCGGGCCGAGACCCTTCGTCAGGACTAACCGAAAGGAAAGATAGTAAGAGATTTGAAAGTAGGAGGGGGAGGGGGAAATGCAAAATGATAGGAGAAGACCGGAGGGGGTGGGATGAAGCTAAGAGCTGGAAAGGTGATTGGCAAAAGTGATACAGAGCTGGAGAAGGGAAAGGATCATGGGACGGGAGGCCTCGGGAGAAAGAAAGGGGGAAGGGAGCACCAGAGGGAGATAGAGAACAGGCAGAGTGATGGGCAGACAGAGAGAGAAAAAAAACAAACAACTAAATATGTCAGGGATGGGGTAAGAAGGGGAGGAGGATCATTAACGGAAGTTAGAGAAGTCAATGTTCATGCCATCAGGTTGGAGGCTACCCAGCCAGTATATAAGGTGTTGTTCCTCCAACCTGAGTGTGGCTTCATCTTGACAGTAGAGGAGGCCATGGATAGACATATCAGAATGGGAATGGGATGTGGAATTGAAATGTGTGGCCACTGGGAGATCCTGCCTTCTCTGGCGGACAGAGCGTAGGTGTTCAGCGAAACGGTCTCCCAGTAAATAAGAGGAGGCATGATCAAGGGGTAAATAAGAGGAGCCTGTCCAGGTAGACCCATTGTCTCAGCTTGCTCCTGCCCCACCAGTCATTTATGCATACTTTGACACTGTTTTATCCCCCCTTGTTCAATCTCTTCCCACCTATGTTCGTGACACTTCTCACGCTTTGAATTTTTTCAATGATTTTAAGTTCCCTGGCCCCCACTGCCTTATTTTCACCATGGACTTCCAGTCCCTCTATATATCCATCCACCACCAGGAAGCTCTCAAATCTCTTCGCTTCTTTTTGGATTCCAGACCTAACTAATTCCACTCTACCACCACTCTCCTCCGTCTAGCGGAATTAGTTCTTACTCTCAATAATTTCTCCTTTGGCTCCTCCCACTTCCTCCAAACAAAAGGTGTAGCTATGGGCACCCGCATGGGTCCCAGTTATGTCTGTATTTTGTTGGCTTTGTGGAACAGTCCATGTTCCAAGTCTATACAGGTATCCATCCCCCTCTTTTTCATTCGCTACATTGATGACTGCATTGGCGCTGCCTCCTGCATGTATGCTGAGCTTGTTGACTTCATTATCTTTGCCTCCAACTTTCACCCTGCCCTCAAATTTACCTTGTCCATTTCCGACACCTCCCTCCCTTTTCTTAATCTTTCTGTCTCCATCTCTGGTATCTACTATAAGCCTACAGACTCTCACAGCTACCTGGACTATTTCTCTTCCCACCCTGTCTCTTGCAAAAATGCTATCCCCTTCTCACAATTTCTCCATCTCCGCCGCATCTGCTCTCAGGATGAGGCTTTTCATTCCAGGACGAAGGAGATGTCTTCCTTTTTTAAACAAAGGGGCTTCCCTTCTTCCACCATCAACTCTGCTCTCAAACGCATCTCTCCCATTTCCCACACATCTGCCCTCACCCCATCCGCCCGCCACCCCACTCAGGATAGGGTTCCCCTTGTCCTCACCTACCACCCCACCAGCCTCCAGGTACAACGTATAATTCTTCTTAACTTCTGCCACCTCTAATGGGATCCCACTACCAAGCACATCTTTCCCTCCCCCCTTTCTGCTTTCCACAGGGATCGCTTGCTATGTGAGTTCCTTGTCCACTCATTCCCCCCATCCCTTCCCACCAATCTCCCTCCTGGCACTTATCCTAGTAAACGGAACAAGTGCTACACCTGCCCTTACACTTCCTCCCTCACCATCATTCAGAGCCCCAGACAGTCCTTCCAGGTGAGGCGACACTTCACCTGTGAGTCGGCTGGTGTGGTATACTGCGTCTGGTGCTCCCGGTGCGGCCTTTTATATATTGGTGAGACCCGACGCAGACTGGGAGACCGTTTTGCTGAACACCTATGCTCTGTCCACCAGAGAAAGCAGGATCTCCCAGTGGCCACACATTTTAATTCCACGTCCCATTCCCATTCTGATATGTCTATCCATGGCCTCCTCTACTGTCAAGATGAAGCCACACTCAGGTTGGAGGAACAATGCCTTATATATCAGCTGGGTAGCCTCCAACCTGATGCATGAACATTGACTTCTCTAACTTCCGTTAATGCCCCTCCTCCCCTTCTTACCCCATCCTTGACATATTTAATTATTTGTTTTTTTCTCTCTCTCTCTCTCTCTGCCCATCACCCTGCCTGTTCTCCATCTCCCTCTGGTGCTCCCCTCCCCCTTTCTTTCTCCCTAGTCCTCCCGTCCCATGATCCTTCCCCTTCTCCAGCTCAGTATCACTTTTGCCAATCACCTTTCCAGCTCTGAGCTTTATCCCCCCAACTCCGGTCATCTCCTTTCATTTTGCATTTCCCCCTCCCCCTCCTACTTTCAAATCTCTTATATCTTTCCTTTAAGTTAGTTCTGACGAAGGGTCTCGGCCCGAAACATAGACTGCGCTTCTCCCTATAGATGCTGCCTGGCCTGCTGTGTTCCAGCATTTTGTGTGTGCTGCTGGGTTTTACATCATCTTGTATGACATCTGTTATAGCCAGAGTCACAATATGCTTTGGAACTTGAGAAGTGCAGGTGTCTCCCCCCTCCCCACTTTACAAAGGTAGAGCATTCCTATGAAACCTTTCTTAAGCCGAAATGGTGTAAAGTGAAGAACCATTGATTTATATTGGAAAAGTTTTTGTAAAAGCAAAATGTTAAATCAGGCAGATGAGCAACAGGTTCTAATGGACAGGCAGCACTGACCACTTAGACTGTGTTCAATCCACAAGTACACAGCGTGAATTAACACAAATCCATCAGTAGGCCTACTGCTTCAACTGCTCTCATTACTGAGGTACCTTCTCAGTGCTGTGATGGGAGTTGTCTCAGATAACCGGGAGGCTTTTCTATGCATTCCTTTGTGTTGGAATTCCTTTACTACCAAGAGGTCTGAGCAATCCACTTCACCAAGAACATAAAACATCGTATGAAATAGTTCACGCTGAAAGTGTTGCCATAGACTGGTGTTTGCTCAGTATAGAAAATGTTTCATGGACAAATATGTAGTGACTACTTGAAATCAAACTAAAAGTCACTGGGAGTCTCAGTGAGTGAGTATCGCACTGTATGACATGCTTCTAATGAACTGAATTCCAAATCAAAAAAGTACATCTAATCCTTTATTACAAACCAACAATAAAATCATCCAACTCTTCCATAATTCAAGTAAAACAAAATGAGCGAAATGAGCGTAATTGAATCAGATTCAAGCAAGGATGAGTGGTCAAAGCCAAACAGTCAAAAATGAGATCAAATTCAAACAAGGACGAGCGTTCATTGAAAAATATGACTCCCTGATCAATTGCCGCCCCCAAGTCAGTAAGCAAGTAAACAGGTGACTATATTCATTTATTTTAATTGCCACCCAACCTCACATACCACCTGTTAACCATTGCCAAAACCCATGAGACAAACCCACATGACAAATTACCTTCAACCAGAGAATGCAAAACAAAAATACAATACAGGCAGGTAATACATAGGTACAGTATATGGCTCCTACACCAACCTTGCTTTCTAGAAGCGAGGTCTAGAAGTCTAGAAGACCTTGCTTTCTAGAAGTCTAGAAGTGCAACTTTACTCTGAACATTTGACCATTGCAATAATAACTGATGCACCATCAATAAAAGCCTATCGTTCATCTCCCGTCTCCGAGAGTTATTGATGGTACATCAATTTTATTAGCAGCAATTTTAAAACATGGAGAGCATTTTACGACTCAACAGATTGGATATTGAACCTCAATCTCCGAAAGCCGACATCGCTTTTGAACTTTGGCTTGCATGCTTCCAATCGTAGTCCCCATGGGGCGAAGTTTCTTACAAGTATATTTACAGGTTAAGTCTATCAGGTGGTCGAGTCTGTCGCTGTGATCTACGTAGCACCAGTGGTGATGGCACCAGTGCTGGTGGTGATTGCACTAGTGCCGGTGGTTGTGCTGGCTCCTGCCTGACTTGAGGTGCCAGCCCGTTAGGTGTCAGTAATCCCTCATGCATGTGCGTGGCACCCGGTATGGGAGTGTCGTGAGGAGTCTGTGTAGGGCTTGGTGTGTACGGTGTCTCATGGGTATATACATCGGTGGGTACGGGGTTCATAGTCACCGTGGAGTGTTTGGGATAGGGGTCTGGTGCTCCTGCGGGCGCCAGATCGCGGACGGAGACCTTGTCCTCTCACCAATCAGGTAAGACCACGTAGGCATACTGGGGGTTCGCATGAAGTAGGTGAACCCTCTCGACCATCGGGGAGTATTTATTTCTCCTTGCATGTTTCCGGAGCAGCACTGGCCCTGGGGATGTCAGCCAAGCCGGTAGGGTGATCCCAGTGGCAGACTTCCTGGGAAAAGAAAAGAGTCGCTCATGAGGGGTGGCATTGGTGGACGTGCATAACAGGGAGCAGATGGAGTGGAGTGCCACAGGGAGGACCTCCTGCCAGCAAGAGACCAGCAATCCCTTTGACCTAAGGGCTAAGAGTGTGGCCTTCCACACAGTGGCATTCTCCCGCTCCACCTGTCCATTCCCCCGGGGATTATAGCTCGTGGTCCTACTAGTAGCAATACCCCTAGCCAGCAGGTACTGGTGCAGCTCATCACTCATAAACGAGGACCCTCTATCACTGTGGATATAGCAGGGATATCCGAGCAGAGTAAAGAGCTGGGGCAGGGCTCTTATGATGGATGTGGCAGTGGTATCGGGGCAGGGGGTGGCAAAGGGGAACTGCGAGTACTCGTTGATTATGTTGAGAAAGTAGACATTGCAGTCGATGGAGGGAAGGGGGCCCTTAAAGTCGACACTCGACACTCAGTTGCTAAATGCAGCGGGTGGCCTTGATAAGTTGTGCCTTTTCAGGATGGTAGAAGTGTGGTTTGCACTCAGCACAGACTTGACAGTCCCTGGTCATTGTCCTTATTTCCTTAGGGGAGAAAGGCAGGTTCCGGGCTTTCACGAAATGGTAAAGTCGGGTGACCCCCGGATGGCAAAGGTCTGCATGGAGGGCGTATAGCTGGTCGAGCTGTGCGCTGGCACACGTTCCCCGGGATAGGGCATCAGGGGGCTCATTGAGCCTTCCAGGCCGGTACAGGATATCATAGTTGTAGGTGGAGAGTTTGATTCTCCGTCTCAAAATTTTATCATTTTTGATTTTGCCCCGCTGTTGGGTGCTGAACATGAATGCAACCGAGTGCTGGTCAGTCAGAGGGTGAACCTTTTGCCGGTGAGATAGTGCCTCCAGTGCCTAATAGCTTCCACTGTGGCCTGGGCTTCTTTCTCCACTGCGGAGTGCAAAATTTCAGGGCCCTGAAGCGTACGAGTAAAGAATGCTACCGGCCTTCCTGCATGATTGAGGGTAGCAGCCAGCGCGAAATCGGAGGCGTCACTCTCTACTTGGAAGGGAATGGTCTCGTCCACCGCATGCATCGTTGCTTTGGCAATGTCCCCTTTAATGTGGTTGAAGGCCGCACAGGCCTCGGTTGAGAGGGGAAATGCCGTGGACTTGACCAGGGGCCGGGCCTTGTCTATGTAGTGAAGGACCTATTGGGCGTAATAGGAAAAGAAGCCCAGGCGCCGTTTGAGGGCTCTGAGGGTGGTGGGGAGAGGGAGTTCCAACAGGGAGCGCAAACGGTCGAGGTCAGGGCCAATGACCCCATTCTCCACAACATACTCAAGGATAGCAATTCGGGTGGTTCCAAACACACACCTGTCCCTGTTATAGGTGAGGTTAAGAGCTTTGGCCGCTTAGAAAAATCGTTGGAGGTTGGCATTGTGATCCGACCAGTCGTGACCACAGATGGTGATGTTATCCAGATATGGGAACGTGGCCTTCATTTGGCACTGGTCCATCATCTGATCCATTTCCCTCTGGAAGACAGAGACACCATTCGTGACACCGAAGGGGACGTGCAGGAAGTGATAGAGCCTGCTGCCCGCCTTGAAGGTAGTGTGGGGTGCGGTCCTCCGGGCAAATGGGGAACTGATGGTAAGCAGATTTCAGGTCTAAGGTTGAGTACACCTTGTACTGAGCTATCTAATTGACCATATCTGCGATGCGGGGTAGGGGGTACGCGTCAAGCTGCGTGAACCTATTGATGGTCTGGCTATAGTCCACTACCATCCTATTTTTCTGCCCGGTCCGAACAACGACCACCTGGGCCCTCCAAGGACGTGCTTGGCTCAATGATCCCCTCCCTGAGCAACCTCTGCACCTCCGACTTAATGAAGGCCCTGTCCCCCGCGCTGTACCTCCTGCTTTTAGTTGCCACAGGTTTACAGTCGGGGGTCAGGTTGGCGAACAGCAGTGGGGGAGGGATCTTGAGGGTGGAGAGGCTGCAAGTGGTGTCAGTAGCGCGGCCTTTGGCATGGTGCTGGGTGGGACGTGCAGATCGGTGTGTGTGTGTGGTCAGTAGCGGGGTATGTGACGAATTCCCACAAAACTGAGGATTTCTGACAGTGATTGGTGGGAAGGGCCCGTCATACTCCATTGTCACACTTTTCAGGTGGCTCTGGAAGTTGAGCCCCAATAGCACAGGGGCACACAGTGGAGGCATGACCAGTAACACAAAGTCCTGACATTCTCTGCCCTGCACCACCAATGTCACTGCACAACCCCACCCCCCTGGATGTCTGTGGAATGCGATCCAGAAGCCATTGTGACCTTCTGGCTTAGCGGCCGTGTCACGAGTCCGCAGCGTTGCACGGTGTCTGGGTGAATAAAACTCTCAGTGCTGCCCGTGTCAAACAGGCAGCTAGTCCTGTGCCCCTCCACCAGGGAGTCCATCATTGACCTGGCGAGCTGGTGTGGAGCGCTTTGGTCGAGGGTTACGGAAGCCAGAGTTGCATCGCCATCTTGGTGCCCAGTAAGCACCCATGGGTCAGAGGCAGGGCGAGGTGACAAAGATGGCCGCTCCCATGCCTTGCACGCGGCAGGCAGGCAAGATGGCGGCGACCAAGATGGCGACCCCGATGTCTCGCACGCGGCGCTGCTTGACCCCGCTCGTGGTTTGGACATACAGGCCTTGGGGAAGTGGTCCTTCTTTCCACAGCTGGAGCAGGTAGCTTCTCGGGCCGGGCAGCATTTTCAGGGGTGCTTTTTGAGTCCGCAGAAGTAACACTGCACCGACTTGCGACTGGCAGCAGCCGTGGTCGATTCGCCGGTGGGTTCCGGGGTCTGTGGCGTCCACGGGGCCAGTGGGAGATTGCGCACCTGGACATCATCAGCATCGTGCAGAGTGGCCTCCAGCATGTCGGCCAGCTCGATTGCTGAATGTAAGGTAAAATCAGCGTTTTCCAGCAGCCGCTGGTGCACGTACACTCTGATCCCCGTAACAAAGGCATCTCTCACCAGCAGCTCTGCATGCCGTTCCACCGTCAGTCCCCTGCAGTCGCAGGCCCGCACGACTATCTGTAGGGCTCGGACAAACTCAGCGCTCGACTCTCCGGCCCGCTGCCGCCGTGTTGCTAAGCGATGTCTCGCATAGACGGTGTTCACCGGCCGCAGGTATTGTCTTTTGAGGGCGTCCAGTGCCCCTTGGTAGGTCAGCAGGTCCCTGATCAGGGAGTAGACCCGTGGACTGACCCTAGAGATGAGAACTCTGTGCATCGTGGCAGGCTCGGTCACACGAATCTCCTCCAGGTACGATTGGAAGCATGCAGGCCAGAGTTCAAAAGCGATGTCAGCTTCCGGACATTGAGGGTCAGTATCCAATCTGTCGGGTCATAAAATGCTTTCCATGTTTTAAAATTGCTGCTAATAAAATTGATGCACCATCAATAACTTGGAGACGGGAGGCGAACGATAGGCTTTTATTAGCAGCAAAATGGAGCATGGGATCTCGGAGACTGGGGGGGGGGGCAGTGCCTCCAATTGCCTTTATACAGGGGTCTGTGGGAGGAGCCGCAGGAGCAGTCAGCAGAGGGGCGTGTCCAGACAGGTATACATAGTTTACCACAATAACACTACGCAATACTTTGGCTGCACTTAGAGAATTGAGCACAATTCGGGCCATCACATTACAGAAGGATGTTTGGAATTTTTGGAAAAGTCATAGAGGAGATATACCAGGCTACTGTAAGTCTGAGAGTGTATGAGCTGTAAGGAGAGGTTGAAAAACTAGGTTCTCTTTCTTTGGAGTGCTGGAGATGGAGGAGAGAATTGATGTTAATGAAATAAACTTTTATGTTACTGCTGCTGCAAAACAATAGAGTTCATGACATACAGTGTCTATAAAAAGTGTTCACTGCCATCTCTTGGAAGTTTTCATGTTTTATTGTTTTACAGCATTGAATCACATAGAATTTAATTTGTCTTGTTTTGACACTGATCAACAGAAAACAGATCTCTACAAAGTGATCTAAATTAATTACAGATATAAAACACAAAATAATTGATTGCAGAACTATTCACCCCATTTAATACGACAGAACAAATCTTCACTGGTGCAGTCAATTGATTTTTGAAGTCACATAATTAGTCAAATAGAAATCTGTTTTAGGAGCCCTGCGTGCAGTTGAGATTTTTTGATTTATTTTAGTGAAAATACTCCTGTATCTGGAAAGTCCAACTGCTGGTGAGTCAGTACCCTGGCAAAAACTACACCATAAAGACAAAAGAACATTCCAAGCAACTCTGCAAAAAGGTTATTGAAAAGCATATGTCAGAAGATTTCCAAGTCATTGAATATCTCTTGGGGTACTATTAAGTCAATCATCAAGAAATGGAAAGACTATGGCACAGCTGTAAATCTGTCTAGAAGAGGCTGCCCACCAAACCTGAATGACCATTCAAGAAGGGGACAAGTGAGGGAGGCCACTAAGAAACCTTGACAACTCTGGAGGAGTTACAAGCTTCAGTTGCTGAGAAGGAAGAGACTACACATACAACTGTTGCCTGGGTGCTTCAACAGTTACAGCTGTATGGTAAAGTGGCAAGGAGAAAGACACTGTTGAAAAAACCCACATGAACCTTTGGCTTGAGAGTTTGACAGAAGGCTTGTGGGATCTCTGAAGTCAGCTGGAAGAAGGTTCTATGAACTGATGAAACCAAAATTGAGCTTTTTAGCCATCAGACTAAATGCTGTGTTTGGCACATGCCAAGTACCACACGTCATGAAAAACACACCATCCCTATTGTGAAGCATGGCGGTGGTTACATCATGCTGTGGGGATGCTTCACAGCAGCAGGCCCTGGAAGACTTGTGAAGGTAGGGGGTAAAATGTATGCAGCAAAATACAGAGAAATCCTGGAGGAAAAGCTGATGCATTCTGCAAGAGAAGTGAGACTTGGGAGATGATTTGATTTCCAGCAAGACAATGACCCCAGGCATAAAGCAAAGCTACACAGGAATGGCTTAAAAACACCAAAGTTAATGTTCTGGGGTGGCCAAGTCAGAGTCCAGACCTCAGTCCAATTGATAATTTGTGGCTGGATATGAAAAGGGCTATTCACTCATGATCCCCATGCAATCTGACAGAGCTTGAGCAGTTCTATAAAGAGCAATTTGGAAAAATTGCAGTGTTCAGATGTGCAAAGCTGATGAAAACCAATCCACACAGACTCAAGTCCGTAATTGCGGCCAAAGGTGCATCTACTAAATACTGACCTGAAGGGGATGAATACTTATGCAATCAGTTAGCTTGTGTTTTATATTTTGTAATTAATTTAGATAACTTTGTAGAGATCTGTTCTGACATTGACACAAATGAGTCTTTTTCTGTTGTTCATTAGCAAAAAAAGCCAAATTAAATCCACTGCGATTCAATGTTGTAAAACAATAAAATATGAAAACTTACAAAGGGGGTGAATACTTTTTACAGACACCATTAGTCAGTGATAATAAACTTGATTTTGACTTTTAGCAGAAGATGCCTGCTATCTCCATTCTTGTTTTCTTTTAATCCTTCACATTACTGAGGATGAGAGGCATTAGTTCATCAATGTAGTTCAGTGGTTAGTGTGATGCTATTGCAGCTCAGGGAATTATGAAGTTTGAAGTTCATTTCCAGGGTTGTATGTAAAGAGCTTTTAGTTCTTCAAGTTTCCTCTCACAATCAAAAGATGTACTGGTTAGCAGGTTGTTTTGTCATTGTAAAGTTGTCCAGTGAATTAGTGTTAAATAGGTGGGATATTGTGCAGCACAGTTTGTTCAGCTAGAAGGGCCTTTCCTACACGTGGCCTAGTGGATAAGGCATCATTCTAGTGATCTGAAGGTCATTGGTTCAAGGCTCAGCTGAACGTTGTGTCCTTGAGCAAGGCACTTAACAACAAATTGCTCTGCGACAACACTGGTGCCAAGCTGCTTGAGTCCTAGTGCCCTTCCCTTGGACAACATCGGTGGCCTGGAGAGGCTTGCAGCATGGGCAACTGCCGGTTTCCCATACAAACCTGCCCAGGCCTGCGCCCTGGAAACCTCCCAAGGTGCAAATCCATGGTCTCACAAGACTAACGGATGCCTATCTATCTATCTCTCAATAAATAAGTTGAATCATAATAGCACACATAAAATATAGAAGGAACTCAACTTCTATGGAAGGGAATAAAAAGTTGACATTTCGAGTCAAGAGCCTTTATTTGAGACCTGATGAAGGGTCTGAGCCTGAAACAGTGGCTGTTTAATCCTCTGTAAGATGTTGTGTGACTTCAAGTCAAGTCAAGTCAAGTTGCTTTTATTGTCATTTTGATCATAACTGCTGGTACAGTACACAATAAAAACGAGACAACATTTTTCAGGACCATGGTGCTATATGAGATGCTTCAAGATTTTCTGTTTGTTGCTCAAGATTTCCAGTATCTGAAGAACCTCTAGTGTTTCAGGTAGATAATAAATCACGTTCCCAAGGTAAAAATATTAAATATTAGAGGGGAAAGTTTAATGGAGATGTGCAGAGCAAGATTTTTACACAGTGCTAGGTGTGTGGAATGGGCTCTCAGTAGTAGTAGGAGTGGAAACAGATAAGATAATGGTATTTATGAAACAGATGAGATTTAGTTTAATTTTACATTGTGTTTAGCACAGAAGTTGTGGGTTGAAGGTTCCTATGCCGCACTGTTCGATGTACTTCAGATGCTGATGGTGACATCCACAAAACAATAGGCAAATCACCTTCGACCGAACAGGTCCCACCAACTTCCATTCCAGTGCTAATGGCATGACCATCACTAAATTCTATTTGCATCAGCATTCTGAGAATAGCATGAAGTAGAAATGACCAGTTCAAGTATATAAATACTTGAATCAGTTTAGTGCCACCAATATATTTTTGAGAAATATTGTAAGTAATTTCCAGTACAGAAGGTGAGTTTAATAGGGTGGATGGTTTCATTGTGAGGCTCCTGAGCAGCTCAGATTTATTTGGCTTGTGTTAAATCAACAGAATACAACCAATGGAACTTTATTCAAAGCTAATGAGGAAACAATTTAACACAATGCTTATGTAACAGCTTTCACTTCCCTCAGAATATCCTCATATTACTGTTGTACATTAGCAAACCAGTCAATCTGCAAAAAGGCCCAACAGATTGAACCCACCCCCCCAAAAAAAATAATAGGGGTATTAAATATAGGCTAGACACTATGGATGATATCTCTGCTCCTTTTGAAATAATGCTTTAGAATATGTAATATCATCTTCCATAAGCAGATGGGATTTTGAGACATTCTAAAGACATTAGCACCACTGTACCAGATTCTCCCATCTTATGAGTAAATGAGGATTTGTTTTGGCCTTAGGTCACTGGAGGACATAAACCAAAGCTCAAGGAGAATCAAGCACTCCTCTTGATCACCAACACCAGCTTAGCCTGATTGGAATACACTATGTATATCTTCTGTACAAAAGTTAATTGAACCATAAATGTCCTAATAGGGAGATATTCATCAGAAAGTTACTTCATAAATCTGTATGATGCTCTCGCTTTCGTTGTCATAGAACAACAATATTTCATCAAACTTCACTTGCAGGTGATGCTTGAAAGTTCATCGATCATAAATTCTTACTGCCCAATTATTTTTAAAGCAGGTGTCTATTTTTGAAAGCAATCCATTTGTGATAATGCTGTTTAATCATTTGTACCTGAAAGATATTTGGTTTATGCAACCAATCTATCAAGCAGTTCCATCCTTGAATGTCACTTTTTTCATGATATGTATGTGTGGTACTGAAATTAATGATAATATGAACATCGCTGTTGATTAAAGTCACAATTCTCATGGTGATTCTCAGTACTAACATTTGCAGCTTCTATCTGAACACAGCATAAGAGTGCTGTTTTTAATGTGTAATTCTACTACAGTTGATAGACATGCTGAGCTGTTTTAATATGGATGTCATTGGGAAAAAAAAATGAAGAAATAAAATTTTAGGCTACATGTGATTATAATATCACTTATTAACTAGAGTACACAAGATGAAATGGAGGCAGGGGAGTCCATAAGGTGTAATGTTTTAAGCTCCTAATTTATCTACACCATAGCAGCATGCACTTGAGGAGATCAAAACACAAATCATTTTTATGAGGAAACTAATGAAATTTATTTTCTTTTAAATTGGGTTGAGTTCTACTGAAGGGAGCCAGCTGTGTCCTATTCTTCCATATGGCTTGGGGGATGAGATAATAAAACTCAGAATGGATTTTATAGGTGAAAATGTGCAATAGAGTTCTCCCCATACACACAGTGTCTGGATCCAATCGAATATCCTTTAAGATTCTGAGTGCAGTTAGTTTCAATTCTTTTTCATGCAGTTCATGTATAGTAATAAGACTGGGCACAAAATTACCAAAATCCTGAATTAATTTTATCCTTATAGAAATTGTAAGATGTACATTTCCAGTAAGGTAAACACCTTAATTTTGTAAGCTATGTTGAACGCTGGAAGATTTGACAATATCCCTTGCAGCCATCTGATGAAAGACAGAAGCATACATATAAACTACAGATCGTGAGTTTGAATCCCAGTAATTGGTATTTTCAGAAAAGTAAGTGATTTTCATCAAAGAGAGAGAGGAAAAGCTATGGTGAGATGTCTACCATAATAATGGCTTGTTACATCTTCTCTACCCATGTTGGAATAATGGACACAACTACAAAAAGAAAGCTAGTACATTAAGATGCAAGAGGCCAGGTTATCAATCAAAAGTCTTGTAATAGTTATCCCGACATACACACAGCATTTTAACAGGTTATACATTGCTGACTGCTGGACAAGGTAGTGAATATTTATATACATAGAAAGAAACAAACTACAGAAGGAAATGCCAAACATAAACATCTGATGTTAAAAAAAATACTGTCAGCATTATGTTAGTAATGTACAAGGTAAACAGAACCAGGTGAAACAGTGCAGGAAGCAACTAATTACAACATGTTGAAAATGCCGTTTTTTTTTTAACATTGTTTTTAATCTATGGATATCATTGAGAAACTCACATTATCCAAGAAGGTCACAAGACAAAAAAATAGTGTTCATAATATTTTGTTAAGCTATTGGTTAATGGAATTTGGTAAAAACCATATGTATAAATCACAAGTTACGCATTCAAAATGTAAGGCCAATAATTTATTTAGTGTAGAACAGAACCTTTTTTTTTTGGAAGAGGACAGCGAGGCTTTGAGAGGAAGTGCGGCGGCGGCCATTTTCAAATTGTCCAATTGCTTCTCAGATCGGAGTTCTGAGAGGCGGGACTGCGCAGGCGTGTGAAGGAGGCCCGGGAAGGAGGGAAGATATATAAAGAACGCCACCTTAAGAAGCGGGCAGCTTCGTTTGCGGGCAGTGGAGTGAGCCGGGCGCAGAGTGTAGGGCTTGGGCTCAGAGGGCTTAGGCGGAAGAGGGCACAGTAGGCTTATCTTTTAGTTCTTGTATTTTCAGTTATTTGGGAGGTATGAGTGTGAGGGCAGCTTGTTGTTCTCGGTGTCGGATGTGGGAGATCCTGGAGTCTCCGAGCCTCCCGGACGTCCACATCTGCGCCAGGTGCGCCGAACTGCAGCTCCTGAGGGACCAAGTTAGGGAACTGGAGCTGCAGCTCGATGACCTTCGCCTGGTCAGGGAGAGTGAGGAGGTGATAGAGAGGAGTTACAGGCAGGTGGTCACTCCGGGACCACGGGAGGCAGATAGGTGGGTTACAGTCAGGAAGGGGAAGAGGCAGATACTAGAGAGTACCCCAGTGGCTGTACCCCTTGACAATAAGTACTCATGTTTGAGTACTGTTGGGGGGGACAGCCTACCTGGTGGGAGTGACAGTGGCCGAGCCTCCGGCACAGAGGACGGCCCTGTAGCTCAGAAGGGCAGGGTTAGAAGAAAGAGGTCCATAGTAAATAGGGGACTCAATAGTCAGGGGCTCAGACAGGCGTTTCTGTGGAGGTGACCGGGAGTCCCGGATGGTAATTTGCCTCCCTGGTGCCAGGGTTCGAGACGTTTCTGATCGCGTCCAAAATATCCTGAAGTGGGACGGTGAAGAGCCGGAGGTCGTGGTACATGTAGGTACCAATGACATAGGAAGGAAAGGGGAAGAGGTCCTGAAACGTGAGTATAGGGAGTTATGAAGGCAGTTAAGAAGAAGGACCGCAAAGGTAGTAATCTCGGGATTACTGCCTGTGCCACGCGACAGTGACAGTAGGAATAGAATTAGGTGGAGGATGAATGCGTGGCTGTGGGATTGGAGCAGGGGGCAGGGATTCCAGTTTCTGAATCATTGGGACCTCTTCTGGGGCAGGAGTGACCTGTTCAAGAAGGACGGGTTACACTTGAATCGTGGGGGGACCAATATCCTAGCGGGGAGGTTTGCTAGGGCTACAGGGCGGACTTTAAACTAGTAAGATGGGGGGGAGGGACGGGAGACTATTTGAGGAGACTATGGGAGAGGAGGTTAGTTCACCACTGGAGCAAGTAAATAGACAGTCTGTGAGGGAGGAAAGGCAGGTGATGGAGAAGGGATGCGCTCAGCCCGAAGTTGTAGGGGAGAATAAAGAAAAAGATAATAAATTTGAATGCATTGTTAGGGATGGAAAGAGAGGAGGAGATGGAGAGTATCTTAAATGTATCTATTTTAATTCTAGGAGCATTGTAAGAAAGGTGGATGAGCTTAAAGCGTGGATTGATACCTGGAATTATGATGTTGTAGCTATTAGTGAAACATGGTTGCAGGAAGGGTGTGATTGGCAACTAAATATTCCTGGATTTAGTTGCTTCAGGTGTGATAGAGTAGGAGGGGCCAGAGGAGGAGGTGTTGCATTGCTTGTCCGAGAAAATCTTATGGCGGTGCTTTGGAAGGATAGATTAGAGAGCTCCTCTAGGGAGGCCATTTGGGTGGAATTGAAGAATGGGAAAGGTGCAGTAACACTGATAGGAGTGTATTATAGGCCACCTAATGGGGCGCGTGAGTTGGAAGAGCAAATGTGTAAGGAGATAGCAGATATTTGTAGTAAACACAAGGTGGTGATTGTGGGAGATTTTGATTTTCCACACGTAGACTGGGAAGCTCATTCTGTAAAAGGGCTGGATGGTTTAGAGTTTGTGAAATGTGTGCAGGATAGTTTTTTGCAACAATACATAGAAGTACCGACTAGAGATGGGGCAGTGTTGGATCTCCTGTTAGGGAATGCGATAGGTCAGCTGACAGATGTATGTGTTGGGGAGCACTTCGGGTCCAGTGATCACAATAGCACTAGCTTCAATATCATTATGGAGAAGCACAGGACTGGACCTAGAGTTGAGATTTTTGATTGGAGAAAGGCTAACTTTGAGGAGATGCGAAGGGATTTAGAGAGAGTGGATTGGGTCAAGTTGTTTTATGGGAAGGATGTAATAGAGAAATGGAGGTCATTTAAGGGTGAAATTATGAGGGTACAGTATCTTTATGTTCCTGTTAGGGTGAAAGGAAAGGTTAAAGGTTTGAGAGCACCATGGTTTTCAAGGGATATTAGAAATTTGGTTCAGAAAAAGAGGGATGTCTACAATAGATATAGACAGCATGGAGTAAAGGAATTGCTCGAGGAATATAAAGAATGTAAAAGGAATCTTAAGAAAGAGATTAGAAAAGCTAAAAGAAGATACGAGGTTGGTTTGGCAAATAAGGTGAAAGTAAATCCAAAAGGTTTCTACAGTTATATTAAAAGCAAGAGGATAATGAGGGACAAAATTGGCCCCTTAGAGAATCAGAGTGGTCAGCTATGTGTGGAACCGAAGGAGATGGGAGAGATTTTGAATGATTTCTTCTCTTCGGTATTCACTAAGGAGAAGGATATTGAATTGTCTAAGGTGTAGGAAACAAGTAAGGAAGTTATGGAACCTATGACAATTAAAGAGGTGGAGGTACTGGCGCTTTTAAGAAATTTAAAAGTGGATAAATCTCCGGATCCTGACAGGATATTCCCCAGGACCTTGAGGGAAGTTTGTGTAGAAATAGCAGGAGCTCTGACGGAGATCTTTAATATGTCATTAGAAACGGGGATTGTGCCGGAGGATTGGCGTATTGCTCATGTGGTTCCATTGTTTAAAAAGGGTTCTAGAAGGAAGCCTAGCAATTATAGACCTGTCAGTTTGACATCAGTGGTGGGTAAATTAATGGAAAGTATTCTTAGAGATAGTATTTATAATTATCTGGATAGACGGGATCTGATTAGAAGTAGCCAGCATGGATTTGTGCGTGGAAGGTCATGTTTGACAAACCTTATTGAATTTTTTGAAGAAGTTACGAGGAATGTTGACGAGGGTAAGGCAGTGGATGTAGTCTATATGGACTTCAGCAAAGCCTTTGACAAAGTTCCACATGGAAGGTTAGTTAAGAAGGTTCAGTCGTTAGGTATTAATGCTGGAATAATAAAATGGATTCAACAGTGGCTAGATGGGAGATGCCAGAGAGTAGTGGTGGATAATTGTTTATCGGGATGGAGGCCGGTGACTAGCGGGGTGCCTCAGGGATCTGTTTTGGGCCCAATGTTGTTTGTAATATACATAAATGATCTGGATGATGGGGTGGTAAATTGGATTAGTAAGTATGCCGATGTTACTAAGGTAGGAGGTGTTGTGGATAATGAGGTGAATTTTCAAAGCTTGCAGGGAGATTTATGCCGGTTAGAAGAATGGGCTGAATGTTGGCAGATGGAGTTTAATGCTGAGAAGTGTGAGGTTCTACATTTTGGCAGGAATAATCCAAATAGAACATACAGAGTAAATGGTAGGGCATTGAGGAATGCAGAGGAACAGAGAGTTCTAGGAATAACTGTGCATAGTTCCCTGAAAGTGGAGTCTCATGTAGATAGGGTGGTGAAGAGGGCTTTTGGAACGCTGGCCTTTATAATTCAAAGCATTGAGTACAGAAGTTGGGATGTAATGCTAAAGTTGTACAAGGCATTGGTAAGGCCAAATTTGGAATATTGTGTGCAGTTCTGGTCACTGAATTATAGGAAAGATATCAATAAATTAGAGAGAGTGCAGAGACGATTTACTAGGATGTTACCTGGGTTTCAGCAATTAAGTTACAGAGAAAGGTTGAACAAGTTAGGTCTCTATTCATTGGAGCGTAGAAGGTTGAGGGGGGATTTGATTGAGGTATTTAAAATTTTGAGAGGGATAGATAGAGTTGACGTGAACAGGCTGTTTCCATTGAGAGTAGGGGAGATTCAAACTAGAGGACATGATTTGAGAGTTAGGGGGCAGAAGTTTAAGGGAAACACGAGGGGGTATTTCTTTACTCAAAGAGTGATAGCTGTGGAATGAGCTTCCTGTAGAAGTAGTAGAGGTCAGTTCAGTTGTGTCATTTAAGGTAAAATTGGATAGGTATATGGACAGGAAAGGAGTGGAGGGTTATGGGCTGAGTGCGGGTAGGTGGGACTAGGTGAGATTAAGAGTTCGGCACGGACTAGGAGGGCCAAGATGGCCTGTTTCCGTGCTGTGATGGTTATATGGTTATATGGTTTACCCTACCATGCCATGCCACCCAACAACACACTGATTTAACCCTAGCCTAATCACAATAAAATTTACAATGACCAGTTAATCTACCAACCTGTATGTCTTCAGATGTGGGTAGAAGCCCACATGCTTCATAAGAAGTTGTACAGACTTTCTTGCCGAAGTTTGCCTTGAGTTGTAATAGCACCAGGAGTGGCTCACCTCCTGTCTCCGTTCTTCCTGTCTGATTTGCAAAGTCCTAGAAGGAGATTCTGATGTATATTCACTACATTCATTCACTTGAATAGGAGCAGCTTCAACCATCTCGTCAGCAACTAATTGTTGTCCAGATCAAAACATTCTGCTGAAATCACATGCTGTTGCAAAGCCAAATATCTATGTTGTCAAGCATCAGAACAAAATAAAGTGCATTAACTAAGATTAATTAATCTATATGAATCCTACTGTACCTGATGTAAACAAGACTAACAATATCATGGGAGGAACATCATTTCCAAGTTGCAAGCAAAAACTAAACGGCCACTTGAAACACAGTCAATACTCTTGAGTTTCTATCAACATCATCATCGAAGCAAGGTCTGGACAAGTATTTTAATCATTTTGTAAGTGTACATACATCCAACAATGTTCATAATAAGACTGAGTGCAAATTGCAAATCCCCTCTTTGGCTGCAGAAGAAGTGCCGGAGGACTGGAGAATGGCAACTGTAGTTCCCTTGTTTAAAAAAGGTAATAGGGAGAAACCTGGGAACTATAGACCGGTGAGTCTTACGTGGGTGGTATGCAAACTACTGGAAAAGATTCTTAAGGATAGGGTCTACGAGCATTTGGAGATGTATAGTCTACTCATGGATAGTCAACATGGCTTTGTGAAGGGAAGGTTGTGCCTCACAAGCCTGATTGAGTTTTTTGAAGAGGTAACAAAAGAAATTGATGAGGGTAGGGCAGTGGATGTGGTCTACATGGAATTTAGCAAAGAAATTGACAAGGTCCCTCATGAGAGACTCTTCCAGAAATTCATGAGGCATGGGATAAGTGGAACCTTGGCTGTTTGGATAAAAAATTGGCTTAAAGGAAGAAAGCAGAGGGAAGTTGTGGAAGGAAAGTATTCTGCCTGGAGTTTGGTGACTAGTGGAGTGCCACAGGGAGCTGTCCTGGGACCCCTGCTATTTATGATTTTTATAAATGACCTGGATGTAGAGGCAGAAGGATGGGGGAGTAAGTTTGCAGATGACACGAAGATTGGAGGAGTTGTGGATGGAGCTGTAGGTTGCTGAAGGTTAAAAGAGGATATAGACAGACTGCAGAGTTGGGCAGAAAAATGGCAGATGGAGTTCAATCTGGACAAGTGTGAAGTGATGCATTTTGGAAGGACAAACCAGAAGACTGAGTACAGGAATAATAGTCAGTTACTTAAGAGTGTGGATGAACAAAGGGACCTTGGGGTTCAAATCCATACATCCCTCAAGGTCTCTGTGCAGGTTGATGCAATAGTTAAGAAGGCCTATGGATGCTAAGCTTCATAAACAGGGGGATTGAGTTCAAAAGTAGAGAGGTCATGTTGCAACTCTACAAATCTCTGGTGCGACCTCACTTATAGTATTGTGTTCAATTCTGTCACCTCATTATAGGAAGGATATGGAAGCCATGGAGATGGTGCAGAGGAGATTTACCAGGATGTTGCCTGGTTTGGAGAACAAGTCATATGAAGCAAGGTTAACAGAGCTGGGACTTTTCTCTTTGGAGCATAGAGGAACGAGAGGTGACTTGATAGAGGTCTGCAAGATTATGAGAGGCATAGATGATGCACCATCAATAACTCTTGGAGGCAGGAAGTGAAAAATAGGCTTTTATTAACAGCAAAAAAAGGGAGCCCACTACATTTCGGAGACTGAGGGAGGAGCAGTGCCCCAATCGCCTTTATACAGGGGTCTGTGGAAGGAGCCACAGGAGCAGTCAGCAGAGGGGCATGTGCAGACAGGTATACATAGTTTACCACATTCACCCCCCCCCCCTTTGTTTTAAAACAGAGTCCCTACGGGCGAAGTTTCTTACAAGTATATTTACAGGTCAAGTCTATCAGACAGGCGAGTCTGTCACTGCGATCTACATAGCACCGGTGGTGATTGCACTGGTGACGGTGGATGTGCTGGCTCCATCCGACCTGACTTGAGGTGCCAGCCCGTTAGGCATCAGTAATCCCTCATGTGTGTGCGTGGTGCCCGGTATGGGAGTATATTTTCAGGAGTCTGCATATGGCTTGGTGTGCGCGGTGTCTTGTGGGTATATACATCGGTCGGTACAGGGTTCATAGTCACCATGGAGTCTTCAGGATAGGGGTCTGGTACTCCTGCAGGTGCCAGGTCGCGGACGGAGACCGTGTCCTCCCACCCATCAGGTAAGGCCACGTAGGCATACTGGGGGTTCGCATGAAGTAGGTGAACCCTCTCAACCATCAGGGAATATTTATTACTCCTCGCGTGTTTCCAGAGCAGCACTGGCTCTGGGGACGTCAGCCAAGCCGGTAGGGTGATCCCAGTGGCAGACTTCCTGGGAAAAGAAAAGAGTCGCTCATGAGGGGTGGCATTGGTGGACGTGCATAACAGGGAGCGGATGGAGTGGAGTGCCTCGGGGAGGACCTCCTGCCAGCGAGAGACCCGCAATCCCTTTGACCTAAGGGCTAAGAGTGTGGCCTTCCACACGGTGGCATTCTCCCTCTCCACCTGTCCATTCCCCCGGGGATTATAGCTCGTGGTCCTACTAGTAGCAATACCCCTAGCCAGCAGATATTGGCACAGCTCGTCACTCATAAACGAGGACCCTCTATCACTGTGGATATAGCAGGGATATCCAAACAGAGTAAAGAGCTGGTGCAGGGCTTTTACGACGGACGTGGCAGTGGTGTCGGGGCAGGGGATGGCAAAGGGAAACCGTGAGTACTTGTTGATTACGTTGAGGAAGTACACATTGCAGTCGGTGGAGGGAAGGTGGCCCTTAAAATCAACACTCAGTCGCTCAAAGGGGCAGATGGCTTTGATAAGTTGTGCCTTTTCAGGATGGGAGAAGTGCGGTTTGCACTCTGCGCAGACTTGGCAGTCCCTGGTCATCGTCCTGATTTCCTTAAGGGAGTAAGTCATGTTCCGGGCTTTCACAAATGTAAAGCCGGGTGACCCCCGGGTGGCAAAGATCTACATGGAAGGCGTAAAGCTGGTCGAGCTGCACGCTGGCACATGTTCCCCGTGATAGGGCATCAGGGGGCTCATTGAGCCTTCCAGGCTGGTACAGGATATCATAGTTGTAGGTGGAGAGTTCTATTCTCCACCTCAAAATTTTATCATTTTTGATTTTGCCCCGCAGTTGGTTGCTAAACATGAACACAACTGAGCACTGGTTGGTCAGCAAGGTGAACCTTTTGCCAGTGAGATAGTGCCTCCAGTCCCTAATAGCTTCCATTATGGCCTGGGTTTCTTTCTCCACCAGGGAGTGCCAAATTTCAGGGCCTTGAAGAGTACGAGAGAAGAATGCTACTGGCCTTCCTGCCTGATAGGGTAGCAGCCAGCGCAAAGTCGGAGGTGTCACTCTCTGCTTGGAAGGGAATGGTCTCATCCACTGCATGCATCACTGCTTTGGCAATGTCCCCTTTAATGTGGCTGAAGGCCGCGCAGGCCTCGTCAGAGAGGGGAAATGTGGTGGACTTGACCAGGGGGCAGGCCTTGTCTGCATAGTGAGGGACCCTTTGGGCGAAATAGGAAAAGAAGCCCAGGCACCGTTTGAGGGCTCTGAGGCTGGTGGGAAGAGGGAGTTCCAACAGGGGGCGCATACGGTCGGTGTCAGAGCCAATGACTCTGTTCTCCACGACTTACCCAAGGATAGCAAGTTGGGTGGTACCGAAAACACACTGCCCGTGTCAAACAGGCAGCTAGTCCTGTGCCCCTCCACCAGGGTGTCCATCATTGACCTAGCAAGCTGGTGTGGAGCGCTTTGGTCGAGGGTCAAGGAGGCCAGAGTTGCATCGCCATCTTGGTGCCCGGTAAGCACCCATGGGTCAGAGGCGGGGCGAGGTGGCGCCGACAAAGATGGCCGCCCCCATGTCTCGCACGAGGTGAGCAGGCAAGATGGCAGCGACCAAGATGGCGACCCCCCTGCCTCGCACGTGGCGCTGCTCAACCCCGCTCGTGGTTTGGACTTACAGGCCTTGGGGAAGTGGCCCTCCTTTCCACAGCTGGAGCAGGTAGCTTCTCGGGCCGGGCAGCGTTTTCGGGGGTGCTTTTCAAGTCCACAGAAGTAACACTGCGTGGATTTGTGACTGGCAGCAGCCGTGGTCGATTCGCTGGTGGGTTCCGGGGTCTGTGGTGTCCATGGGGCCGGCGGGAGATCGCGCGCCTGGACATCGTCAGCATCGTGCAGAGTGGCCTCCAGCATGTCGGCCAGCTCGATTGTCGAATGTAAGGTAAAATCAGCGTGTTCCAGCAGCCGCTGGCGCACGTACACTGACCTGATCCCCGTAACAAAGGCGTCTCTTACTAGCAGCTCCGCATGCTGTTCCACCGTCAGTCCCCTGCAGTCGCAGGCCCACACAAGTGTCTGTAGGGCCCGGACAAACTCAGCGCTCGACTCTCCGGCCCGCTGCCGCCGTGTCGCTAAGCGATGTCTTGCGTAGACGGTGTTCACCGGCCGCAGGTATTGTCTTTTGAGGGCGTCCAGTGCCCCTTGGTAGGTCGGCAGGTCCCTGATCAGGGAGTAGATCTGCGGACTGACCCTGGAGAGGAGAACTCTGTGCATCGTGGCAGGCTCGGTCACACGAATCTCTTCCAGGTACAAATGGAAGCATGCAAGCCAGAGTTCAAAAGCGATGTCAGCTTCCGGAGATTGAGGGTCAGTATCCAATCTGTCGGGTTGTAAAATGCTTTCCATGTTTTAAAATTGCTGCTAATAATATTGATGCACCATCAATAACTTGGAGACGGGAGGAAAACGATAGGCTTTTATTAGCAGCAAAATGGAGCGCAGTATCTCGGAGACTGAGGGGGGAACAGTTCCTCCAATCGCCTTTATACAGGGGTCTGTGGGAGGAGCTACAGGAGCAGTCAGCAGAGGGGCGTGTCCAGACAGGTATATGTAGTTCACCACAATAGATAGGGTTGATAGTCAGTACCTGTTTCCCAGGGCTCCAATACCAAACACCAGAGGGCATATGTACAAAATTAAGGGAGGGAAGTTTAGGGGAGACATCAGGGGTAAGTTTTTTACACAGAGGGCTGTGAGTGCCTGGAATGACTTGCCAGGGATGGTGGTGGAGGCTAAAACATAAGGGGTATTTAAGAGTCTCTTGGACAGGCACATGGATGAAAGAAAAATAGAAGGTTATGGGGTAGTGTGGGTTTAGTACTTTCTTTTTACAGATTATATGGGTTGTCACAACATGGAGGGCTGAAGGGCCTGTACTGTGCTGTGGCGTTCTATGGTTCTATGGTGCTCAAAAGGATAAACATAGAAAAATTAAGATTCTACATTTGTTTAAAATTCTTTGCTCAGGGGTGAGACAAATAAAGTCCATGGTGAATTGAACAAATCTACTATCCAGTAAACGCAAGGCCAAGACACTGAAGAAGTTCAAGATATATTTTAAGATGGCTCTGAAACTGCTCAAATCCCCAAAGGGAAAGAGTTCAACACTAATAAAAGAAAAGGAACTGTCACTTGTGATGGAAGAGGTAAAGATAACAAAGTCAAAAGAAAAGCCAATATTAAAAGGCAAAAAGAGCTGCAGAAATTTAGTATGTTAGAAGTTTGCAAGAGATATCAAAATCAAATCAAATTTTTACAATAACATTAGAGGAAAAGTGATCAGAAGCAATATTAGCACATTAACAACAAGTTGATGATCAGAAGAGAACAGTAACAGCCTCAAGGATAAATAGCCTTTTGATTACCTTATCTCCCCAACATAACAATTCAGATCAATAACAGATGAATAAAAATATTACCTTGGCAATGCTCAGTATATCGGGCTGCATCTATGGAGAGAAAAACTGATTAATGCATCATTTGTTTTCATGACCTTGAAACACTAATTGAATTTTCTCTGTACACCTGAGTATTTCTAGCACCATTAATTCAGATTTAGAACAAATGAAGAACTTTGCTTTGAAATTGCAACCTTGGCCTTTCTTGTTAATAAAAAAACAATTGGCTTTGGTTACTGACATTTCAAAATGAGATTGGGCAGAGCATTTCTTCAAAATACCCTCCTAAAATAACTGTATAACACATTACTTCCAATTCAGCCTTTAGTATCATACCACCTTTTATATGTTCACAGCAATGGCACTGAGAAGTTCTTAAGTGTTTTGTTTCACAAAGTATTAATTTTTTAAGAAGTAACTTGATGATGATGATGGATTTCCCCTTCAAGATGAAGGTAAAAATCTGGTGAATTTTAAGGGGAGTAATTCGTCTGTGAGACAGGTATGGTGAAATTGTAAAATTTTATACAGAACATTTGTCTTCTATTTTGTTACATCTGAATGATACTGAAAACCTTTTGAGTAGTACCATGTCATGGCTGTGATGATCTCAAACAACCTGAACTTTGTTATTCTTGTTTTATTCCAACTTCCATGAAGGGACAAAGGGACAAAGGGACAAAGTAAAGCTATTAATGATGGAAGCTTTGTACATGTCCAAGTTACTCAACATCGCTCAGACAACTATTGATTAGTCAATCTTCCAACTGATTAGAGCCTTGTAGATTTTAGAGCCATTTTCAGGGTTCATGGGGTGAACCATTCATTTACTGTTCCTGTAAGGAAGAAAGACGAGGCAACTTTAGATGATGAAAAATGTTGCAAATTCAATCAAAGAAAAATGAAGCCTTAAAGGTAAGATTTAGTAAGTTGAAATTGGCTGGGTCCTTGAAGAATATAAAGGCAACAAAGAAGAAATAGTCTATCGGGAGTGTTAAAAAGGCCATGACATGTCTCTGAACAGTAGCATTGTGAAAAATCCCAAAACCTTTACATTCAATATATGAAAAGTCCAACAAGGAAATGGGTAGAGCTATTCAAGGATGAAGGGAAGAGTTTTCTGGAGCCATACAGTATGAGGTGGGTGAGGTACAAAAACGAATACTCTGCATGGGTACTCAGCAAGGAGAAAAACAGGATCAGAGAGAGGTTTGTTGATATTCTAGGGTATGATGATAGCAAGGAGCAAGTGGTATTGGGTCACTTGAAAAGTGGATTCTGAGGAGATCTACTAATGGAAATGGTTAAGGATTATAGAGTGACCTTTATTCTTCTCTAGCCACCGTCAATGTCCTAGATAACCAAATAATAACCAGTGTTCTTTCTTTGTTGAAGAAGGGCGATAGAGGCAAACCCAGAAATTATAGGCTGTTGAACTATGTAACAGTGGTAGAGAAGTTATTGACGACGGTTCCTGGTTTTGACTTATTTTGGATTAGCAACGTGGCTTTGTGTGGGGAAGTTCATGTCTTATAAAGATGATTAAATGTTTTGAGAAGATAATGAAGGTGAATCAGTATATGGTAGTGGATGTTGTCTACTTTGAATTTGGTAAATCAATTGACAAGGTACTTTGTGGTGTGCTGATCCAAAAGATTAAGGCACATAGATGTTCAATAACCTGGATTCAAAATAATATTGGCCTGGGAACACATGAGGTAGTGCTGGAAGGGTGTTAATTCAACTGGAGGTCTGCGACCAGTAGTGTTCCATAAGTTTCAATGCTGGAGTCTCTGTTATCCATGACAAAAAGAATTAGGATTTGAAAGTGTAGGTGGGATGATTAAGAAGTTTATCAATGATACAGAAATTGGTGGAGTTGTGGACATTGAGGCAGTTTCACAAAAGATTCAGCAAGATATGAGTAACACACTTACAAAATTCTGGAGGAACTCAGCAGGTCAGGCAACATCCATGGAAAATAATAAAGAGGCAACTTTTCGGGATGAGACCCTTCATTGGGACCAGTTATTTCCAATGGTTAGTTGGAAATATGGGCAGAGAAATGGCGGTTGTATATTAATCTGGATGCATGTGAGATGTTGCACTTTGAAGTCCTCAGTCATGGTTTTGAGCGTAAAATTTGGGAAGTAGTGTTGCAGGTATGTAACATATTATTCTGCCCACATTTGGCTGACTGTTTTTAGTACTTGGTGCCATGCCTTTGGTGAGGATTCAAGAGTTCACCAGGTTGTTTCCCGGATTAGGCAGTATCAAGTATAAGAAGAGGTTGAACAAACTTGAATGTTTTCTGTGGAGCTTTAGAGGCTGAGTGGTGGCCTGATAAGAAGATTATGAAAGACAAAGAGTAGAAAGATCAGAGTTTTTTTTCATAGGATGAAAATGTCAAGATTAGATTTGTTGGCCATTTGATTACTAATTTATTTGGTTCATTACAACATTTTGGGCTGAAGTGCTGTACTGTCCTATGTTCTATGTTAAGTCCTTCAGTCACAACTTCCGTAAAATAGCAATATAAGTCAGCTTTAAACTGATGAAAGTCACAATTTACAGCCATTGACATTAACGATTTAAGCAGCATCAAAAGCAAAAACAACCCTATGTTTACAAAACAAACTTAAATGATCTAAGAAAGTATCCTATTTAGTTTGAGAGTTACACACGGAAAATGCTGGCGGAACTTAACAGGTCAGGCAACATCAACGGAATGGAATAAAGAGTTGAACTTGGGGCCAAGACCGAAATCAGGGCTGATTAATTTGAATCATGCCTGAGTGTTTGATCAATCTTTCCACTTTGGAAGAAAGCAGGTTACTTACTGTTACAATATAGATTAACTGCTTCCCACAATCAAGTGTGGCTGATCAGGAAGTGTCACAAATGTCAGATCTAAGATGTTTAATATGGATAAAGGTTACTTATTTTCCAAATAAGAGTGTAAATCTAATATTAACATTATAAGTTATTGATTTCTTTTTGTGAGTCAGAATAAAATAGCATTGCAAGACAAAATGCAATTTTCAGACAGACAGACGGTGATACACACTATATACATCTTGTTGAACAGCGTGACAATCATTGACCCAGCTGATTTCCCAGAAGAGCCATGATCCACAATCAGAATGGCTGCAGCATACAAAAGCATGGATTCTTGATGCTGTTAAAATGTTTACTGTTAATAAAAACAATAGGCATGTCTCGAGTGTCTGTCATTTATGTCCTAAAGAACATAATTTAGTGGGAGAATTTCTCGTTGTTGATAGAAATAAGCTAGCAAAATATATTTACAATTTTAAAAAGAGTCTCATAATATCTTGTACTGATATCTCCATTTTCAATCCTGGTAAGAAAAACCTGGTGAGTAACAGGAATTAGCAGATGGTCAGATTCAGTAACCTTTGGTCTTGCATATGCAGTGCAGTAATGAAGCAGGGAGTGCTGGTAATATAACAAGGTTAGAGGTATAGTGATTGTGTCAGTCATCAATGCCTCTGGTGTGGTAGCATCAATACTGATTTACTTGTGAGTCGGCTTGCACGTGCCCATTTGTGGTCTGAATTACACTGTTGCCATATTTGAAGCATGTCTGCATCAAATATGATCTTTCATCATTAATGTCTGGCATGTCGACATCAGTTAATGATTTGGATGAGAATATATGTGGTGCGATTAATAAGCCTGCAGGTGACACCTAATATTGTGGTAGAGTGAATGGTCAGGAAGGTTATCTGAGGTTGCAACACAATATTGATCAACTGAGAAAGTGGGCAATGGAATGGCAGATGGAATTTAACTTGAATCAGTGTGAAGTAATGCAGTCTGGGGAATTACATCAGACCAGGATATACACAGTGAATGGCAGGGCCCTGAGGAGTGCTTTGGAACTGAAACACCTACAGGTCCCTCGAAGTGGCAGGACAGGTAGTCAGGGTGGTGAAGAAAATGTATGGCATGCTTACCTGCATCAGGTAGAGTACTAGACTTGGGATGCCATGTTTCAGTCGAACAGAATGTTGGTTAGCCCGCACCTAGAAAATTGTGAGCAGTTTTATTTGCCATACTATAAGAAGGATGTGATTAAGACAGAGAGAGAGCAGAAAAGATTTACAAGAACTTTGCTTGGATTGGAGGGCTAAGAGTTATATGGAGAGACTAGATAGACTGGGACTGTTTACCCTGGAGCAAAGGAGACTGAGGTTCAACCTAATAGGAATGTTTACAATTATGAGAAGTATAGAGAGAGTAGAGAGTCAACAGAGGTATAAGAACCTAAAACTAATGATCAAAGCATTAATATGATGGGAGAAAGATTAAAGAGACGTGAAAAGCAGGTTCCTTACACAGAGGGTGCTGGGTATATGGATCAAACTGTGAGAGGAAGTTGTAGTGACAGATAAAATACAGCATTGGAAAGTTACGTGGATAGGAAGGGTTCAAGAGGATATGGATAGAACACAGACAGACAAAATTAGCTCAGTCAGAATAGACAAGTTAGGCTGAAAGACATGGTTCTTTGCTGTATAATTCAATGAATGAATGAATTTATAAGATATTCCTGCATCTGAAAAGTCTGAGGAGTTAACATATTGCAATGCGAATTTGCCTTGTTGATGTGACGCCTGTGATGTCAAACTGAATATTAACAATGCAGCTGAAGCCATGCATTGTCAGAATAGTCAGAAGATGCAGTGTTGGACAGTAGAAACAGTCCTCTTTCTTCAATCTTTTCTGCCTTCCCCTATCCAATGCCATTTGTGTTATTTAATAGAACAAAGTGCTTGAGGTGCTGTTGCTAATTAATTGGTGCAGGGTTTTGAACTGTTCCTTGGTGTTTCCAAAGTGCATCACAGTTTGCAAAGCCTGCAGGCAGGAAGTGGCTCAAACATGACGTATTATTCGGCTTATCTACATATGATGATTCTTAGGACATTATATAAGTTGGAGTTGCCTCACTGGAACAATAACATTGACTGGAATATGGAACTTGTCACAGAAGCCTAAAAACTTTAGAAGTATAAGGATTAAGTGTACTTCCTTATAGGTTACTGTTTTTAAGGGTTCATTTGTAGCACAAAGCTTTAGTTATGATTGTACTCTAAGCCCAGCATAATTATGAGAAAAAGGAGGCCTTCTATGAAGTAGTCAAGCTATTGCTAAGGAGAAGTGGAATGAACATCAGAAGGTCCTATTCATGAAGGCAACTTTACTCAAAACCCCTCCTATGTGAGAAATTTGTGAGGCAGCTCTTGGGATGAGGACCTTCTCAAGGCCATAGTTAAAGTTACAATGTAGGGTTCGAAACAGCTTGGCTGTGGCTGCAAATGTTGGAGTGGCCATCATTTTTTTTTGTGCTTGCTGATCTTTCCAGAGCTAGGAGCAAAAACATGTTTTTCTCTCCAACATGTTGCACTTTTTTGTTTACACTAGGGAGGTTACAATCTTCTGTGGGAGAGCAGAATTCATCTCATGTTCTCTAGCAGGCAGCAAGAGACAACATAATTGTTTGACTTCATGAGGACTGCCACATTCCTAAATGCATCAGGTTGACTTTGACTCTAGTTACCTCAGGCTGCTGCTGCCTCTGTTTCGCACTGGACTGCAAGTAATTCCTATGCTGATGCAGATGAGGAGGGGAGAGAATATACACATGACTAGCCAGTGAGACTTGCTGCAAAAGGAAATACCTTACCTTGTCTTTATTGTTAGACATCACAGCATTTGTTTGGCTGTAATAATAAACAAAAGCTTACTTTTTTGAAAGATTATCATTCCAAAGCAGATTTTGATATCCTAAATATCAGATGCAAATCAACAAACTACTTATATGTTTTATCAGTCTCTTATGGGCTTTTTGTCTGTTTCAACACCATTGCAGAGGCTCACTCAGTGACAATATCATGATTGGTGTAAACCACCACTGTGATATTGTCTGTAATGTGAGCAGACTGAGGGGACTGTGCCCTGGAGTTCTGATAAGTGTGTCAGGGAGTGATGCAGCAAATTAATCTTGAATCCCAATGCTGAATGATCAAGTTGCTGGTTAGTGAATGATGGAGAGAACTGTACATTGAACAGTAGCCAAAGTTAATAGTGACGCTTAAGTTAAGCAGCTGGTGATGCTTATGATTTGAAGTTTATATTTATATTTGAAGCCAGGTGTGTGATCCTCTTGAACTTTTTATGGCACTGCATTGCATTACTTGGAACTATGCTTTGTGTTCTCCACAAATGTTTCCACAAAATCTTGCTGGTTCTTCACAGGTATAGGACTTTGCTTCTTCTCTCCATCCCAGGGATCAAGACTACAGATGTTGCATTGAACAAACTCCTGCTTTTTTCAAAACTCCTTGCACTTTGTAGCATAACTTCCTCCGTTGGTTGCAGTCTCCTCTTTAAGAAATGCAGGGGGCTGAAAGATGAGCAAGTTGGATTAGACAGGAACTAACCAGTCAAAAAGATGCAAAGGTGTTTAACACTAGCTGAATGATGATAACCAGGAGGCTGTACTAATCTGACATGTAGTCAGCAATGAGTTGAATGGGAGCAGTTTAATCAGGGTTGTGAATCTTCGAAATTCTCTGCAGAGAAGAATTGTGGAGGTTGAAACAATAATTACTTTCAAGGCAGTGATCCCGTTGAATGGCAGAATAGGCCGAAGGTGTCATTTGGGCTGTTCATGCTCCAATTACTTACATCCTTGTATTCTGATCATGATCCCAGCCACTGTTTTTCTACAATTATCAAACCAAACTCATCAAGCTCTATCTACCTGTCTCAGCAAGATAAAAACATGATGTTATTTGAATTTATCCCATATCCTGGCCTCTCCTCGGAACACCAATACAGATTATTGAGCAATGAAACTTGTGTTGGGTATGCAAGTGGATTATAGCAGTTGCTCATAACAGTTATCATCACAACATTCCCAAAGTTGTTTGCAAACTACTTTAGATTGCCTTGAGGTCATTAAATATTATTATGTAGATGCATGCTCATAATTTCCTTTGTATAACAATTCTTTGAGGTTATCTGGCAAAATACTGTAAAATACAATTGTAAGTACTCTTTTTCCATGACTAACATCTATCAAAGATAATCCTATCTTTTGTTACAGAAAATAGAAATAAATTGTATGCCAGGCTGTAAGTGTGATTTGCTTCTTCAGTGAAAAGCTTCATTTTCAGACATAACAACATTAGAATAAGCGCTGAAAAAAAAAACGTTGCCAATGATGAAAACAAATTCATTATCCTGAATCATTATTGGAGCCAAACAAAGCATGTTTCGTAGAATGTAATTTTACGGTTTGCTGCTGACAATTACAAAGTGCACTTTTAACATGTTTTATGAAACAATGGTTTGCCTGGAGCCTACAACTTGCATGCTTGGGACTACATTACATTTTGCATTTCAATAAAGTTGAACAACATGCTACTAATTTAAATTTAAGACCAAATGTTCTTCGCAGTCCTTTACATTTGTAGCAGATTTGCATTTTTCTTCAAATCTGTTCATTATCAAATCTTTCAAATTATGGTAATGCCTCGCAGTGTTACAGCTACTTACAAAATGAACTTCCAAAAGCATTTTCTAATAAGACTGGTTCTGTTTGTGCAATTGAGGAAGTGATTTTGTTTTAAAGAAGAACTTGAATTTCTGTAAAATATGGGTAACTGATAAGTGCTTTTGTTTTAGGAGGAACAAAAGCACATAGATTTTGTGGTAACTTGACGTGGATTGATAATTGTTAGAGACAACCTGCAGAGATTAAATGTTCACCTCTGGTTGCAAGATGCAACAATAAGTGTTTTTCACAATGTATACTGGTTCCTTGACTTTCCACAATATATTAAAAGCTGGGTCAAGGAATTGAGAGCTATGCACCTGAATTGCATAGTTACATTTGTGACAGCGGGTAGATGAAAAACAAGATGCAGATGAAGTCAATAAGTGAGCAAAGCCATGACAGATGGAGTTCAGCTTGACAAGTGAAAGGTTATCCACTCAAAGTCCAGATTATTGGTGATGTGGCTGAAATAAGCAAGCTGGAGTCTCTGTTTTCCTCCTTCTAATGTACAATTCCCTGAAGTGCTTCAGAGCCAATAAAATATTTCCTAAGTATCTTCCTTGATGGTTAGCAGTCTGAAGCTCAATTTGAGTGCAGTAAGTTGCGAGAACTGCATTTGACCAATGCAGTTAATGATGAAGGTCAGGGAGGGTAAATTTAACCAAGCCTTTGAAAAAAATCTAATTGCCTTGAAAGAACTACTAAGGGATTATTTAGTACAAGGCCTAGTATCAATGCATCATTTCATCAGTTCTGCACTAGAATGGCCACCACTGTCCTTTGCGTTCAAGCCACTGGAATGGAGCTTGGGTCCTTATATTTCTGACTAAGATGCAAGAGCTTGATTATTAGGCTATGACCAACATATGACCAGAATCCTTCTTGAATTATGCTTGAGGTGTTTAACAGATTGGGAAGAAACCTAAACTGTGTAGTATTTTTCTACTAGCCTAGCTTCTATAACATAAAAACAAGAAATTCTGCAAATACCAGAAATCCAAAGCAAGATACAGAAAACGCTGGAGGAACTCAGCAGGTCAGGCAGCATCCAAGAAACCCCTCTTCAGGTCTATATAATGTTCTATAATGTCACCTGAGACATAAGATAATACTGTTAGTTCATATCTCCAAAGTTCAAAGTAAATTGATTATCAAAGAGCATACATGTCACCATGTACAACCCTGAGATTCATTTTCTTGTGGGAATATTCAATAAATCCATAATAGAATCATTGAAAGGCTGACTTGACTTGGCCATTCAACCAGTGTGCAAAAAACAACAAACTATGCAAATGCACAAAACAAATAAATAATAATACTAAATAAATAAGTAGTTAATAGAGAGAACCTGAGATCAAATGTCTTTGAAAGTAAGTCCATAGGTTGTGGGAACATTTCAATAATGGGGCAAGTTGAGTGAAGTTATCCCCTTTGATTCAAGAGCCTGATGGTTTACAGGTAATAACTATACCTGAATCTGGTGACGAGAGTCCTGAGGCTCCTGTACCACCTTCCTGATAGCAGCAGTGAAAAGGGAATGTGTCCTAAGTGGTGAGAGTTTCTGATGATGAATATTGCTTTTCTCCTACATGTAGATATGCTTGTAGCTGGGGAGGACTTTACTGGTGATAGACTGGGCTGTTTCCATTACTTTCTGTAGGATTTTCCATCAGAGGGCTTTGCTGTTTCGACAGCAGGCTGCAATGCAGCCAGTCAATATACTCTCCACTATACATGTATAAAAGTTTGTCTATGTTTTCAATGTCAGGCCAAGTATTTTCAAACTCTCAAGGAAGTAGAGACACTGACGCTTTCTTCCTAATTGCGCTCACGTGCTGAGCCCAGAACAGTTACACCAAAATAATAATACTAAGGAATTTATACTTGCTGACTCTCTGCACCTCTGATCCCCTGATGAGCGCTGGCGCATGGACCTCTGGTTTCCTTCTCCTTAGGTGTGCTGAACTTGAGTAAGAGGTTGCCAAATAACAAAACAGAATTAGAAGGAATCAAATGTTGAAAGCAGTGGAACAATACTGAAGATACTTTTAAAATTATTATCCAAGCTCTTTTTTTTTCTGGTAAAATATACAGACATGTTTTAATGTTAGATAAAATACCAAAGTTTTTTAATGAAAGACTTCATAAAGCAAAATGGAAACAAGAAAGCACAATTATTTCAAAGTAAATGATTACGATAACAATTGATTCTAATGTTGAAAACTTTTCATATGTTGTTCTTGTTCTGAGATTAACTACAAGAAAATGTTAATCTAGGTTTGGCGCAGCTCTGCTGCGCTACCTGAAGGGAATTGCTAATTAAAATGTAGAAAAGAAAATAGGATAAAGTGCTTGAAAATGAAACCAATGCTATCTGATGATAATAAGAACAGATTAATGTTCTAATTCAATTTATTCCAGAAAATGACCTGTATTTCAATTTCAAATATTGGAAATTTAAATAGTTCAGAATTGATTTGTTGTTCAAACGTAAGAAACAGGTCACAGCTTAAATCTGTTCATTGACGTGGATGAATCAATTCTGATTTAATCCAGTCTGCCCCGTCACAACAGAGTGAAAAGGTGGGCAGAGAGTTAAAATCAGCCTCTGGCATTTCCTAACGAGTTTGTAACAGTTCCTTTATTAGAAGGTTGATATTGCAATCCATTAATGCAATATTTTAACCCAAAGTATAGTTTTTCCTATGAGTCCAGTGTTTGTCAAAGCATATTCAGAGAGGCTCATCTCTACAGGAAGAGTGAAAAGCAGTTTTTGGCTGCAGTCAGCAGAATTGTGAATCTTTTGAAGACCACATTTCTGAAGTAGACTCCTGCTTTTTGTTGACTTTTATACCATTTTATTTCATGTTCTCCCAATAACTCATGGAGCCATTCCCTCTCATCTGATCAGAATTATATAAGATCTATGAAGATTTGATAGTAAGATGGGAGATGTGTTCTATAACTGGAGCTTTAGACCCATCATCATCATTGCCAGATATATCTCATAAGAATAAAAGTCACGTTGAAGGCCATACCAACACTGAGCGGTTTAGGCATACCCTGAATGTATCTGAGCAAGCGTGCAGGATGAGGCTGCCCCAATCTACCTGTTCTATCACAGATTTCTGTGATCATCATGATCCAGTGCTGTGAAATTACAATCCAGAATACAAATGGTTAAGCTGGGAAATAAATTTTCAAGGTAAAAAGAACAGCACAAGAAGACTAAGAAATCTGGTTGAAGGGCAGCTTACAGCACTGGGGAATAGTTTACAATGATAATGCTGGGCGCATGGATTTATGGAAGATACAAAATTTCACAAAAGCTAACAGCCTGGGCCAAAGTGACAAGATAGCAACAAAGAAACACGCTACAGCTGGAAAACACTGCCTTAGTGGTTTGTCAAGAACTGATCATGTGACTGATCCCATGCTTAGAGAATGGGAACATGGGAATAAAGTGTGGGAAGTGTAAACATGGGGACTGCAGCCTTCAGAGGAATTGTTCTCGTCAGCTGGAATGAGCAAGTATGCTTGGTCCAGACAATCTGAAGGTGGAATAATGGAAGTGATTCAAAATCAGAATGGTGATTTATATTTATGGTTACTTGCACATATGGATATTTGTATTTATGAAGTACCTGGCTGAGTATTAAAAACCTGTGCTGATCAACAGGCTGGAGTGTTCACTGAGATCTTTAACTTCTCGCTTCATCAGCCTGAGGTACCCATCTGCTTCAAGCAGGAATTATACTACTGCCTCAGAAAAACATGGTAACTTGCCTCAGTGACTATTACCCATTGGCACTTACATCCACTGTGATGAAGTGCTTTGAGAGGTTGGTGATGAAACATATCAACTCTTGCTTGAGGAGCGAGTTGGATCTGGTCCAATTTGCTTACTCTCACAACAGGTCAATAGCAGGTTGCATTTCTTTGGCTCTTCACTCAATTATGTGAAGAGGCATATATCAGTATGCTCTTCATTGACTGCAGCTCAGGATTCAATACTACCATTCCTTCAAAACTAACTAATAAACTTCAAGATCTTATGCTCAATACCTTCTTGTGCAACTGGATCCTTGATTTTGTCACATGCCAGTTCAAACTGGCAACAACATCTCCTCCACAATCATCATCAGTACAGGTGCACCACAAGGCTCTGTGTTTAACCTCCTGCTCTACTCAATTTATACTGTTGACTATGAGGCTAGGTGCAGCTCCAATGCCATATTTAAGTTTGCTGATGACACCACTTTGGCCAAATCAAAAGTGGTGACAAATCAGCATATAGGAGGGAGAATGAAAACCTGGCTGAGCTGTGCAACAACAACAATCTCTTACTCAATGTCAGAAAGACCAATGAGCTGATTATTGACTTCAGGAGAAGAAAACACAAGGTCCATGAGCCAGTTCTTTTTGTGGGATCAGAGGGGCAGAGGGTCAGCAACTTTAAATTCCTTGGTGTTATTATTTCAGAGGATCTGTCCCATAAGTGCGATTAGAAAGAAACCATGGCTCTACTTTCTTAGAGTTTGCAAAAATTTGGCATGTCACTTAAAACCTCTACAAACTTCTATAGATATGCAGTGGAGAGTATATTGACTGGCTGCATCATGGCCTAGTATGGAAACACCAATGCCCTTAAATGGAAAATCCTACAAAATGTAGTGGATACAGCCCAGTGCATCATGGATAAAGCCCTCCTCACCATTGAGCACATCTACATGGGGTGCAGTTGCAGAAACACAGCATCCATCATCAAGGACCCTGGCTGTCCAGGCTTCCTCTCTCCTCACTGCTGCCATCAGGAAGGGAAACCCACCCCACCAGGTTCAGGAACAGTAATTTCCTCTCAACCATTAGGCTTTTGCATCAGAGGGAATAACTTCACTCAACTTCACTCACTCCAAGACTGAACTGTTCCCACAAGCTATGGACCCACTTTCAAGAACTCTCACTTTCTACAACCCTCTGAAGCCTCTAATGATGCTGTGCATTGGCACCTATACTGTATATCAAATGGTGATGCAACCAGTCAGAGTTAATCTCTGCAGTACATCAACAGAAATTTGCCAGAGTATTTGGTGGCAAATCAAACCTCCTCAAGCTTCTAAAGAAGTATAGCTACCAGCAAGCCAACAGCATGAGTGCATCGATAAGGTGATCTCATGTTCTCATGTTTATCTCATGTTCTCAATATTTATTGCTTATTTATTTATTACTACATTTTTTTCCTTTTTGTATTTGCACAGGTTTTTTTTGTCATTTGCACATTGGTTATTTTTCTGTCTTGGTGTGTACTGTCTTGTTGATTCCATTGCGTTTCTATGTATTTACTGTAAATACCCACAAACATGATTCTCAGGTTTGTATATGGTGACATATGTACTTTAATAATTTACTCTGAACTTTATTGTTGGCAGAATCTCACTTGGCAATGAGGAGGGGTACAGGAGTGAAATAGATTGAATGGTGTCACAGCGGTGTCACGACGACGACGTTTCTCTCAACTTTGACAAGACCAAAGAATTGACTGTAGACTTCAGGAAACAGAAGTTAGTAGAACACACAACAATCCAAATGGAGGAGTGAGCAGGGCTAATCTTCAAGTTCCCAGGCATCAACATCTCAGAGGATTTGTCCTGGGCTCACCTTATCGATGCACTCATGCTGTCGGCTTGCTGGTAGCTATACTTCTTTAGAAGCTTGAGGAGGTTTGATTTGCCACCAAATACTCTGGCAAATTCCTATTGATGTACTGCAGAGAGAACTCTGACTGGTTGCATCACCATTTGATATACAGTATAGGTGCCCATGCACAGCATCATTAGAGGCTTCAGAGGGTTGTAGATTTAATGATGTCCATCATTTAGAATCCTCACTATCTGGGACATGCCCTCTTCTCTTTACTGACATCAGAAAGGAGGTCAGGAGACTGAAGATACACACGCAAAGTTTTAGGAAAGCTTCTTCCCCTCTGTCATCAGATTTCTGAACAGTCCATGAACACTATTTTACTATTCATCCTTTACAATGTTTATATATTTTTCTTTTAACATATAATATTTTGTTGTGCCTGCCACAAAGCAACAAATGTCATGATTCATGTCAGATACATTAAACCTGATTCTGTTTCTGAAGCAACTCAAGCAAATTTTTATTATTCATGTGTAAGCTAATAAAGTGCATATCACTCAATTCTGGTGTGTTAAACACATGCGCTTAATTGTGACCATGTGTAATGTAAAATTATTATTCTTAGCAATATGATCTGCTTCAGTCTGTAATCTTGCATCTTGAACAATAATGTATGAAACCTAGAAGTTGACAGGTTGTGATCAGTTGCTGGCTACTCAGGTCATTTACACGATTCAGAAAGTTATTTTAGTCCCTTTGACAATGGCTTAGTTTGGACATCATTCCAATTAATACAGAAACTGTTCTGGAATAAAATAAGACTAAGTTCAATAAAAATGAAACAAATGCTAACTACAGATAATATTTTCACAGAAAATAATAATCAAATATCCTTCATTATTTTGTGCAAAGTTTATCCCATGGTTAATTTTAAAGTTCGCATGAAAAATTGTGGAGTAATTAACTCATTGAACAGAAGGTTAGTTAACCTTCACCACTGAAAATCATTGGGCTGCAGTCAGGTGTGATGTTAATTCTTTTAAAATCTCATTCCAAGTTGAATCTACATTCAGTCCATTGATTTTAATCATAGTGGAGGAAGGGGAAGACAATTAACCCATTCTCAGGAGGTGAATGGCTTATTTAAATATTATATTTAGGCTGTGTGCCTCATATATGACCTATCTCCCAGTACAACCCTGGTGGATTGCCTAGATCTTGGGAAAAATCGATATTAAAAATAAAACTAGAGTATTTCCAAGGATGAGTTAATTCCTTTTACAGCATCACATATGAGCCAGAATGCATTGGAGGGTCTCTCTATAGCACCCAAGCTAACCTGTTTCCTACAAATAGGGTCTCATGAAAGATCCACCCAATATCAAAGCCTCATATTGGGCCTCCTCCCAGATTCATCTTCAACAAGAACTGTCATGCTCCTATCAGGATTTACCTAGTCAATCAGGCCATTACTTGATAATGCTCAAATTTAGGTCAACAGGACCATTTAGATGAGGGACTGAATCTAGCTAGAACACTATGTGGCTAGGCATAGCTCAAATGCCATCTATAAATTTGCTGATTATACAAGCATTGTAGACAGAATCTCAAATGATGATGAGAGGGTGTACAGGAGGAAGACATACCAGTTAGTTAGGTTGTGTTGCAATAACAACCTTGCACTCTATGTCAGTAAGACCAGAACTGATTGCGGACTTCAGAAAGGTAAGATGAGGGAACACAGATCAATCATAATAGAGGGATCTGAAGTGGAGAGAGTAAGTAACTTCAACTGGATGTCAATATCTCTGAGGATATAACCCGGTTCCACATATTGATGCAACTATAAAGACAGTAGCTATACTTCATTAGCAGTTTGAGGAGATTTGGTTTGTCACTTAAAACACTTGAAAACTTCTACAGATGTACTCTGGAGAGCATTCTGACTGGCTAATATCACTGTCTGGAATGGGGAGCAGGGTAGGCTACTACACAGGATCACTCCAAACTTTGTCAGCTCTATCATGGGTATTAGCCCCCATAGTATCCATGACACCTTCAAGGAGTGGTGCCACAGAAAAACAATTTCCATCATCAAGGACCCCTACCACCCAGGATGTGCCCTGTTCTTATTGTTACCATCAGGATGGAGGTACAGAAGCCTAAAGGCACCCACTCAGCAATTCAGGAACCACTTCTTCTCCTCTGCCTTTTGATTTCTAAATGGATGTTGAAGCCATGAGCACTAGCTCACTACTTTTTGTTAATTTCTGTTTTTTGCACTACTTATCTTAATCGATTTTTGATGTATATGTATAAATATATATATGCATAATTCATTTTCCATATTTATCATGTATTATATTGCACTGTTGTTGGGGTGCTGTACACTTAATGCATTTTTATGGAATTACATGACATATGCATGTGATATAAACCTAATTCTGATTCTGAGTTATTACATATTGCCAAACCACTATACGATTCCCAGGACTTTTTGGATTTATTCTTTAAGCAGATCTGAAATTTTATTTGTCAGGTTTATTTATTATTTTGAATTCAGACCACTGCCCATGGCCTTAAGTTATGAGAATGGATCTTCCCCACCCAACCCCAGCAATGGTTGGTTCCTTCCCTATTTCCTTCTCCCAAGTCATCTCAGTTTAATTGGAATCCAAGCATGGGATTAGCATGATGCTTGGCTTCCTGTCAAAAATATTTTACATTTTGCAGTTGTGTTGCAAGCCTCCACCTTCCCTGATAAAATCTTGGCAATTCACCTACCAAACCTTACTCTGTCAGCATTGCACCTGGAGTTTAACAGGACTACTTAAATAAAGGATTGAGATCAGACAAAAAAGAGTAATTACTTCCTGCCAAGAACTCAGCTAAATCCTTTTACCCATGGATTCATTCTTTGTCCAGGCTATCTGAATTTAGTAGGCTGCATAATCAGTTATTTAAGTCACATCATTTGGTTTCTCCTATATATTTCCTCGCTTTCAGTCTCAAGCATTAGGTTAAGAAATAACATTTATCACATAGAAACCAATGTGCACCGCATTTGCCTAATGCACTGACTGCTCTTTCTTTGTTGCAATTATGTTTTTTGTGAAATAACTTGTAATTGAGGATCAGAGGTCACTCAATGTACTGGAAGTACTGAAAACAAGAAATTACAATTTGCAAACAAAACATATAAAGATCTACTTATACAGACAGAGACAAAAATATTTTTGAAATCCTTCAACAGGGTATTAATTTCACAGCAAATTAAAGCTTCAAGTGCTGGCTTCAGATTGCCTTAGATATAAAAAAAATGTAATATAAAATGAGAAATGGTCATTTTGCTGTCAAACCTGTTTTCTCCTAACAGGCCATTCATGATTTGTGCTGTCAAGGACACTTCCCCAACTGATTAATCTCCTGAAGGAGGTAAATCAACATGGGTGAAATGTCCCAGAGATGAAACCCTGAAATTTCACTCAGTGTAGTTTATATTGCAGATTTTCATTACTTCAAAACAGATACATCATCATTGACTCTGAAGCATTTTGGGATGTCCTGAGGTTAGAGAAAGCATGAAATAGGTGTATATAAATGCAAGTTCTTTCTTCCCTTCACAGCAGACAAGCTGTGCTGTATATTGCATTTCAATTGAGCTTAAAGGACATCTGTGAAAACTGGTGCAAATTCCAGTTTAATAAGCACTCAGGCAGCCTGCTCGACTGTCAATTCCTTTGGAAATTGTGCCACAAGTAAAAGCTTACAAGCAATTAACATAGTTGTGTGCAATTCTTTCTTGCTGTACTTTCAAGAGGAATTAACCCATCTGTACTTTTCATTGAGTTAAGTGACTGATGAAATAGCACAGGAAGAAATCCCATAAAAATGCGTTAAGTGTACAACACTGTTCAATTCTGTAATTGTGAGACCAAATTATTTCAATTTAAAAAAAATGACAAGAAAGTTAAATCTCTCAGAGTAAAATTCCAAATGCTGAAGAGTAATGTTTGCAATCAATATAATCCAGTGTTGCCTGCTTTCTTACTGCACATTTTAAGTTTTGATATACATCTTCAGACAGCTGGGTACATGTTTTCAAAATCACATAGATGAAAACAAATAGATTATACATACTCATATATAACATGACCAAAAGCACAGAATTAAGAGGAAACATTAGAAAATAGCCTGTTCTTAATTTATCATTAAACTCTATACGATGCTACCCCAGTGCCAGCTTCATGGCTTCACCAGTATTCCAATCGTATGACATAGACTATTTGCTGTGTTTTAAATTATAATTGGTTTTGTAAGAATCAGTCACCCAAATATCCATTCTTTTTAAAAGGGAGGTTACAGAAATTATTGCTTGCTCTAAGAAGAGACAATATTTTCTTTGTGTACTGGTGTGTGTGTGTGTGTGTGTGTGTGTGTGTGTGTGTGTGTTCACGCATGGGGGGTGGGGGAGAAATTGGGAGCACCGGATGAGAATAGATAAATATCTATTAAGTTTATGTTCTACCATCCTGGTTGTCACATGATACGATGATAATGGAGTTGTTGACATCCCACAGCATCATTTAGCAGACCCAATGATATATGAGAAAACCAGTCTGGTGAAGAGCTAAGAAATCTATACGTCCAAAATCACCTTTCTCCTCCCTAGTATCTACATTTACCATGTTTTGTCTCAAATACTCACATGCTGTATCTTAAATGTACTTCTGAAATAAATCTCATTTGTATTTGAACAGATCAATATCATCTACCTCCACTGCAGGAGCATTTTTTTTAATAGATTTGTCACTTGTTCAATGACATAATGACTCTAACATTCTGATACTCCTCGTCTTCCCTCTGTCACTGATCATGGCAGGACTATCTCTGTTATAATGTATGGACAAAGTTGACAAACAAAATATTCCAGCCTTGTCAATAAAATCACATTGAATATTATAACATTTAAGCATTCTTCTGCATTGCAGTGACTGGCTTTGTTGTACTCTTGGCTGTTTAAGTCATGTAACATGCTCTATAAAGTGGCTGCAGATTATCTGGTCTGAGAAAACTAACTGTTAATGGAGGGGACTGTAGAAGGCTTGAAGCATGACCTCAAGAACCTCTGGACCTAGTATAGACTAATTGACAGCCAACTGGGCTGGCCGACTGACAGGCAATTGGCTGATCACCAGAAATGAAGCAAGGACTTAAACAGGGGTCTGACATTCTCAGAAAAATCAGCAGCTGTGGAATAGCTCTCATTTACACCAGGATCCCATCCATTATGCAATCAGTCATGTAATAGCGGACAGAATGCTGGAGTAGCATGGCACTGTAGTGTTATGCAGAGATAGGGAAGGTTTAAAGATATATGGACTAAATGTGAGCAAATGGTATCAATTTAATGGCTATAAGTTGAGCCAAAAGTCACATTTCCATGTATTATTACTCTATTGGTCAGAGCTACTTGAACTGTAACAGAAAATTGCAAATGGCCATTAAATGCTGATTAAGTGTACAAGTGCATTAATGGAGTTGGCTGGCTTGACTGTCCTGTATGGTATTGGGTTTGTTGATCATAAAGTTCTAGACTGAAATGAAGACCTTAATCTTTTCATGATATAAATAGTCATGAGTATCCTCAATAAAGAGCTATTATACTGTAACTACTCAATCTTGAAAGACTAGTTCACTTTCCTGTCTCGTTTCCATAGTGAACTTTGCTGCCAGTACCTACGACTTGAGCAGTGGGTCCCCCCTTCCTACTAGCTAACAAAGTAGTTTAAACCATAGTGAATTTATTTTCAGTGACACATGTTTAAATCCAAACAACATTCTTAAAACACATTTAAAACTCACTGACAATTTATATTTTTGTTGTAGCCTGGGGAAAAGTACACACTCAGGACAACAATTACCTTTTTGGGTTTTAATTCTTTTATCTATTTTAGGCATTTAAGTGCCAGAAGAAGGTCTTAAAACAAAACAAACGACTTTACAATCAGGTCCTGCCATTACAATCTCCATTTAACCTTCGACCTACACACCTGTGTATTGAACAATTGCGTACGCAGTGTAAAAATACAGAAAGAAAACCGCACAAAACTAATACAGTACTAATATGGTAGTGGCAATTCTGAAGGAACACAATACAAAACAACATTAGAATCCCCCCCAACCCTGTACCTTATATATAGCAGAGAAAATGTAAGTGAAGACATCTCATCTAAGATGTCTACTACATTTTAGTACACCCGTGCTGAACCCCCGAACAGAGACTAAACATTCACGATACGCTGATACATGCACTATCAGTCATGATACAATAAAGTTAGACAAAAGGTACGCTTTGGCACAACTTTTACACGATATTGCCTGGTAGTTAAATTACAGGAAGACTGACCTACTTGGCTGGTGAGGAACTCTGCAAGCCATACTATCCAGTGTTGAGTCCTTTACTCGTGAAAATCTGAAGCATCCACATGTAAAACATGTCAAATTACCAATATTCTCGATTCGCCAACAAGCATAAATGAATTCACGTGGATATTGTAAATTAATGCTCTCCTTTCCTCACTAAGCCCAGTACTTCTGTGGGAACTTGATTCCAATGCCCCAACAGCTTCCGCAGCAGAAAACAAAATGGTCTCCCCACTATCCCATGTGTGCGTAATGATGTCACCATGTCCACTTAAAGGCACAGACAACTATTCTAGCATTACCTGGATGAATGCCTGAGTACATTTTTTAACGATAATGAATAGCATTCGATGGTTACCTGGTTACATTTTAAAAAAGACTTCTATATTATAAACCTTCTCTAAAAAAGCAAAGTACTTCCAAAACAAGGGTGCAATTCCTATAAGCTAAAAACACATACGTACCAATGAATTAGATGAACCATTTGTCCGCTACAAACATCAACGGCAGAGGTGTGGATTCTTGTTCACTCAATGTTTCTTTTATGCTTCTTGTATTCTTTAGCATATTCCTAATAAACCTGAACTGTTATCTTCACTTATCCAGTTTCATTGCCACTTGTGTAGGTGACTTCACATACATATGTGATATTCTTTCAGATACCTTTTAGCATAACTGGTCTAAAAGCTTCTTTTGAGTGCTGTGAACTTCCTTGAGTATATGCATCATTCCAATTTATTAATACATCCATTATTGATATGCAAGTGATTATCTTCATCTGGTCGTCAAGCTTCCTTGAAGTAAACATCTCCGCCAGCATTGTCTATTTTAAAACAAGCCCAATTAAATAATCCATGGTTTTTTCTGAACCTCTTCAGTAATAAGACAGGTGCTGTGAGCCAGCAGTCTGCTCCATAGACAGAATTTATTTGCAAAGCTGTGTTTTAAAACTTCAAGCTGGGTACTGCTTTCCATTTATATTATGAATTGAAGACCGGCTGCCTTTTACAACCAGAAGCTAAACAAAGAATACAATTACAAGTTTAACTTATAACGGTTAGATCTTTAGAAGAGACGCTGCTGTGTTTAGAAAGCTAAGCTTAGAAAACCAAAAGGCCGCCTGTTCCAGGAAGTGAATATTCATCACAGTCCTGGATAGGGTGGGGATGCCATTGTGTCAAATTGGTGCTGGGCACTTTCAAGTTTCTTTGCATTCAATGCAAACAGAGTTTTTTGTACCAAGCCATTCTTATGTCACATAGGAAAAAGAAGCAGGAAAAGGCTAATTAGCTTTTTGCCTCTCCACCGTTTATGGCTGATCTTTCTCCACAATTTCATTTTGCTGCACTAGCCCCAAATCTGTTTCTTCCCTTATCTAAAATAAATCTATCAATTTCTATTTTAAATTTCCTCTATGAGGCTCAGTCATTCTCTTAAATGGGGAATTGAAGATTCCCTGAACTCTGGTTGTAAATTGCTTCTAATCACAGCGCTGAAAGGCCAAATTCTTATTTTGAGACTGACTCCTGGTTCTGGAAATCCCAACCAGGGGAAAGATCTAGCTTGGTACAATTGTCGTACATCTCCATTAATTCATTTCTCATTATTCTAAACTCTGGAGATTACAGTGCCCAATCAGTTTAACTACACCTCACAAAGCAACAGTTTACCACTCTCCACCATATCCAATGAGTCAATCTGGTAAATTTTCACTGCACTCCCTCTGTTTCAAAGAAAAACCTTTTTTTTGGGGTAAAGAGACTGAAATTCTTTATAACCACTCCCAGTCAGACTTCATCAGAGGCTTCTGCAGCAGACCTCATCAGAGATTTCTGCAGCAGATGTCCAGCACTATCTTGCTATTGGTTTGAAATCAAGTGAGAGCATATTTTCAGTGTCACTCTCTCCTTAACTTTTCCTCATTGCCTGGCTGAGTAGCACTTCCTGGGTACCAGATCAGACTAAAACAAAAGGCCAAGTTTGTGGAAAATGCAAGGGAGTGGCCTTAAGAATGACTGATCATGTTCTGTTTGCATATTAGAACAGATATAATCTGAGTCAAAGTAGAATGTAAGAAAGAAGACGAAGAATAAATTTCTGTTCATGGGAAATAAATTCAGTACTGTCTCTTAGCTATTCTGTCCCTAAAATGGCAAGTACCATCTTCCCTTTGGACTTAGGAGAACATCTCTCCTTTTGTTTATTCCTTCCCCTCTTGTTAGCTTCTTCTCCCTCATGACCACAAACAGCTTTCAGGACTGTGTTCATGAGCTTTGAACAAGCAGCTACATTATGAGATAATCATGGTCAAATACCAGGTAGAGGGTTGGCGTGAATCTTGCGGACGAGGTAAGTGAAGGAATCTGGCATGAAACATATTCATATTGGATCTGAATAGATATTTACTGGAAATGAGAAAATTGAACAATGGCTAAGAATAGAGGGTATGTCCTTGTAAAGTGTTACTTGAGGATGCATTTACTGAGCTGAACAGTTTATGTAAGGTCACTGAACTGTTTCTGACATTGCATCATGCTCTTTACAGTTGATTGCCTGCCCTTGATCTCCCTAGCCGTCTGTTACCAATGCTTCTTTAGCAAGCATTCAGAGGATTTCTGTAAAATCCCAAGATTTTGGAATGGCTTTCTGCATTTCCAACTGCTTCACCAAGACTTTCAGCTCAATATTAGTAAACTATGGAGCATGCTCTCTTATGATCAACCATTATGCTCTGATAAATGGTAATGTTCGAATAATATCCCACATCCAATTGGCATGCGAGCAGAAAGCAGATCAAGTTAGTTTTAAGTAACACTTGCAGGAATTGATTTGGGGCCCCTTGCTGCTATGTGCCATTGATCATTATCATGATTAGAATAAACTGCATGGAGAAATCATGCAAATGAGCAGGCAGGATGAAGATGTCAGATGTAATCCAAGCAATACGACTGGCATGGTTAATCACCCATCCTGATCTCCATTACTGTTTTCAAGACCTATTCACTTTGGTCCCAATACAGTACTAACTTAAATAATTGCAAAAAAAAAACAGATTAGTCATTCACTGGTGAACACCTTGTAAAACATAGAATCATAGAAAGCCCACAAAGCTGTGCCGAACATGTCCCTATCTTAGAACTACCTAGGCTTTACCCAAAGCCCTCTATTTTTCTAAGCTCCATGTAGCCATCCAGGAGGCTCTTAAAAGACCCTATTGTTTCCATCTCCACCACAGCTGCTGGTAGCCCATTCCACAGACTCACCACTCTCTGCATAAAAAACTTACCCGCTATCTCCTCTGTACGCCCTCTCGTGCTAGCCATTTCAGCCCTGGGGAAAAGCCTCTCACTATCCACATGATCAATGCCTCTCATTATCTTGTACACCTCTATCAAGTCACCTCTCATCCTCCATCGCTCCAAGGAGAAAAGGCCTAGTTTACTCAACATATTTTCATAAGGCATGTTCCCCAATCCAGGAAAAATCCTTGTAAATCTCCTCTGCAGCCTTTCTATGGTTTCCATGTCCTTCCTATGGTTTCCACATGCTTCCTGGTGAAGCAACCAGAACTGAGCACAGTACTTCAAGTGGGGTGTGACCAGGGTCCTATATAGCTGCAACATTACCCCTCGGCTCTTAAACTCAATCCCACGATTGAGGAAGGTCAATGTATGGCTTCTTAACCACAGAGTCAACTTCCATAGCAGCTTTGAGTGTCCTATGGACTTGGAACCCAAGATCCCCCTGATCCTCCACCCTGCCAATGGTCTTACCATTATGCTATATTCTGCCATCATATTTGACCTACCAAAATGAACTAGCTCATGTTTATCTGGGTTGAACTCCAGCTGCCAATTCTCAGCCCAGTTTTGCATCCTATCAATGTCCCGCTGTAACCTCTGACAGCCCTCCACACTATCCACAACACCTCCAACCTTTATGTCATCAGCAAACTTACTAACCCATCCCTCCACTTCCTCATCCAGGTCATTTATAAAAATCACAAAGTCAAGGGGTCCCAGAACAGATCCCTAAGGATCACCACTGGTCACTGGCCCCCATGCAGAATATGACCCGTCTACAACCACTCTTTGCCTTCCATGGGCAAGCCAGTTCTGGATCCTCAAAGCAATGTCCCCTTGGATCCCATGCCTCCTTACTTTTTCAATAAGCCTTGCATGGGCTACCTTATCAAATGCCTTGCTAAATTCCATATACACTAAATTAACATCTCTACCTTCATCGATGTGTTTAATTACATCCTCAAAAAATTCAATCAGGCTGGTAAGGCTCCATCTGCCTTTGACAAAGTCATTCTGACTATTCTGAATCATATTACACCTCTCCAAATGTTCATAAATCCTGCCTCTCAGGATCTTCTCCATCAACTTACCAACCACTGAAGTAAGATTTACTGGTCTATAATTTCCTGGGCTGTCACTACTACATTTCTATAATAAGGGAACAATATCCACAACCCTCCAATCCTCTGCAACCTCTCCCATCCTCATTGATGATGCAAAGTTCATTGCCAAAGGCTAAGAAATCTCTTCCCTTGCTTCCCACAGTAGCCTGGCATACATCCTGTCCGGTCCTGGTGACTTATCCAACTTGATGCTTACCAAAAGTTCCAGCACATCCTCTTTCTTAATATGTACATTCTCAAGCTTTTCAGTCCACTGCAAGTCATCCCTACAGTTGCCAAGATCCTTTTCTTTAGTGAATACTGAAGCAAGGTATTTGTTACATACCTCCGCTATTTCCTCCGGTTCCATACACACTTTTCCATTGTCACTCTTGATAGGCCCTATGCTCTCACATCTTATCCTCTTGCTCTTCACATACTTGTAGAATGCCTTGGGGTTTTCCTTAATCCTGTCCCCCAAGGCCTTCTCATTGGCCCTTCTGGCTCTTCTAATTTTATTCTTAAACTGCTTCCTGCTAGCCTTATAATCTTCTAGATTCATATCATTACCTAGTTTTTTGAACTTTCTGTAAGCTTTTCTTTTCTTCTTGACTAGATTTACAACAGGCTTTGTATACCACAGATCTTGTATCCTACCATCCTTTCCATGTCTCATTGGAACGTACCTACTCAGAACCGCACACAAATATCCCCTGAACATTTGCCACATTTCTTCGGTATATTTCCCTGAGAACATCTGATTCCAATTTGTTCTTCCAAGTTCCTGCCTAATGGCCTCATAGTTCCCCTTACTCCAATTAAATGTTTTCCTAATTTGTCTGTTCCTATCCCTCTCCAATGCTATGGTAAAAGAGATAGAATTGTGATCACTATCTCCAAAAAGCTCTCCTACTGAGAGACCTGTCACCTGACCAGATTCATTTCCCAATACCAGATTAAATACAGCCTCTCCTTTTCTCCTTTGTAGGTTTATCTACATATTGTGTTAAGAAACCTTCCTGAACACACATATTGTGTTAAGAATAATTGTGAATTGTAATCCACAATTAATCAGGTAATCAGCGACTTACTAAGTCCTCCACATTTGCTTCATATATTGCAAGTTTGTGATGATGTGTTTATGAGACACAGTTTATGAGACACAGTAGAAAATGTTTGTTTGTGGGTCATATAATGGGCTCCCAAAGGAGATACCACCAATTTCCTTCTTTTTGATGCCTTCTATAACACCACCTCAATCAAACAGCTCCTGAAAGAGATTTGCCTGATTCAACCCCTGTGACTGAAACTTACCAATCATTAAACCATCCATCAGACCAGTTTGTCTACAACAAGCATTATTAAAGAGGAAGAATATTTTTTTAAAGGCCCAATGAAGGGTCTCGGCCCAAAACATCAACTACTTATTCTTGAATATTGATGCTGCCTGGCCTGCTGAGTTCCTGCAGCATTTTGTGTGTGTTGCTTTGGATTTCCAGCATCTGCAGATTTTCTTGTGTTTATTTCTTTATTTACTTAAAAATGAATCCTTGAAAATCAAAGTATTCATTTTTAAGTAAATAAAGAAATAAACACAAGAAAATCCATTGAAAGTCCATTTTAAGTAGTTAAAGCATGATAGAAATAGTCAAGTGTCTTCACACCATTGTAACAGTTGGGATCTCCCAGTGGCCAGCCGTTTTAATTCCACTTCCCATTCAGAGCGTGACATGTCTGACCATGCCCTTCTCTGCTGGCATTTCAAGGCTAGATGCAAATTAGATGAACAGCACTTCGTATTCTGCCTTGATGACAATCAATTTTATCATTTCCAGTAACCATACCCCACTGACTCTTCAACCCCCTTTTCCCCCTTATCCCATTGGCCCAAATCAATCCACATCCCTTCCCTCTCCATCTGCCCAGCACCCAACACCAACCACTTCTCACCCCACTCCAGGTATCAGTCTCCCACTACCCTTCAAAATTTTATATCAGCACATTTGTTAAATGGAAAATTAATCAGGTTTGTGTTAAAAGTATATGACATTTCACCCAATGTGAAGCAAAATTTCCTTTCAAGTGTTTTTCCTTATCACTTAACCAGCTATAATGGCATCGGTTTGTAAAGCATCTGTTGAAAAGAAATAAAGATGAATTGTCATCTTACTGAGTCAAGAGTGACCAGTAACATTGTGATACTAACAGCATTTGATGTGTGACTGAGTGAGTACTGACATGTGACTACATGATTTTGAACTGAAGCAATTATGCAATATGTGATTCTGTGAAACTAATGTTAAGTGATGTGTGATAACTTTAAGGTTGACACCATCTAAGTGAGAGAGGGATGAAATGATGCATGACTATATGTTATAGTAGCTTAAGCTGCCAATTACATTGCAAAGTGTTAGAATATAGCAAATATTATATACTGTGAGTAACCATGAGGGGGATTCCATCATTCCAGTCACCACTGCAAACTGCCACCTATCTCGATAGTAACTGTGAACCAGATTATTACACTCACTTCATTGACTCAGCAACTGAACATGCATTTGCTTATACTTCAATAAATTGTACATTAAATAATATAGCTAAAGGGAGGTCAAATGACAATGGAATAAAATATGGTCAATGAGAAGATAAACATGACTGAATAACACTGATAATCATATTATCAGTGATCAGTTTATGACCGAGCCCATATTTGCAAACTGGGTTGCGCATTTTGAATTGAATTAAAAAGCTATGTATCATCAGGAGTAGAATCATGAAAAATAATGTGTTCCATTTCTTTTCCTTTTATTTGAGCTTCCCTGTGGGAAACAATCATCATTGAATGTAACAATTAAGAAAAACATAATATTAATATTTTTCCCATGACATCTGAACATAAACTTGTATATTATGAGCACTATGGTTTCCTTCCATGCCCTGTGGTATGAGGGTGATTTATGTAGTAGCTGTGTTCCATTGTGTGCATCCAAGGGCATTTATTTATTTAGCAATAGAGTGAAGAATAGGCCCTTCTGGTCCATTGATCTGAGACGTCCAATAACACCCCCCCCCCCCCCCATATAAGCGGAGCCTAATCATGCAACAATTTATAATGACCAATTAAACTACTAACTGCTATATGTTTGGACTGTGGGAGGAAAATGGAGGACCCGGAAAAAAACCATGTTTTCCACAGGGAGAACGTACAAACACCCCACAGGGGATACTGGTATTGAACACCGGACTCCGACACCTCATGCTGTAACAGCATTCTGCTAACTGCTACGCTACAGCTAGCAACTTATGCCTGTCAATCTGAACTGACTCCTGTCCTGATCATTCCTCAATTTTAAAATTCTTGTCCTTTCCTTCATAGCTTAGCACCTCTGTATTTCTAAACTTCTATTCGTAGCACCCTCCAGTCTGGAAATCTTTGCACTCCTCCAATTCTGGTGGTTTATCCATCTTCAGTTTTAATCTTTTCACATTGGTGGCAAGATTTTCCTCTGCCTCAGAATCAAAATCAGAACCAGGTTTAATATCACTGGCATATGTCCTGAATTTAGTTGTTTTGCAGTCGCAGTACACTGCAATAAATAATAATAAAAAACTAATTTACACTAAGAAATACACTTTATAAAAAATTAAATTGAATAAATATGTAAATAAAGTAAGCAGTGCAAAAAGAGAGCAAACAAGAAATAGTGAGCTGGTGTATATGGCTTCATTGTCCATTCAGAATTCTGGTGGCAGAGGGGGAGAAGCTGTTCCTCAAACTTTGAGTGTGTGCCTTCAGGCTCCAGTACCAGCTGCTTGATGGTAGCAATGAGAAGAGGACATGTCCTGAGTGATGGGAGTCCTTAATCATGGATGCTAGCTTTTTGGGGCATCACCTTTTGAAAATAAGTCCATAAAACCATAAGGCATAGGAGTAGAATTGGGCCATTCAGCCCATTAAGTCTGCTCCACCATTCCATCATGGCTGAACCCAGATCCCACTCAAACTGCCTTATCGCCATAACCTTTGACGCCTTGACTAATCAGGAAACTATCTTTTTTCGCTTTAAATATACCCATAGCCTTAACCTCCACAGCTGTCTATGGCAGAGCATTCCATGCATTCTCTACTCTCTGGCTAAAAATATTCCTCCTTACCTCCGTTCTAAAGAGTCACCCCTCAATTCTGAAGCTGTGCCCTCTAGTTCTGGACACCCCCACCATAGGAAACACCCGCTCCACATCAACCTTTCAACATTTAGTAGGTTTCAATGAGATGCCCCCACATTCTTCTAAATTCCACTGAGTACAGGCCCAAAGCAGCAAAACAAACTTCAAGTTAACACCTTCATTCCTGGAATCATCCTCACGAAACTCTTTTGGACTCTTGCCAATGACAACACATCTTTTTTGAGATATGGAGACCAAAACTGTTGACAATACTCCAAGTGTGGCCTGCCCAGTGTCTTCTAAAGCCTCAGCATTATCTCCTCTTGAAATGTATGCCAACATTGCATTTGCCACCTTTACCATCGAGTCAACCTGTAAATTAACCTTCTGGGAGTCTTCCGCAAGGACTCTTATATCCGTTTATACCTCAGATGTTTGAATTTTCTCCTCATTTGGATAATCGTATGCACTTTTGTTCCTTTAACCAAAATGCATTATCGTATATTTCCCAACATTTCATTCAATCGCAAACACGAGGAAATCTGCAGATGCTGGAAATTCAAGCAACACACACAAAATGCTGGTGCAACACAGCAGGTCAGGCAGCACCTATAGGGAGAAGCACGTTTCGGGCGGAGGCCCTTCGTCAGGATTGCATTCAATCTGCCACTTCTTTGACCATTCTTCCAATTTGTCTAAGTCCTTCTGCAATCTAATTGCATCCTCAACACTAACCATATAACCATATAACAATCACAGCACGGAAACAGGCCATTTTGGCCCTCCTAGTCTGTGCCAAACCCTTAATCTCACCTAGTCCCACCTACCCGCACTCAGCCCATAACCCTCCACTCCTTTCCTGTCCATATACCTATCCAATTTTACCTTAAATGACACAACTGAACTGGCCTCTACTACTTCTACAGGAAGCTCATTCCACACAGCTATCACTCTTTGAGTAAAGAAATACCCCCTCGTGTTTCCCTTAACTCTCAAATCATGTCCTCTAGTTTGAATCTCCCCTACTCTCAATGGAAACAGCCTGTTCACGTCAACTCTATCTATCCCTCTCAAAATTTTAAATACCTCGATCAAATCTCCCCTCAACCTTCTACCCTCCAATGAACAGAGACCTAACTTGTTCAACCTTTCTCTGTAACTTAATTGCTGAAACCCAGGTAACATCCTAGTAAATCGTCTCTGCACTCTCTCTAATTTATTGATATCTTTCCTATAATTCGGTGACCAGAACTGCACACAATATTCCAAATTTGGCCTTACCAATGCCTTGTACAACTTTAGCATTACATCCCAACTTCTGTACTCAATGCTTTGATTTATAAAGGCCAGCGTTCCAAAAGCCCTCTTCACCACCCTATCTACATGAGACTCCACTTTCAGGGAACTATGCACAGTTATTCCTAGATCTCTCTGTTCCTCTGCATTCCTCAATGCCCTACCATTTACTCTGTATGTTCTATTTGGATTATTCCTGCCAAAATGTAGAACCTCACACTTCTCAGCATTAAACTCCATCTGCCAACGTTCAGCCCATTCTTCTAACCGGCATAAATCTCCCTGCAAGCTTTGAAAATCCACCTCATTATCCGCAACACCTCCTACCTTAGTATCATCGGCATGCTTACTAATCCAATTTACCACCCCATCATCCAGATCATTTATGTATATTACAAACAACATTGGGTCCAAAACAGATCCCTGAGGCACCCCGCTAGTCACCGGCCTCCATCCCGATAAACAATTATCCACCACTACTCTCTGGCATCTCCCATCTAGCCACTGTTGAATCCATTTTATTACTCCAGCATTAATACCTAACGACTGAACCTTCTTAACTAACCTTCCATGTGGAACTTTGTCAAAGGCTTTGCTGAAGTCCATATAGACTACATCCACTGCCTTACCCTCGTCAACATTCCTCGTAACTTCTTCAAAAAATTCAATAAGGTTTGTCAAATATGACCTTCCACGCACAAATCCATGCTGGCTACTTCTAATCAGATCCCGTCTATCCAGATAATTATCTCTAAGAATACTTTCCATTAATTTACCCACCACTGATGTCAAACTGACAGGTCTATAATTGCTAGGCTTCCTTCTAGAAGCCTTTTTAAACAATGGAACCACATGAGCAATACGCCAATCCTCCGGCACAATCCCCGTTTCTAATGACATATTAAAGATCTCTGTCAGAGCTCCTGCTATTTCTACACAAACTTCCCTCAAGGTCCTGGGGAATATCCTGTCAGGATCCGGAGATTTATCCACTTTTAAATTTCTTAAAAGCGCCAGTACCTCCACCTCTTTAATTGTCATAGGTTCCATAACTTCCTTACTTGTTTCCCACACCTTAGACAATTCAATATCCTTCTCCTTAGTGAATACCGAAGAGAAGAAATCATTCAAAATCTCTCCCATCTCCTTCGGTTCCACACATAGCTGACCACTCTGATTCTCTAAGGGGCCAATTTTATCCCTCACTATCCTCTTGCTTTTAATATAACTGTAGAAACCTTTCGGATTTACTTTCATCTTATTTGCCAAACCAACCTCGTATCTTCTTTTAGCTTTTCTAATCTCTTTCTTAAGATTCCTTTTACATTCTTTATATTCCTCGAGCAATTCCTTTACTCCATGCTGCCTATATCTATTGTAGACATCCCTCTTTTTCTGAACCAAATTTCTAATATCCCTTGAAAACCATGGTGCTCTCAAACCTTTAACCTTTCCTTTCACCCTAACAGGAACATAAAAATTCTGTACCCTCATAATTTCACCCTTAAATGACCTCCATTTCTCTATTACATCCTTCCCATAAAACAACTCCCCCTAAACACCCTCCACCTATCTTCGTGTTATCTGCAAACATTGCCACAAAGCCATCAATTCCATTATCTAAATCACTGACAAACAATGTGAAAAATAATGGTCCCGGTACTGACCCCTGAGGAACACCACTAGTCACTGGTAGCCAACCAGCAAAGTCTCACTCGCTGCCTCCTGCCTGTCAACCGTTCCTCTATGGATGCCAGTATCTCAGTGCCTATGTGGGAGCCGGCTGAGTTTGCTTCTTTTTGCAACTTTTCTGATCCTGTGAGTTGCGTCTCCATACCAAACAGTGATGGAACCAGTTAAAATGCTCTCCACAGTACATTGTGAGACATTTGTAAGAGTCTTTAGTGACATACTAAGTCTCCTCAGGCTCCTAATGAAATGCAGCTGTTGTTGTGCCTTCTTTGTAATTGCATTAATATGTTGAGCTCAGGATTGATCTTCAGAGATGTTGACCTCAGGAACTTGAAGCTGCATATCCTTTCCTCTGCTGATCCCTCAAGAAGGATTGGCATGTGTTCCTTCGATATCAACTTCCTTGGTCTTACTGACATTGAGAGCAAGGTTGTTGTTGTGAAACCACTGCTCAACCAGCTGATCTATTTCACTGCTGTATGCCTCCTCGTCATCATCTCAAATTCTGCCAACAATAGTTGTGTTATCGGCAAATTCATAGATGGTGCTTGAGCTGCACCTAGCCACACATTTGTGGGTGTAGAGAGAGTAGAACAATGAGTCAGCACCCATCCTTGAGGTGCACCAGTGTTGATTGTCAGTGAGGTTGAGATGTTATGTCTAATTCGCACTAACCTTGGTCTCCTGATGAGGAAGTCCAATGATCTAATTGTGAGAGATTGGAGATGTCATTGAACACTCTTGCCAGTTGGTTGACACAGGTTTTTAGTGCTCTACCAGGTACACTATCATTCCTGACACCTAACAAGTGTTCACCTTCTTTAAGGATGTTCTGATGTTGGCCTCCATGATAGAGATCACTTAGTTACTGGATGCTGCAGGGATTCGCACAGGTGCTGTTTTATTCTTCCTTTCAAAGCGTCCATCCTTATTCATAAGTTCCTAAATTCACTTTCCAACCACCTTCACATCTGCCTCCCATTCCCATTTGTACAATGCTTCAGAATAAACTAACAAATACAATCAATATGTATTTATGCAGAATCTACAAGAGGTCCCAGTACTCAGCTGGAGCAATATCAATTCAAGCACCTGTTGTTGTTATCCCAAAAAGAGATACTGAGATATATAAGGCAAAAATAGGAGAACAAGATAAATTTTACGGAAAAGCTTAAAGGAAGGGAAACTGAAAGAGGCAGTGGGACTATATAAAGCTTAAAAATCCAGTCATAAAATTCAATAAACACAAGAGATTCTGCAGGTGCTGGAAATTCAGAGCAACACACACACAAAATGCTGGAGGAACTCAACAAGTCGGGCACCATCTATGAAGAGGAATAAATAATATTTCAGGCTGTGACCCTTCATTAGGACTGGAAAGGAAGAGGAAAGAAGCCAGAATAAGAGTGTAGGGGAGGAGGAGTACAAACTTGAAATCAGGTGAGTGTGAAGATGGGTGGGTAGGGGAGGAGAGAATAAAGTGGTAAGCTGGGCGGTGATAGGTTTTAGGTGTAAAAGGCTGAAGAAAAAGGAATCTGATTGGAAAGGACAGTTGGCTATGTTAGAAAAGGAATGAGTAGGGAAAGCAGAAAGAGCAGAATGGGGAATGGATAAAGAGAGGAGGGGAGGGGGAAGAAATTACAGGAGTTAGATAATTCAATGTTAATGCATTCAGTTTGGAGATAGAATATGAGGTGTTGCTCTTTCAATTTGAGTGTGACCTGATCGTGACCATAGATGATGGACTGATATGTCAGAAATGGAATGGGAAGTGGGGTGGCAAGCAGGAAATCCACCTTTTGTTGTGGATAGAGCAGACCTCTAATCCACGTCAGGTTTCACTGATCTAGAGGAGGAAACAGCAGATACAACAGATGAACCCGACAGACTCACAGGTGAACTGTTGCCTCACCTGGAAGGCCTGTTTGCTGCGGGGGGAGGTACAGGGGCAGGCGTAGCACTTGTCATGTTTGCAAGTCAGTGTTGTCTGAAGCAAAAGAAGCGTAAGTGCTCGGCACACAATCAGCAATGGTGACAGTTTGCCTGCAAGATTCGCCATTACTCCTTTGTTGATGGCAATATTGTACTCTCTAAGTTCTTGGATATGAGAGATGGAATCCTCTACCAGGGATCTGAGACCAGACTGAATGGAGAGAGATCTGAGCCTTCCTTGTGAGTCAGATAGAAGGTCACTGCAAACTCTGAATGAAATGTAAATTTTAATGCCAATTTTAAGTCAAATACTATTTAGAGAAAGGAAATAAATAATAAGATTAAAGAGAAAAACAAAACAAAGAAATGTTGGGGACACTTGGACCTGATTCTGCTGTGATACGCAGAAAGAACTTGGTATCTGTACATTCCCAGTTTAACATTGAAATCAAGAAGTCACTGTCAGTAATTGCTTGTGTTAATGTGAGCACAAAATCAGAAGAGCTAAAAGGATTTGAGTAACTTATGGGCAAAGTTTCAAGCAAAATATGCTAAAAATGTACCCTTTGTTGGATGTGATCTAAGTGATATTTTTACAATAGACTTACTGTAAGCACTGCTTTTCAAATGTTAAAGCCGAAAAACAAATTTCATGTATACATATGTATTGCCTTTGCATAAATATTTCAAAACATAGCAGGGTTGAACTTCTTCCTTGGTTTCTTGTGCAAACATGTATGGATCTGTTATTAAATGTTCATTGAACTTCTCTACTGAAATTCAGCACAATTGAAATCAATGCAGTCAAATTTCAGAAGCAGCTATGATTTATGGTTGCTACAACTGTTGCAAGCAAACAGGACTGTAATTCTACACAACATTTTTTATTAACATGAAGGAATTTGAATACAGCATTTCAATATCTCTCTTAATCACATAAATATTCATCCCAATCCATATTTAGTATTTTGTAAAATGGTCAAAGATTTAATTAAAAATTGTAATTTTCACTCCCTGTTTGTTGTCTGCAATAATTCTTCAGTGCAATGTCTGTTTAACCAGCCTGTGAGACCACAATATCAGATTCTAATGATTCCCCTGAACTGATGCTTGACAACAAACAACATCAGAAAAGGGACTGACCAGGCCACAATCTTGTGCAGAGCTATTCTCGAGGTGAACAGCGTGCAATCTTTTGCTCCTGTTGAAGTTAGAGATCTTCCTCGCCCTTATCCTCCTCCCCTTCTCCCCTCGCCCTCTCCCTCCTCCCCTTACCCTCATCCTCTCCCTCTTCTGCTCACCCTCGTTCTCTTTCCTTCTCCCTCCTCCCCTTGCCCTCCCTCTCTCCCTCCCTCATAAGTAATATGTAATAATATATACTTAGGGAAACCTAAGTAATTGTTCATCTTCACTCCCAGAAATGTAATTAACACATCACACAGCCAGAGAGATACTTAGATTTGGAACACATATGCTTAAGTTTTCTTTGTCCTCTTGGTTCACATCCTCCATTCCAGCAGAGTCGAAGTGTCACTCTGCGCGGTTAAATTGGAAGGTAGACTGTGAAGTGTCATTTCCAAGAAGTGAAAGCAGAGTGACAGAGCTGCAGTCCTTTAGATTTCAGTACTTAATTGCCCATCTACCCTTGCCTGAAGTTAATGTGGCATTCACACATAAATAATAGTGAGCACTGGGGTTTTGACAGCAATTTCAAAACCGATTTCCTCCATACTGTCCATACAGCCTTAGATATTAATTTAAGTGGAGGAATGGGCTGTTGTCCAGAGAGGAAACAGAAGACAGTGGTTGCACGATAGTTAATTACATAATTATCCTGCCTGTTCCATACTGGATGCCAAACAAATATAGAAGCTTGTCAATCGTACTGGATCGGTTGAAGAAATTGGTATTGAAATAGAAAAAGACACATTAAATAGTTTTGCTGAGACAGGAGTGAATGACAAAGAAGAGGGTTCAATGAAAGATTCTTGAAGGACTAAACAGTAATGAACAGGAAATGCGAAGGGAAGCCATTACAAAATGTATCTTCTAGATAAAAAAATAATTGGTCCCTAGCACATTTGATTAAAGTGAAGTTTATAAAAGGTATGAAACCAATCCTATTTTTCAACAAAGGACCATGTTTTCTTTACTATTGTTTGATGTATATATCTCTTGCAAACAAGGATTACTACTTTCAGTTTTCAGTTTGTATCTTTCACTGAACTATGATGATACATGTATTCACAAGCTAATTACAGATGAGGGTGTCTAATTAAACTAATTTGCTTGTTTTTGATCAGCTTTTTGATATAATTCTGTACATCCCAAAAATTTATCGCAAATTATTATAAATAGTACTTAAGACTTTTTTTTCTGAATACTGATATATTATCATGCACAGGGAATGGGAAAATTCAATTCTGCCGAGAGAACATTGCAAAGTAACACTTTTATGTGTTTGCCAATAAAGAATTGCTGCTGAAAATTTAATTTCTGTTTTTATCGCACCACAAATAACGAATCACATTTCATCTTTTTCTATGTGGATGTTAAATAATACTTTTGTGATGAATTGAATGCAGAGCATTACGCAAAAGTTACTATGGAGAAAATCAGGCAGTTACCCTCATTCAACTGCAGTCTTAATTGTTCCCCAGTCTATAAAACTGATGCAACATTGGTGCTTTTTGCAACACGAGTGTATAGAACTTTCAATTTTCAGCTTCTTAATAAATAAGTAAAAATCTGTGGCTGACATTTTTCTGTATGTAAATCTCACTCCACATTTGAGATTTTCCTGTTATAGTTTTGAGTATTGCCCACAGCTTTACATCTTTCCTGACCATAGGTAGTTAGGTCTTACAGCTGTAGGTGATATACAGTACAGTATGTGAATTATTTGGATTCTTGATATGAAATGGGAATGGTAAACCTATTAGAATAATGTTGCACAGCTATGGGGCCAAACAATGGAGCACAAACTTCTGGAATCTAACCAACAAATTAAACTGGAGGCTGCTGCCTAAACAACTCCTAATATTTAAGATGTGCATGAATTGTTTCTGCATCCTATTCAACAGTTTGCAGAGATGTAACCATGGAACTAACATCCTAACATATAAGTTTCTGGAATAAGGTAAGTTTTTTCTTTACTTATATCTCAACAAGAAGCTTTCAGTCAAACATTACAATTACTAGTTAACAATAGCACAGTTTTGCAAATGGTAATCCTCAATTATTTCTACTACTTACCTGATTGCTTAAAAGATCTAACAACACTCTACATAAATGGACAGTCCTGTTTTACTATCTATAATTTGAATGCAGTGAGTGTTAAATTTGACAGTGATATGATGTGACTATTTTGTGGGCAACTGACTGATAGTGGTTCTAAATGTTATTTTTTCCAACATATGTATAACCTCAATGATGTCTTTCAATGTGGTTATTTTCCAATTAGCAAGAGTCATGGTCATTGTTTTTCTCTCTTCCTCATGTCAATCAGTAACAGCTAATCACAACTATTAAACCTTGAGGGCCAAAAACTCAATATTTCATTGTCTGGAGAGGTTGTAGTTTCCAAATGTGCTCGGCTGTGTATTCCATCAAAGTTTGCCATGTCCTAGCTTATGCAAATCCACCTACACCTGTGTTTTTTTGTGTTATTTCAATGTTCTTTTCGGCCTTCTAAAGCATGCAGGTATATACAATTTTCTCTCCATCAAGAAGTGGTTGCAGTGGAGTTCACTTGCATGGTTCTTACAATTGCGTCTTGCAGGTAAGCAGTGACGTTGGTCTTTTCAGTGGACAGGAACAGCTGAAGGGAACAGAAATGTGTTTGAATTCATTTTGTTGAAATATTTTAATGAAGGCCATAAGACGTAGGAGTAGAAATAGGCCATTCAGCTCATTGAGTCCGCTCCACCATTCAATCATGGATGACTTATTATCCCTCTCAACCCTATTCACCTAACTTCCTTTCATAACCTTTAATGAGGAACCTATCAACCGCCACTTTAAATATATCCACTGACTTGGCCTCCACAGCTATCTGTGGCAATAAATTCCACAGCTTCATTCCTTCAAAAATTCCTTAAAATTTAAATAAACGTACTCATTTAAAAATTCTAATCTCCTTGATTTAGTGAGAGTATTATTAATTAATAAGAATGCTGGGATATTTTTGATCTTAAGAAAACTCACAGTACAAATCAGATGTTGTGACAAGGCTGGCTGTCAAAGGTTTTATAGCATTAATATTGATGGGACTTGTTCTGACCCCACTGTGGGATGGAAATGTATATTTGTAACCCCTTACAGGTTTGAAACATTTTCTGCCACTTGGCTCATATCGGAGGATCCACAAAAGGAATATGTAGACAATAGAGAGTTTGGCTGCTACCAGGATATTCTTGGCTAATATGAGATCTAAATAGGAGCAATTGTTTCAAGCACAATCTAACAACACAGTAACATTTTTGCATTATTTTTGCTTTTATATTATAATTGCTGTGAAATGACACAAATGTCCCCAAGTCCACCTAATCACATACCTAGCACATTCCCATAGGGCCAAAGTGCCTGCAGGGCACAGGAAAATGTGTGTCGGCTTGATAAGCCATTTGCTTGCCGCTGAGCAATCAACAACTTTATTGTGGGCTACATTGAATGTTCTATTCAGTAAAAATTAAAAGCAAAATAACAAAACCACATATGTTAAAAGGAACTGGCTATACTTCATATTATTCCATTTAATAAAAAAAACAAAAATAATCACTCAACAAAATGCAATCAACTAAATCCCAAGAAATAAATCAATACTGAGATCCATGCTGATCTCACAGTTGTGCACATCTTAAAGAAACATTCAAAAATATTAAACAATTCAGAAATTTCCATTTCACAAAACATTTAAAAGTGCTTTGTCGTCAAAAGGCAACTTATTTGCTCCATGTGCAGTCTGTCTTGGCAGTTCATATTTTTTTTATTTTTGTAATTAGATTTAAATTTTTTGATTTGTTCCTCATGTTCCTTCCACTAGCTGCGAATAGGTTTATAAGCCATTTCTAAATTGGTGGAATTGCTGGGGATGAGGGAGAATGGTTGATGGAGATGTGGACTAAAATGGATCATGTAAACTCAGTATAAGTTAAGTGTTTGATGATTGGACCCTGCTCAGTTAGTTTAAGGGATTGCTACCGTGCAATATCGATGACTCAGTGGCTGTCTCCTGGCTGAGCTTGACCTCAAATGGCTCATCAGCTTTTGGCCCCTAATACCTCCGTCTTTACCTAGTGATTCCAATTGCTTCCAAAGCTCTGTTCCCTATGGAGACACAACAGGCTGCATATGCTGGAAATGGAGCAACACATCATCTCTCAGAGGAATTCAGCAGGTTGAGCAGCATCTATGGTGTAAAAAGGAATTGTTGAAGTATAGGATGGAAATCCTGTATCAGGACTGAGAGTGGATATAGTTATGTCTCATGGAGTGATGCTGCTTTGACCCAAAATACTCATAGTCCTTCAACAAGTGGTGTCTGACCCATGTAAAAAAAAAACATGCATTATGCAGGGCTCTGTATTGGGACCACAGCTCTTTATGATTTATGTCAACGATTTAGATGAGGGCATTGAAAACTATATCAGCAAGTTTGCTGACGATACTAAACTGGGTGGCAGTGTGACATGCGAAGAGGACGTTAGGAGAATACAGGGAGACTTGGATAGGCGGGGTGAGTGGGCAGATACTTGGCAGATGTCATTCAATGTGAATAAATGTGAAGTTATCCACTTTGGAAGCAGGAACAAGAGGGCAGAGTATTGTCTGAACGGTGTAGAGTTAGGTAAGGGAGAAATGCAAAGAGACCTAGGAGTCTTAGTTCACCAGTCAATGAAGGTGAATGAGCAAGTGCAACAGGCAGTGAAGAGGGCAAATGGAATGTTGGCCCTTGTTACAATGGGAATTGAGTACAAGAGCAAGGATGTCCTTTTGCATTTGTACAGGGCCCTGGTGAGACCACACCTGGAATATTGTGTACAGTTTTGGTCTCCAGGTTTAAGGAAGGACATTCTGGCAATTGAGGAAGTGCAGCTTAGATTCACTAGGTTGATTCCTGGGATGGCAGGGCTGTCTTACGCAGAGAGATTGGAGAGATTGGGCTTGTACACGCTGGAATTGAGGAGATTGAGAGGGGATCTGATTGAAACGTTTAAGATAATTAAAGGATTTGATAGGATTGAGGCAGGAAATATGTTCCAGATGTTGGGAGAGTCCAGTACCACAGGGCATGGATTGAGAATAAGAGGTCAGTTATTTAAAACAGAGTTGAGGAAGAGCTTCTTCTCCCAGAGAGTTGTGGAGGTGTGGAATGCATTGCCTCGGAAGACGGTGGAGGCCAATTCTCTGGATGCTTTCAAGAAGGAGCTAGATAGATATCTGATGGATAGGGGAATCAAGGGATATGGGGACATGGCAGGGACTGAGTATTGACAGTGAATGATCAGCCATGATCTCAGAATGGCGGTGCAGACTCGAGGGGCCGAATGGTCTAGTTCTGCACCTATTGTCTATTGTCTATTGTCTATTGCCATATGCCCTGAGATGTGTTTAATATTGAGACAATATCAAACTAAATGTCAGAACATATATCTGCATGGACCCCGGGAAAGAAAGTGAAGGGAGACAGTGAAATGTGACAATGGGCAAGAGTGAGAGGTTGAGCAGAGCAACTGGAGACGTTTGAAATAATTTGGGAGAGATGCTCAGAAAACCAACTGCATGGTTTAAAAGGACTGGTCGTGTGCAAAATGAGGCCTCACGATGGCAGCGCAGCAGTGCGGAAGGAAGGAATGAATTTCAGGCTTTAGTTCACCAGCAGATAGTCTGGTTTAAAGAGATACGTCTCGTTGGAGATTTCTTTTCAGACGGGAAAGGATTAAAATGTTTGCTTTGTTGCCGATTTTGCGCAAATAGACAAACGGAAGAGTGGGCATTAACCTGCCTCTCGCTGTCAACGTCCGCCTCTTCCCAAGTATACAATAAAAAGCCATGAATTGGATGGTTGATTAACAACGTGGCTGGCTTCATGATTCGTGTACTCTTTAAAACTGTCACCATTGCAGTACTGCTAATATTAAGAACGTGGTATCTGTTCAGGGTGATAAAAGTGCATTATCTCCCTCCGAGCGGGACTCCGGTCATCGTCCAGCACAGTTTAATTTCAAACTTCTTTCCCCCAAATTATTTTTATACTTGTTTCCTCGCGTTATTCAAAGCGACATTTATAAAGGTTTTACTGTGATAATGGAATGCAAATGTGGATGCTAATAATAATGACAGCCAGTGTTGCGTTTAATTGCTACAGCAGTCTTTGGTGATTAAAATAAAATGCGGCAACGAAATTTGTGCCGCCGTATCGCTGGATGTTTTTGCCATGTGACTGATTACTCTCGGTTCAGCACAAGAGCTTTGACTGGGGCGGCAGGGGGACAGTTGTTGTTTCTGTTTGAGCGACAGCGGGAACTACAGGGGGATGCTGGATCGGTCCGCTGCTGAACATCTTCTTACTAATAACGTCCTAGTATCGACTTTTCATAGGTCACAATGCATTATCTGCTTGCCTGGTTTCAGATGTCTGCAGATATACTAAACTGATCTGTAGATTACTATATTGTGATGGAAAGTTCACTTGTC